>NC_044554.1:139076224-139720478 GCF_007565055.1 Rhinopithecus roxellana
CCTACAACTACATAGTATGTGTGTGTGTGTGCACATGCATGTGTGTATGTGCACATTTGTGTGTGCTTTGTTACATATATTGAACAAGTACATTAAATTTTGGAACAAAAATCCTATGTAAAACATCATTAGATGTTACATATATTGAACAAGTACATTAAATTTTGGAACAAAAATCCTATGTAAAACATCATTAGCGGAAAATAAATACCTTGAGATTATCTACCCTAATATTTAAAAGATATGCTCAGTGATTATTACCACTGTCCTTACTATCCATGATCAACTGGATCCCTACATACCCTGCTTCAGCCATCAGATTTTCATATCCTACAAAATCCAAGTGTTCTTCCTGGCTGTTGGATCCATGCTCTACTCGTTTAGTGGGGAAGCTCTGACTGTATTGAATGTTAAAGTAGCTGAAGGCAGTGAGCTCTCTATCACTAAAATTCAAAAACAGTCTTTTGGCCGGGCATGGTGGCTCACACCTGTAATCCCAGCATTTTGGGAGGCCGAGGTGGGCTGATCACGAGGTGAGGAGATGGAGACAATCCTGGCTAACATGGTGAAACCCTGTCTCTACTAAAGATACAGAAAATTAGCCCGGCGTGGTGGCGGGCACCTGTAGACCCAGCTACTCGGGAGGCTGAGGCAGAAGAATGGCGTGAACCTGGGAGGTGGAGCTTGCAGTGTGCATTTCAGCCTGGATGACAGAGCGAGACTCCGTCTCAAACAACAACAACAACAACAAAACAGTCTTTTGTTTCCCAGTAGTTCTATGAAATTAGCTTTTCTTATAACAGTGGCTGAAATGTAGAATTATGAGGAAAATACTGCAGAAGTGAGAGATTCCTGGCCACCTGACAATCAACTTAATTTTGGTGATAAACAAGAGGAATGGGTCTGGGGGAAATTACTAAAAAAAGACTGTTCCGTTGAATCAGTGGCATTCTCATTTCCCCCATGTATAAGAAGCCTCCAATAATCAAGTAACTCTAAGATTTTGGTCTATATCAGCACCATCTTTTTCCTAATAAGAGTTATAATTCTTCTTTCATAATACAGATATTAATTGAGGATCTGTTTGAACTCATTGCTAGACATTAAAGATATTAACATAAAATGTGTGTAGTCCTTGATTTTTAGTCACTCACATTTCAGGGTTATGTATATAATTTGTATCATTTTTATGATGCCTTAATAATTGGATACATGGGGGAAATAATTTTCCCTCTTTTTATTTTTTTGGCTCCCAACACGTTTACTGGTGCCTGACACATGGAAAGCCTTTGATGTGTGTTTATTGAATTGAATCGAGTGGATTCAATGTCAGTTTAAGAGGGAGATTAAAATGTTTAAAGAAACAAACTGCTATCTATCGAAATATGTTTCTACAGCTCTGTCAGTTTTCCATATCTTTGTTAGTGCATCCATAGATATAGTACTAAAAAGTGGCCAAATTTAATTTTAATTATCATCTTCGTATTATAACTAAACCTCTGTGTGAATATTTTCTTTTGAGGCTAATTGTGTGTTTATTCTTTTTAAATATATCAGCTCCTAATATTTGGCCAACTCTTTAATCTAGTTTATTGCAACTTTATTCTGTATGTGCATTTTCATAAAGACAAAGTAATCACCACTAAGGCACATTTCCTGGTTGACTCCTTCAGAGATGCTTGGGGCAGCATGTACACTGAAGTAAAGTGTTTCTCAGAATACGAACATTACATTTCAAATCAGTTTCCAGCTGTTTTATTGTTTTCTTGTTCATAGCCACATAAGGGAAAGTGAATAATACTGAACCAATTATGAAATCATGTGCCACTCCACTAGTGATGAAAAATGGGCTAGACACAGAATGTCATCAGCTCCACTAAGTACAGACATTCCATCAGCCTTAGGAACTGAGTATTTCTAGGCAGCTAGACTTGCTTAATGGCTGTCAGGTGTCCACTGAAAATTTGGTACTCCCTTAGAGGATTGATAATAATCCATCAAGGTTTAAGCTGGCATACTTTTCAACATGCATAGATCATTTGGCAACATCTTCAGCCTGGTACACTGTCAGTTGTGTATTCAGTGAATTACAATGATTAAGCAAGGCTTTACTTCTGTACAAGAGGCCATACAGGAACTTATGGGTTTTTTTTTTGTTTGTTTGTTTTTTGCACTCATCAAATTTTTTCATAGTGGAACAATTAAAAGAATAAGCAAATGGTTATAGCAGGAACAAAATGATATCATACTCATATGGATAAAAGCCTATAGATACTTAAAATAAATACTTCATCAAAAAGCTTCTATCCGCAGCATAAAAGACAAAAAGTGTCTTTGGAAATGTCTGGTATCTAAACTTTAAACTACATTTTAACGATCATATGCCTCTACGGAGGTCAGAATGCGTCCATTTTTTTCCATTTATATTTGCGGGAAAACAAATGGAGGATTTAAGTTATCAAAGTGAGTAGCAGCAGTAGGGAAAAACTTTCAAATTTGATAACACATGTAATTGTATTTTTAAAATGAAGATAGTGAAATAAACAATGTTTGCAGAAAGAGCTTGTTCTAATGTGCACATATGCAATAAATATTTGTTGAAAAGCTTATGACAAAATTTGAGTTCTGCATTGATTGTATCTAATTGGTCTGTTTTATAATTCTTTGTTGCATATATTCTAAAAATGTAAATCTAAATAGAAAAAATTATCACAGTGGCAAACCTATGCAAACATGTAATTTATCACCAAATCAGTAGTATACATAATAGCAATTCTTTGAATGCATATTATGTTTCAGGCTCTATAATTACTGTCATTATATTTTATATTATTAATTCTCACAATATCTTATGAAATGGGTACTGTTTTTAATCCCTGTATTTTATGGAAGGAAATTAAGGTTCAGAGGATATAAGTAAGTTGCCCAAGTTGTATAGCCAACTTGGTAAAGATGGATTTTGAACCCCAGTCATGTAAGTTCAGAGGCTATGCTACATTCTTAAAACATTCTTCTTATTAGATGAAAACATAATTCTACTTTTCTATTTATGTGGAGACACAAAAATTGATGACTGTAAAACAAGTATACATAATCAGTTTCTTTTCTTTGAAATAGGGTATCTACAATAAATTTATGAAATTTTGCAGCTATGATTAAAAGGTATGTTATTTTTATTTTATTCATTCACTTAATAAGTAGTTATTGAATGGAAGGCAATGTAACAAGTGTTAGAGAAACACTGATGAAATAAGCATAGACCAACAGTCATAAATCTGATGGGAAGGCAGGCAAAAATACAAATTTATGTAAGTATTTTACAGAAAAAGATCTTTGAGGTAGTGTGACACTTGAACAAATTTTAATTAAAGGTTCTGCAAAGAAGGCCTCTCTTTCTTTAAAATTTAAATAATTCTGTCAATTTATGTCATGAAGCTAAAATTTTTCTAATATTGTAAAGGTTCAATTGTCCTCATAAAGCAGAGTCCAATAAACTGCAGGCAAAATTGGGTACACTGACTATTTTTGCTTTTACAATTTTAAATAGTTATGCTTTAAATAGTTTATGTCTATATAATATCCTTGATGTTCTTTTTTGTCTCCAAAAGCCTAAAATATTTGCTGTATCATCCTTTAAGGAAGAGTTTTATGACTTTATCTTAGAGTGATTTCTTGATTAGTTAATACGGAATTGAGAATCAGAATTCAGCTAACTTTTGGAAGGCTGGTTACAGTGACTGCTAAAGTCCCTATTATCTTTCAGTTTATGATTTTTTAATTCACTTTAAATTATATTGAAAGTCTTGTACATCAAAGTATGGAAGGAACAAAGAAATAGTAATTGTTCTCTAAAGCAATGGTTCTGAAACTTTCTGCATCATAGAGCTTTTTGGAAATCTGGAATTTCTCTGTAGATAAATGCATGTATGTGAGCAAACCCAGTGAATTTTCATATATTTCTACCAGAATCTGGCTTCCTGGCTTCCTATCTACGGATGATGCAGAGATTCAAGAACCACAGATTCAAAACTTGTTTCTTTTGCCAAAAGTTTGGTTGCTTATTTAGATTAGCAATGACTCTAAAATCCATAGAGACATAATTTTTCTATTTGCATTATCTGTCTGCATTCCTTTTAGATAGAGGAAATGAGCTGGCCTCAAATAATAAATTGGCTGATAGACATTACTGCTGCCCCCGCACCACCCCCCACCCCCTGCTGTTTGACTCTGATGCTGATTTTAGTTGCTCTTTCTTCAATAGCTAGGAGATCTTTTACAAAGTAAATTGTAAATATAGGGTATATAGGAAGCTACATTATGCTATTCCAATTGGATTGCTATCCCTCACCTTTCATTTGGATATTAGGAAAGCCAAATATTCATGTCAAAGCAAAACTCTTGATGAAGCTTTTAGGACTTTACTAATGCATTCCAACCTCATAGGTTTGGCTCCATTCTCTGAAGCTGAAAATAGCTAACAAATGGCTTTCCAGTACTGCCTGAGTTGTATTGTATTTCTGTTCTGCTTGTTGGCATAGATGATATAGGGAGATGACATCATATATATCAACTTTTTTCCTCATTAAGAAACTTAGTTCAAGTTTTTCTTAGTCAGAGATACCTTTGTTTCATCTTATCCACAATTGGGATATTGCAGGATTAAAATACAAATTAAAATCCCTTCAAAAATGAAAATAGTAAAAAGGCAAAATATTCTGAATAGATGTTTAAAGTCTAATACAGACACACATATCTGAAGCACAGGAATATGTTGAGATGTATGTGGATATGCCCTGGTGGATATATATGTATGTCTCCCAGTATTAATGTCAATTTTAACATCTACCTTAGGGAATGGTGGGAATTCCAGAGGAATCTTCGAAAACAAAATTTACATTGAATCTTCTCTGTCCTATGGAAGAACTCAGAAAGATGAATTTTTACATGGAATAATGTTCTAGATATGAGAAAAAAATCTTCATTTTGCACTACTTTGGACTGGGAGAAATTTGTGGAAACAGGATTTCTGTGAGCCACAAGATGGTTAGTAAACATAAGGCCTGGGGGGAGAGCAGAACAAGAAGCCTGAGAAAGGTACAAGACTGTGCCTCTGTAGGAGTGACCACTCACTCCCTGTACATTTCAAAATAGCTAGAAGGGAATAATTTGAATATTTCTAGCATGAAGAAAATATAAATATTTATAGATATCCCAATTACCCTGATTTGATTATATGAATGTATTAAATTATACATTTACCCCAAATAGGTACATCTAATATGTATCAACAAAAAGTAAACAGCATAAAAGAAAGCTATTAAATTTTTTTCTCTAAACTTCAGTGCCTTTAATATAGACAATAAGTGGTTATTGTTCTAACATATATCTTATTGTCAGGGTAAAGAACTGCTTATACATGTAATTGAAACATTCATGTTGAAAAGCAAAGTGCTTTTTGAGCATCAGTGAACACTGAGTGAAGACACATTCTAAACCTGATGACACTTGTAGTGTTGTCTTCCCAAAAAGCATTTTAATTGCTAAGTTTACAGCTTTAGCTGTACCTGAAAAATTGATGTTAGGCTAAAATAAGCTCAACATCTTCTCATTATTTAAATACAGTTGTCTTTTTTTTTGTTTTTGTTTTTGATATGGAGTCTTGCTCTGTCGCCCAGGCTGGAGTGCAGTGGTGTGATCTCGGCTCACTGCAAGCTCCACTTCCCAGGTTCATGCCGTTTTCCTGCCCCAGCCCCCCAAGTAGCTAGGACCACAGGTGCCCACCACCACACCCAGCTAACTTTTTTTTTTTTTTTGTATTTTTAGTAGAGATGGAGTTTCACCATGTTAGCCAGGATGGTCTTGATCTCCTAACCTCGTGATCTGCCCACCTCGGCCTCCCAAAGTGCTGGGATTACAGGCGGGAGCCACCACGCCTGACCCAGTTATCATTTTTATGATTGATAAATGTAATTAATAAGCATAAAAGATATAGTATCTTATAGTAATTAAATAATATATATCAAATAAATACATATGCAGATAAACACATCACCCATTGTTCTTCGGGCTGGCTACAATATTTAGGTGCCACAAAAATGTGGTGACGATATAAACAAATAAAATCTGTGTATCATTTTTAGAAAGTAGTTTTACAATCATTTATATCTCTTTAAGCAGATCCATTTTCTTTGGCTTCTGCATTTATACTATGATAAATATGAGTGTACAAAGACACACAACAAGCTCTCGGTAGGCATGTATGTACCTCTTAAAATGGGACACTATTTGAATATATTCTATGTGTATACATGTTTTTGATGGAAGAATGTTTGGAAAATCTCCATGGTAAGTAAATATCAGTTTGATATAAAAACCAGCATATATTTGAAAACTATTCTACCCTTCTCAAGTATTTTTCCCTACAATCCTGTCCCCCCATCTTCTATTTCACTTTTAGATCATCTTAACTAGAAAACAATTTGACTCTCTTTATAAGCGTATATGTACCATATAACCTAGTAATCCCATGCCTGGATATTTACCATAAAGGAATGAGAACTTATATTCACACAAAATTTTTCATTGTTCATTGTAATTTTATTTGTAATAGCCAAAAATGCAGCTCATATGTTCTTCAATGGGTAAATGAATACACAAACTGTCCTTTATCCATATAGTGGAATACTGTTGAGCAACAAAAAACAACAAACAATTGTTGAATGTGACAGCTGGGATGGATCTCAAGGGCATTGTGCTGAGTGGAAAAACAATCTCAAAAGGTTTTATATTGTATAAGTCTATTCATATAATAATCTTAATAAGGCAAAATTGTAGTAATGAGGAAAAGATGGGTGATTGCCAGGAACTAGGATGAAGAGTGGTTGCTGGGACTACAATGGGGGAGGATGAGAGAGTTTCTTTGGGGTGATGGCTCAGTTCTGTTTCCTGGTTTGTGGTGGTGTTCAAATGAATCTACACATGTGATAAAATTTGAATGAACTAGACAACAATTGGTAAAATCTGAATATAGCCCATATTTTAGTTAATAATATTGTGCCAATGCCAGTTTTTGGATTTTAATCATTGTACTTTGGTTATGTAAGACGTTATCAGTAATGTAGATGGAACAGGAGGTCATTATGTTAAGTGAAATAAGCCAAGCACAGAAAGACAAATATCACATATTCTCACTCACATGTGGGAAGTAAGACAAAAAAAAAAAAACATAAAACAGAATCCCATGAAGAGAGAAGATTTGTAGTACAAATATAAGGTTTGATGGAAGAAATAAGATCTAGTGTTAGATAAATCAGTACTATGACTACAATTTACAATAACCTATTATGTATTTTAAAATAGAAGAGAATAATTTAAATGATTCAGCATAAAGAAAATACGTATTTAAGATGATGGATGGATATTGTAAATACATTGATTTGATATTTACAAATTATATGAATGTATTAACTTATTACATGCACCCTGAAACTACGTACACCTATCAGGGATCAATAAAAAAGAATTAAAAGAATACAAAGCACAGTAAAAAGATTTTTTGGTAACTACTGTGATTGTACCCTTATTTCAAAACAAAAATTTAAAAAATAGAGGTCTTCACATGACACTCTCAAAAGGCTCACTGGAAAGGAAAGGATACTACAAGCCTCCTGACACCTGCACCCATACTAATTTCCTTCTGTCCTGCCACAAACAGGAGCACCTCTCCTCCTATCTAAGACCAAATTCTTCCCCTATCTCTTTACAACTTATCAGCATTCCTATCTATTATTGTAGATATCTCCTCTCTCTCTCAGCTGTGTTCTTTCTATGAGTTTGTAAACTTTCTCAGAATACATGCCATTTTTTTAAAGTCATAATTCCTTCATTTGAACTAATATTCTCTTCTGCCTACATGCTGTCAATTTTCTTCCCATTCTTAAATCCAAACCTTTCAAAAAGGTGCATATGTGTATATACGTACAGAAACCACCTCTTCACCTACTACCTTTACTTCAGCCTACACCAGTGCTCGTGGGGAGTTTCAGTGATCATTGTGGGAGGAATTTGTGAAGGGTGATCATCAATAACATCAATAACATTAATCCCACTAAATCCAATGGACTGCTTCACAGTTTTTATATAAGCAGTTTCTTGCTAACTTCACAGTTATTATCACCGGTTTCCTTTTACACTTACTTGTGTGATTATTTGATTAATATCTATTTCCTCACTAGACTGAGACCAGAGATTAACTTTTTAAAATTATTGCTGTACTCCTGAACAGACTAGATGTTCAATTGTGTAAGCCTAAAATTAACAACTATACATAATCATTTAAAAATACAATTCTCTAGCTAAGAGGAGCTTGTTATTTCAGTGACTTATACACCATTATTTATTTGAAATAGCCACTTGGTAATCTCAACTGCATCTCAAGATTATCATGTTCAAAACTGAACTCAAGAGCTTTTTCCTACAACTTACTTACACCCAGTGTTCTCCATTTTAAGAAATGGCACGTCCATGCATTCAGTTATGCAAGCCTGAAATGTAGAAGCAATTCTTAACTTTTATGAACTTTCATATCCAAAACATTCTCCAATTTTGCAGATTTTATCTCCCGACTATTACTTGAATGAAACTTCCCTTTCTCTTATTGAAATGCTAAATACTATCCCACTTATTATCTCTCATTCAAATGGCACATTTCTAGTAATTGGTCTTTATACTTCTACATATTAGTATATATAAATATATAAATATATGTATATTAATATAGTATTACATGGCATGTTAGATACTATATAACATCATGTATCATATATTAAAAATTGTAAATATTAATATATATTTGTTAATATATGATATATTGGTGTATCAATATATTAATATAGAAAGACCAATTATTATTTATAAACACATTGATATATGAACAGTTACCCAAATGAATCCTGAGTTTACTTGGACTCTACACATCCAACAAGCAGCAGCAGAGTGCCTCCTCTGTGTCCGGCTCTCTAAGCTATTTGAGATTCCAAAAATGTCCATGTATGGCTCTTGCCTTCAAGGCTTTCAATCCTAAACTGTGCTTCAGGTTGTCTGAGTGACCTTGTAGGGAATCGGTAACCAGTTTACTTGCCATTTTCCTTTATCCCTGATAATCCTGAAAGTCTTTGTAATGAGCAAAATTTTGTCATGTCTCCTTTCAAGACTCCTCAAATTCATGTGTTGAGATCCTAACCACCAGTACTTTAGAATGTGACTACATTTTGGAGATAGGATCTTTAGAGAGGTAGTTAAGTTAAAATGAGGTCATGAGGATGGACCCTAATCCAATGTGACAGACATTCTTATAATACATAGAGATAAGACCCTCATCCTTATGCCAGGGATCCTTATGGGACATAGGTAGACACAGAGGGAGGATCATATGAGGACACAATGAAAGGTGGTCATCTACGAGTTGATGACAGAGGCCTTACCAGCCCTACTAGCACCTCGATCTTGGAATTCTATCCCTAGATCTGTGAAGATATCAGTTTCTGTTGGTTAAGTCACCTAGTTTGTGCTATTTTGTTATGGCAGTCCTGGCAAACAGACACTTTCTCTCCTCTCTATAGATACTTACCTTTGAAATCTTGGCATACTTTCCAACAAAGCTGAAAAGACGTTTTAATAACAATAACTAAAACTTGTATAGGGCTTCAAAATTTAAATAACTATGTACATGATGCCTTATTTAATCTTTACACCAACCTGAGAGTATCAGTGTTATTTCTCTTTCTAGTTCTGTTTGTGCAATTTACTTCCTCTTAAACTCTCCCTGTAAGTGATAGAGCCTGGATTAAAACCCAGTGTTTTCATTTTCAAGCTTACAAGTGTTTAAACAATTGCCTGAATATTCCACAAACGATACAATGAGCAATGCAGAATTAACTGTAATTGGCTTTCTTCATAAAAAGTGGTTAACACAACAGGATTCTTTTATTTGTTCTCATCAAGGAGTTTAGATGTGCATGTGTGGAGCTGTGTGTGAGTCTATAGCCTCTGGTGACTAGCTGAAACATTTACAGTCAATCGGAATCAAACACCTCACAACAGTATTCTCCAAATGATGTTCATTAAGTGAAGCTCTTCTTCTCTCACAAGCTAAAATAATCTTGTTTTACAGAAATAAACAAGAACAGTGGCCTGGGGATATTCAGAGAAGATTCCACCACAGAAAACAGAATGTGGAAGTTGTTAAGTCTTTTTTGCCTCTGTGAGCTGTTATGAAATCTTGTGTTTCAAATCACAGCATGGCAAACTCAGTTTATCAATATCTGAATACTGAATTCAAGATCTTGGTATCTTACTGAGGTGCTATTAAAAGCTATACAGGAATAACTTGAAATTTTCAAATATTCTATTTGTTATTAATGCATTTTTATCTAGTCAAAGCGGGACTTCTGCTTGGGAATCTACTCAAGTAAAAACTACATTTCTAAGGTATTTTTATGTAAGTGGTTTCCTGCTAATTAGTAGAAGACATTCTTTCCAAAGAGAGGCCTTCTTTACTCTTCATCTCTGCATATTAAGCTGTTTATGAAAAATACTTAATATTTCAAATTTCTCAGTCTCAGAAATAAAGATCATCATGAAAATCAACAAAAGTAATTATGGTCCTTATCAAACATATCAAATGTCCAATATTTGCTTTTTTGTCCTTGTTCTGGAATATTAAAAATGTTAGTCAGCTGGGTGCGGTGGCTCATGCCTGTAATCCTGGCACTTTGGGAGGCTGAGGCGGGTGGATCACCTGAGGTCAGGAGTTTGGGACCAGTCTGGCCAACATGGTGAAACCCTGTCTCTACTAAAAATACAAAAATTAGCTGAGCATGGTGGCTGACGCCTGTAATCGCAGCTACTTGGGAGGCTGAGGCAGGAGAATCTCATGAGCCCAGGAGGCGGAGGTGGCAGTGAGCTGAGATCGCACCATTGCATTCCAGCCTAGGTGGCAAGAGCAAAACTCCATTTCAGAAAATAAAAAGTAAAAAATGTTAGTCAACAATGTCATTATCTATATGTGTTAACAAGTTATGGAGGCATTATCATATGTATTAGGTTTGTTGTGTACTGGAAGAATGAAGCAGTTCAAGTCCTCAAAGGGCTTATAGTCATTTGAAAAAGCAAAACAGATATGAGTGTAAATGGTTTGAAATTATTAGATATACCACCTTTGAGGTAAGACAAATAGAGATACTTCTATCTATTGTTTTTTATATGTATGTCTTTAACTTCATTTATTGTCAAATTTTAGTGACTAGTAAATGCAAGATAAGATCAATTGGTAGTAGAGACAATACCTTATTGCATTGTTTCTTATTTTACTAGAAATGCCTTTGTTTTCTACATTAAATAGAATGCTTATTTACTTCAGGGCTGAGGTATATTTATTATAGTTATATTATTCTGTTAAGCCTTATTAATCAATTATTTAATTCAGGGTTTTTTGACACAAGTGGATGTTGGATTTTGTCAAGCAAAAGGTCTGCTGTAAAAATTATCAGATGGTTTTTCTTCTTGGTCCTATTAATGTAAAAGATTTTATTAAAATACTTTCTAATAGGGGATTAATTCTATTAATGTACTCTTGATTCTTTTTTTAAAAAATATTTGCATAAATATTCACAAGAGGGATTGGGCTGTAATTTTTTTTTTTTTTTTTTAATTGAGACGGAGCCTTGCTCTGTCACCCAGGCTGGAGTGCAGTGGCGCCATCTCTGCTCTCTCCAAGTTCTGCCTCCCAGGTTCATGCCATTCTCTTGCCTCAGCCTCCCTGAATAGCTGGGACTACAGGCGCCCACCACCATGCCCAGCTAATTTTTTTTTGTATTTTTAGTAGTGACGGGGTTTCACCTTGTTAGCTAGGATGGTCTTGATCTCCTGACCTCGTGATTTGCCCATCTTGGCCTCCCAAAGTGCTGGGATTACAGGCATGAGCCACCATGCCCGGCCCTGTAAATATTATTTTGTTATATTTATTTCAATATTTTAGATACATATTTTTATCATAAAATAATTTGAGAAATGCCTTTCTTTTTCTATTATCAGGAACAGTTTATCATTGGAATGATCTTGTCTTAATGATTGGGTAGAATTACTCTGTAAAATCTTTAAGTCTAATGTATTTTTTGCAGGAAGGGTTTTTTAAAAGTTATTTTGGCTGGGTGCAGTGGCTCACGCCTGTAATATTAATTGTTAGTTCTTTTACATACTTTCTCTTTATCCACTTAATCAGTCTTGTATTATAAGAGTTGGGTTAAATTCTACTGTTATTAACATATTTCTGCATATTTCTTTTTGTAAGTATAGTGTTGGCCTCCTACGACTTGTTGCTGTACAAATATCAACAACTGTCATCATTATAATCTGTAACTTTTAGCATCATGAGATGTGATTTTTTTCTTTTATGCATTCACAACAGTATTTTACCTCATCGGATATCAGCATCAAAATTCTGGCTTTCTATTTGTGTGTATGTGTGTGTTTGTTTTTGGTATACTTTTTAACTGTAATGGTGCTGAATCTCTTTGTATTATGGTGTTTCATGTATAATGTTAAAATTTGATTTTTTAGCCAATCTGAAAAGCTGTGCTTTTATTAGGTTATCTGATATTTCCTGATATTACCAATATATTTAGTCTTAGTTTTGTAATATTATTTCATGTTGTATTTATATATACTCAAATACTTCATAATCTTTTGTTAGCAAATAATCTGAATTTCAAACATATAAAAACGATTTTAATTTGGCATATGCATCCCTACAAAATCTCTACACTTCCTTAACAGAAAATAAGAAATTTCAAGGATACATATATATACAGTAAAACTATTGATATTTGAGGCTAAAAAATTATGATTCAATGTAATATCATTGATATTCCCGTTATCCATCAATTACCATAGAACTAACTTTGTGAGTCTTTGCAGATTTTTATAAGTGAAACACTTGCTGCTTTGTCCCTGATTATTTTTTAATCTGATTATTCACAGCTTGCTAATTTGTAATTGGGTTTTTACAACTAGAAAACCTCCAGATTTCAGAAAAACTAATTTATTTTTTTCTTTGCTTAATTGTAGTGTTCACACTCAAAACAGTGGAGTGAGATGACTTCTAGTGGGTTTTGTGCAGTGTTCTGGAACCAATAAAATATATTATTGATTGCCTAATGAAAAGCACCATGTTCATACAAATTTACTGAGTCTGGGCAGGGATACAACTGCTACTTTTATTCTGTTTGGAGAATCACCTGCCATTTTACCAGGGTCTATTGCTACATATCAAGTGTGCTTTAAATTAGGTTGGGATTACCTACAGGGAACTTTGTTAGGTGCTCTTATCCTTTTCCTTTCCTGCAGAGCTACCCATTGCTTCTCATTTAGCCAAAAATCATCAAAATTAATTATGATTGAGTGGTATAAAAGTTGAAACAAAGTACAAGTTAAGTCCCTTTGACTCTCAAAATTACAGAGTAGAACTGTAGATTTTATTTACCACATTACTATGTAAGGTTTAGGCAAACTGAAAGGGTGGGTGGATTAAATTTGCTGATTTAAAAATCAAAATTTTAAGAAAACACCTAGAAAAGAGTGCAAAGAGAGCCATGCTTACCAGGATCAAGTGAAAAATTATGAAAATATTTTCATTTCATTAGTGCTTTTGACTAATGTTCTCAAGATAGGGTCAATGTAGAGATGTCACAATTGGAAGAATAAAAACAAAGTGATAAATGTTGTCATTGACTCTCATGAGTATATAATCTAGTATGCCTTATATGACATTAGATACTATCAAGTAGTACTTCAAAATAGTATTTGTATTTGTCAGAAAAGTTTATGGTAACAAATACCACCTGAATCTCTGTTCTATTAAACAACAAAGGTTTATTGCTCACCTACGCTACACCTTTAATGCATACTGGCAAGAAGTTCTATTCAGATAAAAAGGAGCTCTACAAAGTATTATATGGACAATTAAATATTCCAGTCTAGAAGTGACACATATCTCTTCTACTCACAACTCATTGAAATGGCCCTACCCATAAAGGGCCACTAATTTCAGCCCTTCTATGTGCCAGAAGTTGGGAGAACAATTAATAGTTATCAAAGAACCCTAATGACCACCACAGTACCTAAGAATTAAATTGAATGGGGCACATTAACTGCTATTTGGGAAAAAGACATAATAGAAACATTAAAATCTCTAGTCACTTTTCAACAAACTAATTTGCATCTAAGTTGTCCCAGATACTGCCTTCAAATACCTTAAATGAATAGAAAGAATAAGATATATCTATTTTTCTATCTATCTGGCAATCGCAAAACAATGTGTCACTTATGGAAACTTAAACACCACAGTATATTGTACTATTCATTCCTAGACTAGCTCACAAGTATTGAAAGTAAAATGATCTTGAATTATAAAACCATAGTGATACTTTCACGGACAATGCCATTCACTATTCTAGTCTGTGCTGCCAATAACATATCTCCCCATGCACTAGATTTGGGAAGAAGCACACAGGAATTTTACACAATTTGATGTCTATCATAAGAGGCTTCTATCATGGATGTGATGAATATGAGAGGAATAAAAATTTAAAAATGCGGGTTCCAGAGAGTTAATTTTTAAAATCTTTCTAGCATTACGTTGGAAAGTAACATCTGTCATAGAACTCTAACTGGTGAAAACTCAGTTGGTGATTTTTAGAGATCAGCTTGAGAACACATTATGCACTATTACAATTGCTTGACACATAGTAGTCACTCAGATGTATTGGTATATGTGTTTGGGTATTTGTTTGATTGCTTTTAAATAAATAAATGCTATTTTTCAACCTCGGGCACAATTCCTTTTCTTTCAACTACCACTATCTGGTATTGCAATCAGTGTTTCTCTCTCTCTGTGATCAATACAGAAGATTTATGGATCTTTGAGCAGTTTTTCAAATTAGCTCATGTTGAGGAGTAGGATAAGGTCTCCAGAGTTGTTGAGACATGAAAAAAGATGAATTTGTGGCAAGTAAAGAAGTAAATTATATGGTTTGACTGTGTCTCCACCCAAAGCTCATCTTGAATTGTAACTTCCACAATTCCCACGTCATGGGAGGAACCTGGTGGGAGATGATTGAATTATGGGGGCAGGTCTTTCCTGCGTTGTTCTTGTGATAGTGAGTCTCATGAGATCTGATGGTTTTAAAAACAGAAGTTTTGATTGTTTTTTTCTTGTAAATTTGTTTAAGTTCCTTTTAGATTCTGAATATTAGATCTTTGTCAGATGGATAGATTGCAAAAATTTTCTCCCATTCTGTAGGTTGCCTGTTCACTCTGATGATAGTTTCATTGGATGAGCTGAAGCTCTTTAGTTTAATTAGATCCCATTTGTCAATTTTGTCTTTTGTTGTAATTGCTTTTGGTATTTTAGTCATGAAGTCTTTGCCCATGCCTGTGTCCTGAATGGTATTGCCCAGGTTTTCTTCTAGGATTTTTATAGTTTTAGGTTTTCTGTTTAAGTCTTTAATCCATCTTGAGTTAATTTTTGTATAAGGTATAAAGAAGGAGTCCAGTTTGAGTTTTCTGCATATGGCTAGCCAGTTTTCCCAGCACCATTTATTAAACAGGGAATCCTTTCCCCGTTGCTTATTTTTATCAGGATTGTTGAAGATCAGATGGTTGTAGATGTGTGGCATTATTTCTGAGGCCTCTGTTCCATTGGTCTATATTTCTGTTTTGGTACCAGTACCATGCTGTTCTGGTTACTGTAGCATTGTAGTACAGATTGAAGTCAGGTAGCATGATACCTCCAGCTTTGTCCTTTTTGCTTAGGATGGTCTTGGCTATATGGGTTCTTTTTGGGTTACATATTAAATTTAAAGTAGTTTTTTCTAGTTCAGAAAGTGGGCGAAGGATATGAACAGACAGTTCTCAAAAGAAGGCATTTATGTGCCAACAAGCATATGACAAAAAGCTTATAATATGGTCATTAGAGAAATGCAAATCAAAACCACAATGAGATACGATCTCACACTAGTTAGAATGGCAGTCATTAAAAAGTCTGGAAACAGCAGATGCTGGAGAGGATGTGGAGAAAAAAGGAATGCTTTTACACCGTTAGTGGGAGTGTAAATTAGTTAAACCATTATGGAAGATAGTGTGGCAATTCCTCAAGGATCTAGAACCAGAAATACCATTTGACTCAGCAATCCCATTACTGGGTATATACCTAAAGGATTATAAATCATTCTACTATAAAGATACATAGGCCAGGCGCGGTGGCTCATGCCTGTAATCCCAGCACTTTGGGAGGCCGAGGAGGGCAGGTCACGAGGTCAGGAGATCGAGACCATCCTGGCTAACATGGTGAAACCCCGTCTCTACTGAAAATACAAAAAAAAAAAAAAGAATAGCTGGGCATGGTGGTGGGCGCCTGTAGTCCCAGCTACTTGGAAGGCTGCTGCAGGAGAAAGGCATGAACCTGGAAGGTGGAGTTTGCAGTGAGCCGAGATTGCACCACTGCACTCCAGCCTGGGCAACAGAGTGAGACTCTGTCTCAAAAAAACAAAAAACAAACAAAAACAACAAACAAACACACACACACACACACACACACACACACACACGCACCTGTATGTTTATTGCAGCACTATTTGCAATAGCAAAGACTTGGAACCAAGCCAAATGCCCACAAATGATAGATTGGATAAAGAAAATGTGGCACATATACACCATGGAATAATATGTAGCCATAAAAATGAATAAGTTAATGTCTTTTGCAGGTACATGAATGAAGCTGGAAACCATCATCCTCAGCAAACTAGCACGGGAACAGAAAACAAAACACCACATGTTCTCGCTCATAGATGGGAGCTTATGAGTGAAAACAATGAGAACACATGGACACAGGGAGGGGAACAACACACACTGGGGCCAGTTAGGGGATAGGGGAAGGGGAAGGGAGAGCATTAGAACAAATACCTAATGCACATAGGTCTTAAAACCTAGATAATCAAATAGATGGGGGCTATCCCTGAACCCTTGGGGTAAAACAGTCCAGGTGAGTTGAGACATTGGGTTCGAAGGATCTTCAAAGGCAAACAAGAATTGAGAGTCGGGATGTACAGGGATGCAGAAAAACGCATCCTTAAGGTCCAGGACTGTAAACCACTCTGCTTCCTCTGATATTTGGGAAAGCAGAGTGTAAGGGTTACGTACAGCTGGGTATAGAGGGACAATGGCCTCATTGATAATCCTGAGATCTTGCACTAACCTCCACTGTCCATTGGGTTTTGCAGGGGCTATTACATGGTTTTACTAGGCCTTGGGCTTTTAGGTCCTTAACAATCTTTTAGAGTCCTTGTTGGGCCTCAGATCTAAGGGCGTACTGCTTTTGGTAGGGAAAGGAGGCGGAATTCTTTAGTTTAACTTGAACAGGACGGGTAGGTATTCTTTGCTCGTCCATATTGTCCGTCTGTTGCCCAGACTTCAGGATTAATTCCTTCCTCAAGCAGGGGACAACAAATGGGTGTTCCTTGTCCTATGTTCAGGTGTATAATGCCCCCTGCTTTTGCTAGAATGTCTCTCCCTAACAAGGGAATGGGGCTTTCTGGAATAATTAGAAAAGCATGTGAAAAGAGTAAAGCTCCCCAGTCACAACTTAGTAGCTAGGAGAAGTATCTAGTGACTGGCTGTCCTAGGACCCCTCGGATAGTGATAGATCTGGAGGACAGTCGTCCAGGACAGGAGAGTAAGACTGAGAAGGCCGTGCCAATGTCTAGGAGACAGTTAACCTCCTGGCCCTCAATGGTCAAGCATACCTGGGGCTCTGTGAGGGTGATGGCAAGGACTGGCTCTTGCCCCAGGCACCCTCAGTCCTGCTGCGGGATCATCTGGTTAGTGGCTTCTGACTCAGAGGACCTTCATCCCCTGGGGCAGTGGGCCTTCCAGTGATTCCCTTGACATAAGGAGCATGGACTAGGGGGCAGCTTATTTCTATTTGGACAATCTTTTATAAGTGTCCTTGCAGATCACACTGGAAGCAAGCCCTGTTAGGCATTTGATTTGTCCAGCTTTTCCCTTTTCCAGAGCCTCCAAAGTCCGCTTGCTGAGGGACATGACTAAAGCGGTGGCCTTTTTTTTTTTTTTTTTTTTTTTTTTGAGATGGAGTCTCGCTCTGTTGCCCAGGCTGGAGTGCAGTGGCCGGATCTCACCTCACTGCAAGCTCCGCCTCCCGGGTTTATGCCATTCTCCTGCCTCAGCCTCCCGAGTAACTGGGACTACAGGCATCCGCCACCTCGCCCGGCTAGTTTTTTGTATTTTTTAGTAGAGACGGGGTTTCACCGTGTTAGCCAGGATGGTCTCGATCTCCTGACCTTGTGATCTGCCCGTCTCGGCCTCCCAAAGTGCTGGGATTACAGGCTTGAGCCACTGCGCCCGGCCAGCGGTGACCTTTTTTTATCCTGTTTGTCCTGTTCTGCTTGCTTCTTCTGATCTCTATTATAAAAAACTGAGGTTGCCAAGTTCAATAGGGTTTCTAAGTTTTGCTCCGGGCCTAACGTGGACTTTTGAAGTTTTTTTCTAATGTCTGCAGCTGACTGAGTGATAAACTTATCCTTTAACATTAGTTGGCCTTCAATAGAGTCAGGTGACAGGGAGGTATACTTCCTCAATGCCTCCATTAGTCTCTCCAGAAAAGCAGTAGGATTTTCTTCCCTTCCCTGTGTTATAGTGGACATCATTGAATAATTCATAGGCTGCTTCCTGGTTTTCCTTAGTCCTTCTAGCACGCAAGTTAGCAAATGTCTGCGGCACCAATCTCCGTGTTCTGATTCTGTGTCCCAGTGAGGGTCTACACTGGGAGCTGCCTGCTGGCCTGTGGGGAATCGTTCTCTTTCCTCTGTTGTCATCCTATCATTGACCTGACTGAGATACCAGAGATCGCCAAACTCTCGGGCTGCAGTTAGGGCGGTACTTCTCTCATTTGGTGTTAGTGTCTGATTTAGCAGTAACATTATACCTCTCCATGTCAGATCAAAGGATCCTAACCCTTGTTAAAAATCAATATAACCATCAGGGTTATCTGAGAATTTACCTAGGTCTATTTTAATTTGCTTTAAGTCTGAGAGAGAAAAAGATACATGCACTCTGGCTGGGCAAATTCTCCTCCTCCCACTGCTTGGAGGGGGCATCATTGGGGAATATTGGCATGCTTTGGTTCATTGTTTACCCCTTTGTCTATGTCCTTTTGGACCGTTTCGGTTGAAGGGGTGTCCTTATTAGTTGGGGAAGGAGTCAGGGGGACACTGGGGTAGGGAAGGCTACCTGACTTGAGGGCTTCCTGTAGGGCATAAATTACACTTTTTACATAATTGCGAGTTGTCTCTTAATGAAAAGGAAGTTTGTACATATGGCACTTCACTCTATTTGCTTTCTTTTCTACAAAAGAGGTCTAACTTTAAGATGGTGTTATAATTTATACTTCCTTCAGGAAGCCAGGTTTCTCCCCCTTGAAGAGGATATCGTGGCCAGGCAGAACTGCGGAAGAATATAAGTCCTTTCTTTCTTAGCATTTGAGGGTCAAATTGATCCCAATTCTCCAGAATACATCTTAGGGGCATTTTTACCTTGGGGGGAACGTTTCCCATCTGAAAAAAGAACATAGGAATGCCAGCACCCCTAGTCATTTTCCGATGAGCGTTAGTCCTACAGTGTCCTCTATGGTCCTAATGCTTATTCCTTTCCAGGGTGCGTAACCACCCATGACCTCTGCTTATAGAACTAGTTACGTTCACTGATGTAGCAGTCCTGCACCTTTTCCTGACTTTCTTGACCACAAAGAAAGGGGTTCGGGCGGCTGGATTCTAGTGGTCCTTTACCAGAGTGCCCAACATTGCCTTTGTGCTTGGGGTGAGTCCTAGAGCTGGGCTGGGTTCCTGAGTATTTCACAACAATCCAACTGCCCCATCAAGATGCATTCCCATAAACAACAGTTCTTATGCAAATTCATTTCAGAGAGTGTGTAGGTAACCTTTTGAATCAGGATTGAGGTAATTTTTTTTGATTCTGTGAGTACTTTAAGGCTTGGCTGAGTGCAAAAAGCTCACATGTTTGAGGAGACCAATTATTAGGCAATTTTTCTAACTCTGCTTCCACAAGAGTCTCCCCATCAGTTACCGAATAACCATTGTGGTTTTTTCCTCAATTACCTGGGAGGAACCATCTATCCTCCTGTCCTGAAGGGAGTTCCTCCTAGGTCTGGTCAGACCTTTGTATGGTAATTAAGATTTAAATCCCCTGTTAGGAAATCTGTTGGGCTCAGGGAATTATCAGTAGTTGGTGTTAAATTACCTTTTTCTAACAGAATAGCCCCATACTTTAAGATTTTTGAGTTAATCTACCTTTTTGCTTTTAGCCCAAGTCTTGAGC
Organism: Rhinopithecus roxellana; assembly: GCF_007565055.1. NCBI lineage: Eukaryota > Metazoa > Chordata > Mammalia > Primates > Cercopithecidae > Rhinopithecus > Rhinopithecus roxellana. The sequence goes on from NC_044554.1 coordinate 139,096,691, forward strand.
CATTTCTCATACCTGGACACTCTTGTCCTTTGGTACATGGATGATTTAATTTTAGCCACTTGTTCAGAAGCCTTGTGCCATCAAGCCTCCCCAATGCTCTTAAATTTCCTCACCACCTGTGGCTACAAGGTCTCCAAACCAAAGCCTCAGGTCTGCTCACAGCAGGTTAAATAGTTAGGACTAAAATTATTCAAAGGCACCAGGGCCCTCAGTGAGAAGTGTATTCAGCCCGTACTGGCTTATCCTTATCCCAAAACACTAAAGCAACTAAGAGGATTCCTTGGTATAACAGGCTTCTGCCAAATACGGATTCCCAGGTATGGCAAAAGAGCCAGGTCATTATATACACTAATTAAGAAAGCTCAGATAGCCAATACCCATTTAGTAAGATGGACCCCTGAAGCAGAAGCAGCTTTCCAGACTCTAAAGAAGGCCCTAACCCAAGCCCCAGTGTTAAACTTGCCAACAGGGCAAGACTTTTCTTTATATGTCACAGAAAAACCAAGAATAGCTCTAGGAGTCCTTACACAGGTCCGAGGGACCAGCTTGTAACCCGTGGCATACCTGAGTAAGGAAATTGATGTAATGGCAAAGGGTTGGCCTCATTGTTTACTGGTAGGGGCAGCAGTAGCAGCCTTAGTATCTGAAGCAGTTAAGATGATACAGGGAAGAGATCCTACTGTGTGGACATCTAATGATGTGAACGGCATACTCACTGCTAAAGGGGACTTGTGGCTGTCAGACAACCATTTGCTCAAATATCAGGCTCTATTACTTGAAGGACCAGTGCTGCCACTGTGCGCTTGTGCAACTCATAATCCAGTCACATTTCTTCCAGACAATGAAGAAACAAATAGAACATAACTGTTAACAAGTAATTGCTCAAACCTGCGCCACTCAAGGGGATCTTCTAGAGGTTCGCTTGACTGATCTTGACCTCAACTTGTATACTGATGGAAGTTCCTGTGTAGAAAAAGGACTTCGAAAAGCAGGGTATGCAGTAGTCAGTGATAATGGAATACTTGAAAGTAATCCCCTCATTCCAGGAACTAGCACTCAGCTGGCAGAACTAATAGCCCTCACTCAGGCACTAAAATTAGAAGAAAAAAGGGTAAATATATATACAGACTTTAAGTATGCTTACTTAGTCCTCCATGCCCTCGTGGCAATATGGAGAGAAAGAAATTCTGAGGGAACACCTATCAAACATCAGGAAGCCATTAGGAGATTATTATTGGCTGTACAGAAACCTAAAGAGGTGGCAGTCTTATACTGTCGAGGTCATCAGAAAGGAAAGGGAAATAGAAGGGAACCACCAAGGGGATATTGAAGCCAAAAGAGCTGCAAGGCAGGACCCTCCATTAGAAATGCTTACAGAAGAACCTCTGGTATGGGGTAATCCCCTCTGGGAAACCAAGCCCCAGTACTCAGAAAAAGAAATAGAATGGGGAACCTCAAGAGGACATAGTTTCCTCCCCTCAGGATGGCTAGTCACTGAAAAAGGAAAAATACTTTTGCCTGCAGCTAACCAATGGAAATTACTTAAAACCCTTCACCAAACCTTTCACTTAGGCATGATAGCACCCATCAAAAGGCCAAATTATTATTTACTGGACCAGCCTTTTCAAAACTATCAAGCAGATAGTCAGGGCCTGTGAAGTGTGCCAAAGAAATAATCCCCTGCACTGCAGGCCAAGCATTTCAATCCATGTATCTTTAACCTCCTTGTTAAGTTTGTCTCTTCCAGAATCAAAGCTGTGAAACTACAGATGGTTCTTTAACTGGAACCCCAGATGCTGTCCATTATTAAGATCTACCATGGACCCCTGGACCAGCCTGCTAGCCCATGCTCCGATGTTAATGATATCAAAGGCACCCCTCTTGAGGAAATCTCAACTGTACAACCCCTACTATGGCCCAATTCAGCTGGAAGCAGTTAGAGCAGTCATCGGCCAACCTCCCCAACAGCACTTGGGTTTTCCTGTTGAGAGGGGGGACTGAGAGACAGGACTAGCTGGATTTCCTAGGCCTACTAAGAATCCCTAAGCCTACCTGGGAAGGTGACTGTGTCCACCTTTAAACACTGGGCTTGCAACTTAGCTCACACCTGACCAATCAGAGAGCTCACTAAAATGTTAATTAGGCACAAACAGGAGGTAAAGAAATAGCCAATCATCTATTGTCTGAGAACACAGTGGGAGGGACAATGATTAGGATATAAACCTAGGCATTTGAGCCAGCAACGGCTACCCTCTTTGGGTCCCCTCCCTTTGTATGGGAACTCTGTCTTCACTCTATTACATCTTGCAACTGCACACACACACACACACAAACCTAGATGACTGGTTGATGGGTGCAGCAAACCACCATGACACATGTATACCTATGTAACAAACCTGCACGTTCAGCACATGTATCCTGGAACCTGAAGTAAAATTTAAAAAAAAGAAATATAAAAAGGAAGCTTTTTCTGTACCAGCTCTCTCTTCACCTGCTGCCATTCATGTAAGATATGACTTGCTTCTCTTAGCCTTCTCCAGCTGTGTGGATTTGTAAGTCCATTAAACCTCTTTCTTTTGTAAATTGCCAAGTCTTGGGTATGTCTTTATCAGCAGCCAGAAAACAGACTATTACAGTAAAGATTTAAAATGGACTGTGATGAGCCAACAATTAAGTTGTGCTACTAAAACCAGTTTCTCCTCTTCCTTCTCTCTTGTCCTTTATGTATGATGCTTAGTACAGCCACATGACACCCTAGATCAAGTAAGATTTAAAAAAAAAACTCTAATGTGTGAGAGTTCCAATGGCTTCTGAAATAAAGGAAAAAAGGAAGTCTGTAGGGATTTTTATAGGTAGCTGGTGAGGTTGTCCTCTCAAATTTTAGGTCCACCTGGAACTTCAGAATGTGATCTTATCTGGAAATAAAATTTTTGCAGATGTAATTAATTAGAATTAAGTCATAAGAGATTAGAATGTGCCTTAAATCCAGTATGATTGGTGTTTTTATACAAAGAGAAGCTCCAAATATGCAGAGACACACAGGGAAGAATCTTACATGACAAGAGAGGCGGGGACTGGAGTAATGTTGCCATAAGCCTGAAGTCACCTGAAGCTAGGAAGAGGCAGGGGAGGATTTTTTTCTAGACCATTCAGATGGAGCATGGCTCTGCTAACACCTTGATTTTGGACTTCTGGCCTCTACCACTTTGAGAAATTAAATTTCTACATTTTAGGTTACCTGGTTTAATGGTACCTTGTTATAGCAGTCCTAGGAAACTGATACAAGTAAGTATTTTCTGGTTATATGGTGTGTGCAAATCCTTGGTGAATTCTATTTTATAATAATCTATTTGATTTTCTTAACTTTTAAGTTCTAATGCTAATTAGATCCACTTCTTGACTTACTGATATAGTAAATGGACTACTACAGTATATTTGTATTGCCTGTGCATGTGTGGAAAACAAGGTATAAATTTGCATAGTACATCTAATAGGTGGCTTTATGTATTACTAGGGAACAATCCATGAATGGTACAAATGAGGATTACAAAAATTAAGTTTTAAATTCTTAACAATAAAAGCAGGATGGCATAACAGAAGAGGTGTAAGGATGAAAATCAAAACACTTGAGTTCCAGTGTTGCCGCTACAATTTATATGTGCATGACTGTATACAAGCCATTATAATTTTCCACATCTGTAATCAGAAAATAAAAATGTCGGACTTCCCATTTCACAGGATTGTTTGAGAAATGAACATACTTGAACTACTTTATTAAAGTGTATGGTAATATGAAGTTTATTATATTAGATAATTAAAAAGGTACTTAAATATATATGACTCACATTTACAAACCACATGTTCTGGTATGATGGAAAATCACTGTTCCATCAATGTGCTTATCTTAATGGCTTAGAGAGAAACTTATCAGAGACAAAATTATTTTCATAATTCAGGTTGTCATTTTCGGAAGGTCATCTAGAGCCATTTTGCAGACCTGAGAACAAGTGGATGAGTGGCATCTGCAATTTGTAACTTTGACTTTTCAGTGCACAAACACAGGACCAATAATTCACAAAACATACAAGTCTTTTTTCACACTTCACAGAAATATTTCTCAAAAGTTTTATGCCAACAATTGGGCCTCATCTTTCTAATCCACTTTTTAGCAAAAATGAAGATAGTGGTGCTGTTACCCAGGGATTTCCTAGAAGAACTGATGAAATGTCAGGCTAGTCATTTGCTTGCTTTGTTGATTGCAGAGAGGGCATTTTTTTCTTGTTCATTTTTTGACTTTTATCAACACAGACAACATGATAAAGGGGAAGAAAGCCAATGATATCGTCATGCATGCAGAATTAAGAAAAAATTTATGAACATTGCTACTTTTCAAAAGATAATTTGTCTTCATTTCCATCATTTTGTGTGTACTACTGGCATTTTGACACCTGCAGATTTTGGCTTGGTCTGTATTGAACAGATGCACACTCCATCACACATGGGTATGGTTTTTAGGCAATGCATTTTTCCTTCACAAGCATGTCACCCACCCACCGGAAAAAGCTGAATACTACCATTGATTCTGTATATTTCTTTCAAATCATACTTTGTATTTTATTTCTGCTCATTAATATGATAGTTAAAAATCTTATCTTCCATACCCTACCTATAAAAAATCTAGGTTTCAGTATTATGTACTTCCTTTTTTTCTCTCAGTTACTTCTTTTTATTTTCATTGATAAGGAATTGTAAAATGTAGCAGAATGAGTGGAAAATCAATGAATACCTCATTGGTTAAAATCTCCATTATGACTTTTTAATATATTTAATAACATGCAGATAATTAAGTGCCACTTAATGTCAACTGATTTTATTTAAAAAGCGATTTTTTATATTTTTCATAATTTGGTTTCAACTTCATAGACACCATTTGCTTTATGCTTTATGAATTTTAAGCACATACTTAAAACTAACAATAACATTATTAAAACGTGAAAATATTGATACCATTAGCTAAAGCTTATCCACTAGGAAGAGCTGAGTGCTTTATCAAGTATATGTGACATTTATGTCTAAAAATATTTAATAAAATATTATCAGTATGTTGAGATTAATACTGATAAAAGTAATATTAAGTTGAGATAAATTGAATGCCATTATGGTTATATAATAACTTGGAAGCTAAAAGTACAGAATAAATTTTATTGTGTGCTTCCAGCTAATTAGATTACTGAGTGTTTTGAAGCAACTAAAATAAAATTCTACATGTGTGATTTTTTAACATCAAAGATCCTTGTAAATTTTTTGTATGTTTACAAAATTAAACTGCTTTATAACCTATTTAGTACAAAATAGATCTAAAAGTAAGATACAGAAAAATGCAGGGCAGGGAGTCTCTCTGAATCTGCTGTGATTCTTGGGACTGCCCAATTTGTGAATTGTTCATTGTTCGATTAAACTCCTTTAAATTTAATTTGACTGAAGTTTTTATCTTAACAGATGGTGTCAGAAGCGTCATTCAAAGTAGAGCGCTTTGATGAACCCCAGAAGTGCTGAGTGAACAAACAAGGTACCTGCAAGGACCCACTTGTTTCCTTTGATCTCTCCGAACAGTAGGTAAGTTCTCTTTTGGATTTTGGAGCTCCACGGATTTGTGTTTTGAGCTTTCTGAGTTTCTTTGAGCAAATTTCTGTTCTAAACTGGGTTTGGAAGTAACTGAACTGAGTCGAGGATCAGATTTGATCTGGTAATTAACTGGCTTGGATATAGTTAGAGGTCCCTTACATCTGACTGGGTCAGAAAGAAACTGGTAGTAAATAATAATATTGTCAGTGTTTTAAAGTTTGGCTTTGGAAAATTTGCAGTGATTTTTGTATTCTACCCCTTTGTTTCATTTTTCTTACATTCTTAGGTAGAAAAATCACTGGCTAAGTTAATCAAGGGAACCTGAGAGTAAAGCCAATATTTTAGCTAAAAATGGGATCCTTAATTTCTAAAAAACTGATTTCCTTTCAACTTAAACATTAGACCCAGGAAGCAGCAAAGTCTTATAGAAATGGTGAAATCTTACTAAAGATAACTTACAGTGGAACATTCTGAATGAACAACAATGCATTGAAGTTAATTTAAAAACGAGGGCTCCCCAAAATTAAATCTACTGACCTTGTAGCTTAGTTACTATTCTGATCCAAAGGAAATAGACTGCAACACCAATTGGCTGACTTTGGATAAGTAATGGCGTACATTTTACCTGAGTAAAGGATGTGATTGGATTAGAAGCCCTCCCCTCAGTAAAGTCCCTCTTTGTTAAAATGGATTAAAGGTGGCAGGGCCTACCCAGGGGCAAATTTGACCTTTGCCAGTTCAATATTGGGTGCTAAGCAGAGTGGCTACTGTCTGTGTTTTGTCACACATACTTTGCTCTGGCCAGAATGGAAAATGTTAATTTGGTTACCACATAAAGCCCCTTGGTCAGCATCTTACAAAATGATGAGGATTTTGCCTGTGATTCCATGATTTTCCATTGTGATGCAGCTTGGCTCCCAGAGGTATGGTGTGGCAAACAGTGTTGCTAGGAAGGGCTGCTCATGGAAGAGGAACTTAGAAACCTGACATGCTGGCAAAAGGGTAAGAATTTCCTTCCAGTCAGGCTTCTGGTCTTTCTTTCTCTGTGCAAACCAGTTGAATGAATGATAACAATCACTGTTTATCTCCTCTGTAAAATTTTGATTAATGTGAAAGAAGATTCTGAGGCCAGTCTTAAACTGTGGTGAATCTGGTGTATTCTGTGCTACGAATTTGTCTTTCTGTGTCATTCTGTCATGAATAGGGGTACGTTAGTATAGAACATGAGCTTAGGACCCCATATGCTCACTATTCAAGATGGCCCAGCAAGCTGGTCAGTTGCAAACTTTGCTGCAGGTCTCTGAAAAAAATAGAAAAACTGGATGAGGTCTCCATCTTGTTTTATGTCCTTGGGAGTTTAACCTTATAACCATATATCAGTACTTTCTTATGGTTTCTGCCATTTTACAGTGGTGGCCCAGGTTCAATCCTGGCTTAGGAAATGAGTACTTTCTGGTTGGTATCTATGTGATATTTACCATTTGATAGTTCTCTTCCCCTCCATGAACAACTTCTGTCTTCCCTTCTTGAATTTTTCTGTCTTCAAGCTACCTTTGAAGATTCTAGATATTGTAAAAACTGCATGTATTCCTAGCCCTGTTTCTTGAAGGATGCTCCCTACAGCCAGTAATCCAATTAAGAAACTTCAACACTGGCAAATCAAAAATCTTACAATTGCCAGATCTTCTTCAGTCTGTCTGTGTAGTTATATATGTGTTGTGTGTGTAATGTTTATATAAAAGAGCTCTAATTAAAGAAAAATAAGCACTTAAATATTTTGAAAGAAAAATAAACACTAATTCCTTTTAGTTCACATAACTTTAGTAATCTTTTGGAAATAAAAAGTTTAAAATATTGTTGGTAAAATAAGGACATTTAGTCTAAATTAGGCAGGTCACATATTAGGTTTGCCAAAGACTGTAAGGTCATAAACTGCTGTGATTTTTGAAAATTGTTTAGTTTATCTACCATGAACACATTCGATTCTAGATACGGCCTTGGGACATGTTGAATTAGCCATGCCCCCTAGCTATGCCCAGAAGGTTATAAAGGAAAGAGTCTATATATAAAGAGAGGATTTCACGTGGTAAATTCGTGTCCTAAATTGGAATAACTGGTTGTTTAAAAAGAGGGCTGTTTAGGACAAGTCAGAAAATCCAAGCATGTTGTAAATGGTCTGTGTAAGTCATGAAATGATTGATGAAAGGAAATTTATGCACCAAAAGTAAAAGTTCCTAAGAGTTACCATTATAACATGAAATTAAGACTACTGAAAATAAGTTTTATTAATACATACAAGGTGTATGAGTAGCGTGAAATGTGTTTTTGGTTAAAGATTATGAGAAGGCGGCCAGGTGCCCTGTCTCAAGCCTGTAATCGCAGCACTTTGGGAAGCTGAGGCGTGAGGATCACTTGAAGTCAGGAATTCGAGACCAGCCTGTCCAACATGGTGAAACCCCATCTCTATGAAAAGTACAAAAATTAACCCAGTGTGATGGCACATACTTGTAATTCCAGCTACTTGGGAGGCTAAGCAGGAGAATCTCTTGAACTCGGGAGATGGAGGTTGCAGTGAGCTGAGATTGCCCCACTGAACTCCTGGCTGGGTGACAAAATGAGACTGTGTCTCAAAAACAAAAAGGTTATAAGAAGTCATGGCATGTAAGTCTTTACCAGAGGGTTAAAAGATTGTTTTAACTTAGATAAAGCTAAAAGTTTGAACAAGTTGTGGAAGGGTTGCAAAAATTAATCTTGTGAAAGAAATTCTCTGTGTGATAATTCTGTGTGGGATACATTTCAGTTGGTCATGATGTGTAATATTTTTAATATGTTGCTGAGTTTGGGCTGCAAATGTTTTGTTGACTTTTTGTCTATATTCATGAGAAATATTGATACATGGTTTCCTTTTTTGTGATATTTTTGTCTGGAGTTAGCATTGGGGCAAGTCACAATGAGTTGAAAATTGTTCCAGCTTCTGAACTTTAACACTTTATGAATGATTCATGTCACCTCTTTTTAAAGTACTTGATAGAATTTACCTGTAAAACCACCTGAATCTGAATTTTTCTTTCTTGGAAGCCTTTTAATTACCAGTTTAACCCCTTTACTTGGTATACATGTATTCACATTTTCTGTATCTTTTCTTATCAGTATATATAACTTGTTTTTTATTTTAACCTTTGTCCATTTATTTAAGTTGTTTAATTTTTCAGCATAAAGTTGCTCTTATTCCCTTATATACATTTTAATTTCTGTAAAATCTATAATGATACACTATTTTTCATTTTGGATTTTAAAAATTTTTGTCTCTTTTTTCTTGTTCAGTATATATAAATTTTTGTAAATTTTGCTAATTTTTCCAACAAACCTGCCTGTAGTTTCATTGATTTTCTCTTTTCTCAATTTTACTAATTCTGTTCTAATCTTTATTACTTTTTTCTGCTTTCTTTGAGTTTATTTTTTTCTCATTTTACTAGTTCCTTAAGGTAGAAATATATTTATTTGGGATTTTATTCAACATTAGCATTTAAAGCTAAAATTTCTTTCTCTAAATACAGCTTTGCCTACATTGCTTAATTTTTTTATGATGTGATTCAATTTTCAGTCATTTTAAATTATTTTCTATTTTTCCCTGTAAGTTATTTTTTGATCTATGAGTTATTTAGTAGTGTGTGGTTTATTTTCCGAAGATTAAAATTTCCATAGTTTTGTTGATTTCTAATTTAATAACTTTGTTTTGAGAATATAGTTTTATTCTTTTTAAAGCTGATTATAGATTACTATGTTATGACCAAACATATGGTTTATCATAGGATATTTTCCATATACTCTTGGAAAGAATGTGTATTCTTTTGCTGTTAGATGGACTGTTCCATAGATTTCAGTTAGGTACAGGTCTTTGGAGAACAGGCAAGTATTGTCTCTATTTTTATTCTCATTTTGAAGGGTAGTTTCACTGGTCATTGAATTAATATTTGACATCTTCATGTTTTTAGATGTATAAATATGTCAACTCCCTGCATTCTAGCCCCTATTAATTCTGAGAAGATGTTAATTTTATTATAATTCTCTTTTACGTGCTAAATAGTTTTTAATCTCATTGTTTTGATGGTTCCTTTTTTTTTTTTTTTTTTTTTTTTTTTTTTTTTTTTTGAGATGGAGTCTCGCTCTGTCACCCAAACTGGAGTGCAGTGGCCGGATCTCAGCTCACTGCAAGCTCCACCTTTCAGGTTCACGCCATTCTCCTGCCTCAGCCTCCCGAGTAGCTGGGACTACAGACGCTCGCCACCTCGCCCGGCTAGTTTTTTGTATATTTTAGTAGAGACAGGGTTTCACCGGGTTAGGCAGGATGGTCTTGATCTCCTGACCTTGTGATCCACCTGTCTCGGCCTCCCAAAGTGCTGGGATTACAGGCTTGAGCCACCGCACCCGGCCTGATGGTTTCTTTTTAGTTGTTTTTATTTTTGTTGTTGTTGTTTGTTTGTTTGTTTGTTTTGAGACAGAGTATCCCTCTGTTGCCGAGGCTGGAGTGCAGTGGCAAGATCTCTGCTGACTGCAACCTCCGCCCCCTGGGCTCAGGTGATTCTCCTGCCTCAACCTCCTGAGTAGCTGGTACTGCAGGCACATACTACCATGCCTGGCCAATTTTTGTATTTTTGGTAGAGACAAGGTTTGGCAAAATTGGCCAGACTGGTCGCAAACTCTTGGCCTCAAATAATCTGCTCTTGTCGGCCTCCCAAGGTGCTGGAATTATAGGCATGAGCCACTGGACCTGGCTTTTTTTTTTTTTTTTTTTTTTTTTTTTTTTTTTTTTTTTCAGACAGTGTCTTGCTCTGTCACCCAGGCTAGAGTGCAGTGGCACAATCTTGGCTCACTGCAAACCTCCTTGCTGCACTGCAACCCTGCTTGGTTCAAGTGATTCTCATGGCTCAGCCTCCCAAGTAGCTGGGATTACAGGCATGCAACACCACGCCTGGCTAATTTTTGGCATTTTAATTAGAGACAGGGTTTCACCATGTTGGCCAGGTTGGTCTCCAACTCCTGGCCTCAAGTGATCTGCCCTCCTTGGCCTCCCAAAGTGCTGGGATTACAGATGTGAGCCACTGTGCCTGGCCTCTGCTTAGTTTTAGCTGTCCAACTGTCCAAAGTTTGACTATGATATATCTACATGCAAATCTTTTTGTATTTATCCAATGTGGAATTTAATGAGCTTAATGGATATATAGATAAATGTTTTTCATCAAATTTGACATGTGTTTAGCCATTCCTTACTAGCAAACATTTTTTCTCCTTTTTTTCTGTCTCCTCTATTCTATGACAGCACATAATTGAACTAAGCAACTACTCTGCCAGGGACAATCAAGAACTTACTTACATACTTACTGCAATATGGATTAAGCCAAACTATATTATACTTGGTGCTTGTTGATACTTATTAAAGAAGAGTGCTGAAATCTACTGTTAGAAAACTAATAATTTACTCAGAAAAACAAGAAAAAAACACAGAAATTGCAAAGAAAATCCAAGGGAAGCAACACATGGAGTAAGAGTGAATTAGAGAAATAGAAGAAATCTTCTTCAGTGAGGCAGAATTTTAACAGGAACACCAATGAAATATTTTCACTAAGTCTATGACATTTTGTGAAATTCAAACTTATTAAGTACACACAAACATATATTTACTTAGGTTCATAATGAGCTTCACTGATACACAGTATTTTATTAAAAATGTTAATTCTGATAATAGATGTTTACTCCAAGCACTAGTTGAAGAAATTCCAAATTACCCTTTCCTGTTGTAGATTAGAATGTATCATAATCTGAACATCGCCTCATATATATAAATAATCAAATATACTCTAAATCAGCAGTCCCCAACCTTTTTGGCACCAGGGACTGGTTTTGTGGAAGACAAGTTTTCCATGGGCTGGGTTTGGGGGGATGGTTTCAGGATGATTCAAGCACATTACATTTATTGTGCACATTATTTTTATTATCATTACATTAGAATATATAATAAAATAATTATACAACTCACCATAATGTAGAATCAGTGGGAGCCATGAGCTTGTCTTCCTGCAACTGGATGGTGCCATATGGGGGTGATGAGAGACAGTGACAGATCATCAGGCATTAGATTCTCGTAAGTAGCATGCAACCTCGATTCCTCACACGTGCAGTTCACAATAAGATTCATGCTCCTGTGAAAATCTACTGCCACCACTCATCTGACAGGAGACAGAACTCAGGTGGTAATAAGAACAATGTGGAGCTGCTGTATATACAGATGAAGCTTTGCTTGCTTGCCCTCTGCTTACCTCCTGCTGTGTGGCCTGGTTCCTAAGAGGCCATAGACTGATACCAGTGTATGGTGGTGGGAGGGGGGTGGGTTAGGGACCCCTGCTGTAAATAACAGAATCCGTTTATGTGTTTGCACATTAAATTTTTTAACTTAATAGAGCTTCTAAGTTTCACAACATTCTGTCACCTTAGTTCCTAAGAGTAGAATTAAAATGTTTCCAGGATCTACTAAAAATGAGGAAGAAACAATTTTTGCACACCTTAGAGATAATGAATCGATAAGATAACCAGATTCTTAATTTCAATTCAATATATCAGAACATACTTCTTGATTTTTATTTAGTCTGAAATGGAATTTCACTCTTGGTTATTTGAGAAATTAATGTTTCTCATCTTACTGAAACCACATAATAAGCCTTCCCATTCTCTCCCAGTCTTAATGCCACACTGACCTATGTAATTTCAGATAATAGACAAGCTGTCAAAAGGAATATATTGGCCAAAAATCATAAATTCACTTTTGAAATGTAGCAAATGCCAAATATTGTTTCCAATTTTACGTCAAGTTTTGTGAAATTATTATACCCCATTTAACATTTTCTTATGCTTTTAAAAAATGAAATGATAATTCCTTGACCATGACTACACCAAACTTGACTTGTGAACATGAATCAACATGATGCCATAAGGTACTGAGGACTCAAAAGTAGAATGACATAGTATAGGTATAACATTAGCACTACCTGTTTCAGCTTTCAGTATATTATTCCTCTTAACATTTTCCTTTAAGATGAACACATGTTGATTTCAAAAATTAAATGAAAATTCTTATTGACATTGATGATTATTATATAGTCCACTGTAGATTTTCAGAATAATGAAACTGGATTCACCCTTGATGGAATGAATCCACCAAACTTATTGTGATTAATTTCTGTCTCAAGAAAATAGAATGCTGATCATAAATAAAGTTACATCTTAATGAAGTAAACAGAGGAAGGGAGGCAGTTAGATTCAGGTGTTTGACTTGAGCAAAATGGCACTCTAGTTTACTAAACAGAAATGAAGGATGACTTCAAATCTTCCAGAGAGAGATTGCTCACAGAAAGATCCAAAATATACACAATGGTATTTGGTTCTGAGGCAAATGGATGCTTTGAACACTAATACTCATAAGCTCCACTGGGCAGGTTAATTTGTTTCGATATCTGTAGATGTCAAAAGTATGTTTTTAATACCAGGTCTTTCATAATAAATCTTCAAGACACGGTCATAAAAGGCATTTAGAAGATATTGTCAGATTCAGAAAACCAATTTTACATGAACATCTAATTCTAATAATGTCCTCCAAAAGAGGCTCCAGAAAACTGCTTTTAAATTTCTAGTACTTTGGAAATGTTCTACATTCAATAGTATTGCAAACTGCATGGAGGAGAAATCGTATCTTTAATTAAATTGATGGACCAGTCATGAAAATTTGGCTTTACAATGAGGGGACAGGATGTATAAGAGTTTGACAAAACAAAATTAATTACATCAGCAACACATAAAACATAGTATCTAATCTTTAAGAAACCAAATCATATTAATATTTATGAATTTTCTCTTAAAAATATACTAGGTGCAGTGATGGGAACACACTGTCACTTCTGCTAAATAATTTTTGATGGCAAACATTCAGACATTAATTTCCATATCTCCAAATTACTATATGCTCTAATATATGGTAGGATTACTAAATATTTATATTAATGAATGAATTAGTATTCATTCTATTAATGAATAGTAAATAGTAAATTTAGTAAATAGTAAATCTATTTACTAAAAAAGTTATTTTATCACTCATAGATTAAAAATATTTCAATAATAAGACAAAGCTATTACTAGAGATTCATACAAATTTTTATAGAATAATATTATTCCTTCATTGATTCACTCATTCAGAGAAAGGTTATTTAACATCTACCATATGCTAAATTTTGCAGAATTTGTGTGGAAATAAATTATATTTTCCTCTTAACAGCCTTGGATTAGCCTATTTAGGCTATTTGTGAGATCTATTTTTAGATTTTCTTCTGATTCCAGTTAATTATTTTGCTAAAGTCATCCTATATTCTGTGTACTAATGATGAGTGACTATGAAAGGTTCAGTTACATCAAATAAATGATAATATCTTAAAGGGATAGAAGCCATGAATGTGTTACATATAGCCACAGGAGAAGTGTTTTAAAATAACAGCAGACTCGTAATAAATTTGCCAGGGTTTCCATCACATAATTCCACAGAATAGTCCTTAGTTACAGATTAACATTTAATTCAACACAATTTAATTAAATAAAGAGAGATTTTTGTATCTCATATCTCTCCTTTGTACAGAGCCCTCTTGTATATACTATGGTGGATGTGTGTCACATCTTGCAAAGTCCTTAATGTTGAGCAGTTAAGAAAAAGTAACATTATTTGAAAACAAAACTATTATCAGGAACTGTTCTAGATATGTTACCCTTAGTATCTCTGAAACCCCACCATAGTCATGAAAGATGAATGCTTTCATCCCTGATTTACAGATGACAATTACTGTTCACTCATTGAGACTCAAATCTAGACTGACTTCGATGTCCACCTTCCCAAACTTCATGGAGGCACAAGAATCCTATATAGAATAAACATAATGTTTAAAAATCAAATAATATCAAGAGAAACAAAACATAAGGCAGCATATTAACAAACAATAAAATGAGTGGTAATTACTGCTATGGAAGAAATCAGTAAAAATTGGTGTGGTCAAGAGACTTCAAGGAAAAATTAATGGAGAAGTGTTTAGATTACAGGTCAGTGGTTGGAAATCAGTAAAATCTAAGCTGACATGATGATAAGCATAGATTGTTTGGGATATTGAAAGAGGCTAACTTTTGAGACTTCAAAAAATGTCGATATATTTCAAAAAATGTCCATATATTTTGTGGACAACTTGAATGACAAAGTGTGGAATTCAGAGTTATTCTTACAGCTAAAGGAAGTTGATAAGGGTTGTTAAACCAACAACTAGCAGAGTGCTGGCAACTAATGAGACACTGTTATTTAAAATCATGAAAACTGAGACGGGCAGACCAGTTAGAAGACAATTAATTGCAACACTCAGGCATGGGGTTGTGAGGACAGGTTGAGCACACAAAAAACTTTTTAAAAATAGAAAAATATCTGTGAAAGGATCAATGGTACTTGGGACTGGGAGTTGGATGGGAGGAGTATGATGTGGTTGAAAATCTATTCATCTAATGTGGTTATGAGTCCGAAATCTTCCAAGAGGATATTAAATGCTCTTTTTTCACTAATTGGCTGTGACATCCTGCCAGGTGTTCCCTAGCTAGACAGGAAATCTGACAAAAGTCCTGTCTACTGAAGAAGCATCCATAAAGTTGTCCCAGGTGTTTGTGGACTATGATGGGGAGGGTATAGGAGTGCAGAAAATGTTACCTAGAAATGATCTTTTTGGTTTTAATTTGATAGAAAGCCTTCCTTTGACTTTATGGAGTATAACAGGTAGAGATGAACTTTAGCTAAATGCTAGCCAAATGAATGTCCATCAGGGGTGCTAAAATATTGTCTGGAATCTATGCCCATATACAGATTCTATTGCTTGAAAGGATGGGAGCAAAGATAAATGTGATTAAATTTCCCCCTCCTTTGCTGTGATGATTATTCAGATGTTCAGTGTGATTGATGCTGAAGTTAGGAAGACATGCTACTGGGAACTTGATGCACCACTTGTTTGGGTCATCCCTAGGGATACAGTTACATTTTCCCTTTTTTCTAATGATGCCATAATGTTCTTATGTGCTTCTGCCTCTAATTTTAAGTTCTTGCTCTTTCTCCCCATGCATACACACACACACACACAAAAGCATACACCATGGAAGACATTAACATTATCGTATCTACGAAGGAGATGGTGAAAGTCTTGTGTAGCCTATCATTCAGCTTCCACACATTACACTAGAATCAGGTGGTTGATGACAATCATTACTCATCAAATAGGCTGGACTAGGGTTCTTTCAGTCCTGACTGCAAGTTAATCAACCTCCTTGCATGTTGAGGTTGGAAATAATTAACTACTTCTGAAAACTGGTGTTATTCAGTGGAGAATGGCTCCACCCCACATCATCTACACTCTTGCCTCTCAAAGTATGATCCATGGACAAGATGCTTGACATCCTCACATTGAAAGCTGTAGAAATCAGAGCCTCAGGCCCCACCCCAGAACTACTACATCAGAATCCGCGTTTGACATAATCTCTGGTGATTCATGTGCAAATTAAAAATGGAGAAATATTCTTTCGGTTACTTTGATCATCACTTTTCATCTTATATATTCAACCAGTCCTGAGTGATGTAAGTCTAATCCCTAATATAGCTTGCTTCTCACTCACTCAGGACACTTCTTGAGGCAATGTAGACACTCATATGACAGATGTTATAGAATCATTGCTTGTGGTAAATCCATACTCTCAAGTAAAATTTAATGGCTGCCTTTCTTCACTCCTTAAAAGGTAACCAAAATCACCATGACAAGAGAACTAGGCACACATGGTATAAGATGTTAAAAAGATTTTATTTGCAAATCCAGATCTTCAACATAGCACATTATCATGGCTATACGGGCAGAAATTTATTTGTCATAACTGCTATTTTTAGTGAAGTCCACCTATGACATTGCTTCAGAAATGTGTCTCAAAGGTGAGACACTTAATCTAAAAATATGTGTAAAATGTATATTCTTATGGGACTAGATGGATATTGATTCTGACTAAATTAAGCCTCTCTTAACTACTGTAGGAAAAATATTTAAACATTGCTTGTGACATCACATTAACAATGAATAATTCAGCTGAATTCAGTGTAAGAAAGATGTTTAATTTGAAGCTTTAGCCACATGAAATAAAAATGTGTGTTAAGAAACTTACTTTTGAGTGGCAAACATCAAACATTATCTTAATCCCTGAATCAAAAACTAGTGGAATTAGAAGAAAATGCATAAGATATTGAACTATATCAAATATTTAATTATACATATCTATTACACATATTTTCCCTGTTTATTCTGTTAAAATGCTTGAATTTTACATCAAATTGCATGTGGAATCAGTGTATAAAGAAATATGTAGGTCACAGAATGACCAACTGTAGAACAAGATTCCAAATTGTAATACCTCACATTTCAAAACCGGCTGCTGATAATTTGACTAGTTTATATTTCTTTGGCATCAGCGGCAGTTCTGCTAAGGCAAAGTAAATGTCATAAAATGTTTTGTTTTCCAGCAGCCATAGGCAAATAATTGGCATCTGTTTTCTGTTGTCTAGCTGCAGTCGTGATTTCTGAAACAGAAGCTTCCATTCCTCATCTAATAACTTGTTGATTTGGGACCCTCAAGGGACCAAAAACAAACCAAAAAAAGAAAAAAAAAAAAAAAAAAAAAAAAAAAAGGAAAAAGGAAAACTCGTTGGAGGGAAGAAAATAATCAAACCCTGAAAACATTTGGGCTTCATAGTGCATTCCATCATAGAATGTTTGGACTCATCTGTGTCTCCAAAAATAAACAAGAGGAAATGAGTAACTCTTCTTGTTAAACCTGAAACAATGAAGTTTCTGTACTGCAAAATTTAAAAGAGACAAAAGGTCCTCTTAAAATAATTTTGTTCTAAATTCACCTTCAAATACTTTTTGACAAGAGCAAAATGTTTTAGTTGTTATAAGGAAAAGGAAGAGAGCAAAGCCTCCAGAGTGGAGAAATTGGGTTTGCCTTGAATTTCAACATTTTTAAAAGCTCAGTTAAGTGGGGGATGTGATTATTTGTAGAGCAGGAAAGGCACTTACAAATGCAACTGTAGGAGGCTCTCTCTTTTTGATGTTTAAGAGCAGATAAAAACGCCACTTTCACTGACTTCAGGCGTTCTTCTGGCTCAGGACTAGGCCATTAATAGTCATTAACACTCTTTCAAATGTATTGCCAGAGTGGTAATGAAATCAACACCTTCTCATTTTTATACTGAAGCTCTGCCAAAGAGCATTTGGTCTTGTCACTACATAGCGATGTGCTGTGTGATGTGCTTGCTACTTAAGATATCAACATAAACACTGAATAAAAACATAAATCTTTTATGATGTTGGGGCATGTTGCCATTATATTGTAAATCAATACAGATCAATTATTCAAACCTAGCCCATTGTTTAACGAATGGAGGGCAGACAAGCCCGCTGCAGTGTAAACTGGGTCTATTTTCCTATTCAGAGTTGAACATCAATTTAGGTTTTTCAAACAAATCATTAGCTGAAAAGCTATCCTTAGAAATTTGATTCCATGCCATGTTCCCACCATTTGTCATTTAGGGAAATATCTCAAAGAATCAGTTAATATGATGAGTACCTTTTTTTCCCCCATAAAAGAAGACCTAATCTAAAGTGTTGATGGTCTGCAAGTTTTAGTTTAAATTAGATGCACAGATTTAGCAGTTGCTGCTCCACCTCACCTTCCTTTATAATTATGCAATATGAATAATTTATGCTGAATTTGGTAATATAGGACACTATTTCTGAGAAGGAAAGGACAGACTGACATGATAGAAAGGAAAGAAAGGAGGGAGGGAGGGAAGAGGGAAGGAAAGAAAGAAGTCTTCCTTTTAACCTACTTTATTTAGAATTTCCTTTTCTTTCCTTTTCTTCCTGATTTTCCTTCATTATTGAAACATATTTGTATGTTGGAAAAATACCTTCCCCTCCTAAGTTCCCCAAAGCTATAACATGGGCGAAAGAAACAAGTTAGCAAGGGGGATGAAGACATCTGTGTTCACCGCTTTCCAGCACAGACCACAACTGCTTACTCCATAACCAAGTTGTAGTAAATCTGCCCTACTTAATCTTATTCCTTTCTGGCTTCCTCTTTCTTTGAGCCCTGTCATGGGAGAACCATCCACCACCTTTAAGCCACAACTGTCTAGGAGGTTCAATGTATGTGTGTTGTCCTCAGAAGAGAAGATTTTTTTTCTTTCTAATCTCTATGTTTTCAAAAACTAATTATTATAACTTATAAGGGCATCATGCTTTCTCACAGGGGTTCTAAGTATAAAATAGAAGAGATTGAGGGACATGAAATAAACTTTTCTAACCTAAGCTATGATCTATCGTAGCTACTCCCAATGGCTTCAAGAGAATTGTTCACTAATTTTGTGGCCAGTAAGATTGAGAAACTCTATGTACTCATTCTTTTTTGCTTTAGCACGAGAACATATGTATTCTGTTGTTCCTGAGTCCCAAACAGTACAATAGATAATAGATCAACAGGAAGAGTCCTTGTCCTGTGTAATTCATGGTTCTAGAGGAAAAAAGAAAATGTTTACATAAGCAATAGACTATAATATATTTTGAAATTAAGTGATGTGACATGTGGTATGAATAAAGTACTATAGGAGCAGTAAGACAGAAGTAAAAGGCCACATTTGGCCAAATGGCATGTACCTATTTTTCTACTGCTACTATCCAAATACATGCTTATATTGGCAGAGAGAATGCAGATGGAGAGCAGTCAGCTTTAGAGTGGGAAGAAAACTGGTGAATTGGAGACTTAGAGCCAGCATTTTGAGGAATGTCATTGAGAAAAGCATAGCCTTCCATGCAGAAAATCTGAGGGAAATCCTGAATCATGTGCTGTACTTTGAAAATGTACACAAAGACTCTGCTCCATGAAGCCAGCAACCAAGCCAAGGGGATGTTAAAACCAAGAATTCAAGGAAAGATGAATTTAAGAGTTACCACCAACTATTCACTCCAGAAAAACTGGAGATGAATGTCAAAAAGTGCCCCCTATCTTTACCTCATAGAAAACCTGCAGTCACTACTGTGTGTTATTTATCTTTAGGATTTATCAACTTTGAAACCATGAGTGATTAAATATTAAATATGGTATTTCAGGATCTATGTTAAAATGAACTAATTTCCAGATGGATTGCATAACTGACCATAAAATTAATTGGTTAATTAATTTTAAATAAAATTAAATGACCATATAATTAATAAAATTAATTATATAGGCTCTTAAAATATTGTTGACAATATTTGAAGATCTCATATAAAGGTCTGCCCATTTAAACGTTTTCAAAGTCTATGTCCTCTGGCCGTACATAATATTTGTAAAATCTCTTATGCAATTGCCATTTTCGTATGAAGAGCTCACATTTTCAGAAACGCTTAGCTTCTCATACTAAAATGTCTTTCATTTTTACTCTGACCCTCAGCAAAGTAAAATTTCCCCCTCCCCCCCAATGTTTCCTTGTTCTGTATAGAAGTGATACACAATGTTTTGCTTTGATTATTAGAGAAGAAATCGGTAATATTAAAAAAACAAAAAAAACTAATTACCGTCAAAGCCTTGCTCGGACACAGAAATTACAAGGAATATTCAGGCAGAAATAATATAATTTACTATATTATGAAATTTTTGTTTCCCTGTTAAATAAAATATATTTGACCTAATGAGCCCTCTTACAGACATTTCTCCTGACTCCTCTTACCTTTGATTTCAAGTATGCACACTCTACCTTGGAGTTCTTCCTTTTCTTGAACTGCCTAAGTGAACAAATTTCAAAGAAGAGAAGAGTCCTCCAGGGTAATCTTAGAGGATATCTACTTAAGTATGAAAAAGAGAATACGGAAACTCTAAGATGTTTCCTGTAATTATTAATAAATAACTGAAAACTCAAGGATTGGCATAAAGACGCTCCTTCTCGAGTCACAATATTCTTGCATGAATATTGGGTATATTGTATAATGAAATGTATATTAAACAGTGTCTGTGGCGAGAAAGCATGTGTATATAACAACACTGAGTTTTGTATATGTCTGTTTTTCTGAAACATTGCTTTCTGGGTACATATTAAAATTTGTTATAAAAACTATTTTAATTTCACAAGCATATTTGCCTTACAGCTTGTGGTCATATTAAAGGGGGTTGTTACAGTGAAAACATTCATTTTTTTAAGAATACACTCAGGTACATTTAGAAAAGCCATTTGAGTTTTTAATAATTCCCTGTGAAAGACGTTAAATATTAAGACCTACCTAAACACAGCAATCATGTGTCAGAAATTGATAGTATATTTAAATATAATAAAAATACAAAATAGCTATTTTTCTACAAAATGTGACTACCAAAATTATCCTGGCATAAGTTTCTGGGAGGCTCTCTACCCTCATTATATAATTAGGAGTAATAAGTGCCAAGAAAGACTGCAGGACTCCCATGACCACATAGCCAGTTAATAGGGAGCAGCAATAAAACATGGGTTAATGGTATTCTTTCTATAGCTACCCATTTCTAAATAAATGCTGAGGCTACCTGAAACTACTCATTTCAACATTTATCTTGTATATTAATATACTTAGGCATTTTGCAATTTTCATGCAAAATTATTTTTAGTAGTATTGTAAGCAAAAAAAAACATAAAAACTAGGCTGAGGATATTATATAATTTATTAAGAAAATGTATACATTGTGTAAACTAATTAAATATATTAGAATTTTTATACAATATCTGTTGACTTTTAGGAATCAATCTAACTTTGAAAATTTCAAATCTTCTATATGAACTTCTTGGAGCTGATTTTAGTTTTGGTGTCATTAAGTTGTTCTTTCTCATAAAATTCAAGCATATATGTAATCCTGATAAGTCTGAATAAATTTGAAAGTATAATGGTAATTATGCATGCCATAGAAAAATTAGGGATCTGTATCTAATTTTAGTTCCAGAAATAAAAGAATATTTTATGACCAATACCAGTATTTCCAAGACGGGGTCTCAGAATTCCACATTTAAAATAGGGTCAGAGACTTTATCAAAATTAGAAAGAAAAATAAGCTGCTTTTCAATAGTCCTGTTTAAGAAAATGAAAAAGTAACACAGCAACTGGAAAAACAAAATTTGTAATACATATATCTGACAAGACTTACCTAGGATACATAAAGAACTACTACAATAATAACAACAATAAACAGCTCAATAAAAAATTATCAGATAACTTGAAGAAAAGGTATAGGAATGGCCAATAAGCATATCCGAAATGCTCAGTAATATTAGTCAATATACCAGGGAAATGCAAATTAAAACACAATGCCAAAAAATGCAAATAAAAATCACTAAGCTTATTTTCTCAAAAAGCTAAAACACACACACAAAAAGACACTATGAAGTGTTGGTGAGGATGTAGAGAAACTGGAACTCTCATAAGTTTCTGCTGGGAACATAATGTGGTACAGTCACTTTGGAACAAAGGTTTGAGATTTTCTTGTATAGTGAAACATAAACCCACCATATGACTCACAAATTTCACTCTTTGGTTTTTACTTAAGATGAATGTTAACATATGTTCACACCAAATACACAGAAATTCACAGTAACTTTATTTTGTAATAGTTCCAACTGGGAACAACCTATATGTCCCTCAAAGGGTGAATGGATAAATAACAGAATGCTAAAGAGTGATAAAAAGAAAAACTACTCTTAGAAAGAACATCATAGATGAATCTTAAAAATATTATGTTACATTAAAGAATACATGCACAGAGTATATACAAAGAATAGTACAAAAACATACATACTCTGATTTAATTTATATAACTTTCTAGAATAAATTAAACTGTATGGTAAAAACTAAAACTGTGATTATCTGGAGCTGAAAATAGGAGTGGTGCCACTAGAAAGAGGCACAAGAAAACTTCTTGGGTTGGTAGTAACATTCTATACCTTAACAAGGGTAAATCCGTTTGTCAAAACTCATTAATCTGTGCACTTTTAATCCCAGTATGTAAACTAAACCTCAGTGTACTTCTCCAAAAAAAGGAACAGAAATACAATGTAAGAAGAAAAGGTAACGTCAAAGGAAAATTTTGAATTTTTTTTTTTTTTCTGTATGTGTTGATTAGGTTTTAGTAATGGCAAATACACACTTCTGAAATTGTCACTTCTGTAACTTGCTTATTGATATTGATATGTAAAATCAAATAGCATTTTTGACACCCAAAAGAGTAATTCCAACTTTAATACAGATTTTAAGGTTGTGTTATGATTTTTATGGATGTTAGATTTTTTATCTACTACCTTCTACTTTTATTTTTTATGGCTTCTCATTCTGCAGGAATTATATGAAATAAAAATGCTGGGAAAGACTAAATGACAATTTTTTTTTCTTCCCACTTAATGCCCTTATCTATTCATATGATGTTAAGTACAAAGTATTTAATCATACTCCAGAATAAGATATATGCATTCCTTTCAACAGGGTACACATTTATTGTTGCAAATAAGCTAATAGCAAATTATAACCTCGTAAGTGATGTGATCACATTAAATAAAAGATGCTTTGTTGACGGAATGATTTAAAGATGAAGTCAGAAATTGTAGGGTCACCTGCAAAGCCATGTTGACTAGTATGGGCTTTATTCTGAGATCATTGGCAGACTGTTGGTAGGTTGTAATTAGAATTTAAGATGATTTAGTGTGTGTTTAGAAAGATCTCTTCTGTCAACTTGTTAAGAATGAATTGATTGAATCACTACTGTAAGCCAAAAATGTGGTGTCCTGGGCAGTTCTCCAGGCATAGATAATAATGGCATGTAGCTATGGTAGTGATAGATAGACTAGGGAGAAAGAAAAAAAAAAATTGGTAAATAGTTTGGATGTGACTTGTGTATATCTCAAATACTTCATTTGAAAAACAAGGATTCTGATACTATGATAGAAGTGTCTTGGGATTGGGGTAACCAAGTATTACTCTATAGACTTAGTTTCTGAGAAAGTACATACTACCCTTATTGATCTCATCATCTTTAAAAAAAACCTTAGTGTTAATAGAAATTTACATACCAAATATCAGGGATTCAAACTTTTTATAGGAGCAATATAGTCCCCAAAGGTGAGTATTTTAGCTTAAGATTTTTATAATCAATGATCTAATTTCAAAGTTTTATTTAATATTAAACTCAAAGCCTTGGTGGTTGCTTCTCCTGAGTTTTAGGGGTAAAAAGCATGAATCATCGGAAATATTGCCTCCAAAAAAAGTAAAGTACTGTTGCTTTGCTGTACAAGAAATACTTTTTAATGTGGTATTCTCAGTAGTTCTGGAATACATCTCTTTAAATGCAGTTGTAATTTTACCTAAATGTTATGTTCTAGAAGTCCCACTATATTTTACAGTTTTGTGTATTTCTTTTACATGTGGTATTTCAGCTTTCTATTTTACTTCAATATTGTATTTTAATTTTTCCACATATTTTCAAGATTTATGAATCTGAGGACTTATAATTTGTTCTTGAGTAATAGCAGGTTGCATACTTCTTATAACTCTAGAAATATTGTAAACTAAATAGATATGGACGGATATGATGCTTAGGAATTTTTTTTCTTTTGGCAGGAAATTCAATGTTTTGTTTTACTTATTTCTTTACTGGATTCAAAACTGATTTATAAATAATCTGTTTGACTCTCAAAGGGTCCCCTAATTATCTTTTTCTCAGTATTTTAACCTGAACAACTCCTCTGTATCAGTACTTTAAAACTCAGATCAAATACTTTATTGTTTTGTAGAATATTGTTCAAATTTGCATACAAATTAATTTTTATTATGTATAATTCATTTGTGTCTCAGATAAATAAACTTATTTATTTATCTATTATTTTATTTGTTAATTCAACACACTGCTGGAGCATCTACTATTCGTGAGGCACTACAATA
This sequence comes from Rhinopithecus roxellana, assembly GCF_007565055.1. Classification (NCBI taxonomy): domain Eukaryota; kingdom Metazoa; phylum Chordata; class Mammalia; order Primates; family Cercopithecidae; genus Rhinopithecus; species Rhinopithecus roxellana. The sequence continues at coordinate 139,121,398 of NC_044554.1, forward strand.
GGCACTAACTATATACTGCTGAGTAAAGTAGTGCTTCTGCTTCCAGGCAGCTTATGCTCTTATCTATCACATTTTTACTGGAATTCTTTGCTTCCATTAACAAATTTTATTGAGTGACTTCTATGCACTAGGCTGCTTTGGCACTTTGAATACATTATCGCAAGAAAACATGAAGATTTTGCAGTCACAGGGCTCACATTCCAGCAGAAGGAGTCAATAAACAATAAACAGAATAACACTATAAATTATATTGTGCTACATGGTGATAAGTTCTATGGAATAAAGAAAAAGTAGAACAGGTTAGGAGGACTTGAGTGTACCTGGTGATTGGGCAGGAAGAGAGGTCAGGATACTGTATTAAAGTGTAATCAGCATGCTGGGATAATATTTGAACAGATACTTGAAAGATGTAAGAGAATTGGGAAGTAAATATCTGAGGAAGATCATCTCAGGCAGGGGCAATTACCAGTGCAAAAGTCTTAATAAAGGAGCATGTGGCATGTTAGAGTTACGACAAGGAAATCATATGCCTGGAAAACAGTAAACAAGAAGACAGTAGAAAAAGAGTCTTCCAGCAATGTAAAAAACTTATAGGTAAATATATAATTGCTTCTCTAGAATATTCTAAAAGATTCCAGACTATATCAGGATGACTTGATATCTGTTATCTCTGTGCCTTATGTCAGCAAAAGTTCTGTCTTACATTGTGTTTTGTATTCTGTTTTCTCCTTTGTCCTCAGTAGATGTGCACAACTATCCTCTTTAAAAATAACATATTTGAATGAATTTCCAAACTTTTCTCTGGTCCATAATAAGATGAGGATATAGAGTCAGCATTCCAATAGTGTATACCTCCTGGGTAAATCAGAGAAAATCAGTAAGAAGGAAATTAAATCCATATGATTAACTTTTAATGTTGCTCTAAGGACAGAATAGGTGTTGAGCCTTAGGCTGATCCTGCTATTTTTGGTGTTTTTTGTTTGTTTGTTTGTTTGTTTGATTTTTCTCAGTTCCATGTGTCTGTAGAGAGGCTTGCAAAGGACCAGCAGCTTTCAATTAGTTATAAAACAAGGCAGATACTTGCTTTTTAAGACCAATCACTTTAGAGCCTTGCTTTTAGTCTAAGCCAACAGAAAACAGATACAAAAGATATGATCTGGAAACTTAAGTAACTTACTTCTTTGGTTAAGCTTGAAAGAAATTTTAAACTATTTGTGAGAATAAAATAATAATTGTAGGCTTGATATTTATAAAAAACAAAACAAAACAACAACAACAACAAAAATAACAGGGTCTTGCTCTGTTCCCTGGGCTGTAATGCCATGGTGAGATCTTGGTTCACTGCAACCTCTGTATCCTGGACTCATGTGATCCTCCCACCTCCGCCTTCCTAGTAGCTGGGACTCTAGAGAGAGAATAGCCAGGTGTGGTGGTGATCACCTGTTGTCCCAGCTACTAGGAAGGCGGAGGTGGGAGGATCAAGCATATATACACATACATATACACACACATACACACGCGTGCACAAACACACACCTATATATATATATATACACTTATATCTCTCTATATACTTCTATCGCTATACTTATATATGCATACACACACTTATATATATATATGTATGTGTATATATACACTTATATATATATACTTCTCTCTCTGTGTGTGTATATATATATATGCTTATATATATGCATATATGAGAGAGAGAGAAGTATGTGGCATGTTAGAGTTACAGCAAGGAAATCATATGCCTGGAAAACAGTAAGCAAGAAGATAGTAGAAAAAGAGTCTGCCAGCAATGTAAAAAACCTACAGGTAAATATATAACTGCTTCTTTAGAATATTCTAGAAAATTCTAGAATATATCAGGATGACTCGATATCTGTTATCTCTGTGCCTTATGTCAGCAAAAGTGCTGTCTTACATTGTGTTCTGTGTTCTGTATTCTGTTCTCTCCTTTGTCCTCAGTAGATGTGCACAACTATCCTCTTTAAAAATAATGTATTTGAATGAATTTTCAAACTTCATTTAGTGTGTATTTAGAAAGATCTCTGCTGTCAACTTGTTAAGAATGAATTGATTGAATCACTACTGCAAACCAACAATGTGTTATCCTTAAATATGAGAGAGAGAGAGAGAGAAAGAGATGAGAGAGAAAGAGATGAGAGATGAGGTCTAACTATGTTCCTCAGGCTTATCTTGAGTTCCTGGCCTCAAGCAATCCTCCTGTCTTGGTCTCCCAATGTGCTGGGGTTACAGGTGTGAGCCACTTTGCCCAGCCAATATATTTATTATATTTTAATACATTATCATTTTCTCTGTAGCTATCAGGAGACTTACTAGCAACAATGCTTATGGATCAAATCTCTAATTATATAACTTATTTCATCTTATATTTAGTAAAGTAGAACAATACACTGAAGAAAATAAAACTGGTTTTCATTCCAAACTCTAAATCTGGCTCTGATTGCCATCAGTTTATGTTTAAGGGTTGAACATGCCTGCTTTTAGTTGTGACTTCCTCATGAGCTCTTCAACCTGACTCCTTCCTTTGTGGCATACTGCTATTGTTTTCTGAGTCGCTGATATTTCTAGTGAGGGTGACTGTATTTATTCAGTGCCAATAACTGAGGAATAAATTCTTACATGTGGGGTAGGATCTCTACTATTGTTTTGCAAATTGACTGAAAATAGTGATAATGTGTTATTATGGTTAAGATTAAGAAGCTGCTGATTACCTCTAGAGGATACAACTGCAGACACATTATTTAAAAGGTCTATTTTTTTGAACTGACTGATAAATGAGCAAAACATTTATGTACATCATGTATTAACACAAGTATGGCCTTTTGAGTCAGGTAGAGCTCATTTAATTTTTGTCTGATTCTTCTGTCTCTCCCCAGAATTAGCTTCACCCTAAGGTTGAGTCTCTGTATCGTTATAGACTGTCACTTATAATCCACAAGCTATACAGCAAGTTACTTTACTTCTGTGAGGCTCACTCAACTTATTGACACAGTTTGATAGTGTCCATTTGCCATTGCTTATAGGAGAGATTGCTATTTAAAAGACTTCTTCCCTATCTGAGATCAAGTGTGATCGTTTTCCTGCTATCCTGTGCCATTTACCAATGATCTTTCTTCCTTTTCACTATAAGCAACTAATTATAAAAGACGATCATTAAGTCCTCTTGGTTTAGTTTTAACTAAAATAATATTGTTGCAAGAAGAATGCTATCTGTTAAATGTAGTCAAGGTATTACTTGGAAGCTGTCTTGACCTTCCTTGGATTTTCTATTTTATTGTATTACACATTCATTCACTGATCTATTCCTTGGGAATGCAACGCTATAATGGGTTAGATATCTGGTCTCTGCCAGTTGAGAAATGTATTCTTGAAATTCTCCTCAAAATAGTGACTTTGTGTACTTTATAAATCCTATTTTATACCTACTGAAAAACTGGGTGGGCATTGACACATTCAAAATTGCCAGCACCTCTCATTAACAGGTTGTTTTGAATCCCTGATGCCATTGCTGATACAATAATTAATGAGCAAATGATTTAAAATCTATGAATGTAAATGTTAAAAGTGCATATATCTGGCACTGACTACCAACAGTCTTTAGCGGACCGACATATAGAAAAGGATACTAGTGATTTACAAGTACATGTAAATGTCAGTTTGGGTTCCCCATTGTGTAGGAATATTCAGTAGCCTAAGAAGACACTGGAAGAAACTGTTGTATTTCTGGAAGTAGGCATGATGCCTTAAAGCAAGCAGGAGGTTCCATTCCCTTGGACATAGTCATTTTATCAAGGACCTACATGGTCCAATGAGGGTGATTCTAGGAATTCATCCTTGCTATTCTGGGCTTGTCATTCTTTCTATGAGAACCAAAGAAAAGAATATATAGCTCCAGTCACTATTGGAAGAGAGTCTTAACGAACACCAAAAACCAACATGAGGCAGAAACAAATACTAAGGAAAGCATACAAAAGATTGGAATGGAAACTGAGTTCCTGATACTTTCTTGAGCCTCTGGATCAGACTAGCTTGAAACATACTAGACTTCTGGAATTCCAGCTGGAAAATATTTTTAAATTGCTTTGCAATATCTGGGTGCATTTACCAAGGCAAGAAATGTAAACCTCTCTGTGTATATGTGCTTGTTCATGTGTGTGCATGTGCATGTGTTTTGAGGGGGGGTGGAACTACGAAGGTGGAAGGGCTGTGCAGTTTAGATGCTTAAACAGACTTCTCACAAATCTATACTACCCGTGGTTTAGGGGGAATCAATTTGGAAAAAGTATAGTGATTCATAGAAATCCCAAATGGTTTTCCTGGAAGTTTACACATGAAGAGGTAGAATGAATCCCAAGAATATTTTACATAATCTTCCAAATCACTGGAGTGATACTATTTACTGAATAGTCATTTAATTCTGATTAACATATGTGGCACCAATGATTATGGTCTTTATTAAAATTCTTATAAAAATAAGTGATTGCTTTTGTGGCCCTTTGATTAGAGTCTGTTTTATCAACAAATTTCTTATCCCCAAAATGTGGAGACCATTGTTTAAAAATATTCACCATTAGCTTCCTAAATCTTAGCATGATGTATGGCGTTTACTAAGCTCAATGTGTGTTGAGTGTATTGGGATGGGAAAGGCATATATTGAAGTAGGAGACAGTCAAATGATTTAAAAAATGCCAAAAAGCAAGACTCAAGTGATAGACACATATCTTAAAACCTGAGTGATTTTTGTTTAATGATTGTTACAAAAGCCAACATTGTAAGGGAATAAATTTTAATTTATAATTAGGTACAATTTGGAGGTGGTAAATAAATCTAGTTAATCTATTTAAAATTTTTTAAGCACACTTTTCATGAAGATTCTGTTTTTTTTCTAATTTCATGTGTAAATCACTTCAAATATTGGATCCAGATGGTATAGTCTCAAAGGTTTCATATTTACACACAGTCCAATATTATTTTCCAAATCAAATGTGAAACAGCATTTCCTACAACCAGTCCTGAAACTGTGAGCAAAAATGTGACAGTCCTCTAACATGGAGACTGCTAAGGCCTTTCTTGTTTCTTCGAAAATACACACGGCCTCTAATTCTGTGAATATTTTATCCATCTTGTGAAGGTTCTCTCTTTGTCTCTCCATCCCTTACCCTCCCACCAGAAAGAGACAAAACTAGATAATGAGATGAAAGGGAAAAGTTTTCTGATACTAATTTCAGCATTCACTGCTCCCTTGCCCCCCCCCAAGAAATGTGAAAAGAGTTTTGAAATGTGATAAACAATAATCGAAAAATATTTTATTTCTTGTTTTACTCATGGTGATTACTATCTGTGTGCATGAGCAGTGCTCAAAAAAACCAATTAATGTCCAATATTCTTAACAACACTATACAGAAGAGACTTGTGTTTGATTTGAGGCAGAAGCTTCTGTTTTGCAGAAGCTATCTTGTGTGCAGTTCTGCTTCCTATACATTTTGGAAGCCCACAGACTTTACTCCAAAAAAGTTATAGCTAATTCCTTACATCCTCATGCCAAATTCTCTTGCTACTATCTTTCTCTTGATACAGTCTGTAGCTACATTACAGGAAGCTGAATTCTAAAACATCCTTTTGGGTCCAAATTTCACTTAGTCCAATAGCTGTCATTACTATTATGTAAGAATGCTCAGCTCCAAATTTTGTATTTTTTAAAAAATAAAATGCTACTTTTACATTTGATTCAAGTGCCTAACCCATTTATATTTATTGTCATATTTTATGGGTTTTCTATTAACTCTGTTAAGACTTTTATTTCTGTCTAATGTTTCCTTATTGTTTCTTATCCTATCTGTTTCTAATTTAAGTTGGAATAAACAGAGACTTGATTTCTTCAAATAATGAAGGAAATTCATTAATTCAAGATAAAATAATCTGATGCACTGCAAGATGAGGACAAATATAGAGAGGGACCTTGCAAATGGTTATTCAGGGTTCAAGTCAATTCTCAAATATCAGAACTTTGTGACTTCACTTTAGGGTTCCAACATCTATATAATTAAATGAAAAGAAATTTTCACCCTTATCTGTCATGTCTAATTAATGATCTTACCTGACGGTTTTCTTTTCTGCTTCTCTTCTCACTACCTATAGACCTATATTTTCTTTACGTCTGAAATTAGTATTCTGATGGATTCAGCAAGTTGTTATCAACATGACTTTTTATGTCAGGCCTTTTTATGAGCAGCTGATTAGTATGTGGATTGACTTCTTTTGTGCCTCATCCTCACCCATAATCCAAAGTGCTATAAGAATTTCAGGCTCACGTGACTTCTTCAGGCTGCTGCTTCAGAGAAGATTGTAAACAGGGCTTTTTTTTTTTTTTGCTTGGAATTAACTTTTGAGTGATTGACATATCTAGCACAAATGTCTTTGACATCTAGTGTTTAAACCCCTATATCTATGTATACAATTGCCATGATAATCAAAATCCAATTAATAAAAATCAAAAGTGTTAACATTTGTAAAGTGTGTAAAGCTGTTCTCAGCACAGAGCAAATACTATATAAATGCTTGCTAAATAAATAAAAAAAACAGTGACTAAATCCAAATGCAAAGTATTTGAAAATATTAATGAGATATATAAATACATATTGATGTTTGTTTTTTTAAAAAGGAGAAAGAGAGGAAAACACAAATTTTGGAATATAAAAGTAAACACCTCTAATATAGAGAAACTGAAATGAATTATTCATGAATATTACCTGCAAACCTATGGCAATTTGAATGCCACAAGAATGAGCAATTTCTGCTCAAGTGTAAATTGTCAATATTGACCTAATAAGAAGCTGAAAATCTGAATGGATCAATTACCACAGTACAAACTGGTGACGTTCACCAAGATTAGATGGATTTTCAGTTAAGTTCTACTTAAATTTAAAAGATAGGTAATTTTAAATTATTGCAATTATTTCAGGCTAAAACTAGAAAGTCTTAAATGTATTTTATGAAGGCAATATAACTTAAAATTAGAACCTGATTTAAATAGAATAAAATAGAAAATGAACACAATCTCATTGATGCAAATATTCAAAATAAAATAAATAGAACTCAACCAGAACATTAAGGTCAGTGGGTTTTCTACCAAGAATTGCAAGAGTGGCTCAAAATCAAGACACTGGAGTTACATAAATACTAAGCAACATGCCTAACATTACTCATCTAGTGAGAAATGAAAGAATTTGCACCCTTACTTGTCAATTTATGATAATAATAATGAAAATGGCACCATTAAAACAGCTAACTTTTATGCAACTGTTCTGTGTTATGTTTCATTCCTTAGAAGTTAAAAGATGTATCTTCTAATTTTGCCATGAAATATTATAATGTGAGATGAAACAGGAATCATCATGTCACAAATGGAGCTATTTTTGAGGTTAAATGTAAAAAAATAAACATTTGCTACTGATATAGAAGAGTAAGTGAGAAACAAAACAAAGAGGCACAGATGTTTTAGATTTTGCCTCGACTAAGTCTAGGTAGGATACTCACATCTACTCTCTGCAAAAGTTATAGAGGAAGAAAATATACAGAAAAAGGTTTCCTGAAAAGTCAAGGGCTGGGCTAAAGAGAAGCAGAAGTGGCAGTATTATCACTGTGGAAGACGAATGTAGTGGCACTTCTAATTTATTTAGTATTCAGGATTTCAACCTTAATTAGGATTCCTTTGTCACATCATTCATCAAATATACTTGAAGAAATGGAAATTAACCTCAAAGTTTCTGTCGCCTCAGGCATGCTTTTAATACTTCTACTCATTTCAGTGTATTGTGAAGTACAGTGAGTTGACTTGGAAATATTTTGGTTGGAAAAAGTAACATCCAAATGGAGATGTCCCACATTATAAGCAATGCTGGCAGGGATATAGAAAAGCAACCATTTAAATGGTTACTAACTGTAACTATTTGTTGTTGGTGTTTCTTTTTTCTTTCCTTTTCTTTCCTTTTTTTTTTTTTTTTTTTTTTTTTTTTTTTTTTTTTTTTTTGAGACAACGTCTTGCTCTGTCGTCCAGTCTGGAGTGCAGTGGTGCAATCTCGGCTCACTGCAACCTCCACCTCCCAAGTTCAAGCTATTCCCCTGCCTCAGCCTCCTGAGTAGCTGGGACTCAAAATCAAGACACTGGACGCGCCACCACGTGCCACCATGCCCAGCTAATTTTTGTATTTTTAGTGGAGATGGGATTTCACCGTGTTAGCCAGGATGGTCTCAATCTCCTGACCTCGTGATCCACCCACCTTGGCCTTCCAAAGTGCTGGGATTACAGGAGTGAGCCATGGCTCCGGCCTGTTGTTGGTGTTTCTTTCAGCCAGTGCTAAGAACATTATGGGATTTTTTTTTCCCAAAATGTTCTGCAAAATCCACCCTGATGATTCGGTTTGCAAAGATCCTTTTAAAAAATTACTTTAAAAACTATTTTTGCTTATGATATTTCATATTTGTTTTGTTAGTAATGTTACTGTACTCCTGAAGGAATCTGCATATTTATGATTATAATTTATCAAGTTGAATATAGAAAATATAGAATTATTAATTCAATAAGTATGTTTAGCATGTGAAGACCTACTCCAGGCACCAAGATATACCTTTTTCAACTTCATCCTTTCTAATAAATTTTCAGCTATGACTCAAAATCTAAAATCTATGCCATACCTTCTTTGATAACTCTGACACAGGCACCATGGATTATTTTCTCTACATTGCGTCTGTAGTCGTTGGCACACACACATCATATGAATTATCTATATGCATAAATGTTGATACATACATGCAGTGTACATCATTACATAGAATATAAACATTTAAAAGACAGTGAAAGTGTTTTATATGTATATATATTTGCATTTGCAAAAATTAGAACTCAGGCATTTAAAATATTAGTCTTCTTTTAATTTCATAAAAAATACATTAATAAATGAGTAAACTTCAAGTCACAGTTTAATCATTATCAATTATAGTAACACCATAACTGTTTTATTTGGTAGTTGCAAGATCAAATTCTTTGTAAATTTCTCTAACATGATATAGAATGTGACATTTTGTTGTTGGTCTTACCATAGATGTTCTTGAATTTGTATCCTACTAGTATAATTAATATAATAGCTATATTTGGGTTAAGCACCAGGCTTAGAAACTACTTTGAGCCCCTGTTTTACAACTCATCAGCTGTAGCAGGATCTTGGCAAATGTTTTAAACTTCTCTACGCTTGGTTACGTCGTCTGAAAAATGTGAATAATAATGTGATGTATTTTTCAGAACTATTTGATAAATTAAATGAGATATATTAATAACAGGCTTAAAAATGTCATAAAGTCCTCAACAAGTGTTAGTTGTTACTATTATTAATATTGTTTGACATATTTATGAAGACTTAGCTAATTTCATTAGGCAGATCTTTCTTTTTCCACCTACATTTTAAAATAAGAGACTGGATTCCTAATGCCTGAATTTAACAGATTTTTCATACTGTTTTAGGAATATAGACCTTCTTTCCTTAGTGAATTCCTGTATTTTACCCAAAATATTAATGTAATCATATAGACAAATAATTTCATTAACTTTCTTGAAGGAGTTATATGAGAACGTATAGTAGTCTTGAAAATAGAACAAAACCTTCCTGTACATGAATATCTGGTAAGAAAATCTTTGTGTGTTTCTTGAACCAAATTTGAGTGTTGGCTTAAGAAACTGTGAATATTCTCACTCCTCTGAGAATATTCTCTGTGTCTTATACTTCAGAGCTGTCAGTCAGTATTTTTGATCATTAGCCATCTGTGATTATTTTAATTTTTGCCAGCAGGAGAAGGAACTCTTTTCCACCCAGGAGCTCTGTTATTACAATATAATTTATATGTAAAGAGCTCATTTCATCAGTGAGAGAAACTTTTACCCATTTTTTTAAGGTTTGAAAGAAATTCATGGCATCTTCTTTTTCTTCTTTCTCCAACTTTGTGTCCCTTTTTCAGTGTTACATTTATCCTAGTTTCTTTCTATATAAAAATTTTGCAGCAACCAGCTGACGCTTTTAATAACGGGATTGAAATTAAGCTGATATCCATATATTTTAGATACAAAATCTCAAGTATTGTAGCTGCTATTTTAAAATTTAAGACTCATAGAGAAAAATATAATTTTACATTGCAGTGATGTTTAGTATTGAAGAGGAAGGCTCTATTTGAGGTTTCCATATTAATCGTTTATTAAAAAGGCATAATGACATTTTAGCTATAATTATGTAATAAGGGCAAATTTTTAAAGCGGAATAAAAAAGAATTTGAAAACTAGAAAGGCCTTTCTACGTGATACTGTGATTTAGGACTTAGAGTCATGGAATCACTTTCATACCTCATCCTACTTCTGTTTCTCATTTCAGTTTGACCTTCAGCAAGTCAAAGGCTCCCCTCAATCACTTACCCTATAATCTTGGATAATAATGTTAACTGAATATAGTTATTGCAAAGATTAATAAGTATTGGTCATAAAATGTAATCCATGTATTAAAAGTCTCTGCAGGAAGACAAGACTGAATACCTGAATCATTATTGTAGAGTGGTTTGATGAAATGAATTATTGATCAACTACACAAAATTTGAGGTCTTGAACTTTATGAAGCAAGTTTCAAATCTCAGGATAGATACTCCTAGAAATTAGTGCTTTTCAAGATCTCATGTCATTTCTTGAAGAATCAGAAAATATATTGTTGTTTTCTTTCCTGGAGAACAGATATATTGTATTCTCAGCAGAGTTGACTTCAGAGGAAATTTCTGTTGATCTACATTCTCATATTCTTTATTTTTCATTTACTTTCTCTTCTCCCATTCTCTAACCATAATTCTTTCTCTGTGCTTTCTTTGAGAAAGAAACCTGGAGTTCTTATTCACATAGCTGAAACTGAAGCAGCGAACAATCTCAATATGGTAGGAGGAAAACTGAGCAGCAGCAGAAACAGCAAACAATAGCACAATACTTTCTCTCTGGGTACTTAGCTAGTTTAAAAAGTAATTCAAAAGTGACATCCTGTGTTTATTTAGATAATTTTTATTGAGACATTTAAAGACAATGCCAAGGATAAATATATAGATTTCTTTGTTGTTTATTTGCTGTTATCTTGGAGTAGGGATTGGGAAGGAGGGTATGTAAATACACACACACACACACACACACACACACACACACACACACAGTGGAGATATGGGGAAGGTTACTTCCTGAAATAATGATCAGCTTGGTGAAGGAGCAGCAGCATATTCTGAGAAATAGCAGGGAAAGTAGCCAAGTTTCCACATAACTCTGAGTTAATATATCCGATCCCATTGAAAACTAACCTAATTTAACATTTCAACTTTTTATTTTGGCTGTAATCAACCAAGAGTATCTTCTGCATAGAAGCCTAGAGATGAGTTACGATATCCAAAAATGTCTACCGAAATGACAAATAATTGTCACACATACCATCATACAACTTACCTCTTAGAGGTGGTTTCTTAATTAAAAACAAGTGTGCATCTGTAGTCCCAGCTACTTGGGAGTCTAAGTGGGGGAGGATTGCTTGAATCCAGGAGATCAAGGGTGCGGTGAGCCAAAATTACACCATTGCACTCCAGTCTGGATGACAGAGTGAGACCCTGTTTTCAAAAAACAAACAAACCAAACAAACAAACCAAAAAAATCCAACTCTAAAGCATAGAGTTTTATGATGTAGACATAATGTGTGTCTGTATGGCAATCATTTTTTTTAATTTAATTTTTTTATTTCAATAGCTTTTGGGGTACAAGTGGTTTTTGGTTACATGGATGAATTACATAGTGGCGAATTCTCAGATTTTAGTGCACAGGTCACCTGAGTAGTATACACTGTACCCAATATGCAGTTTTTTTAATCGTACACTTTCCTGGCCCTCTCCCCGTTCTGAGTCTCCAAAGGTCATTATATCACTCTATATGCCTTTGGGCACTGAAGGCTTAGTCCCCACATAAAATGAGAACATACGGTGTTTGGTTTTGGAGTTAATTCACTTAGAATAATAGTCTCCAGCTTCATCCAAACTGCTGCAGAAGACATTATTTCACACCTTTTTATGGATGAGTTATATTTCATGGTTATATTTTTATGACTGAGTTATATTCCATGGTATATTTATACCACATTATCTTTGTCCATTCATTGGCTGATGGGCACTTAAGTTAGTTCCCTATCTTTGCAGTTGTTAATTTGACCGCAATAGACGTTAAGTGTGCATGTGTCTTTTTCACATAATTACTGTTTTTGTTTTTGTTTTTTTCCTTTAGGTAGATACTCAGTAGTGAGATTGCTGGATCAAATGGTAGATCTACTTTTACTTCTTTAAGGAATCTCCATGGTGTTTTCTATGGAGTTTGTACTAATTTATATTCCCATCAGCAGTGTATAACCATTCCACTTTCACCACATCCACACCAACATGTGTTGTTTTTTGACTTTTTCATATGGGCCATTCTTGCAGGAGTAAGGTGGTATCTCACTGTGGTTTTAATTTGCATTTCTCTGATGATTAGTAATGCTGAACATTTTTCATATTTTTTTTTTTTTGGCCATTTGTATATCTTCTTTTCAGAAATATCTTTTCATGTCATTTGCACACTTTTTGATGGGATTATTTGTTGCTTTCTTGCTGATACTGTTTGAGTCCCTTGTAGATTCTGGATACTAGTCCTTTGTCAGATGCGGAGTTTGGAAATATTTTCTCCCATTCTGTGGGTTGTCTATTTACTCTGACGATTTCTTTTGCTGTGCAAAAGCTTTTTAATTTAATCAGGTCCCATTGATATATTTTTGTTTTTGTTGCATTTGCTTTTGGGTTTTATTCATGAATTCTTTGCCTAGGTCAATATTCAGAAGAGTTTTTCCAAAATTATCTCCTAGAATTTTTATGGTTTTGGGTCTTCGATTTAAGTTTTTGAGCTGTCTTGAGTGGATTTTTGTGTGAAGTGAAAGATAGGGATCCAGTTTTATGCTTCTGTATGCGGCTAGCAGTTATACAGGCACCATTTAGTAAATTGGATGTCCTTTCCCCAGCTTATGTTTTTGTATACATTGTTAGAGATCAGTTAGTTGTATTTGTCTTTATTTCTGGGTTCTCTATACTTTTACATTGGTCTGTGTGCCAACTTTTATACCAGCACCATGGTGTTTTGGCAACTATAGTCTTGTAGTAGAACTTGAAGTCTGGAAGTGTGAGGCCCCAATATTTGTTTTTTTGCTTAGGAATTATTTGGCTATTTGGATTATTTGTTGGTTCCATACAAATTTTCGGAGTCGTTTTTTCTGATTGTGTGAAAAATAATTTTGGTATTTTCATGGAAATTGCATTGAATCGGTCGATTGCTTTGGGCAATATGATCATTTTTATAACAGAGTATGGTCAATTTTACAATAAACAGTTATTCTGTGTAAGGAGGCTAAAGGTAGGACTCTGATCCCTTCTGGCTTGTAAGGTTTCTGCTGAGACGTCTGCTGTTAGTCTGAAAGATTTTCCTTTATAGGTGAATTGATGTTTTTTTTTTCTCACTGCTCTTAGAATAATTTCCTTCAGTTGAATTTAGATAGTCTGACGACTATATGCCTTGGTGATGACCTTTTTGCAATGAATTTTTCAGGAGGTTTTTGCATCTTCTTGTATTTGGATATCTAAATCTCTAGGAAGGCTAAGGCTGCCAAACCATGAGCATGGTATGTGTTTCCATTTGTCTGTATCATCTATGATTTCTTTCAGTAGTGTTTTGTAGCTCTCCTTGTAGAGATCTTTCACCTCCTTGGTTAAATATGTTTCTAAGTATTTTATTTTTTATTATTTATAGCTGTTGTAAAAGGGATTTGAGTTCTTGATTTAATTCTCAGCTTGACTGTTGTTGGTGTATGGCAGTGCTACTGATTTGTGTACATTGATTTTGTAACCTGAGACTTTATGGAATTTTTTATCAAATATAGGAGTCTTTTGGAGGTGCCTAGGCTTTTCTAGGAATGCAATCATATCATCCACAAACAGTGGTAGTTTGACTTCCTCTTCTTTTTAATCTGGATGCCCTTTCTTTCTCTTGCTTGATTGCACTGGCTAGGAATTCCAGTACCGTTTGAATAGAAGTGGTGAAAGTAGGCATCCTTGTCTTGTTTTAGTTCTTAGGGGGAATGCTTTCAACTTTTTCCCATTCATTATGATGTTGGTGGTGGTTTTGTCATAGATGGCCTTTATTCACTTGAGGTTTGGCCCTTGTATGCCTGTTTTTGTTGAGGGGTTTATCATTAAGTGATGCTGAATTTTATTGAATGCTTTCTTGCATCTATTGAGATGATCATATAGTTTTTGTTTTTAATTCTGTTTATGTGATGTACCACGTTTATTGACTTGTGTATGCTAAATCACCCCTGCATCCTTGGGATGAAACCCATTTGATGATGATGTATTATCTTTTTTCATGTGCTATTGAATTCAGTTAGCTAGTATTTTCTTGAGGATTTTTGCATCTGTGTTCCTTAGGGATATTGGTCTGTAGTTTTCTTTATTTGTTAAGTTCTTTTATGGTTTTGATATCATGGTGATACTGTCCTCATAGAATGATTCAGGGAGGATTCCCTCTTTCTCAATCTTTTGGAATAGTTTCTGTAGGATTGGGACAATTTCATCTTTGAATATCTTGTAGAATTCAACTGTGAAGCCATCAGGTCCTGGACTTTTTTTTAATTGGCTTTTTTTTTTTTTTTTTTACTGATTCAATGTCGCTACTTATTATTGATCTATCAGGGTTCCGATTTCTTCCTGGTTTAATCTAAGAGGTCTGTATGTTTCCAGGAATTTATCCATCTCCTCTAGATTTTCTGGTTTGTGTGCATAGGGGTATTCACAGTAGTCTCAAACAATCTTTTTTTGTATTTTTGTGGTATCAGTTGTAAATATCTCCATTTTCATTTCTAATTGAGCTTATTTGAAGCTTCTCTCTTCTTGGGTAATCTAGCTAATGGTCTATTAATTTTGTTTATCTTTTCAAAGAAGCAGCTTTTTGTTTCATTGATGTTTTGTATTTTTTTGGTTTCAATTTCAATTAATTCTGCTCTGATCCTATTATTTCCTTTCTTCTGCTAGCTCTGGGGTCAGTTTGTTCTTGTTTCTCTAGTTTCTTGAGTTATAACATTAAGTTGTCAATTTGTGATCTTTCAAACTTTTTGATGTAGGCATTTTGTGCTATAATCCTTCCCCTTAGAAATGCTTTTGCTTTATCCCAAAGGTGTTGACAATTTGTGTCACTATTATTCATTTCAAATAATTTTTTTTTTTAATTTTCATCTTAATTTCATTGGTAACCAAAAAATCATTCAGGAGCAGATTGCTTAATTTCCATTTATTTGTATAGTTTTGGTGGTACCTTTTGGAGTTGATTTCTAGTTTTACTCCACTGTGCTCTGAGAAACTGCTTGATACAATTTCAATTGTTTTAGAATTAATTGAGACTTGTTTTATAGCCTGTAATATGGTCTATCTTGGAGAATATACCATGGGCTGATGAGAATAATGTATATTCTTCAGTTCTTGGGTAGAATGTTCACTATATATCTGTTAATTTGTGCAAGAGTGTAGTTTAAGTCCATTGTTTCTTTTTTTCTTTTTTTGAGATAGAGTTTAACTCTTGTTGCCCAGGCTGGAGTGTAATAGCACAATCTCAGCTCACTGCAACCTCTGCCTCCTGGGTTCAAGTAATTCTCCTGCCTCAGCCTCCTGAGTAGCTAGGATTTACAGGTGCCCACCACCATGCCCAGCTACTGTTTTTCTTTTTTTTCTTTTTTTTTTTTTTGAGACAGAGTCTCCCTCTACTGCCCAGGCTGGAGTGCAGTAGCACAATCTCATCTCACTTCAATCTCCGCTTCCTGGGTTCAAGCGATTCTCCTGCCTCAGCCTCCCCAGTAGCTGGGAACACAGGTGCACACCACTATGCCCAGCTAGTTTTTTTTTTTTTTTTTTTTTTTTTTTTTTTTTTGTATTTTTAGTAGAAACAGGTTTTGCCATATTGGCCAGGCTGGTCTCAAATTCCTAACCTTGTGACCTTGTGATCCGCCCACTTTGGCCTCCCAAAGTGCTGCGATTACAGGCATGAGCCACCACTCCTGGCCACCCATTATTTCTTTTTTTTCTTTCCCCATTCCTTCTTTATTGACTTTCTTTCTTGATGATCCATCTAGTGCTATCAGTGAAGTATTGAACTCCCTCACCATTATTGTGTTGTTATCTCATTTCTTAGGTCAAGTAGTAACTGCTTTATGAATCTGATTGCTCCAGTGTTAGGTGCAGATAAATTTAGAATTGCAATATCTTTTTGTTGGATTGATTTTTTTTTATAATTATGTAACGAGGTTCTTTGTCTTTTTTTTACTGTTTTTGCGTTAAAGTCTGTTTTATCTGATACAAGAATAGCTGCTCCTGCTTGTTTTTTGTTTCCTTTTTTGTGGAATATATTTCCCACCCTTTCACTTTGATTTTATATAAAATATTATGTGTTAGGAGGGTCTCTTGAAGACAGCAAATATTTGATTTGTGGCTTTTTATTTATTCTGTCAGTCTTTATCATTAAATGGAGCGTTTAACCCACTTATATTCAATGTTAATATTGAGATATGACATACAGTTCCATTCATCATGTTAATTGTTTCCTATATACTTTGTTTTCTGTTGTTGTATTATTGTTTTATAGGCCCTGTGAGTTTTATATTTTCTAGAAGTTCTTTTTGGTGCATATCCAACCTTGGTTTCAGGATTTAGAACTTTTAGCATTTCTTGTAGGGTTGGTCTGGTAGTAACCAATTTCCTCAGCATTTGTTTGTCTGAAAATGACTATTTCTTCATTTATGAAACAGTTTTTCTGTATATAACATTCATGGCTGGCAGTTATTCTGTTTAAGGAGGCTAGAGATAGGACTCTAATCCCTTCTGGCTTGCAAGGTTTCTGCTGACAAGCATGCTGTTAGTCTGATAGATTTTCTTTTATAGGTGAATTGATGCTTTTTTTCTCACTGCTCTTAATTTTTTTTTTTTTCATGTTGAATTTAGATAGTCTGATGAGTATAAGCCTTGTGATGGCCTTTTGCAATGAATCTTTTTTTGAGAGGGGGTCTTGCTCTGTTGCCAGGCTGGAGTTTGTGGCACAATCTCAGCTCATTGCAACCTCTGCCTCCCAGGTTCAAGCGATTCCCCTGCCTCAGCCTTCTGAGTAACTGGGACTACAAGCATGCGCCACCACGCCTGGCTAATTTTTTATATTTTTTAGTAGAGACAGGGTTTCACCATGTTGGACAGGATGGTCTTGATTTCTTGACCTTGTGATCCTCCTGCCTTGGCCACCCAAAGTGCTGGGATTACAGGTGTGAGCCACCGTGCCCGGCCTTTGCAATGAATCTTTGTTGTTGTTGTTGTTGTTGTTGTTGTTGTTGAGACGGAGTCTTGCTTTGTCGCCCAGGCTGGAGTGCAGTGGCGCAATCTCGGCTCACTGCAAGCTCCGCCTCCCGGGTTCATGCCATTCTCCTGCCTCAGCCTCCAAGTAGCTGGGACTACAGGCGCACACCACCACGCCGGGCCGGGCTAATTTTTTGTGTTTTTAGTAGAGACGGGATTTCACCATGTGAGCCAGGATGGTCTCGATCTCCTGACCTCGTGATGAGGCCGAGGGTGATCCGCCCGCCTTGGCCTCCCAAAGTGCTGGGATTGCAGGCGTGAGCCACTGCGCCTGGCTTTTAGGAGATGTTTTATCTTCTTGTATTTGGATATCTAAATCTCTAGCGAGGCCAGGGAAGATTTCCTCAAGTACTGCCTCAAATAAATTTTCCAAGCTTTTTTTCTGCCCTCTCTTCTCCCTCAGGAACACCAATTATTCTTAGTTCGACCCTTTTATATAATCCCATATTTCTTGGAGACAGCTCATTTCTTTAAATTCTTTTTTCTTTATTTTTGTCTGGTTGGGTTAATTCAAAAGCCTTGTCTTCAAGTTCTGACATTCTTTCTTCTACTTGTTCTAGTCTATTGTTGAAATTTTCACTGTAGTTTAGAATTTCCTAAGTGTGTCTTTTATTACCAAAAGTTCTGACTGATTTTTCTTTAAGATACCTCTTCCTGTAGAAAATTTTGTTTGTTGGTTTTTGTTTGTTTGTTTGTTTTTTACATTTCTTTACGTTGGTTTTACCTTTCTGTGGTATCTCCTTGAGTAGCTTAATAATCAACCTTTTGAATTCTTCTTCTGGTATGTCAACAATTTTATGTTAGTTTGGATCCATTGTTGGATAGCTAGTGTGATCTCTTGGGGGTGTTTTAGAATCCCGTTTTGTCATATTACCAGTCTTATTTTTCTGGTTCCTTCTAATTTGGTAAAACTACTACTAATTATTATTGAAATTATTTTTGACTGCCTTTTTTTTTTTTTTTTTTCCCCGCTTAAGGATGTGATTTTAATGTTTATAGTTTGTCGTAGCCTAATTCAGCTCTTGGTGTTTTCAGGAGTGAAGACTGTGTGAGTTCCTTGACTATAGAGAGTCTTTCTGTGATGGCTTTCTCAGCTGCTTATTGTAGTAGCAATGTGCTCAATGTGTGAGCAAGTTCACTGTCTCCCATAGGGTTGGAATGACAAAGTTCCCTTGAAACTTATCTCATTTCCCTGTAGTGTGCACTTTTTTTATTATTATTTTTTTCCTCAGTATTTTATTTACTGGTTTGAATTGTTCAGGCTTCAGGTCAATAGGGAAGGATTCCACAAGTAGACACTGGCTGTGGTTAAAGTAGGTATAAATGTAGTACCCAATGGTGAGCAGAGGTTTCAGCCTTGACAGAAGTGGCTAGAAGAGCTCTCAGTGAAATGTACTGAGGTCTCATCAGAGAGGACTGGAGCCACCTCAGCTCCTCTGCCAAGCCAGCAGAAAAACTATCACCTCCCAGACACACTCCTGAGTCAGTGTTCTGGTTATTTAGATCAGACTCTTTTCATCTATAGGAATGTTGATGTTCCAAGTAGAGAGAAATTGTACCTCTATCTCTTGTGCAAGCCTGCACCTTGAGGGTGCTCCTCCTGTTGTAATACAGTCACCCTAAAGTGTTCTGGGATCCATGCTGAGCTCTTGTGGGAAAAGTCCAAGCTATGACAGCAGTGGTGGATGAGAGGGAAAAGAAGTCCCCTTCTCCATGACCCTTCAATGAACACCAGGGCTGCCTCACTGTTGAGGTAGAGCTGCAAACTTTCCCTGCTGATTTCAGCACTGCAACTGTACCTCTGCTGAAAGAAACTTCTTACCAGTGGAAAGATCTCAGACTGAAGGCCTGCCATCCAGGTTCTCTTCTTCCACTGGGTGTTCCTTTGATGTGTTGCACTCCCCCTTCCCCTTTGAGTAGGACATCCTGAGACCCATACTACTGTGAATACTGTTGCTCCTCTGAGTGTAGCCATCCAGTGTGGCTGCCACACTCCTGGCTGGTTCTGGGGAATGTCTACAAGGAATGCACAGAGGTGAACTGTCCGCAGGTCTCCCAGCAGTGGGTACTGGCACCAGCTATGTTGGGAATGACAGGGGAGTCACATAGACTCTGGGAGATTTCTTAGATGTAGGTGGTCTTAGTGTGTTGGCATTCTCAAATACCAGTTGTGATAGTAATGAACAGTCACATGGACAGACTCAGGACCTCGTGGTTAGCCAGAGTAGTAGAGGTGATGGTGATAGCTGAGGCCATGCACAAGTTTTCTCCTTCCGGGTGCAGTGTTATTTTACCTGAATGTTGTAATGGACTGTGTCATTTGGCTTCCATTCAGGAGGTGGTAGTAGCAAAACAGCACTAGCTGTGGTAGTAGTAGCAGGATTTGTGCTTGTTTTTTGCAGTACTCTAGTTTCTCGGGAGGTGGATGGGGCCATAAAGCTCCCCAAAGTTTTCATCCATTGTGTTAAGCTACCAGGGTGGGTTGAGGAGCAAAGCCAGGGGAGGGCTGGGTCAGGCAAGTTCGTGCTCTGACTCCGCACATGTGGGGCAAGCAGCAACCCCTGTAGGAGTTGGGGGGTAGTGGTTCTCTGGTCACTGGCATAATGTTCCAGAGAGAAGCATAACTGCATCTGCTTCACAGAAGAGCTCACTCACGGAGTGGGGAGTTGCAGGTGGTGGAAAACCCCAAATAGCTCCGGCATACTTGATAGGACAGATCTCATAGCCACTGTTTTCCAGTAGTAGCAGTAAGCTAAGTTTCAGGCTATCTATGCTCAGAACTCAGAACTTCCCCAGGCCATATGCCTTCCTAGCAGAGATAGGAACTGCAGCTTTCAGGTCATGCCCCTTTGTGTCCACCTGCACAACCTGGGGGTCCAGCTCCAATACTTGTGACTGCAGCACACTTCCCACTCACCCCCTGGTTCTGGCCAACAGAGTTCTTCCCCACTTGAAGTTACATTGCAAAGTTCAATTGGGAGCTTCTTTTAACCTGCCACCGCTGCCTGAGTTAGTTGGCAAACTTCCACAAGGGTCCCAGTGAGACAAAATAAGGAATGGCTTCCTTCAGTCAACGCTGTAGACTGAGAATGCATGCCAGGGTCCTCCTGCTGCCATTCCTAGTTCCTACTTTTATATTTCTCACTGCTTCCTAAACCAGTTCCAATGCTGGGTAGAGTTAAGGCCTTCCCCATGGGCTGGATTGCCAGGTTCCCCAGTGGGGATGTATGCCCTAGAGGCAGTGTCTTCCCCTCTCATACTCTCAGTACTTACAGTTTTTTGCCTGGCTCATGGTATAACTGCAGCCTGTTGCTTCTTTCAAAGAATCTATGGATTTCAGTTTTCCTTTAAGTTTCAGCATTGCTTCTTGAAAATGATGTTCATAGTATGAATCTACACACTATTTTGCCTTTCCAAGTGGGAGAGGCATGCTAAAACTGCCTCCAATCCACCATCTTGGAGTCAATCATTTTTTTAAAGAATGGTGAGGCCGGGTGCTGTGGCTCACACCTATAATATCAGCACTTTGGCAGGCTGAGGCAGGCAGATCACAAGGTCAGGTGATGGAGTCCATTCTAGCCAACATGGTGAAACCCCATCTCTAGTAAAAATACAAAAAGTAGCTGGCCATGGTGGCACCTGCCTGTACTCCCAGCTACTCAGTAGGCTGAGGCAGGAGAATCACTTGAGTCTGGGAGACGGAGGTTGCAGTGAGGTGAGATCACGCCACTACACTCCAGCTTGGCGACAGAGCAAGACTCCATCTCCAAAAAGATAAAATAAAATAAAATAAAATAAAATAATAATAATAATAATAAAAGAAAAGAATGATGGAGTTTGGTAAGTATTCCTTGTAGACACTATATTGTCCCAATACCTAAACTAAAGAGTTATTATTTATGTTTTTTAAAAAACTACCACTTACACATTGTAGCTGCTGAAAAATATAAATAGAGATACTTCTACTCACTCTAATATGAGTTTTTATGTTCCTGTCCAGGGCTGCTGAAATCATATGGCTCTGATAAATATCTAGTTACATAGCTAAGAAACAAAAATTACTGTCTCTTATAACATGGGTCTGGAAGGCTATTCCACCTATGAATTGTCAGAATTCTCAGACAACTCTATCAAACCTGTCCTCCTACCCAGAGGTAAGAGAAATCATAATTAATCTCTGGAAGATTTAAAAACCAAATGATTAATAATTTCATTTTTATGCAAATAACAAATCTTTGGGACAGATCAAATGCATTTTTTACTTCCATATTGCCAAACTTTGATTTGATTGATTCTATATTTATCCCCATGTGGCAGCTGGAGCACTCACTTTAGAGAGAAACTTTCTTAATTCTAGCCTATCAAGGAAAATCTGCAAGTTAAAAACTCACTTTTATCAGCAGGCATTCCAAGAATGGCAGGTGGCAAATAAACCTCTTGGTGGATTATTCTAATTGTGTTTTCTTTTGCCTTCATAACTTAAAAAGTGGTAAAAGAAGGAATAGGGTGACTTGCAATGGTTTTGACAATTGTGTTTACATCTTTCTCTAATGAACACTATATTTGAAGTTTTCACTGACTCTAAGTTATGAAGTTAGTTTGAGGGGAGTCTATAACTTACATAATGGATATATGGAAAGAAGAACTAGGAATAACTGGTTGCATTAAGTTTATCAAAGTATTGACTAATATTATTACTGATTATTTTTATGCCTTTCTCTACTTTTATTAATTTTCACAATTTTTATGGATTTATTTATGTTGAAAATGAGTAAATTATAAAATACTAAAACATAAAATTTAAATAAAAGAATGAAAAAATAAGATGAGGCAAAAATACAAGGTCTAATCTAAATGAAGCCATAATTATATTAATCTTCATCTGCATCTGTTTTTTTAGAGGCAGAGTCTTCTTCTGTTGCCCAGGCTGGAGTGCGGTGACGCAATCTTGGCTCACTGCAACCTTGATCTCCTGGGTTCTAGCAATTCTCCTGTCTCAGCCTCCTGATTATCTGGGATTATAGGTGCACGTCACCATGCCCGGCTAATTTTTTGTATTTTAGTAGAGATGAGGTTTCACCGTGTTGCCCAGGCAGGTCTCAAACTCTTGAGCTCAGGCAATCCACCCACGTCGGCCTCCCAAAGTGCTAGGATTATAGGCATGAGCCACTGCGCTCGATCTGCATCTTCTTTTTATAACAATATCTATTTTAATTATAAATCTAAACCCTCAAATCTCAGTTTAAACTGTTACTGTATATTTTATAAACTATATCTAAAAGGAGTTTTATCACAAATATTAATTGGTTGAGTATCTGGATATTTCTGGTAACCTTGTTTCAATATAACAGAATGATAATATTTTCCTAACAATTCCATTTTTTAAATAATTGAAGCAAAAAATGAAGTTTATTTTAAGTGACAAACTTCATAGTAATCGCCTACTCAGTAAATGTTGTTTTTATTTGGATTTTTTGAAAGGAAATATGCTTATATTGTGTCTTCAGAAATATGTAAACCCTTATATTTTTCTCACTAGCTGGAAGAACCCATAAAAGAAATGAGTTCATATGAGAGGCCAAATTCAGAAGTGGAATTCCAGCAAGAACACGTACTTCTCACTTGTTCTTTCCAACTACCTCACATTGAATTATGTCTTTATATATTTACATTGTCTTCTCAATAGGACATCTTACATTTACTTAGAGTTTCAGCATTCATTTTTCAGCAACAACCTACTGCCTATAGTTGCAGGTTTTAAAAATTTCTTCTTTCCTTATAATCCTCATGGAAATTTTTCCAAAACAATATTACTTTTTTAAAAAAGTTACACAGCAAGACTGCTGCAATGGTGATTGTATCAGTTTGTTCCCGCATGGTGATAAATAAATACCTGAGACTGGATAATTTCTAAAGAAAGAGGGCTTAGTTGGCTCATGGTTCTGCAGGCTGCACAGGAAGCATAATACTGGCATCTGCTCAGCTTCTGGGGAGGCCTCAAGAAACTTACAATCATGGTGGAAGGTGAAGGGGGAGCATACACATCACATGGCCAGAGTCAGAGCAGGAGAGAAAGGGGAGAGGTGTGACACACTTTTAAACAACCAGATGTCATGAGAACTCACTGTTGCAATGACAGCACCAAAGGGGATGGTGTTAAACCATGAGAAGCTGCCCCTGTAATCCAGTCACCTCTCACCAGGCCCCACTTCTAACACTGAGGATTACAATTCAACATGAGATTTGGGCAAGGACACAGATGCAAACCGTATCAGTGATAAATACAGAATGTGATGGACATATAGAAAAAGAACTTCCACATCTATCTGAATGAAGAACAGCTTCCAAAGAGGTTGCATTTTTGCTGAGACTTGACAGTAAATTTAAATGTTGACAGAAAGGCTCAGTGTGAAAAATATATAGAAAGATGGTGAGTATATGTTACGGGAACTATGTTTAGTTCTTTATTATTGGATGTACTTCTTTTTTTTATTTATTATTTTTGAGGCAGAGTTTCGCTCTTGTTGCCCAGGCTGGAGCGCAATGGCACGATCTCGGCTCACGGCAACCTCTGCCTCCCGGGTTCAAGTGATTCTCCTGCCTCAGCCTCCTGAGTAGTTGAGATTACAGGCATGTGCCACCACGCCTGGCTGATTTTGTATTTTTAGTAGAGATGGGGTTTCTCCGTGTTGGTCAGGCTGGTCTCAAACTTCTGACCTCAGGTGATCTGCCCGCCTCGGCCTCCCAAAGTGCTGGGATTATGAGCATAAGCCATCGTGTCTGGCCTTGGATGTACTTTAAAATATTCTATTTGTCTTCACTAAGTCTCCTGAAATCTTGCAAAAATGTGTAAGGAAGTTAGTGGCCAGGAGTGGGCTTAAACAGTTAGATAGGAGCTATGTCAAAATGACCTTGTGTAATTGGTAAAGGGATCTAAATTTGTCTATTCTTGTTTCGATTATTTCACTGTATCCCTCTATTCTTGTTTCAATTATTTAAATGTTTCCTCATATTTAAAAATTAGCAAAGTTTCCCTATCAGTCAAGTCTCATTCAAGTGACTCAAAGTTTCTCTTTTCAACAATTACCTTGTTAAATAAATATGCAATTTTTATTTGCTTCTTTTCTAGACAAGTAGCACAATAATTATAATCCTTTAATGTAAATATCAAAACAGTGTTTTTAAATATATAAACTACCTTTTTAGATTGCATGTGGGCCAGGTGCAGTGGCACACTTGTAATCCCAGCACTTTGGGAGCCTGGGGTGGGAGGATCATTTGAGGCCATGAGTTTGAGACCAGCCTCATGAGGCCATGAGGAAGGATCATTTGAGCACAGAAATTTGAGGGCTGCAGTGGACTATGATCATGCCACTGCACTTAGACTTGGGCAGCAGAGCAAGACCCCAAATCTTAAAAAAAAAAAAAAATACACATGTGCAGATGATATCATCTAGCTTAAGTCACTGAAACATTTCTCTCTAGCTTTAGCTAAGTTTTACCATCATGGGAGATGCCTTTTTATAATCCCAGAGATATCAGTTTAGACCTTTCAGACCTATCTCTACAGTATCATGCCTTTTTGGAAGTAATTAATATAAATTTTTGGTAAAATAGATGTTATTAGGATTGATACATAAAGACCACCTTTCAATACTATTCACTATTTTCTTCTTTTTATATGTTCTATTTTATTTTATTTTATTTTATTTTATTTTATTTTATTTTATTTTGAGATGGAGTCTTGCCCTGTCACCCAGGCTGGAGTGCGGTGGCATGATCTCGACTCACTGCAACCTCTATCTCCTGGGTTTAAGCAATTCTCTGCCTCAGCCTCCTGGGTAGCTGGGATTACAGGCTCCCGCCAACTATTTTTTTTGTATTTTTAGTAGAGATGGGGTTTCACCATCTTGGCCAGGCTAGTCTTGAACTGCTGACCTCGTGATTCACCCACCTCGGCCTCCCAAAGTGCTAGGATTACAGGCATGAGCCACTGTGCCCAGCCCCACTATTTTCTTCTTAAGTGTACTAAAAAAGTCCCCATATATTATTTGCTATAAGCAGAGGGCAGAAATAACAGAAATTAAATGAAATTATCTTGACAGACATCTATCCTCTGGGTGTGCTTGACAGTTTGTGCTATTTGTATCTGTCTTGCATGAGTATGCTGTTATTAGGACATGTAAATTCTTAAAGAGAAGCAAGCACCAGTTGGTGTTAGTGAAACGTAAGGCAGCACACTGCAATGTCTGGAGCTGGGTGTATGTGTATGGAAAAAGGGAATCTCATAAAGAGGAAACAACATCCTTCCAGTAGGAAAATATGTAGCAGTCCAGGGGATACCTGAAATAGATAACAAAGGAATTGACTAATGTGTGAATATTGCTAGACTCTAAACATAGACCATGAAAGGTCTAAACTGATTTGATGAGAAAATTAACACAAAGGGGCATATCCCTTCTTCCATCAGTTTTCCAGGCTCTTTCTAGTGCTCTCTATTGACAGAGCCAAAGAGGAGTCTGGTGCCAAAGGAGAAACATGGTTTTCAGAGTTCCAGCCTTAGCATCACAAAGCAAAGTATAGCTGGGTGGATTGGAAGCTGAAATCAAAAGCTTAATAATTGGCATATCTACCAAAAATATAACTGTCCTGTTTTTAAATAAATGACTATGAGTCTAATCATAGTATGTGTGGATGTGCATATATATACACACACACATACATAGCATGTATATACACACACACACAAACACACATACATAGTGTGTGTGTGTAATCCCAACACTTTAGGAGGCCAAGGAGGGTGGATTGCTTGAGCTCAGTTCAAGACCAGTTCAGGAAACATGATGAAATCCCATCTCTACCAAAAATACAAAAATTAGCCAGGCATGGTGCTGTGTGCCTGTGGTCCTAGCTACTAGGGAGGCTGATGTGGCAGGATTGCTGGAGCCTGGGCAGTCGAGATTGTAGTAAGTAAGCCCAGATTGTGCCACTGTACTCCAGCCTGGGTGAAAAAGCGAAACCCTGTCTCAAAAAAAAAAAAAAAAAAAAAGCAGCAGCATGAATTGGAAGGTTCAATATTATAAAGCTATTAATTTTCTGTAAATTGATCTAAAAATTTACTGTTGTTGCAACCAAATATTTCCAAAATGGTTTACAAAAAACTTTTTTTAAAAGTTCAAAAAATTTATTGGATAAAGAAAAACTGCTAATTTTTTAAGGAAGAAAACAAGATGGGAAAGCTTGCTTTATCAAATATCAAGATATATTTTAAGGCAGAGTTATTAAGATAATTATGATATCAACATATAAGTAGACAGACAAATAGAACAAAATGTAAATTTCAAAATCAGATCCATGCATATTTGAAAAATTGATATATGTCAGAAGCATGATTAAAAATGAGAAGAGAATGATTTTTTATGAAATAAATGCTATTAGGGCAACTGGTTGTTCACATGAGGAAAAATTGAACGTGAATTACTGTTTCAGCATATATACAATGACTTACTTTAGATGGATTAAGAACTAAGTTTGGAATGTACAGTTTTAACACCGTCAATAAAATATTGAATAATATTTTCATGATATCAAATCAAAGGAGAACACAAAATTATGTAAAACATTGATGTATTTGATTATATTAGGAGAGAAATGTATTAATACAAATAAACATTAAAGGTTAAAAGGCAACTCAAAGAATTTTATATTTGAAAAAATGTAATGATATTAATTAAAGAAATACCTTGAATATCAAATAACCACAAAAAGGAAAAATTCTATAGATATATAGGCAAAATATATCAACCATAGATACACAGAGGACATAACACAAATGGCCACTATGTACATGGAATATTCAGTAATTCCATGTCCATGGAACACAATTTTTAAGAAATAAAGTATATTATATATTGCTGACCATGTGCAGCAGTGAAAACTCTCATAGCCTCATGGTGAGATGGTAAATTGTTACATCCATCTTTGAAAATAATATGCTAATATCAAATACAATTCAACATATTTATGTATATACTACAATCCAGACTTTCCACTTTTATGCATATAACCTAGACAAAACGTTGCACATGTGCACAAGGAAACATGCACAGAAACACTGCTTACCACATTTGTTTTTACTGAAAAAATTGTAAACAACCTAAATAAGTATTTGTCAATAGGAGGGTGAGTAAATAAATTGTGGTACAGCAGTACAAAGAAAACAGTAGGTCCACATATATAAGCATAATTAAATCTCGTTTGTTGACCAAAATAAATGAAAATTGCAGAATAACGATGGTGTAATATGACATTGAATCTTAAAGTATGCAAAACAGTATTTTTATAAATATATTTTATATAAAATGTTTCTTATAAAATATTTCTTTAACATTTATTAGAATTGATTAAAAAACAGATTAAGAAAATAATCATTTCTCAGGGAATGGGATTCATAAGGGAAAAATAGTGGTCTCATGCATAATCTGTAAAATATACATCTTTAGTAAATAAAGTCGCTGAAACAAATATTACATGTGGTTAAGGGATGCTAAACCTGAATTGTGAGACTAGGAATTCAGTTATTTGTTATATGTGTTTATTCCTTTCTCTCTGTACCTTTGAAAAATTTAACTACATACTCTATTGAATATTTGTACTGGTAAAAGTGCAACCCAATCCATACCTCACCCTGTACATAAAAATTAAAATGTAAGTGTTACAATAAACTTAAAAGTATAAAACTTACAGAAAAAGATAGAAGAAAATTATAACTTTATGTCAAATGTTTCTTACATATGAGACAAAAATACGTTTTATTAAAGAAAAATTATAAATCAAACTACATAAAATTTATTGACAAGTGCTGCTGTATGAAACAGATAATTAACAGAATACAGATGAGCCACAGGTTAGGAAAGATTTGCAAATCACGTATCACAAAAAATCTTATATGCAGAATATAGAAAGAATTCTCAAAACTCAACAGCTAAGAAACAACCCAATAAAATATAGACAATAGACATGAATAGACTCTTTACCAAACAAGAGTTACAGATGATCAATAAATATGTGAAAAGATACTCAGTATCATTAGTCATTAGGTAAATGGAAGTAGAACTGCAATGAGATACCACTTTGCAACTATTATAATGAAAAAGAAGCAAACTGACAATGCCAAGTGTTGACATGGATAGGGAACAACTGGAGCTTTCATACATTGCTGGTTGGAATGTAAAATCGTACAGCAAAACTTTCATTTTTTATAAAGTTAGGGCACATGATTACGATATAATGCAATATTCCCTCTCCTAGGTTTTTACAGTGGGAGACATAAAAATATTTATTCACACAAAAACTAGTACAAGTGTATTTATAGCAGCTGTATTTTAATCATCAAAAATTTGAAAAACTTAGATGTCCCTCGACAAATAAAATGATAGTGGAACATACATACAATAGAATATTACTCAGTGATTTTAAAAAAGCAATTAACTTGGCTTCATCTACATAATATGAACCTTGGTCTCCACAACCTCTTATCTTAACCAGATACTCTTAACCTCTTATCTTAACCAGATACTCCCTTCTATTGATTTCAGGTCTTCAGCTACCTATCCCCTGGAAACCCCGGCTTCAAGCTGTCCTTCCTTTCCAGACCAAATCAATGTACATCTTACATGTATTGATTGATGTCTTATGTCTCCCCAAAATGTAAACTGTAGCCTGACCACCTTGGGCACGTTCTCAGGATCTCCTGGGGCTGTTTCATGAGCCATGGTCACTCATATTTGGCTCAATAAATTTCTTTAAATATTAACAAAACGTAATTAACTGTTGATATGTGCAATAATATAAATTAATATCAAGTATGCTGTCTTAGGTAAAAGAAGGCTGATTCAAAGGCTACACACTTTATTATTCCCTTTATATGACATTGTGGGAAAGGCAAAATTATGGAAACAGAAAACAGATTAGTGGTTGTCAGGAGCTGGGCAAGAAAGGGGCTTATTTAAAAGGGGCAGCGGCCGGGCGCGGTGGCTCAAGCCTGTAATCCCAGCACTTTGGGAGGCCGAGACGGGCAGATCACAAGGTCAGGAAATCAAGACCATCCTGGCTAACACGGTGAAACCCTGTCTCTACTAAAAAATACAAAAAACTAGCCGGGCGAGGTGGTGGGCTCCTGTAGTCCCAGGTACTCGGGAGACTGAGGCAGGAGAATGGCGTAAACACGGGAGGTGGAGCTTGCAGTGAGCCCAGATGGCGCCACTGCACTCCAGCCTGGGCGACAGAGCGAGACTCAGTCTCAAAAACAAAAATTAAAAGGGGCAGCAACATAACAGTTTTTTAAGTGGTAATAGACCTCTTCTGAGTTGTAATTTTTGTCATATGTGCCTTTGTCTAAACTCAGAATTGAACACCAAAAAGGTAAATGTTATTGTGTGTAAAATAAAAATTGACTAAGCAATAATATAAATATATAGGTACATATGTACATATATGTACAAATATATTTTACAAATAATGTGAAACTTGATTTAATAATTTTCAGTACCTGTATTCTGAGTTTCCATATGACAAAGACTATCTGCCAATTCAGAGAGAAAAATTGTGTTGTGAATAATTGAAATCTGTAAAATTATTGAGATTTTCAGACAATTTTCAGAATAGAAAAGAAAGAAAACTTGTAAAATTTTCCATATGATTCTCTTGTCCTTATTCTATACTATTTCTAAAGTACAGGTTTTTATGGGACTTCAGGTTCAATGTTTTCAAGCAACCATCACAAAACCCTGGACAATTTTAGAGGTGAGGGTGAAAGCAAAGGAAAGTGGTTGTTAACCAAATGGCAGAAGCTAAGCAAGCCATGGAATGGGTGAATACTAAATGTTAATGAATAGCTGTTCTATGCTTCCAGACTCTTCTGTTTGTATTAATTAATAAAGTTAATTAAAAGTAGATATAATATGATGATGAATTTAAAAAAAAATACTGCATATTTTTCTTTGTAACGTTCCCCATAGTCTACTTTCTTGGAAACATTACTTTTTATTTGTTCTTTAAAAAAGAAAATACTGTTTTTGGTAGACATTCAAACATCTTTCAGAAAAGACAGAGACTACTTCTTCAAATGCAAGCCAAAAGGGAATTTGGAGTAATTTTCTTGCCCTGTAGGAAGACTTTCCTTAGGGAAAGCTTATTTAATAGAGAAAATATGTTGATTTCAGTAATCGCAGATGTTTATTTCAGTCTATTTATATTTGGCTCTATATCTTTTATGACATATAAATAAATTTCTTAAGTTTGGTGCTAATAAGAGTTTGTGATGCTGATAATCCTGCCTACAGTTAGGAAAAATGCATATGGCTATTCTCCAGGCTTGTTCACACAGATCTACCCACACACATCTTCATAGCAAATCTGTAATACCACTGCTACTTAATTACTTGTCATCTATTGTGCAAAGACTGACAACCTTACTGCATAGTTGGGAAGAAAGACAAATTTCTATGAAGGAATAGACTGAGGTCACTGTGCTTATAACCTATTACAGATTTGTTTACTTTCTTTAAAAAGGTAAAATGTATCAGTGACAAGTCATGATTATATTTCTAATGTTGATCTACATCAGATTCCATTATGTGGAATCTGAAAAATTTTAGCTAGAATTGCATAAATCCATTTTAAACCTTGAAATTCCTTAAGCAGCTAAGGCATACATTTTGTAGAAATTTTGAAATGAGAAATCTGATGTATATGAGTGCATGTATAGTCATATATAATCATATACATTATAAACCGCTCCCATCACATACACAAACATTCCCTTAAAGGAGTACTGGCATAGAAGACAGAGGAAAACTAATATTTATTAAGCACCCATTTAGCAAAACTCTCAGCTATTATTAATTATTATTATTTTCTTTTCTTTCTTTCTTTCTTTCTTTCTTTCTTTCTTTCTTTCTTTCTTTCTTTCTTTCTTTCTTTCTTTCTTTCTTTCTTTCTTTCTTTCTTTCTTTCTTCTTTCTTTCTTTCTCTCTGTCTCTCTCTCTCTGTCTCCCCGCCCCCCTCCTTTTTTTTTTTCTTTTTGAGACTGGGACTCGCTTCTGTGGCCTGGGCTGGAGTGTAGTGGCCTGATCTTGGCTCACTGCAACCTAGCTCTCCCAGGTTCAAGTGATTCTCCTGCCTCAGCCTCCCAAGTAGCTGGGACTACAAGCATGAGGCACCATGTCTGACAAATATTTGCATTTTTAATAGAGACGAGGTTTCACCATGTTGATCAGACCAGCCTCCAACTCCTGACCTCATGATCCACCTGCCTCGACCTCCAAAGTGCTGGGATTACAGGAGTGAGCCACTGCATCCAGCCAGCTATGATTATTTTTCTAAACTTTGATCATAAGAAATCTCTTAAGATACATGTTTAAACAGAAAATTGTAAGCCTTCCTCAAGGCCTACCAAATCAGACCCTAGGAGTAGAGGTCTAGGAATGTGTAATTTAGCAATTGTTAGAGTTGAGTTTTTTGACCAAGTGAGTTTGAGAAAAACTGAGAAGAGTTCATTTAAACTTCAAGTTATGCTGTAGACATTGTATCATTTTATAAAGAAACTAAAACAAATATATATCAATAAACTTGCCCAATGTTGATTTATGATAAATGAGATCTAGAATGTGAAATAAACTTTTGAATTCAAAAGTCTATATTTTCCTACCCTTGCTGTACTTGCTTTTTTTTTTTTTTTTTTTTTAACAGCTTTACTGATATGTAATTTATGTATCATAAAATTTACCCAGGAATTCGAGGCTGCAGTGAACCATGATCACAGCACTGCACTCCAGCCTGGGCAACAAAGTGAGACCATTATCTATCTATCCATCTATCTATCTATCTATCTGTCTATCTATCTATCTATCTATCTATCTATAAATAAACAAATAAAGTAAGCCATTGATTTTTACTATATTCACAAAGCTGTGCAATCATCACCATTAGCACATTGTAGAATGCTTTCATTGCCCCTAAAGTAAACCCAGACACATTAGCAGTTATTTCCCATTTCTTCCTTTCCTCACACCTGGCAATAACTAATTTCCTTTTTTTCTCTGTGGATTTGCCTATTATGAGTATTTCTTTTGAGTGAAATCACACAGCATGTTGCCTTTTGTGTTTGGCTTCTTAATGCAATAATGTTTTCAAGGCTCGTCCACATTGTAGCTTGTATCAATACTTCTATATTTTGTGTGAAAGTTTTTCTATGAATACATATTTTCAATTATGTTGAATATGAGTGGAATTGTCAAATGATAAGATAACTCTATATTTAACATTTTGTGGAATTCTCAAACTGTTTTTGAAAGTGTTTGTACCATTTTACAATTCCACCAACAACTTTCCTCTATATCTATCAAGATTTTTTATTTTTGATCTATTCATTTTGCCATCTTAATGGGTACAAAATGCAATCTCATTGTAGGTTTTTGTTTTTTTTTTTTCTCTTTCTTTTTTTTGAGACGGAGCCTTGCACTGTTGCCCAGGCTGGAATGCAGTAGTGCGATCTCAGCTCACTGCAAGCTCCACCTCCCAGGTTCATGTCATTCTCCTGCCTCAGCCTCCTGAGTAACTGGTACTACAGACACCTGCCACCACACCCGGCTAGATTTTTTTTTTTTTTTTTTTTTTTTTTTTGTATTTTTAATAGAGACGAGGTTTCATCATGTTAGCCAGGATGGTCTTGACCTCCTGACCTTGTGATCTGCCCACCTCGGGCTCCCAAAGTGCTGGGATTACAGGCATAAGCCACCGCGCTGGGCCTAAGTTTTTTTTTTTTTTTTTTTTTTGCTTTTGAGATAGTCTTGCTCTGTCGCCCAGGCTGGAGTACAATGGTGCAATCTCCTGGGCTCAAGTGATCCTCTTGGCTCAGCCTCCTGAGTAGCTGGGACTCTAGGCATGCACCACCATACTTAGATAAGTGTGTGTGTTTGTGTGCACGCGCACGCACGTGCACACGCATTTTTTGTAGATATGAGTTTTGCCATGTTGCTCAGGCTGGTCTCAAACTCCTGAGGTCAAGCAATCTGCCCACCTCAGCCTCCTAAAGTGCTGGGATTACAGGTATGAGCCACTGCGCCCGGCCTCATTGTAGTTTTGATCTGCAATTTCTTAATGACTTATGATGATTCCTATAATTTCTTATGCTTACTGAGTATTTATAGATCTGATCTGGAGTTATGTCTGTTTAAATTCTCTGCCATTTTAAAAATCAGTTGTTTGTATTTTTATTAAGTTATAAATGTTATTTATTTATTTATTTATTTATTTATTTATTTAATTATTTATTTATTTATTTATTTTGAGATGGAGTCTTGCTCTGTTGCCAGGCTGGAGTGCAGTGGTGTGATCTTGGTTCACTGCAACCTCTGCCTCCAGGCTTCAAGCAATTCTCCTGTCTCAGCCTCCCAAGTAGCTGGGACTACAGGCACACGCCACCATGCCCAGTTAATTTTTTATATTTTTAGTAGAGATGAGGTTTCACCTCGTTAGCCAGGATGGTCTCGATTTCTTGACCTCGTGATCTGTCTGCTTTGGCCTCCCAAAGTGCTGGGATTATAGGCGTGAGCCACTGCCCTTGGCCTATATCCTTTATAAATTCTGGCCATAATGCCCTATCAGATATATAATTTGCAAATATTTTCTCTCAGTGGATTGCTTTTTCACTTTCTAGATCATATGCTTTGAAGCAGAAAAGTTTTTAATTTTGATAAAGGTCAATTATTTTCTTTAGTCGCTGTACTTTTATTGCCATATCTGAGAAACCTGTCCCTAATCTAAAGTCTTGATGATTTACTCTTATATTTTCTTCTTAGAGTTTTGCAGTTTAAGTTCTTATTTAAATTAAATCCCCCTGATTCATTTGGAGTTAATTTGTATAAATGGTGTGAGGTAGGGTCCAACTTCATTATTGTGTATGTGTATATCCAGTTGTTCAAATACCATTTGTTCAAAAGACTTTTACCCCCATCAAATTATTTTAACACTTTTATTAAAGATGATTAGACCATCAATTTATATCTTTATTTCTGGAGATTCATTTGTATTCCATTGATCTACATGTCTATCCTATGCCAGTACCACTCTGTCTAATCAATTCTGTGCTGATCACTATAGCTGTGCACTGTACTTAGTTTTGAAACCAGGAAATGTGAATACTCCGAGTTTGTTTTTCATATTTAAGATTGTTTTGACTATTTCAGATCCCTTGCATTTCTATATAAATATCATAATCAGTTTGTTAATTTCTACAAAATAGGCATTGTGAAAGGAAAATATCTTGGGCACCCAGAATCACTAAGCTAAAAGGAAAATTCAAACTGGGCACTGCTGAGGGCAAACCTGCCTCCCATTCTGTTCAAAATCATCCTTCTGCTCACTGAAATAAATACATATCTGATTGCCTCCTATGGAAAAGCTAATCAGAAACTCAAAAGAATGCAACCATTTGTCTCTCACCTGTGATCTGGAAGCCCCCTTTTTCTTTGAATTGTCCTGCTTTTGCTTTGAGTTGTCCTACTTTTCCAGACCAAACCAATGTTCATTTTACACATGTTGATTAAAACCAAACTGTGCTCTGACCACCTTAAGCACATGTCATCAGGACCTCCTGAGGCTGTGTCACAGGTGCATATCCTCAACCTTGGCAAAATAAACTTTCTAAATTAACTGAGACCTGTCTCAAATTTTGGGGGTTCACCGCATCTAAAATTTTCATGGGGATCTCACTGAATCTATAGATCACCTTGTAGAGTGTTGATACCTTAACATTATTAAGTGGCCGATCAATGAACCTGACTAGTCCTTGCACCCCCTTCATCTTGTTTTGCTTATCCGGGCTGCTACACAGGATTTCTGTCTTTCCATTTTATCCAAAAATACTTGGTTTTAAATTGTCTAATATACAGTTTATAACACAAGTAGTACAAGCTCACTGTAAAAGATATAAAACAGTTTTGGACATATAATGTAAGATACTGTAATTTTATAATGAAGAACAGGAATATGACATAGTAAAAATCTAGGCATAAGTCAGGAGTAAAAACATTGTATAATTTAAAATTCATGGTAAGAGCATTAACATTTGTAAAAAATATATTTTGTTGTCTAAAATTCCTAGGTTATTAAAAATCAAAAATCTACATTTAAAATGAAAATCACTATAACATAATAAATTAAGACATTTTTAAAAGATCTACCATTCTTATGTACTGTATTTGTCCTTTACAAAAATTTATCTTTAATACTAATAGCAAACACCAATTTAAAGAGAAAATTAGTCTGGGAAAGATGAAATAATATATGTGAAATATGAATCTGAAATTTCAATGTAATTCTGATTCAAAGATACCACTCATTTTACTATAACAAGTAATAATAAAATGAGCATAAAATTAAGAAACAGATGTATGTTTTTGTACTATCTCTCAAACACTAACTGGTAAATCATTTCATATCCTTGATCTCAATTCTTACTTTTGTGAAATGAGAAATAATACTTCACAACCAAATAATATGTATTTCAGAAATGTAAGGTTGTTTAAACTTTCAAAATTAATAAAAACAATTATCTACATTAACTGAATAAAGGAGAAAGTCATATACAACATCTTAATAGATGTAGAAAAAAAAAATTTATAAAGCCAATATCTTTCATGCAAAGCCTCTTACAAAACTAGGAATAGAAGGGAACTGTAGATAAAAAGGATTTTTAAAGGCCATATCATCAACATAAATAATCCCAAATTATTGAAATATTTCCTTTGAGATTAAGCAAAGGGCAACAATGTCTCCTTTTATCACTTCCATGTAACATTATACTGGAGATGCTACCCAATGCAATATGTCAAGAAAAAAGAAATAGTAATAAAATGGAAAAGGAATAAACAGGATTGATATCATTGGAATAAAATGCTATCATTCACATAAAATGCTAAAAGTATCAACAAAGAAGGTACTGAAATTAATGACCATATTTATCATAACTGAAAGTTGCAAATTCATTATAAAAATATCAGTTGAATTTCTATCTACTTGTAACAGAAAATTCCATTAAAAAACTAATACTTGAAGCAGCATGCAAATATATACTATACATGAAAATTTAATAAATAATACATAAGATATATGAATAAGTATATAAAATATTAAGAGTAATAAAGACCCATGTAAGTGATAGAACATGCCATGTTTGTAGATTTAAAGAAGCAATATTGTCTTCAAACATTTTTGAACTTAAAAAGTGAATTTAATATATATAGATAGATAGATAGATAGATAGATAGATAAAATCACCAAGAACACCAAGTTGCTTTTGAACAAAACAAGGTGAGAGGTCTTGACCTATCAGATAACAAAACTTTTTTATTTTTATTTTGAGATGGATTCTCACTCTGTTACCGGGCTGGAGTGCAGTGGCACGATCTTGGCACACTTCAACCTCCACCTCACAGGTTCAAGCGATTCTCCTGCCTCAGCCTACCAAGTAGCTGGGCAGGAGATTTACAGGCACGCACCATCACGCCCAACTAATTTTTGTATTTTAGTGGAGATAGGGTTTCACCATGTTGGCCAGGATGGTCTCAATCTCTTGACCTCATGATCTACCTGCCTCAGCCTCCCAAAGTGCTGGGATTACAGGCATGATCCACCACACCCAGCCAAGACTTTTTATAGCTACTGTGGTAGGAGTTATTAAGAAACTATTTTAGGCAGATAGGAAAAGTTTTTGTTTCTTTTAAAGCAGCTCCAAAAACGTTTCTTATCTAGAAGCAAAGTCCTGCCTCGTAAAGCCAGGGAGGCAACCGATAATAGGTAAATGCCGGACATTAGAAAATGGGTCCACCCAAACATGGCAGTTCCCATGGCCTTCTTGCCCTTTCCCCACATGTGCCTGGCAACATGGCTGTCCCCACGTATCTCCAGATATGTAAAACATCATGGTGCCTTATATTTGCATATTAAAAGGCTAGGGTGGGAGGGCCAGTTTTTTTGGAGCTATGTGAATAACATGCCTTGTCAAACCAATCCCCTGAGTCCTGTGCAAATCCAACACCGCCTCCTCCAGCCTCTTCTTATACCTGGCTGGTATCTGTGGGACATGGGGTCTCTTCTTTCGGCTTTGGAGCCCCCCTTCCTCTGTCTCTGTATGGGGGAACCTCTTCCTTTTGCCTTCTCTTTTCTTTCTTGCTTATTAAACTCTTTGCTCCTTAAAACCACTCCACGTGTGTCCATGTCGTTTTCTCTAAATCCCACAAGACAAGAACCTGTTGTTCCTCCATTCATTAGAGCTGTATAACTACAACAATAAGGATAATAAAGATTAGAAAGATAGGTCATGGAAATAGAAGAAACAGTTTGAAAACAGACACCAGATATAATCACCTTTTACTTATGACAAAGGTAGTATTGCAGATTAGTGGGGAATGATGGAATTTTCAATATATGTTACAGAAGAATTTGGATATTCATATGAAAAATATGAAGCATAATCTCTTCTACATATCAGAGAAAATTTAATTTTAGTGAGATCGTTAATTACAGTGTGAAAGAAAAAACAAGGTGTCTGGAAGAAAATACAAAATAAAAATCTTTACAAGCTTAATTTAGAGAAAGACTTTCAAAATGTAACATAAAAACATTTATCTAAAGGAAAAGACTGATTAATTATATTTCATTAAAGCCAAGAATTTCTGTTCACAGTATACACCATTAAAATAATCAAAAGACATACAGTACAGATGCTGAAGATATTGCCAGAATGTATACCCAGCAGAGTATTTTTGTTGAGAATGTATAGAAATCACCTACAAATTAATAAGAAAAAGAGGTTAGTCAATAGAAAAATGGCAAAGGTCTTGATGAGACACTTCACAAAGGATGATATCAATATGGACAATAAACATAGAAGGTTTAACAGCATTAGTAATCAGGGAAATAATAAAAAACTACAATGAAATACTGCAACAATTATTTGAATGACTAAATTAATATGCCAAAGCATCAGATATTAGAAAACCTCTGGCATAAACGTAACTGCTCTATCTTTTTTTTTTTTTTTTTTTTTAATTATTATACTTTAAGTTCTAGGGTACATGTGCATAACATGCAGGTTTGTTACATATGTATACTTGTGCCATGTTGGTGTGCTGCACCCATCAACTCGTCAGCACCCATCAATTCGTCATTTATATCATGTATAACTCCCAATGCAATCCCCCCCCCCATGATAGGCCCCGGTGTGTGATGTTCCCCTTCCCGAGTCCAAGTGATCTCATTGTTCAGTTCCCACCTATAAGTGAGAACATGCGGTGTTTGGTTTTCTGTTCTTGTGATAGTTTGCTAAGAATGATGGTTTCTAGCTGCATCCATGTCCCTACAAAGGACGCAAACTCATCCTTTTTTATGGCTGCATAATATTCCATGGTGTATATATGCCACATTTTCTTAATCCAGTCTGTCACAGATGGACATTTGGGTTGATTCCAAGTCTTTGCTATTGTGAATAGTGCCACAATAAACATACATGTGCATGTGTCTTTATAGCAGCATGATATATAATCCTTTGGGTATATACCCAGTAGTGGGATAGCTGGGTCATATGGTACATCTAGTTCCAGATCCTTGAGGAATTGCCATACTGTTTTCCATAATGGTTGAACTAGTTTACAATCCCACCAACAGTGTAAAAGTGTTCCTATTTCTCCACATCCTCTCCAACACCTGTTGTTTCCTGACTTTTTAATGATTGCCATTCTAACTGGTGTGAGATGGTATCTCATTGTGGTTTTGATTTGCATTTCTCTGATGGCGAGTGATGATGAGCATTCTTTCATGTGTCTGTTGGCTGTATGAATGTCTTCTTTTGAGAAATGTCTGTTCATATCCTTGCCCACTTTTTGATGGGGTTGTTTGTTTTTCTCTTGTAAATTTGTTTGAGTTCTTTGTAGTTTCTGGATATTAGCCCTTTGTCAGATGAGTAGATGGCAAAAATTTTCTCCCATTCTGTAGGTTGCCTGTTCACTCTGATGGTAGTTTCTTTTGCTGTGCAAAAGCTCTTTAGTTTAATTAGATCCCATTTGTCAATTTTGGCTTTTGCTGCCATTGCTTTTGGTGTTTTAGACATGAAGTCCTTGCCCACGCCTATGTCCTGAATGGTACCACCTAGATTTTCTTCTAGGGTTTTTATGGTATTAGGTCTAACATTTAAGTCTCTAATCCATCTTGAATTAATCTTCGTATAAGGAGTAAGGAAAGGATCGAATTTCAGCTTTCTACTTATGGCTAGCCAATTTTCCCAGCACCATTTATTAAATAGGGAATCCTCTCCCCATTTCTAGTTTCTCTCAGGTTTGTCAAAGATCAGATGGCTGTAGATGTGTGGTATTATTTCTGAGGACTCTGTTCTGTTCCACTGGTCTATGTCTCTGTTTTGGTACCAGTACCATGCTGTTTTGGTTACTGTAGCCTTGTAGTATAGTTTGAAGTCAGGTAGGGTGATGCCTCCAGCTTTGTTCTTTGACTTAGGATTGTCTTGGCAATGCGGGCTCTTTTTTGGTTCCATATGAACTTTAAAGCAGTTTTTTCCAATTCTGTGAAGAAACTCATTGGTAGCTTGATGGGGTATGGCATTGAATCTATAAATCACCTTGGGCAGTATGGCCATTTTCACGATATTGATTCTTCCTATCCATGAGCATGGTATGTTCTTCCATTTGTTTGTGTCCTCTTTTATTTCACTGAGCAGTGGTTTGTAGTTCTCCTTGAAGAGGTCCTTTACATCCCTTGTAAGTTGGATTCCTAGGTATTTTATTATCTTTGAAGCAATTGTGAATGGAAGTTCATTCCTGATTTGGCTCTCTGTTTGTCTGTTACTGGTGTATAAGAATGCTTGTGATTTTTGCACATTAATTTTGTATCCTGAGACTTTGCTGAAGTTGCTTATCAGCTTAAGGAGATTTTGGGCTGAGACGATGGGGTTTTCTAAATATACAATCATGTCATCTGCAAACAGGGACAATTTGACTTCTTCTTTTCCTAACTGGATACTCTTGATTTCTTCCTCTTGCCTGATTGCCGTAGCCAGAACTTCCAACACTATGTTGAATAGGAGTGGTGAGAGAGGGCATCCCTGTCTTGTGCCAGTTTTCAAAGGGAATTTTTCCAGTTTTTGCCCATTCAGTATGATATTGGCTGTGGGTTTGTCATAAATAGCTCTTACTATTTTGAGGTACGTTCCATCAATACCGAATTTATTGAGAGTTTTTAGATGAAGGGCTGTTGAATTTTGTCAAAAGCCTTTTCTGCATCTATTGAGATAATCATGTGGTTCTTGACTTTGGTTCTGTTTATATGCTGGATTACGTTTATTGATTTGCAAATGTTGAACCAGCCTTACATCCCAGGGATGAAGCCTACTTGATCATGGTGGATAAGCTTTTTGATGTGCTGCTGAATCTGGTTTGCCAGTATTTTATTGAGGATTTTTGCATCGATGTTCATCAGGGATATTGGTCTAAAATTCCCTTTTTTTTGTTGTGTCTCTGCCAGGCTTTGGTATCAGGATGATGTTGGCCTCATAAAATGAGTTAGGGAGGATTCCCTCTTTTTCTATTGATTGGAATATTTTCAGAAGGAATGGTACCAGCTCCTCCTTGTACCTCTGGTAGAATTCAGCTGTGGGTGGCCTGGCGATTCTCGGAGGAAGATGGCCGAATAGGAACAGCTCCAGTCTCCAACTCCCAGCGCGAGCGACACAGAAGACCGGTGATTTCTGCATTTTCAACTGAGGTACTGGGGTCATCTCACTAGGGAGTGCCGGACAATCGGTGCTGGTCAGCTGCTGCAGCCTGACCAGCGAGAGCTGAAGCAGGGCGAGGCATCGCCTCACCTGGAAGCGCAAAGGGGAAGGGGATCCGTTTTCCTAGCCAGGGGAACTGAGACACACAACACCTGGAAAATCGGGTAACTCCCACCCCAATACTGTGCTGTAAGCATACAGGCACACCAGGAGAATATATCCCAATCCTGGGCGGGAGGGTCCCACGCCCACGAAGCCTCCCTCACTGCTAACAGAGCAGTCTGCTGCGATCTATCCGCAAGGCAGCAGCGAGGCTGGGGGAGGGGCGCCCGCCATTGCTGAGGCTTAAGTAGGTAAAGCCGCTGGGAAGCTCGAACTGGGTGGAGCTCACAGCAGCTCAAGGAAGCCTGCCTGTCTCTGTAGTCTCCACCTCTGGGGACAGCGCACAGCTGAAGACCAACAGGGGAAGTAGCGGGAGCCGGTGCAGACGCGGACGACTCTGTCTGACAGCTTTGGGGAGAGCCGTGGATCTCCCAACGCGGAGGTTGAGATCTGAGAACGGACAGACTGCCTGCTCAGGTGTGTCTCTGACCCCTGAGTAGCCTAGCTGGGAGAAATCCCCCACTAGGGGCAGTCTGACACCCCACACCTCACAGGGTGGAGTACACCCCTGAGAGGAAACTTCCAAAGGAAGAATCAGAGAGGTACACTCGCTGTTCAGCAATATTCTATCTTCGGCAACCTCTGCTGCTGATACCCAGGCAAACAGGGTCTGAAGTGGACCTCAAGCAATCTCCAACAGACCAACAGACAGTCCTTCTGACTGTCAGAAGGAAAACTATCAAACAGGAAAGAAACCTATACCAAAACCCCATCAGTACGTCACCACCATCAAAGACCAGAGACAGATAAAACCACAAAGATGGGGAAGAAGCAGGGCAGAAAAGCTGGAAATTCAAAAAATAAGAGCGCATCTCCCCCTGCGAAGGAGCGCAGCCCATCGCCAGCAACGGATCAAAGCTGGTCAGAGAATGACTTGGACGAGAGGAGAGAAGAAGGCTTCAGTCCATCAAACTTATCAGAGCTAAAGGAGGAATTACGTACCCAGCGCAAAGAAACTAAAAATCTTGAAAAAAGAGTGGAAGAATTGACAGCTAGACTAATTAATGCAGAGAAGATCATAAACGAAATGACAGAGATGAAAACCATGACACGAGAAATACGTGACAAATGCACAAGCTTCAGTAACCGACTCGATCAACTGGAAGAAAGAGTATCAGCGATTGAGGATCAAATGAATGAAATGAAGCGAGAAGAGAAACCAAAAGAAAAAAGAAGAAAAAGAAATGAGCAAAGCCTGCAAGAAGTATGGGATTACGTAAAAAGACCAAATCTACATCTGATTGGGGTGCCTGAAAGTGAGCGGGAAAATGGAACCAAGTTGGAAAACACTCTTCAGGATATCATCCAGGAGAACTTCCCCAACCTAGTAGGGCAGGACAACATTCAAATTCAGGAAATACAGAGAACGCCACAAAGATACTC
This sequence comes from Rhinopithecus roxellana, assembly GCF_007565055.1. Taxonomy (NCBI): domain Eukaryota; kingdom Metazoa; phylum Chordata; class Mammalia; order Primates; family Cercopithecidae; genus Rhinopithecus; species Rhinopithecus roxellana. The sequence goes on from NC_044554.1 coordinate 139,164,341, forward strand.
CTCCAGAAGAGCAACTCCAAGACACATAATTGCCAGATTCACCAAAGTTGAAATGAAGGAAAAAATCTTAAGGGCAGCCAGAGAGAAAGGTCGGGTTACCCACAAAGGGAAGCCCATCAGACTAACAGCAGATCTCTCGGCAGAAACTCTACAAGCCAGAAGAGAGTGGGGGCCAATATTCAACGTTCTTAAAGAAAAGAATTTTAAACCCAGAATTTCATATCCAGCCAAACTAAGTTTCATCAGTGAAGGAGAAATAAAATCCTTTACAGATAAGCAAATGCTTAGAGATTTTGTCACCACCAGGCCTGCCTTACAAGAGACCCTGAAGGAAGCCCTAAACATGGAAAGGAACAACCGGTACCAGCCACCACAAAAACATGCCAAAATGTAAAGACCATCGAGGCTAGGAAGAAACTGCATTGACTAACGAGCAAAATAACCAGTTAATATCATAATGGCAGGATCAAGTTCACACATAACAATATTAACCTTAAATGTTAATGGACTAAATGCTCCAATTAAAAGACACAGACTGGCAAACTGGATAGAGTCAGGACCCATCAGTTTGCTGTATTCAGGAGACCCATCTCACATGCAGAGACACACATGGGCTCAAAATAAAGGGATGGAGGAAGATCTACCAAGCAAATGGAGAACAAAAAAAAGCAGGGGTTGCAATCCTAGTCTCTGATAACATAGACTTTAAACCACCAAGGATCAAAAGAGACAAAGAAGGCCATTACATAATGGTAAAGGGATCAATTCAACAGGAAGAGCTAACTAACCTAAATATATATGCACCCAATACAGGAGCACCCAGATTCATAAAGCAAGTCCTTAGAGACTTACAAAGGGACTTAGACTCCCATACAATAATAATGGGAGACTTCAACACTCCACTCTCAAAATTAGACAGATCAACGAGACAGAAAGTTAACAAGGATATCCAGGAATTGAACTCATCTCTGCACCAAGCAGACCTAATAGACATCTATAGAACTCTCCACCCCAAATCAACAGAATATACATTCTTCTCAGCACCACATCGCACTTATTCCAAAATTGACCACATAATTGGAAGTAAAGCACTCCTCAGCAAATGTACAAGAACAGAAATTATAACAAACTGTCTCTCAGACCACAGTGCAATCAAACTAGAACTCAGGACTAAGAAACTCAATCAAAACCGCTCAACTACATGGAAACTGAACAACTTGCTCCTGAATGACTACTGGGTACATAACGAAATGAAAGCGGAAATAAAGATGTTCTTTGAAACCAATGAGAACAAAGATACAACATACCAGAATCTCTGGGACACATTTAAAGCAGTGTGTAGAGGGAAATTTATAGCACTAAATGCCCACAAGAGAAAGCAGGAAAGATCTAAAATGGACACTCTAACATCACAATTAAAAGAACTAGAGAGGCAAGAGCAAACACATTCAAAAGCTAGCAGAAGGCAAGAAATAACTAAGATCAGAGCCGAACTGAAGGAGATAGAGACACAAAAAACCCTCCAAAAAATCAATGAATCCAGGAGTTGGTTTTTTGAAAAGATCAACAAAATTGACAGACCGCTAGCAAGGCTAATAAAGAAGAAAAGAGAGAGGAATCAAATAGATGCAATAAAAAATGATAAAGGGGATATCACCACTGACCCCACAGAAATACAAACTACCATCAGAGAATACTATAAACGCCTCTACGCAAATCAACTAGAAAATCTAGAAGAAATGGATAAATTCCTGGACACTTACACTCTCCCAAGGCTAAACCAGGAAGAAGTTGAATCCCTGAATAGACCAATAGCAGGCTCTGAAATTGAGGCAACAATTAATAGCCTACCCACCAAAAAAAGTCCAGGACCAGATGGATTCACAGCTGAATTCTACCAGAGGTACAAGGAGGAGCTGGTACCATTCCTTCTGAAACTATTCCAATCAATTGAAAAAGAGGGAATCCTCCCTAACTCATTTTATGAGGCCAACATCATCCTGATACCAAAGCCTGGCAGAGACACATCAAAAAAAGAGAATTTTAGACCAATATCCCTGATGAACATTGATGCAAAAATTCTCAATAAAATACTGGCAAACCGGATTCAGCAGCACATCAAAAAGCTTATCCACCATGATCAAGTGGGCTTCATCCCTGGGATGCAAGGCTGGTTCAACATTCGCAAATCAATAAACGTAATCCAGCATATAAACAGAACCAAAAACAAGAACCACACGATTGTCTCAATAGATGCAGAAAAGGCTTTTGACAAAATTCAACAGCCCTTCATGCTAAAAACGCTCAATAAATTCGGTATTGATGGAACGTACCTCAAAATAATAAGAGCTATTTATGACGAACCCACAGCTAATATCATACTGAATGGGCAAAAACTGGAAAAATTCCCTTGGAAAACTGGCACAAGACAGGGATGCCCTCTCTCACCACTCCTATTCAACATAGTGTTGGAAGTTCTGGCTAGGGCAATCAGGCAAGAGAAAGAAATCAAGGGTATTCAGTTAGGAAAAGAAGAAGTCAAATTGTCCCTGTTTGCAGATGACATGATTGTATATTTAGAAAACCCCATCGTCTCAGCCCAAAATCTCCTTAAGCTGATAAGCAACTTCAGCAAAGTCTCAGGATACAAAATTAATGTGCAAAAATCACAAGCATTCTTATACACCAGTAACAGACAAGCAGAGAGCCAAATCAGGAATGAACTTCCATTCACAATTGCTTCAAAGAGAATAAAATACCTAGGAATCCAACTTACAAGGGATGTAAAGGACCTCTTCAAGGAGAACTACAAACCACTGCTCAGTGAAATCAAAGAGGACACAAACAAATGGAAGAACATACCATGCTCATGGATAGGAAGAATCAATATCGTGAAAATGGCCATACTCCCCAAGGTTATTTATAGATTCAATGCCATCCCCATCAAGCTACCAATGAGTTTCTTCACAGAATTGGAAAAAACTGCTTTAAAGTTCATATTGGACCAAAAAAGGGCCCGCATTGCCAAGACAATCCTAAGTCAAAAGGACAAAGCTGGAGGCGTCACGCTACCTGACTTCAAACTATACTACAAGGCTACAGTCACCAAAACAGCATGGTACTGGTACCAAAACAGAGATATAGATCAATGGAACAGAACAGAGTCCTCAGAAATAATACCACACATCTACAGCCATGTGATCTTTGACAAACCTGAGAGAAACAAGAAATGGGGAAAGGATTCCCTATTTAATAAATGGTGCTGCGAAAATTGGCTAGCCATAAGTAGAAAGCTGAAACTGGATCCTTTCCTTACCCCTTATACGAAGATTAATTCAAGATGGATTAGAGACTTAAATGTTAGACCTAATACCGTAAAAACCCTAGAAGAAAATCTAGGTAGTACCATTCAAGACATAGGCATGGGCAAGGACTTCATGTCTAAAACACCAAAAGCAATGGCAGCAAAAGCAAAAATTGACAAATGGGATCTAATTAAACTAAAGAGCTTTTGCACAGCAAAAGAAACTACCATCAGAGTGAACAGGCAACCTACAGAATGGGAGAAAATTTTTGCAACCTACTCATCTGACAAAGGGCTAATATCCAGAATCTACAAAGAACTCAAACAAATATACGAGAAAAAAACAAACAACCCCATCAAAAAGTGGGGAAAGGATATGAACAGACATTTCTCAAAAGAAGATATTCATACAGCCAACAGACACATGAAAAAATGCTCATCATCACTGGCCATCAGAGAAATGCAAATCAAAACCACAATGAGATACCATCTCACACCAGTTAGAATGGCAATCATTAAGAAGTCAGGAAACAACAGTTGTTGGAGAGGAAGTGGAGAAATAGGAACACTTTTACACTGTTGGTGGGATTGTAAACTAGTTCAACCATTATGGAAAACAGTATGGCAATTCCTCAAGGATCTAGAACTAGATGTACCATATGACCCAGCCATCCCACTACTGGGTATATACCCAAAGGATTATAAATTATTCTACTACAAAGACACATGTACACGTATGTTTATTGCGGCACTATTCACAATAGCAAAGACTTGGAATCAACCCAAATGTCCATCTGTGACAGACTGGATGAAGAAAATGTGGCACATATACACCATGGAATACTATGCAGCCATAAAAAAGGATGAGTTTGCGTCCTTTGTAGGGACATGGATGCAGCTGGAAACCATCATTCTTAGCAAACTATCACAAGAAGAGAAAACCAAACACCGCATGTTCTCACTCATAGGTGGGAACTGAACAATGAGATCACTTGGACTCGGGAAGGGGAACATCACGCACTGGGGCCTATCATGGGGAGGGGGGAGGGGGGAGGGGGGAGGAGGTAGGGCTTGCATTGGGGAGTTATACAAGATATAAATGATGAATTGATGGGTGCTGACGAGTTGATGGGTGCAGCACACCAACATGGCACAAGTATACATATGTAACAAACCTGCACGTTATGCACATGTACCCTAGAACTTAAAGTATAATAAAAATAAAAAAAATAATAAAAATAAAAAAAAAAACAAAAGAATTCAGCTGTGAATCCATCTGGTCCTGGACTTTTTTTTGGTGGGTAGGCTATTAATTGTTGCCTCAATTTCAGAGCCTGCTATTGGTCTATTCAGGGATTCAACTTCTTCCTGGTTTAGTCTTGGGAGAGTGTAAGTGTCCAGGAAATTATCCATTTCTTCTAGATTTTCTAGTTGATTTGCGTAGAGGCGTTTATAGTATTCTCTGATGGTAGTTTGTATTTCTGTGGGGTCAGTGGTGATATCCCCTTTATCATTTTTTATTGCATCTATTTGATTCCTCTCTCTTTTCTTCTTTATTAGCCTTGCTAGCGGTCTGTCAATTTTGTTGATCTTTTCAAAAAACCAACTCCTGGATTCATTGATTTTTTGGAGGGTTTTTTGTGTCTCTATCTCCTTCAGTTCTGCTCTGAATTTAGTTATTTCTTGCCTTCTGCTAGCTTTTGAATGTGTTTGCTCTTGCCTCTCTAGTTCTTTTAATTGTGATGTTAGAGTGTCCATTTTAGATCTTTCCTGCTTTCTCTTGTGGGCATTTAGTGCTATAAATTTCCGTCTACACACGGCTTTAAATGTGTCCCAGAGATTCTGGTATGTTGTATCTTTGTTCTCATTGGTTTCAAAGAACATCTTTATTTCTGCTTTCATTTCGTTATGTACCCAGTAGTCATTCAGGAGCAGGTTGTCGAGCTTCCATGTAGTTGAGCTGGTTTCGATTGAGTTTCTTAGTCCTGAGTTCTAGTTTGATTGCACTGTGGTCTGAGAGACAGTTTGTTATAATTTCTGTTCTCGTACATTTGCTGAGGAGTGCTTTACTTCCAATTATGTGGTCTATTTTGGAATAAGTGTGATGTGGTGCTGAGAAGAATGTATATTCTGTTGATTTGGGGTGGAGACTTCTATAGATGTCTATTAGGTCCGCTTGGTGCAGAGATGCGTTCAATTCCTGGATATCCTTGTGAACTTTCTGTCTCGTTGATCTGTCTAATGTTGACAGTGGAGTGTTGAAGTCTCCCATTATTATTGTATGGGAGTCTAAGTCCCGTTGTAAGTCTCTAAGGACTTGCTTTATGAATCTGGGTGCTCCTGTATTGGGTGCGTATATATTTAGGATAGTTAGCTCTTCCTGTTGAATTGATCCCTTTACCATTTTGTAATGGCCTTCTTTGTCTCTTTTGATCTTTGATGGTTTAAAGTCTATTTTATCAGAGACTAGGATTGCAACCCCTGCTTTTTTTTTGTTCTCCATTTGCTTGGTAGATCTTCCTCCATCCCTTTATTTTGAGCCTATGTATGTCTCTGCATGTGAGATGGGTCTCCTGAATACAGCAGACTGATGGGTCTTGACTCTTTATCCAGTTTGCCAGTCTGTGTCTTTTAATTGGAGCATTTAGTCCATTAACATTTAAGTTTAATATTGTTATGTGTGAACTTGATCCTGCCATTATGATATTAACTGGTTATTTTGCTCATTAGTTGATGCAGTTTCTTCCTAGCCTCGATGGTCTTCACATTTTGGCATGTTTTTGCAATGGCTGGTACCGGTTGTTCCTTTCCATGTTTAGGGCTTCCTTCAGGGTCTCTTGTAAGGCAGGCCTGGTGGTGACAAAATCTCTAAGCATTTGCTTATCTGTAAAGGATTTTATTTCTCCTTCACTTATGACACTTAGTTTGGCTGGATATGAAATTCTGGGTTTAAAATTCTTTTCTTTAAGAATGTTGAATATTGGCCCCCACTCTCTTCTGGCTTGTAGAGTTTCTGCCGAGAGATCTGCTTTTAGTCTGATGGGCTTGCCTTTGTGGGTAACCCGACCTTTCTCTTTGGCTGCCCTTAAGATTTTTTCCTTCAGTTCAACTTTGATGAATCTGGCTATTATGTGTCTTGGAGTTGCTCTTCTGGAGGAGTATCTTTGTGGCGTTCTCTGTATTTCCTGAATTTGAATGTTGTCCTGCCCTACTAGTTTGGGGAAGTTCTCCTGGATGATATCCTGAAGAGTGTTTTCCAACTTGGTTCCATTTTCCCCCTCACTTTCAGGCACCCCAATCAGACGTAGATTTGGTCTTTTTACATAATCCCATACTTCTTGCAGGCTTTGTTCATTTCTTTTTCTTCTCTTTTCTTTTGGTTTCTCTTCTCGCTTCATTTCATTCATTTGATCCTCAATCGCTGATACTCTTTCTTCCAGTTGATCGAGGCGGTTACTGAAGCTTGTGCATTTGTCACGTATTTCTCGTGTCATGGTTTTCATCTCTGTCATTTCGCTTATGACCTTTTCTGCATTAATTAGTCTAGCTGTCAATTCTTCCACTCTTTTTTCAAGATTTTTAGTTTCTTTGCGCTCGGTATGTAATTCCTCCTTTAGCTGTGAGAAGTTTGATGGACTGAAGCCTTCTTCTCTCATCTCGTCAAAGTCATTCTCTGACCAGCTTTGATCCGTTGCTGGTGATGGGCTGCGCTTGTTTGCAGGGGGAGATGCGCTCTTATTTTTTGAATTTCCAGCTTTTCTGCCCTGCTTCTTCCCCATCTTTGTGGTTTTATCTGTCTCTGGTCTTTGATGATGGTGACATACTGATGGGGTTTTGATATAGGTGTCCTTCCTGTTTGATAGTTTTTCTTCTGACAGTCAGGACCCTCAGCTACAGGTCTGTTGGAGATTGCTTGAGGTCCTCTCCAGACCCTGTTTGCCTGGGTATCAGTAGCAGAGGTTGCAGAAGATAGAATATTGCTGAACAGCGAGTGTACCTGTCTGATTCTTCCTTTGGAAACTTCCTCTCAGGGGTGTACTCCACCCTGTGACGTGTGGGGTGTCAGACTGCCCCTAGTGGGGGATGTTTCCCAGTTAGGCTACTCAGGGTTCAGGGACCCACTTGAGCAGGCAGTCTGTCCCTTCTCAGATCTCAACCTCCATGTTGGGAGATCCACTGCTCTCTTCAAAGCTGTCAGACAGAGTCGTTTGTGTCTGCTCAGGCCTCTGTTGCTTCTCCTGTTATTTTTTTAGCTGTGCCCTGCCCCCAGAGGTGGAGTCTGTAGAGACAGGGAGGTTTCCTTGAGCTGCTGTGAGCTCCACCCAGTTCGAGCTTCCCAGTGGCTTTGTTTACCTACTTAAGCCTCAGCAATGGCGGGCGCCCCTCCCCCAGCCTTGCTGCCGCCTTGTGGTTTGATCGCCGCAGACTGCTGTGTTAGCAATGAGGGAGGCTCCGTGGGCATGGGACCCTCCCGGCCAGGTGAGGGATATATTCTTCTGGTGTGCCCGTTTGCTTAAAGCGCGGTATTGGGGTGGGAGTTACTCGATTTTCCAGGTGTTGTGTGTCTCAGTTCCCCTGGCTAGGAAAAGGGATTCCCTTCCCCCTTGTGCCTCCCACGTGAGGCGACGCCTCGCCCTGCTTCAGCTCTGGCTGGTCAGGCTGCAGCAGCTGACCAGCACCGATTGTCCGGCACTCCCTAGTGAGATGACCCCAGTACCTCAGTTGAAAATGCAGAAATCACCGGTCTTCTGTGTCGCTCATGCTGGGAGTTGGAGACTGGAGCTGTTCCTATTCGGCCATCTTGCTCCACCCCCCCAAAAGTCATTATTTCTTCTTCATGTTTGAATGACGTTTTCATTGGATGTCCTATTCTAGGATAAAACTTTTTTTTTTTTTCCTTCAACACTTTAAATATGTCATACCACTGCCCCCTGGCCTGTAAAGTTTCCACTGAGAAGTCTGCTACCGTATGTACTGGATCTCTTTGGATGTTATTTGTTTTTTGTTTGTTTGTTTGTTTGTTTTTGCTGGTTTTAGACTCCTTTTTTATTCTCTACTTTTGGAAGTTTGGTTATTAAATGTCCTGAAGTTGTCTTATATGGTTTAAATCCTCTAGGAGTTGTATAATCATCTTGTACTTGAATATTGACATATTTCTCTAGATACAGAGTGTTCTCTGTTATTACCCTTTGAATAAACTTTCTACCCTGAACTCTAACTCTACCTCCTCTTTAAGGTAGATAAATTTTCTTCATCTTGTAGGCTTGCTTTATTCTTTTTCTTTTGTCTCCTTCAATTGTATTTTTTCAAATAGCCTGTCTTTAAGCTCACTAATTCTTTTTTATTCTTGATCAGTACTGCTGTTTTCTCTGATGCATTCTTCAATATGTCAATTGTATGTTTCAGCTGCAGAATTTCTGTTCATTTTTAAAAAAATCATTCATATCTTTATGTGAAATTTATCTGATGGAATTCTGAATTCTTTCTCTATATTGTTTTAAATTTTATTGAGCTTTCTTAAACCAGCTATTTTGAAGTTTCTGTCTGAAAACTCACATATCTCCATCTTTCTGGAATTGGCCACTGGTGCCTTATTTAGTTTGTTTAGTGAAGTCATGTTCCTGTATAGTCTTGATACTTGTGGATGTTTTTCAATCCCTGGACACTGAAGAGTTAGGTATTTATAGTAGTCTTTGCATTCTGAGCTTGTCTGTACCCATCCTTTTAAGAAGGTTTTCCAGGTTTTCCAAGGGAATTAAGTGTTGTGATCTAAGTCTTTGATCACTGCAGCTGTATCTGCATCAGGGGGTACTTCAAACCCAGTAACATTGTTTCTCTTACCCACTCATAGAGGTACTACCATGGTGGTCTTTGGTAAGATCTGGGAGAAGTCATTGGATTGCCAAGCAGAATGTCTGGTCTCTTCCCTTACTTTTCCCAGAATAAATGGAGTCTCTCTTTCTGTGCTGAGCTGCCTGGAGCTTGGGGAGGGGTGACACAAGCACCCTGTGGCCACCATCACTGAGACTTTGCTGGGTTAGACCTTCCTATCCATATTTTAAAAAGATATTCTTTTCCAATTTTTTTCTGAATATTTTTCCCAGCTTCTTCTGAACTTCTGAACAGTTCTTCCCAACTTCTGAACAGTTTTCCCAGAAATGTGTGTTCTCTGTTTACTTATATAAATGTAATTTGATGAGCCCCAAAGAGAAATATAAATGAAAATTGTTCTAGAAAGAATAGAAAAAAAGAAAATATGCCTTAAAGGGCCATACTTAATGATTCATCTTCAATTTATTTGTCATCATATGCAATAGCAGAAAATATTTACAACATAAACTATGTATTCTTAAAAATTCTACTTTATCGTGTGTTCTCATTAAGACAATAGGTCAACAGTGGGTGTATTTTTTCTGCTTTGATTGTATTTTATTTAATTATTTATTTTTGGCTTAATAGAGTCTTCCCTTGGCAGGCTGGACAAATGTCATGGCCCCTAGCCCTTTCCAACTCATAATGAAAATAGACCTATTTCCAGCTGCACCTTGCTGATTGCTTCTACCTGCTCCTCAGGATAATTTGTTCAGTGTAAATGAAGACTTCAGTAGTTATTGAAGGAAAAAGGCACAAAAAGAGACTGTTGTGCAGCATCTACATAAAGCGACTTGTATAAAAACAGTCCTGATTAAATGAAAGTGTCTTAAGATTATATGAGATATTCAATGTTTCACAATTACATTTAGAGCAGCCATCATAAACGATTACTATAAACTAGAAAATCAACCATATCTGGCAAATTAGAATTCATTTAATTTCCCTTACTTAATGTCAATATGTTTTTCACTTTCTTCTCTAACTTTATTTATGAAGAAACTACGATGCTATTCATTTTTGTGAAGACACTGATGATTTTAATGTACTTTTATTTTTAAAAAATTCTAAAACTGACTAAAAACTTAAAATCAGAAGAGTTTTCACTGAGTTAATAAATTCTTGATAATATCAGAAAAATAATATCAGAATCAGAAAAAGTTGTTAAAGTGGTAAACAACATATTAGGCAAATTCCATCAAATGTTCATCATATGAATAGCATTAAATGTTCATAAACTCATTAAGTGTATCATCATCAGTATCTCAGTATGGAAGATATTCTCGTTCCTTTTTAAAATTATATATATATATATATATATATATATATATATATATTTTTTTTTTTTTTTTTTTCTTCCTTCAACTTTTAAGTTCTGGGGTACATGTACCAAATGTGCAGGTTTGTTACACAAGTAAATGTGAGCCATGGTGGTTTGCTACACAGATCAACCCATTAGTTAGGTATTAAGCCCAGCATCCCTTAGCTATTCTTCCTGATGCTCCCCCTTCCCCATCCCCAAGAAGGTTCATTCTCTCTCTCTCTCTCTCTCCTCTCTCTCTCTCTCTCTCTCTCTCTCTCTCTCTCTCTCTCCTCTCTGTGTCTTCCCTCTATTCTCTCTATCTCTATCCTCAAGTAGTAAATAACTGATGACATGATGAAAACATACATAAAGACATGATTCCAGCATGAAAAATTTTTCTTCAGCCCATAAAACACCACTTAAACAATATTATTTTAAAAGGACAGTTGTGATGTCAATTTGGCTTTCATTTTAGTAATCAATAATATTTACTATATAAAAAATTAAAACAAATATAATTTTGAAAAATCATTTTAAATAAAATCAATATAATTGGAAAGCCAAAAATATACGCTATCTGATTTGAGTAAATAGTTCAAATCAAGAACTCATAGGTCCTATATGGAGCTATGCCATCATATTTGAGACACAATAGAAGGAATAAACTATTCTTAACCTAAATCCACTGGCACTCATTGTGAACTTGAAAATGGGAAGGGTTCTCCTTCACATATACATACTAAATTTTCTACTTAACTCTCAACATATTTGAGTTTATGTGGGAGACAACATATAAGTACTTTTTAATAGTGAAGCTGAGGACTACATAGATTTTTCTTGTGCTAAATAATGTCTTTTCTGATAAAATTAAACTTTTGTCTATGCAGTGCCTCAGCAAGAGCACAACTATGTTATTTTGTACTGGTCTTTATTTGACTATATGATGAATCAAGCATTAAATAGTCTAACTTCCTCCCAGTCCCCTGGTTCAGTATCTTTCCTATATTATTTAAAAGACGTGACTCAAGCACAAAAAACTTAATTGTTTTTAAGGAAAAAATAATATATTATTATTTTTCCCATTAATGGGATTTATTTTCTAGCGTTACTTGGAATAGTGTAATGTTTTATGGAAAAATATAATTAACCTAGTTTTAAAACTGAAAAATAGGATATAATCTTTATTTCTAGGATAGCAAACTTAATGCCTATTGACAGAATGCTTTTAAAGGTCATTTTTTGGCAGTATGTTATTTTTCCATTTATTCATGGTTCCTTTTCTGATATACCATCTCCTCACATATTTATCTTTGTGTGTGTTTCTGTGTGTGCGTGTGTGTGTGTGTGTGTGTGTGTGTGTGTACGGTGACGTCACAAGATCTACACTTCTGGTAAATTTCAAGTACATAGTATAATATTAACTATGGTTACTATGCTGTACATAGATCTCTAGAAATTATTCATCCTACATAATTGAAACCGTGTTCCCCCTTGAGTAACATTTCATCATATTTCCCACTCCCAACCCATCACATCTAGTAGCTACCATTCTATTTCCTTCTCTTATGATACTGATTTTTTAAGATGTTTTAAGATTTTTTAAGATTCTTATGTAATTGACATCAAGCAGTATTTATTTTTTATATATCTGGCTCATTTCTCTTAGCATAATAAATAATGTCATTTGTTGTTATGAATGAAAAGATTTCCTTATTTTTTTAAGGATAAGTAACGTTCCATTGTATAAGTATACCACAATTTCTCATTCACTTGTTGATAGTCACTTAGGTTGTATCTATGTCTTTGCTATTATGAATAATACTACAATGAACATGAGAGGGCTGACATATCTTTGACATACTGATTATGTGTTCTTTGGATATGTAGCCAATAATGGGTTTGCTTAATCATAATATAGTTTGATTTGAATTTTTTAGGAAAACCTATACTGTTTTCCATAATGAATGTACCAATTTACATCCCCACCAACACTGTATCAGAGTTCCCTTTTTGTTCCATCCTTGCTATCAGGTCCTGGGCTTTTTTTGTTGGGAGGTTTTGGATTATTGTTTCAATTTCCTTTATAGTTACTGGTCTGTTCAGGCTTCGTATTTCTTCTTGATTGAGTCTTGGTAGGTTGTTTGTTTCTAGGAATTGATCCAGTTCTTCTAGGTTTTGCAATTTGTTCACATATATTTGCTTGTAATAATCACTTATGATCTTCTTTCCACTGGGTCCCCTATTGTTCTCTCTCTTATTTCATTTCTGATTTTGTTTACTTGAGTCTTCTCTGTCTTCTCTTTTTTCCTTTGTCAGTTTAAATGTTTGTCAATTTTGTATACTTTTCAAAAAAAAAAAAAAAACAACTGCTAATTTGGGGGTAGTTTGCTCTTCCTTTACTGGTTTTCTGAAGTGGGATACTGATAACTTTCTTCTGTTTATGGTAGACATTTAACACTGTCATTTTCCCCTAAGTACTGAAATTACTGTTACCCACATGCATTGGTATATTGTGTTTTTGTTTTCATCTCAAAATATTTTTAAATTTATTTTTTAATTTTCTCTTTGACCCAGTGATTGTTCAAGAGTATATTGTTTACTTTCTGTATTGTTTTGAATGTTCTCATTTTCTTTTTCTTATTTTTTTTTATTTTTTTATTTTTTATTATACTTCAAGTTCTAGGGTACATGTGCATAACGTGCAGGTTTGTTACATATGTATACTTGTGCCATGTTGGTGTGCTGCACCCATCAACTCGCCAGCACCCATCAATTCATCATTTATATCAGGTATAACTCCCATTGCAATCCCTCCCCCCTCCCGCCCCCATGATAGGCCCCAGTGTGTGATGTTCCCCTTCCCGAGTCCAAGTGATGTCATTGTTCACTTCCCACCTATGAGTGAGAACATGCGGTGTTTGGTTTTCAGTTCTTGTGATAGTTTGCTAAGAATGATGGTTTCCAGCTGCATCCATGTCCCTACAAAGGACGCAAACTCATCCTTTTTTATGGCTGCATAGTATTCCATGGTGTATATGTGCCACATTTTCTTAATCCGGTCTGTCACTGATGGACATTTGGGTTGATTCCAAGTCTTTGCTATTGTGAATAGTGCTGCAGTAAACATACGTGTGCATGTGTCTTTGTAGTAGAATAATTTATAATCCTTTGGGTATATACCCAGTAGTGGGATGGCTGGGTCATATGGTACATCTAGTTCTAGATCCTTGAGGAATTGCCATACTGTTTTCCATAATGGTTGAACTAGTTTACAATCCCACCAACAGTGTAAAAGTGTTCCTATTTCTCCACATCCTCTCCAACACCTGTTGTTTCCTGACTTTTTAATGATTGCCATTCTAACTGGTGTGAGATGGTATCTCATTGTGGTTTTGATTTGCATTTCTCTGATGGCGAGTGATGATGAGCATTCTTTCATGTGTCTGTTGGCTGTATGAATGTCTTCTTTTGAGAAATGTCTGTTCATATCCTTTGCCCACTTTTTGATGGGGTTGTTTGTTTTTCTCTTGTAAATTTGTTTGAGTTCTTTGTAGATTCTGGATATTAGCCCTTTGTCAGATGAATAGATTGCAAAAATTTTCTCCCATTCTGTAGGTTGCCTGTTCACTCTGATGGTAGTTTCTTTTGCTGTGCAGAAGCTCTTTAGTTTAATTAGATCCCATTTGTCAATTTTGGCTTTTGCTGCCGTTGCTTTTGGTGTTTTAGACATGAAGTCCTTGCCCATGCCTATGTCCTGAATGGTACCACCTAGATTTTCTTCTAGGGTTTTTATGGTATTAGGTCTAACATTTAAGTCTCTAATCCATCTTGAATTAATCTTCGTATAAGGAGTAAGGAAAGGATCGAATTTCAGCTTTCTACTTATGGCTAGCCAATTTTCCCAGCACCATTTATTAAATAGGGAATCCTCTCCCCATTTCTAGTTTCTCTCAGGTTTGTCAAAGATCAGATGGCTGTAGATGTGTGGTATTATTTCTGAGGATTCTGTTCTGTTCCATTGGTCTATGTCTCTGTTTTGGTACCAGTACCATGCTGTTTTGGTTACTGTAGCCTTGTAGTATAGTTTGAAGTCCGGTAGTGTGACGCCTCCAGCTTTGTCCTTTTGACTTAGGATTGTCTTGGCAATGTAGGCTCTTTTTTGGTTCCATATGAACTTTAAAGCAGTTTTTTCCAATTCTGTGAAGAAACTCATTGGTAGCTTGATGGGGATGGCATTGAATCTATAAATAACCTTGGGCAGTATGGCCATTTTCACGATATTGATTCTTCCTATCCATGAGCATGGTATGTTCTTCCATTTGTTTGTGTCCTCTTTGATTTCACTGAGCAGTGGTTTGTAGTTCTCCTTGAAGAGGTCCTTTACATCCCTTGTAAGTTGGATTCCTAGGTATTTTATTCTCTTTGAAGCAATTGTGAATGGAAGTTCATTCCTGATTTGGCTCTCTGCTTGTCTGTTACTGGTGTATAAGAATGCTTGTGATTTTTGCACATTAATTTTGTATCCTGAGACTTTGCTGAAGTTGCTTATCAGCTTAAGGAGATGTTGGGCTGAGATGATGGGGTTTTCTAAATATACAATCATGTCATCTGCAAACAGGGACAATTTGACTTCTTCTTTTCCTAACTGGATACCCTTGATTTCTTTCTCTTGCCTGATTGCCCTCGCCGGAACTTCCAACACTATGATGAATAGGAGTGGTGAGAGAGGGCATCCCTGTCTTGTGCCAGTTTTCCAAGGGAATTTTTCCAGTTTTTGCCCATTCAGTATGATATTAGCTGTGGGTTCGTCATAAATAGCTCTTATTATTTTGAGGTACATTCCATCAATACCGAATTTATTGAGCGTTTTTAGCATGAAGGGCTGTTGAATTTTGTCAAAAGCCTTTTCTGCATCTATTGAGATAATCATGTGGTTCTTGTCTTTGGTTCTGTTTATATGCTGGATTACGTTTATTGATTTGCGAATGTTGAACCAGCCTTGCATCCCAGGGATGAAGCCCACTTGATCATGGTGGATAAGCTTTTTGATGTGCTGCTGGATCCGGTTTGCCAGTATTTTATTGAGGATTTTTGCATCGATGTTCATCAGGGATACTGGTCTAAAATTCTCTTTTTTTGTTGTGTCTCTGCCAGGCTTTGGTATCAGGATGATGTTGGCCTCATAAAAAGAGTTAGGGAGGATTCCCTCCTTTCCTATTGATTGGAGTAGTTTCAGAAGGAGTGGTACCAGCTCCTCCTTGTACCTCTGGTAGAATTCAGCTGTGAATCCATCTAGTCCTGGACTTTTTTTGGTGGGTAGGCTATTAATTATTGCCTCAATTTCATAGCCTGCTATTGGTCTATTCAGGGATTCAACTTCTTCCTGGTTTAGTCTTGGGAGAGTGTAAGTGTCCAGGAAATTATCCATTTCTTCTAGATTTTCTAGTTGATTTGCATAGAGGCGTTTATAGTATTCTCTGATGGTAGTTTGTATTTCTGTGGGGTCAGTGGTGATATCCCCTTTATCCTTTTTTATTGCATCTATTTGATTCCTCTCTCTTTTCTTCTTTATTAGTCTTGCTAGCAGTCTGTCAATTTTGTTGATCTTTTCAAAAAACCAACTCCTGGATTCATTGATTTTTTGGAGGGTTTTTTGCGTCTCTATCTCCTTCAGTTCTTCTCTGATCTTAGTTATTTCTTGCCTTCTGCTAGCTTTTGAATGTGTTTGCTCTTGCCTCTCTAGTTCTTTTAATTGTGATGTTAGAGTGTCCACTTTAGATCTTTCCAGCTTTCTCTTGTGGGCATTTAGTGCTATAAATTTCCCTCTACACACTGCTTTAAATGTGTCCCAGAGATTCTGGTATGTTGTATCTTTGTTCTCATTGGTTTCAAAGAACATCTTTATTTCTGCTTTCATTTCGTTATGTACCCAGTAGTCACTCAGGAACAGGTTTTTCAGTTTCCATGTAGTCGAGCGGTTTCGATTGAGTTTCTTAGTCCTGAGTTCTAGTTTGATTGCACTGTGGTCTGAGAGACAGTTTGTTATAATTTCTGTTCTTGTACATTTGCTGAGGAGTGCTTTACTTCCAATTATGTGATCAATTTTGGAATAAGTGTGGTGTGGTGCTGAGAAGAATGTATATTCTGTTGATTTGGTGTGGAGAGTTCTATAGATGTCTATTAGGTCCGCTTGGTGCAGAGATGAGTTCAATTCCTGGATATCCTTGTTAACTTTCTGTCTCGTTGATCTGTCTAATGTTGACAGTGGGGTGTTGAAGTCTCCCATTATTATTGTATGGGAGTCTAAGTCCCTTTGTAAGTCTCTAAGGACTTGCTTTATGAATCTGGGTGCTCCTGTATTGGGTGCATATATATTTAGGATAGTTAGCTCTTCCTGTTGAATTGATCCCTTTACCATTATGTAATGGCCTTCTTTGTCTCTTTTGATCTGTGATGCTTTAAAGTCTGTTTTATCAGAGACTAGGATTGCAACCCCTGCTTTTTTTTGTTCTCCATTTGCTTGGTAGATCTTCCTCCATCCCTTTATTTTGAGCCTATGTATGTCTCTGCATGTGAGATGGGTCTCCTGAATACAGCAGACTTACGGGTCTTGACTCTTTATCCAGTTTGTCAGTCTGTGTCTTTAATTGGTGCATTTAGTCCATTTACATTTAAAGTTAATATTGTTATGTGTGAACTTGATCCTGCCATTATAATATTAACTGGGTATTTTGCTCATTAGTTGATGCAGTTTCTTCCTAGCCTCGATGGTCTTTACATTTTGCCATGTTTTTGCAATGGCTGGTACTGGTTGTTCCTTTCCATGTTTAGGGCTTCCTTCAGGGTCTCTTGTATGGCAGGCCTGGTGGTGACAAAATCTCTAAGCATTTGCTTATCTGCAAAGGATTTTATTTCTCCTTCACTTATGAAACTTAGTTTGGCTGGATATGAAATTCTGCATTTAAAATTCTTTTCTTTAAGAACGTTGAATATTGGCCCCCACTCTCTTCTGGCTTGGAGAGTTTCTGCCGAGAGATCTGCTGTTAGTCTGATAGGCTTGCCTTTGTGGGTAACCCGACCTTTCTCTCTGGCTGCCCTTAAGATTTTTTCCTTCATTTCAGCTTTGGTGAATCTGGCAGTTATGTGTCTTTGAGTTGCTCTTCTGCAGGAGTATCTTTGTGGCGTTCTCTGTATTTCCTGAATTTGAATGTTGGCCTGCCCTACTAGGTTGGGGAAGTTCTCCTGGATGATATCCTGAAGAGTGTTTTCCAACTTGGTTCTATTTTCCCCCTCACTTTCAGGCACCCCAATCAGACGTAGATTTGGTCTTTTTACATAATCCCATACTTCTTGCATGCTTTGTTTATTTCTTTTTCTTCTTTTTTCTTTTGGTTTCTCTTCTCACTTCATTTCATTCATTTGATCCTCAATCACTGATACTCTTTCTTCCAGTTGATCGAGGCGGTTACTGAAGCTTGTGCATTTGTCACGTATTTCTCGTGTCATGGTTTTCATCTCTTTCATTTCGTTTATGACCTTCTCTGCATTAATTATTCTAGCTGTCAATTCTTCCAATCTTTTTTTATGATTTTTAGTTTCTTCACACTGGGTACGTAATTCCTCCTTTAGTTCTGAGAAGTTTGAATGACTGAAGCCTTCTTCTCTCATCTCATCAAAGTCATTCTCTGACCAACTTTGATCCGTTGCTGGCGATGGGCTGCACTCCTTTGCAGGGGTAGATGTGCTCTTATTTTTTGAATTTCCAGCTTTTCTGTCCTGCTTTTTCCCCATCTTTGTGGTTTTATCTGCTTCTGGTCTTTGATGATGGTGATGTACTGAGGGGGTTTTGGTATAGGTTTCCTTCCTGTTTGATAGTTTTCCTTCTGACAGTCAGGACCCTCAGCTGTAGGTCTGTTGGAGATTGCTTGAGGTCCACTCCAGACCTGTTTGCCTGGGTATCAGCAGCAGAAGTTGCGAAAGATAGGATATTGCTGAACAGCAAGTGTACCTGTCTGATTCTTCCTTTGGAAGCTTCCTCTCAGGGGTGTACTCCACCCTGTGATGTGTGGGGTGTCAGACTGCCCCTAGTGGGGGATGTCTCCCAGCTAGGCTACTCAGTGGTCAGGGACCCACTTGAGCAGGCAGTCTGTCCGTTCTCAGATCTCAACCTCCGTGTTGGGAGATCCACTGCTCTCTTCAAAGCTGTCAGACAGAGTCGTTTGCGTCTGCATTGGTTCTGCTGCTTTTTTGTTGTTATTTTTTATCTGTGCCCTGTCCCCAGAGGTGGAGTCTACAGAGATAGGCAGGTTTCCTTGAGCTGCTGTGAACTCCACTCAGTTGGAGCTTCCCAGTGGCTTTGTTTACCTACTTAGGCCTCAGCAATGGCAGGTGCCCCTCCCGCAGCCTCGCTGCTGCTGTTTGGGTTAGATCTCAGACTGCTGTGTTAGCAATGAGGGAGGCTCCGTGGGCGTGGGACCCTCTCAGCCAAGTGTGGGATATATTCTCCTGGTGTGCCCGTTTGCTTAAAGCCCCGTATTGGTGTGGGAGTTACTCGATTTTCCAGGTGTTGTGTGTCTCAGTTCCCCTGGCTAGGAAAAGGGATTCCCTTCCCCCATGTGCTTCCCAGGTGAGGCGGTGCCTCACCCTGCTTCAGCTCTGGCTGGTCGGGCTGCAGCAGCTGACCAGCACCGATTGTCCGGCACTCCCTAGTGAGATGACCCCAGTACCTCAGTTGAAAATGCAGAAATCACCGGTCTTCTGTGTCGCTCGCTCTGGGAGTTGGAGACTGGAGCTCTTCCTATTCGGCCATGTTGCTCCGCTCCCCACAATCTCTATTTTAAAGGTTCGGTAAAGACCTCAGTTTTATTGGCTGATTGTCTTCTGTCTACAAATATTTTCAATTTTTATCTCTTTAGAGTTTTAATGTATTCTGTATCCAATTAGTAAAATGTATGCACTTGTGTAGCCACTAGGTGGACTCTGATTTACGGATTTCATGTATATTTAAGCATGATATATGCATATGTATGTGTGTATATATATGTGTGTGTGTGTGTGTGTGTATCAAGGATAAATGTCAGTCCATAAATTAAGCTATACCAGAAATACAACACTGAAGTAATGCCATTTATAGTATGTTTTATCTGGGACATGAAAAATATTTAGAAGAACTTGTACAATGTCACAGGACATGGGCAAGGCTTTAGCTCTATTAGGGAAGAAGAAAACTCATAAGGTGAAGTTCAGAAAAACAGAGTTCCATCAAAACTCCAGCCTGTTGCTTTTCATAGGGAGCAAGTCAGACCTAGATCAAGCATGGATTTTGTGCCAAGAATTGAAGCCCTTCACTTTTGCTGTTTTCTCTTTCACAATGCAAGCATAATAAAAACCTTGTTAGTGCAACAATGATCAGGTTGTCACTGCTAGGGTTTTTCTTTTTTCTTTTTTTTTTATTATACTTTAAGTTCTAGGGTACATGTGCATAACATGCAGGTTTGTTACATATGTATACTTATGCCATGTTGGTGTGCTTCACCCATCAACTCATCAGCACCCATCAATTCATCATTTATATCATGTATAACTCCCCAGTGCAGTCCCTCCCTCCTCCCCCCTCCCCATGATTGGTCCCAGTGTGTGATGTTCCCCTTCCCGAGTCCAAGTGATCTCATTGTTCAGTTCCCACCTATGAGTGAGAACATGCGGTGTTTGCTTTTCTCTTCTTGTGATAGTGTGCTAAGAATGATGGTTTCCAGCTGCTTCCATGTCCCTACAAAGGACGCAAACTCATCCTTTTTTATGGCTGCATAGTATTCCATGGTGTATATGTGCCACATTTTCTTAATCCAGTCTGTCACAGATGGACATTTGGGTTGATTCCAAGTCTTTGCTATTGTGAATAGTGCCGCAATAAACATACGTGTGCATGTGTCTTTGTAGTAGAATAATTTATAATCCTTTGGGTATATACCCAGTAGTGGGATGGCTGGGTCATATGATACATCTAGTTCCAGATCCTTGAGGAATTGCCATACTGTTTTCCATAATGGTTGAACTAGTTTACAATCCCACCAACAGTGTAAAAGTGTTCCTATTTCTCCACATCCTCTCCAACACCTGTTGTTTCCTGACTTTTTAATGATTGCCATTCTAACTGGTGTGAGATGGTATCTCATTGTGGTTTTGATTTGCATTTCTCTGATGGCGAGTGATGATGAGCATTTTTTCATGTGTCTGTTGGCTGTATGAATGTCTTCTTTTGAGAAATGTCTGTTCATATCCTTTGCCCAATTTTGATGGGGTGTTTGTTTTTTTCTTGTAAATTTGCTTGAGTTCTTTGTAGATTCTGGATATTAGCCCTTTGTCAGATGAGTAGATTGCAAAAATTTTCTCCCATTCTGTAGGTTGCCTGTACACTCTGATGGTAGTTTCTTTTGCTGTGCAAAAGCTCTTTAGTTTAATTAGATCCCATTTGTCAATTTTGGCTTTTGCTGCCATTGCTTTTGGTGTTTTAGACATGAAGTCCTTGCCCATGCCTATGTCCTGAACGGTACTACCTAGATTTTCTTCTAGGGTTTTTATGGTATTAGGTCTAACATTTAAGTCTCTAATCCATCTTGAATTAATCTTCGTATAAGGGGTAAGGAAAGGATCCAGTTTCAGCTTTCTACTTATGGCTAGCCAATTTTCCCAGCACCATTTATTAAATAGGGAATCCTTTCCCCGTTTCTTGTTTCTCTCAGGTTTGTCAAAGATCAGATGGCTGTAGATGTGTGGTATTATTTCTGAGGACTCTGTTCTATTCCATTGGTCTATATCTCTGTTTTGGTACCAGTACCATGCTGTTTTGGTGACTGTAGCCTTGTAGTATAGTTTGAAGTCAGGTAGCGTGACGCCTCCAGCTTTGTCCTTTTGACTTAGGTTTGTCTTGCAATGCGGGCTCTTTTTTGGTTCCATATGAACTTTAAAGCAGTTTTTTCCAATTCTGTGAAGAAACTCATTGGTAGCTTGATGGGGATGGTATTGAATCTATAAATAACGTTGGGCAGTATGGCCATTTTCACGATATTGATTCTTCCTATCCATGAGCATGGTATGTTCTTCCATTTGTTTGTGTCCTCTTTGATTTCACTGAGCAGTGGTTTGTAGTTCTCCTTGAAGAGGTCCTTTACATCCCTTGTAAGCTGGATTGCTAGGTATTTGATTCTCTTTGAAGCAATTGTGAATGGAAGTTCATTCCTGATTTGGCTCTCTGCTTGTCTGTTACTGGTGTATAAGAATGCTTGTGATTTTTGCACATTAATTTTGTATCCTGAGACTTTGCTGAAGTTGCTTATCAGCTTAAGGAGATGTTGGGCTGAGATGATGGGGTTTTCTAAATATACAATCATGTCATCTGCAAACAGGGACAATTTGACTTCTTCTTTTCCTAACTGGACACCCTTGATTTCTTTCTCTTGCCTGATTGCCCTCGCCGGAACTTCCAACACTATGTTGAATAGGAGTGGTGAGAGAGGGCATCCCTGTCTTGTGCCAGTTTTCAAAGGGAATTTTTCCAGTTTTTGCCCATTCAGAATGATATTAGCTGTGGGTTCGTCATAAATAGCTCTTATTATTTTGAGGTACGTTCCATCAATACCAAATTTATTGAGCGTTTTTAGCATGAAGGGCTGTTGAATTTTGTCAAAAGCCTTTTCTGCATCTATTGAGATAATCATGTGGTTCTTGTCTTTGGTTCTGTTTATATGCTGGATTACGTTTATTGATTTGCAAATGTTGAACCAGCCTTGCATCCCAGGGATGAAGCCCACTTGATCATGGTGGATAAGCTTTTTGATGTGCTGCTGAATCCGGTTTGCCAGTATTTTATTGAGAATTTTTGCATCGATGTTCATCAGGGATATTGGTCTAAAATTCTCTTTTTTTGTTGTGTCTCTGCCAGGCTTTGGTATCAGGATGATGTTGGCCTCATAAAATGAGTTAGGGAGGATTCCCTCTTTTTCTATTGATTGGAATATTTTCAGAAGGAATGGTACCAGCTCCTCCTTGTACCTCTGCTAGAATTCAGCTGTGAATCCATCTGGTCCTGGACTTTTTTTGGTGGGTAAGCTATTAATTGTTGCCTCAATTTCATAGCCTGCTATTGGTCTATTCAGGGATTCAACTTCTTCCTGGTTTAGTCTTGGGAGAGTGTAAGTGTTCAGGAAATTATCCATTTCTTCTAGATTTTCTAGTTGATTTGCGTAGAGGCGTTTATAGTATTCTCTGACGGTTGTTTGTATTTCTGTGGGGTCGGTGGTGATATCCCCTTTATCATTTTTTATTGTGTCTATTTCATTCCTCTCTCTTTTCTTCCTTATTAGTCTTGCTAGCGGTCTGTCAATTTTGTTGATCTTTTCAAAAAACCAACTCCTGGATTCATTGATTTTTTGGAGGGTTTTTTGTGTCTCTATCTCCTTCAGTTCTTCTCTGATCTTAGTTATTTCTTGCCTTCTGCTAGCTTTTGAATGTGTTTGCTCTTGCCTCTCTAGTTCTTTTAATTGTGATGTTAGAGTGTCCATTTTAGATCTTTCCAGCTTTCTCTTGTGGGCATTTAGTGCTATAAATTTCCCTCTACACACTGCTTTAAATGTGTCCCAGAGATTCTGGTATGTTGTATCTTTGTTCTCATTGGTTTCAAAGAACATCTTTATTTCTGCTTTCATTTCATTATGTACCCAGTAGTCATTCAGGAGCAGGTTGTTCAGTTTCCATGTAGTTGAGTGGTTTTGATTGAGTTTCTTAGTCCTGAGTTCTAGTTTGATTGCACTGTGGTCTGAGAGACAGTTTGTTATAATTTCTGTTCTTGTACATTTGCTGAGGAGTGCTTTACTTCCAATTATGTGATCAATTTTGGAATAAGTGCGATGTGGTGCTGAGAAAAATGTATATTCTGTTGATTTGGTGTGGAGAGTTCTATAGATGTCTATTAGGTCCGCTTGGTGCAGAGATGAGTTCAATTCCTGGATATCCTTGTTAACTTTCTGTCTCGTTGATCTGTCTAATGTTGAGAGTGGAGTGTTGAAGTCTCCCATTATTATTGTATGGGAGTCTAAGTCCCTTTGTAAGTCTCTAAGGACTTGCTTTATGAATCTGGGTGTTCCTGTATTGGGTGCATATATATTTAGGTTAGTTAGCTCTTCCTGTTGAATTGATCCCTTTACCATTATGTAATGGCCATCTTTGTCTCTTTTGATCCTTGGTGGTTTAAAGTCTATGTTATCAGAGACTAGGATTGCAACCCCTGCTTTTTTTTGTTCTCCATTTGCTTGGTAGATCTTCCTCCATCCCTTTATTTTGAGCCCATGTGTGTCTCTGCATGTGAGATGGGTCTCCTGAATACAGCAAACTGATGGGTCCTGACTCTATCCAGTTTGCCAGTCTGTGTCTTTTAATTGGAGCATTTAGTCCATTTACATTAAGGTTAATATTGTTATGTGTGAACTTGATCCTGCCATTATGATATTAACTGGGTATTTTGCTCGTTAGTTGATGCAGTTTCTTCCTAGCCTCGATGGTCTTTATATTTTGGCATGTTTTTGCAATGGCTGGTACTGGTTGTTCCTTTCCATGTTTAGGTCTTCCTTCAGGGTCTCTTTTAAGGCAGGCCTGGTGGTGACAAAATCTCTAAGCATTTGCTTATCCGTAAAGGATTTTATTTCTCCTTCACTTATGAAACTTAGTTTGGCTGGATATGAAATTCTGGGTTTAAAATTCTTTTCTTTAAGAACGTTGAATATTGGCCCGCACTCTCTTCTGGCTTGTAGAGTTTCTGCCGAGAGATCTGCTTTTAGTCTGATGGGCTTGACTTTGTGGGTAACCTGACCTTTCTCTTTGGCTGCCCTTAAGATTTTTTCCTTCAGTTCAACTTTGATGAATCTGGCTATTATGTGTCTTGGAGTTGCTCTTCTGGAGGAGTATCTTTGTGGCGTTCTCTGTATTTCCTGAATTTGAATGTTGGCCTGCCCTACTAGGTTGGGGAAGTTCTCCTGGATGATATCCTGAAGAGTGCTTTCCAACTTGGTTCCATTTTCCCCCTCACTTTCAGGCACCCCAATCAGACGTAGATTTGGTCTTTTTACATAATCCCATACTTCTTGCAGGCTTTGTTCATTTCTTTTTCTTCTTTTTTCTTTTGGTTTCTCTTCTCACTTCATTTCATTCATTTGATCCTCAATCGCTGATACTCTTTCTTCCAGTTGATCGAGGCGGTTACTGAAGCTTGTGCATTTGTCACGTATTTCTCGTGTCATGGTTTTCATCTCTTTCATTTCGTTTATGACCTTCTCTGCATTAATTAGTCTAGCTGTCAATTCTTCCACTCTTTTTTCAAGATTTTTAGTTTCTTTGCACTGGGTACGTAATTCCTCCTTTAGCTCTGAGAAGTTTGAATGACTGAAGCCTTCTTCTCTCATCTCATCAAAGTCATTCTCTGACCAGCTTTGATCCATTGCTGGCTATGGGCTGCGCTCCTTTGCAGGGGGAGATGCGCTCTTATTTTTTGAATTTCCAGCTTTTCTGCCCTGCTTCTTCCCCATCTTTGTGGTTTTATCTGTCTCTGGTCTTTGATGATGGTGACGTATTGATGGGGTTTTGGTATAGGTGTCCTTCCTGTTTGATGGTTTTCCTTCTGACAGTCAGAAGGACTGTCTGTTGGTCTGTTGGAGATTGCTTGAGGTCCACTCCAGACCCTGTTTGCCTGGGTATCAGCAGCAGAGGTTGCCGAAGATAGAATATTGCTGAACAGCGAGTGTACCTGTCTGATTCTTCCTTTGGAAATTTCCTCTCAGGGGTGTACTCCACCCTGTGAGGTGTGGGGTGTCAGACTGCCCCTAGTGGGGGATGTCTCCCAGCTAGGCTACTCAGGGGTCAGGGACCCACCTGAGCAGGCAGTCTGTCCGTTCTCAGATCTCAACCTCCGCGTTGGGAGATCCACGGCTCTCCCCAAAGCTGTCAGACAGAGTCGTTCGCGTCTGCACCGGCACCCGCTGCTTCCCCTGTTGGTCTTCCGCTGTGTGCTGTCCCCAGAGGTGGAGACTACAGAGACAGGCAGGTTTTCTTGAGCTGCTGTGAGCTCCACCCAGTTCGAGCTTCCCAGCGGCTTTGTTTACCTACTTAAGCCTCAGCAATGGCGGGCGCCCCTCCCCCAGCCTCGCTGCTGCCTTGCTGATAGATCGGGGCAGACTGCTGTGTTAGCAGTGAGGGAGGCTCCGTGGGCATGGGACCCTCCTGGCCAGGTGTGGGATATATTCTCCTGGTGTGCCTGTCTGCTTAAAGCGCAGTATTGGGGTGGGAGTTACCCGATTTTCCAGGTGTTGTGTGTCTCAGTTCCCCTGGCTAGGAAAACGGATTCCCTTCCCCCTTGCGCTTCCAGGTGAGGCGATGCCTCGCCCTGCTTCAGCTCTCGCTGGTCAGGCTGCAGCAGCTGACCAGCACCGATTGTCTGGCACTCCCTAGTGAGATGACCCCAGTACCTCAGTTGAAAATGCAGAAATCACCGGTCTTCTGTGTCGCTCGCGCTGGGAGTTGGAGACTGGAGCTGTTCCTATTCGGCCATCTTGCTCCGGCCCCCCGCCTGTGTTTTTCTTACCAGCTATTTATAATAGTTGTCTGGAAAAGCTAGTTGTCCTGTATTTGAGAAATCTGGGGGAAATTAGAGGTTATTGGAAGAAGTGGCACCTCTTCCAGTAGGTGATTGTCATACATTCCATGGGAAGTTGAGCTGAAGTGCCTATGCCTTCATATGGGAAAAACGAAAGCATCACTTCCAGGTCCCTGCTCTATTTTGCAGAAAGCATGAACTGAGTTCCCAGGGTCATTGCCAGAAAATTTTACTTTTTGCATAACAAGCTTTTTCTTTAAATCTATTGAAAGGGGAATTGAGCAGCCTCAGATGCTGACAAGTTATTCTCTGTTTTCACTGACGCTTCCCTTAGGATTATGCCGATGTCTCAGGATATTAGGCAGTGCTGAAAGTTAAGCAGGCTTTTTAGTGGACAGTTGTTAGTAGTTGATGATAAAGTGTCTGTTATCACAGTCCAAAGTTTTGGTGGCAATGTACCCTACCTGGTTCTTGAGACTATGGTTTAACTCAGGGGTCAACCCCCTTGCTTTATTCTGCCATCTTCTCTGAGTTCTTTCTAATTGCCCAAACTGCTGTGACAGAGTAGAACATGGTCTTCCCCAGTCATGAACACTGGTCCCTGAAAACATTCTCTTACTTCCTTCCTCAAGGCATATTTTCTCATTACATGTCATTTGCATACCCATACACACCAGGTGTGATCTTTTTCATGAGTCTAGACTTTTATCAAATTAAAATGTATCTTTTTGTAAAATAAACCCTGGAAAATCATTCATAAGGCAAATAAATGCAGAAGAGAGAGCTATCCAGGGAAAACACTTTCCCTTATCTCAATAAGATATCCTACCCCTCATGGAAGCAAGTACCAAGAAGGTCTGAATTGAGAGCTCCATCCTGCACAGAAGCAACTGACCTTTCTCTTCCAAAGAAAATACAACAATACATAACTATGTTATGTAATAAAGATGTAAAGGTAGAGATAAGAACAGTGTAATAAAAATGGTTATGGATAGCTAAAATCAGTTCTGTTCCCAGGTGTGGTTACCTTAAATTAATTTTATAGCTTGTCTTGGGAATTCAGACCTGAGAAAAATGCAGTTTTGAGTTTCACATAGCCATCTAGCAGATGACTGGAATCCAATCTGTTTATAACATCAGGGCATCCAGTCAACATATGGGGAGGTAAACAAAAGCACAAAAAAATACTTTATTTACTTTTCTTGCTTGTGAAGCTGTTTCTGTTAAGAAATGTATCGTTCAAATGCCATAATTCCTGTGGAGAATGATACCAAATTAAGTACTTAGATATAGAATAGTATGTTCAGAACAAGCAAAGGAGGGAAGGAGAAAAACAAAAGAGAAGGAGGAAGAAAGAATATAACTAAAAATCAAATAACTACACCTAATTAAGTGATTACATCCAAACAGACTTAACAAATTGTTGCTGTAAATATAAGGGCATTTAATATAGAATCTTTTTTTTAAATTAAAAATGTAAAAGGAAGGTAGTAAATTTATGAAAACACTTTGTTTCCAAAAGAATAATCAGAGCAAAACTTAAAATAATTATTTTATTTATTTTCCCTCAATTTAAAATAGGTAATATAATAAAATAGGTATAGCATATGACTTAAGGATAGTGAGACATTTGAGTAGAAACATCACTAAAAGAAAAAATAGTTAATCATAAGTTAAAATAGTAATCATTTGCATGTTTTCTGTAGTCCCAGTTTTTTTCTTTTCAATGTTTATGCTATTGATAAAACAATAAAAATTGACACACAAATATAAAGGTCTAAACCTTCTTAGCTATTCCATTTTCATGAGTTAAATTATGTTCTTGGATGAGTTTTAAATGTTCCTTTTCAAGTCAGTAGGGGTGATGAATGCCCAAAGACTTGGCCCCCTTGATTCTACAGTAAAGCAGATGTCCATGTTAGACATCAAGAAAAATAACATTTGTTGCAAATATTATAACATTTATATAAATTATATGGGTTAAACATACTGGAAAAAAATGAGGCATATAATTTATGTACAGCGTGTTTATTGTAAAAGCAGACTGCGTATTTATAGACAGTGAGAAATAAATAGAAAAGATAAAAAATTGAAGAATCATAGGTTAGTGGCATATGTGTAAAGGCCTTAGTGGAAGCCAAGACAATGAAATTAGTTGATTTTACAACAGTAACAGGAAATATTTTTGTACCAGTGAAATTTAGCTGCAATTGATAATTATTGATTAATTTATAAAATGATATTTCTAAACATTTATTATTCTGTGCTAGAGCTCCTACTAGAATAAAAACGCCACTGGTAGAACAAGGAAAAAAGAGTTTTAAAGATATTTAAAGGTCATATCACAGACTCTTATATAAATTAATCTCTACTAGAATCTAATTACCATATAGCAAGATAGATTCTATTTGTTCCTTTATCTTATTCTGCTATTGTCAGAAATAGAGAGCAGCCGATTAGTATGGACTGATTAATACTAATCAAGTAAAAATACTTGAATTTAAGCACTTAAATGTTTTTGTACCTTGTTTTTACATGCTGAGATATATTTTAATAATATTATGATTAATGTATAATGTGGGCCATTTGGTATAATTAACCTTGAAAATTTCCAAATAATCAGATTTACAAAGCAAAAAAATAAGAGGATTAATCTAGTAGGATGGTAAATTTAAAAATTAACTGTGAAATTGACAAAAGAAAAATAGAATAATCATAGAAAAGAAAATGCAACTAGGGCAAATATTTGGGTTTTATTCTTACTACAAATCAAAGGAATGTAAATTTAAAAGTTACTCTTTAGGCCTATTGGATGTGTCACATCCCTTCCTGTTTTGTCAGTCTCAGCTGGTCTGTGCCTATTGAAATAAACACTTTCATAATTTACTGATAGGAAGGCTATACACTAATAAAACTCTTTTGCAATTTAATATCATTTTTCCAGAGACCTAAAGATGTTCATCGTTGTTAATTCTATAATTCTGTCTCCAGCACCTAATTTAAAAAAATTAAGAGAAGATGATGAAGAAACAGCAGCAGCATTTTGTGAAACTATCTGGGGTCCCTCTACTGAAGTCAGATATCTAGCCAGCTTCTGTGTGTGTTGCTCCATAATACAATAAGTCATAGGGGATCTAAACCAGGTATTGTTCCTGTTGCCATGAATTTTTCCCAGGAAATGCTATTTCAGAGCACTTGGTGAACATGTTCTTGGGTTACCTGAACCTTGACAGTTGATACAGCAAGCAGAATTTCTCTTTTAGCACCAAAAACATCTTACAAAAGTTTACCTACATAACAAACCTGCACATGTACCCCTGAACTTAAAATAAAAGCTAATAAAAGTCAAGCAATTTGTAGAGAATTGAATAAAAAGGTTTTGAGGTGATGGATGTGTTAATTAGATTGATTTAGTTATCTTACATTGTGCTTATAAATCATACACCATACATATATGTAACTATAATTAAAACATAAAAAATATACAACTATAATTTGTCAATTTACAATTTAAAAATAACCAAAGACAGAACTTCTCGAATGATGGCTTAAGTAGCTCAGTAAATCCTCTCTCAAAAAAGCAACAATTTAAAAAAATTGTCACAAGCAACCATTTCAGGACTCTGGATATTGATCAAAAGCATAGACATAACTGAAAAGCATTTATTTAAGAATATCTACTAAACTTTATGTACTAACTATGAGATTTTGTGGGATTTTAGCATAGTGCTATTCCCATTTGCCTCCCCATTCACCCTACTTCTGTCAAGTGTGACAAAATGTACCCTACAGGGTAGGGCAAGCCCTTAATATGAGAACATTACCACAGAGGGAGTTGATATGATTTTAGGCAAAGCATAGAAAAACCTAGGTGTAGTCAGAGCCAGTAGTCATCTCAGCAGCAAATGAACAGAGAAAGTCAATATTACAGGCACTCTGACACTGAAAACCTTGGTAGGGAAAACCGCAAATTGGTAGACCTTCCAGACATTTAACTGGGTTATCTGGAAAAGGAGGCCAACAAAGTAGGATCTGACACTTCCGAATATCTCTAGTGGTCTGGAAAACTATATGGCACACCTAGTAGAGAATGGAGAGGGCCTTAGCCATCCATACATCCCTGGATAAATGTGGTACACTCTACATTTGCATATGAAATATGAAAGAATCCAGTGCAATGTGAAAAGTTGGGAAGACTTGCAAATTGCTTGAACTCTAATTGTGCTCCTCGACTTGCACACAGATTCATCAGCAAAGAGTGCATGCCTTAATATATCAAGATATGTATTAATACTAATAATAATCCAAGTAGTGAACACTAAACTATGCTGACAGAGGAGTAACTCCCGAGAATGTAGGCTTAAAACTAAAACTAAAAAAAAAAAAAAAAAAAATGGAACAGAGACTTCAGATGCTACATAACATCACAGAGAATTAGTCTAGGCAATTTAGCATAAAACAAACTAAAATAGAAAACACACAACAATCCCCTGAGCAATCAGAATCTAGAGTTGCTGTAATATTTTATATAAAGGTTTCAGTTTTCAAAAAAAAATATCTTAAGACCTATTACAAAGAAGTATATCCTATACCAAGGGAAAAGAGCAAACATAAAAACTGTCTCTGAGTGAACCCAATTGTTAGGTTTAACAAACAAAAATTTCAAAGAAGCTTTTATAAATATGTTAAAGAACTAAAGAAAGTTATTTTTAAGTAATTAAATGAAAGTATGAAAATGAGACATCAAAGAAAGTTTCAATAAAGGAGTATAAATTATAAAACAAAATCAAATGCAAACTCAGGAGTACTTTGAAGCCAGGAACTTGAGACAAGCCAGGGCAACAGAGAGACGCTGTCTCAATAAATAAATAAATAAATAACAAACAAACAAACAAATAAATAAATTTTAATCAGGGCATGTACCTGTGGTCCCAGCTATTCAGGAAGCTGAAGTGGCGGGATCACTCGAGTCCAGGAGTTTGAGGCTGCAGTGAGCTATGATCACATCACTGCACTCCTGTCTGGGTGACAGAGCAAGACACTATCTAAAAATAAAAAAAGAAGAAGTAGTCTGGAGTTGAAGAACATAATAATTGAAACAGAAAAGTTCCTACAAGAGCTAATCATACTTGAGATGGCAGAAGAAAGAGTCAAGTCATCACACTTGAAAATATTTCGGTAGAGATCATTTAATCTGAAGCAGAGAAAGAAAGAAAAGCCTTCCTTAATAATAGTGCATGGTACAATCACAGTGCTGAGAAATCAGTCTCTTGCCCTCATTATGTTTCTTATCTTCCTACTAACCTGACACCCTTTGAAGTCTGCAAGTCCAGAATGTACTCTGTGAACCATGGGGATGCATATCTGTAGTCATTGCTGACTCTGGCTGGCTGTTATGAGACAACACAATCACTAAAGTTACTTTATCCAACCCCTGTGTATCCAGATGACATGTCAATTGAAACAGTGCTGTCCATCCTAAACCTGGAAAGGGTACAGATGAATGCACTCCAATTTCACAAAACCATAGGGGAGGTAGGAGATTATAGAAGTGACAGAAGAATCCCAGGGTCTCTAGCAAAGAGTTAGTTTGGGATATAAGCCAGATGCTATAGCTATTTCTGGAAATAGAAAAAATAGTCCCTTTTCTTACATAAAGGAAAAACTTAAAACTACTGAAGGTGTGAAACAGCTACACACTTACTATCTTGACATTAGATCCCTTCAGAAGGATTATCACCAAGGCTTTGCAAATAGTTTAGGGCATCTTTCATAGATAGTGGCCTCTTTAGATCATCTTTCAGACTTCCAGGGCTGCCATTTAGTACTGGATGTTACACAGGTAAAGATGTTCACCATCCCAGTGTGTCCTGTGATATCGCTCCTATGATTTGAATGTGTCCCCCAACTTTTATATGTTGGAAACATAATCATTAAATTTACATGTTGATGGTATTTGAAGTTGGGGCCTTTGGGAAGTAATTAGGAAATCAGTATTAGATAAGGTCATGATTGACTGGTGGCTTTATAAGAAAAGGAAGAGAGATCTGAGCTGACAAGCACACTCTTATCCTCTCACCATGTGATGCCCTCCTCTGTGTTATAACATAGCAAGAAGGCCCTCACCAGATGTCAGTACCATGCTCTTGGGCTTCCCAGCTTCCAGAACTGTAAGAAATAAACCTCTTTTCCTTATTAATTACCCATCTCAAGTACTCAGTTACGGCAACAGAAAACAGACTAAGACAACCATCCTGATCATGGTGCCCCTGAGCCTTCTGATGTACTCTATCGAGCAACTCTATAAAATATCCACTAATGAAACTAACTGATATTAATGGATTCTAGGATCTGTAATTGAATAAGCCATGGAGGACTGGTCTTCCTCTTTTTCCAGGTTCCCTGTACCTCCAGGCTCTCTAGTCATTGAAAGAGGTATTGAAGAAATACTGCATGTCTTGATTAGCATTTTCTTGATCATTGCCTTATAGTCATACTATCAGCCACAGTCAACTCCACACGAAGTTTATACTCACCAGAAGGGAGAATAGCCAATGACATTTTTTTGTCCTGGGAGGGATAAAATACCCCTCCCAGGCTGCTTTTCTTTCAGCCTAATGTTTAAGGCAATCAGTTCCAATAGAATGCTGAGGTGACAGATCAATTGACAAGTCTGCCATGGCAAATGAATTAAAACAGGACTTAGGCCCAGTCCTCTGGTATTCCCATAACCAAGAAGGCTAAAGTTGCAGAAAAGATAGGGGGCCAATTTTTTTTTTGAAGCTTTACATCGCTCTATATATACAGATTGGACCTACATCCACTGATGAAGGCAGGGCTGAGGATAACCCAAAAACACACGCTGAGGTAGCAGAACATGGCAGGTGTTGGGATTCAGTGTGACACAAAGGACTGGTATCTACTACCCCTCTTCCCTCCCCTCCAGTGAAAGATGAACAAGAAGCTTTGGCTGTGTCTAGTTCATAAATTGTTGTTCATGTAAATCTCATCATGATAAGTAAGAAAACAAATACAATATTGAAGATATAATATTTGTTTTGACTGTCCATGTCTGCCTTGCTGTTTTGTTCTCTAGGTTCTGATATAAATAATATAATAAAAGTGATATAAGTGAAAACTGAGATCATTGTCCAATAGAATCTTCAGACGGTTTATTTACCACATGTAATTCCCCGTACCGTGGAAATCTGACAGAACTCCAGACTAATATCTCCTCGGAAATAGGAGGTTTGATATAGGTTATATAGGTTCTGATCTTAAGATAATTTACCAAGTGTACTCACAGCAGTTCTATGTTAATATTTTAGCCACTTTCACACAAATGACAAAGAAGAGAAGGGTTTTAGCACTCACACATGATCAGGAGCGAGCGCTAGCAATCTTCACCTTTTGTCCTAGCAGTTCTCAGATCCCATGTAGCCCCTCTGAACTCTTGGTATCTTAGGATTTTCCAAATGTGTACTTTAATCTCAAGTATCTCAAATGTTTAAATGGTAGATTTTTTATACTACTGAATAGAAAATAGACATTTTCAACTTTAAGACTTCCGTTGTTTTGTGGAGACTTCATCGTATTCTAGTTCTGAAAGGATATTAATCTGAAATGTTTTTATTCAACTAGAAAATGTAAAAGAAAAGACATATAGACCAATGGAACAGAACAGAGGCCTCAGAAATAATCCCACACATCTACAGCCATCTGATCTTCGATAAACCTGACAAAAAGAAGCAATGGGGAAAGGATTCCCTGTTTAATAAATGGTGTTGGGAAAACTGGCTAGCCATATACAGAAAACTGAAACTGAACCCTTTTCTTACACTATGAAAAAAAAAACTCAAGATGGATTAAAGACTTAAACATAAGACCCCAAGCCATAAAAACCCTATAAGAAAACCTAGGCAATACCATTTAGGACATAGACATGGGCAAAGACTTCATGACTAAAACACCAAAAGCAAAGGGCAACAAAAACCAAAATTGACAAATGAGATCTAATTAAACTAAAGAGCTTCTGCAGAGCAAAAGAAACTATCATCTGAGTGAACAGGCAACCTACAGAATGGGAGAAAATTTTGGCAATCTATCTGTTAAACAAAGGGCTAATATCCAGAATCTACATGGAACTTAAATTTACAAGAAAAAAAAAAAAAACTATCAAAAAGTGGGCAAAGGATATGAACAGACACTTCTCAAGAGAAGACATTTATGCAGCCAACAAACACATGAAAAAAAAGCTTATCACTGGTTGTTAGAGAAATGCAAATCAAAACCCCAAGGAGATACCACCTCACTCGAGTTAGAATGGCGACCATTAAAAAATCAGGAAATAACAGATGCTGGAGAGGATGTGGAGAAATAGTAACACTTTTACACTGTTGATGGGACTGTAAATTAGTTCAACCATTGTGGAAGACAGTGTGGTGATTCCTCAAGGATCTAGAACTAGAAATACCATTTGACCTGGCAATCCCATTATTGGGTATATACCCGATGGATTATAAATCATTCTATAAAGACACATGCACATGTATGTTTATTGTGGCACTATTCACAATAGCAAAGACTTGGAACCAACCTGAATGTCCATCCATGATAGAATGGATAAAGAAAATGTGACACATATACACCATGAAATATTATGCAGCCATGAAAAAGGATGAGTTCATGTCCTTTGCAGGGACATGGATGAAGTTGGAAAACATCATCCTTATCAAACTAACATGGAAACAGAAAACCAAACACCGCATTTCTCACTCATAAGTGGGAGTTGAACAATGAGAGCACATGGACACAGGGATGGGAACATCACACACCAGGGCCTTTCGGGGGGTGGGGTACTAGGGGAGGGATAGCATTAGGAGAAATACCTAATGCAGATGATTGATGGGTGCAGCAAACCACCATGGCATGTGTGTACGTATGTAACAAGCCTGCACGTTCTTCACATGTACCCCAAAACTTAAAATATAATTTAAAAAAAGAAAGGAAAATATAAGACTTATAGGATCCAAAAGAAAAAAAATAAATAAATCTGTGCAATAGCAGTGAAAACTCTGAAGGAGGACCTTGGGGACAATACATTCACTCTTACTCTACCTATTAGACTAGAATGAGTGATCTTTGTAAGTCACTTGATTCTGTAGACACACCTGAAGAAAGGGGATATTCTTATTTCTCAAGGATTTTTTATGAAGAATAAATAAGTCAAAATAAAAAAAATGTAAAACCATTATTCAAATGTACATTGGTACTCAATGAGGGAGGAAAGTTTAACATTTTCTGCAGCCTGTAATATCTCTGGTAAGTGTAGTTAATATTTGAGCTCTCTATAATTAAACATAATATAACTCAAACATGTAATGAACCTTTGGGTGGGCAGAAACTAACTATGTAAAATATCAAAACAAATATTATGCATAGAAAATAATTAATGGATTTGATATAACAAAAGTGTTAACAGTAATTGGTTGTGTGTGGTCAGAATATAGGCATTTTTTTTCATTGAATTTTCTAAGTTTTCTACCGTAAGCATATCATATTATTAAAAAATATATTTTGGACCTGATAAACCATATTTTACAAATTTTTTATTTTCCACATAGATCATTCTGTGCAATAAGAAGCATTCTAGAAAGTTTGACAAGTAATGAAAGCTCTAAAAGTTAATGCACAAATCTTAACCTACATGATCTTACTTATTTCTACCTTGATTATTGTATTTAGAAAATATATTACACAGTAATACTTCAACTTTAAACTTTGTAAACATTGTATGAAGTTTCCCTAGTTGTTTTCTGTTTTGTTTTTAGTGCTGCTTTTTGGCAGAAATCTCACCTCATGTTGTTTTTGAAGTACAGATTCATTTAACAACCTGCACTTATCCTGTATTTAATTCTTTCATGTGTAGGGCTTCTCTGGAAGGCATAATTCTACTGTGATGGAAAAAAATAACCTATTTTGAGGCAGAGGGAGAGAAAAAAGAACATTAAAATGTGCTCACTTGGTAGGGATATGCAGGGGGGAACACCTGCTGCTCGTTTGTAGCATATGTGTGTTCTGATTGCTTGGGAATTCCGTGAGTCCATTAGAAGCAATTTCACAGCACTGGGGACTGTCCTGCTCACTTCTAGGTCACTAGCATGATCGTTTTATCTTTATTGTTCTACGTAGTTATAGTACACTTCTTCACCAACAACAAGATTTAGTCTGTGCTTTGGATTTATCAGGTGCAGTGAGCCTAGTAGAGTGTCTGACATAGCAGGAGCTCACTGGTTATTAGAATGATGGAATTTAAAATAGTTCAGAATTAAGGCACTACATTTTGGGGATAGAATTGAAAATCCTGCAATGTAAAATATGGAGCCCAAATTCTAATTGAGCAGCTAGGTAAGCACAACACGTATGGTAAACATTGTGAAGACATACATCCGCTATATTGTGATAGGAGAATACATGTCATACTACAGGCACACATACAAACTAATTTACTACAGTCTATCTCACAAGAGCATGCTTCCCAGTTGAGGTGATGCCTCAGCCAAACTAAAGGATAAGTCAGAGTTGGCCTAGGAAGGAAAGGGAGAAAGCATCAAGGCAAAGGGAATAACGTGTACAAAGGATGCCCACTTTAATGCCCCATGACTCCAAACTTGTAACCTTCTCCTAACACAATAACTTCCATCTATACCAGTTCCTTTTCCTCAGGGCACTGATTCAGCTACAAAATGACCATTAAGTCAGATATAAAAATAATGACCTGTATCTCTCCACCAGCCCCTCAACCAAATCCTATGAGGTAAAAATGTTTAATTCAATTTCACAGGTGATGAAACTGAAACTAGAAAAATGTCAGAAAGCACTTGTTTTATACAAGTCCCCTTTTGGAATTGTTCAGAGAACCTTAGAGATTTACTTCTAAAATATTTGTAGTAGTTAACTAATATTCATTTTTCCAAACTGAATTTTCTTGAATTATTTAAGATCATTTGCAAAGAATATTCCTTTTTTTTTTTTTTTTTTTTTTGGTGGAGCCTCACTCTGTCGCCCAGGCTGGAGTGCAGTGGCGCACTGCAAGCTCTGCCGCCCCGGTTCACGCCAGTCTCCTGCCTCAGCCTCCTGAGTAGCTGAGACTACAGGCACCTGCCACCATGCCTGGCTTTTTTTTTTTTTTTTTTTTTTCGTATTTTTAGTAGAGATGGGCTTTTACCGTGTTAGCCAGGATGGTCTTGATCTCCTGACCTCATGATCCGCCCACCTCGGCCTCCCGAAGTGCTGGGATTACAGGCGCAAGCGACCGCACCCGGCCACAAAGAATATTCTTTATACTCAATTTGATACCTTTATTATCTCAAGAAGAAAGTAAATTTAGTTTGAAAAATTATTAAATTTAAAAATATAACAAAGGACAATATACAGAGATGAGGAAGAAATAAAAGCAGTTTGAAGTAAACTTATTTTGTATATTATATGTGTAATTTAGAAAAATAAATTATCAACACATTGTATGTGGTACTGCTGCATAAAAATTATGTTTAAAGCAGCTGTACTGAGACTAACACACAAATTAGCATTACATATATATATTTAATAGTTTCCCTGTAAGTCTGAAATTATATGTAAATAAAATATCATAATGTATATATATAAAGAGAAATTATAATTTTTGTGTTTTAATTCTGCTCCAAGAAAAAGAAGTCATAGCTTTTGTTTTCTTAACTTTTCATTAATTAAACATTAATGTATCAAAATTTACTTTTGTAAAAATTTTCTTATTGCCTTATGGTATCTGAAAGGAACTTTCATTATTTAACTAATTCTGTTTTAACCAAATAATGAAGACGTTAATTCAAATGACCAGTTGCCCATTTATAATTATGCAAAGGCTACATTAATGAGTTATTTAATCACTGATGACATACAGCAGTGTAGGAGTCACCCTTTTTCTCCCAGAAGTTTCTAAATATGTACAATTCTCATTGAGAAACTCCTAAAGGTAAAAGAGAGTGAAAGAGCAACCCCAGGTCTTGGAAAAGTAAATTAAAATACTCCCAGGGAAATCGCTTAATGTTTTTGAGATTATGTGCCCTATGTTAAGCCTGATGTAAATTTGACATTTTCTGCTACATGCTTTGGCGACTGATACACTGTATGAAATCAGGCTCTTCTATTCTCACATATATTGCCCCAAGAAGCACCCTTAAAACTGATGTATCAAATTAACTCAAACTTTAATTCTTCCTTTACAAACTTCCCTGTTACCTATTATGAAAATTGGGTCCAGTTTTCTTAGGACATTTCTGTTGGCCCTGCACCCCTTTCACTCCCCCATCTGCCACAGAACGAACAGTCTCCCTGCTTATAAGCCACTAAGGAAGAGGAAGCAGCATAAAGGCTCTAGAAATGCAGTGACGAGAGGTCTCCTACTTCATCGTCACCATGGTCTTCTAGACACCAGTTTCTGACTGGTCACTGTAAAGGGAAAAGCAGAGATGCCAAAATCAATCTTCCTAATCTCATCAGCGGAGGTCACTGGAAACTCCCAGAGGCTTGGCCATGTTCAATTTCTCCTTTCTTAGGGATGACTAAAGTCAGAGTTGCACCAAATTTTTAAAGAGAGGAGTGAAAACAGGAGAAGGCTACACAGAACCTAATTATTTTATTATAAAACACCACAGGGCTGCCTCAGTCATGAAGAGAACTTTATTACTTACTCACATTATGCATACCTGATGTCCTGTTTGGTGATGGTATTTCAGTAATCCACTTGTGGGCATCATATCTTTGCTAATTTTTATTTTTAAAAGTATTTTAAACAGATTACCAATAAAATTGCCCAGTTTTCCATAATTTTGTTTTCCTGATTCTCCCACGATGCATTCCACATTTACACCATGGATCTGTATATGCTTCTGCAAAATACTGCATATATCTGGGGATACATGTATCCAAGGTTTATAAGCATGAATCAAGTTAACCCAATTTTGAAGGAGATTTTTCAAATATTTACACATTGATATCTATAACCACTGTGCTGTTTTCATCCTGCTCTTGGCTTAGCTCCGGTTTTCTTTCTCAGTTAAAATATGTATTTTTGTTGTTGTTGTTTGTTTGTTTGTTTTTCTGGGAGGGAAAAAGACTTCTTTCCAGAAGCAGTAGGACTAATTTAGTAGAAGTCAAAACATAACATGAAACTTTCCATCCATTTCCGTCATAGGACATGGAAATAGCTGGGCAATGAAAGTAAACAGATATACATCTGGTCACCTTGTGTTTAATCATCAGTTGAACCAGTTTGTGAAAGATCTATTCCCTTTGCACTGTCAAACTGAAGGACATTGCCTATATGGTTTGACCTCTGCCTCATTATCTGCCTATAAAATTTGAAGGCCTTAAAGCAAGCTGATTGCCATTGCTTTTTTTCAAAGCACCTGCACATACTTGGGTGGGTGAACATTTGGCCATTGTTTAAGAACTGGACAAAACCAACAGACAGTTTGCAGGTAGCAATGTCAGTCAATTTTCTGAAAACACAGAAAATTATATAAAAGCCAGTTTTGTGTTATTTTTGGCATAATGTAGCTAGATTAGGTGATAATAGGAAAGAGAAATAAGGAGGAGCTGCTTTAGTGAGTAAGTGTGGACAGAATTAGCACAAAAAAAATGAAGTAGCACATGAAGCCTTGGATAATAAATGAATCACCTTTGAAACTGAAATTGCCCTACTTAAACTGAAGCTAGAACATGGAATGGTTTTGGTGGGCATAGTGCAAAAGAAGGGAGTTGTGAGCAGATTTAGTTGTGGGTCTTTTGTTTTGAGTTATGTTGTTTTGCTTTTTGTAAACTGATCTTCCCAGAAGTCTGTGTTTTATATATATAAATATATACACACACACACACTTTAAGTTATGTGATATATGTACAGAACGTGCAGGTTTGTTACATAGGTATACATGTGCCATGGTGGTTTGCTGCACCCATCAACCCGTCATCTACATTAGGTATTTCTCCTAATGCTATCCCTCTCCTAGCTCCCCCCACCCCCTGACAGGCCCTGGTGTGTGATGTTCCCCTCCATGTGTCCATGTGCTCTCATTGTTCAACTCCACCTATCAGTGAGAACATGTGGTTTTTGGTTGTCTTTTCCTGTGTTAGTTTGCTAAGAATGATGGTTTCCAGCTTCATGTCCCTGCAAATGACATGAACTCATCCTTTTTATGGCTGCATAGTGTTCCATAGTGTATATGTGCCACATTTTCTTTATCTAGTCTATCTTTGATGGGCATTTGAGTTAGTTCCAAGTCTTTGCTATTGTGAATAGTGCCACAGTAAACATATGTGTGCATGTTTCTTTATAGTGGAATGATTTATAATCCTTTGGGTATATACCCAGTAATGGGATTGCTGAGTCAAATGGTATTTCTGGTTCTAGATCCTTGAGGAATTGCCACACTGTCTTCCACAATGGTTGAACTAATTTACAGTCGCACCAACAGTGTAAAAGCATTCCTATTTCTCCACATCCTCTCCAGCATGTGGTGTTTCCTGATTTTTTAATGATCTGCACTCTAACTGGCATGAGGTGGTATCCCATTGTGGTTTTGAATTGCATTTATCTAATGACCAGTGATGATGAACTTTTTTTCATATGTTTGTTGGTCACATAAATGTCTTCTTTTGAGAAGTGTCTGTTCATATTTTTTGCCCACTCTTTGATGGGGTTGTTTTTTTCTGGTAAATTTGTTTCTTTGTAGGTTCTGGATATTAGCCCTTTGTCTAATGGATAGATTGCAAAAATTTTCTCCCATTCTGTAGGTTGCCTGTTCACTCTGATGATATTTTTCTTTTACTGTGCAGAAGCTCTTATACTTAGGAATACAACTTACAAGGGATATGAAGGAGCTCTTCAAGGAGAACTACAAACCACTGCTCAAGGAAATAGGAGAGGACACAAACAAATGGAAAAACATTCCATGCTCATGGATAGGAAGAATCAATATTGTGAAAATGGCCATACTGCCCAAAGTAATTTATAGATTCAATGCTATCCCCATCAAGCTACCATTGACTTTTTTCACAGAATTAGATAAAACTACCATAAGTTCATATGGAACCAAAAAAGAGCCCATATACCCAAGACAATCCTAAGCGAAAAGAACAAAGCTGTAGGCATCATGCTGCCTGACTTCAAAGTATACTACAAGGCTAGAGTAACCAAAACAGCATGGTACTGGTACCAAAACAGATATATAGACCAATGGAACGTAACAGAGGCCTCAGAAATAACACCACACATCTATCACCATCGGATCTTTGACAAACCTGACACACACAAGCAATGGGGAAGGCATCCCCTGTTTAATAAATGGTGTTGGGAAAATTGGCTAGCCATATGCAGAAACCTGAAACTGGACCCCTTCCTTACAGACTTATACAGAAGTTAACTCAAGGTGGATTAAAGACTTAAACGTAAGTCTGTGTTTGTTTTAGGCAACACGGTTCCTCGTTGTAGTTATACCTAGAATAACTTCGCGTAGTCTCCATGTCGTAGACATTAACAAGATGAAAAGACTTTATGCCAAATTCCTCATTTAAAAAAAGTGAGCGTGATGAAAAAGTAAGATATTTTTGTAAGTAAAAAATATATTAAAATCTTATAATCCATGCAATATATATACTTCTAAGGGGACATACTAAGCTACATACAGGAAGCCTCAAAGGAACATTAAATAAAGAGATTTACTTTAGATGAAGGTATACTCTGAATATTTTTCTTAATACAAACACTTTTGAACATTTTTATGAAGGATAAAAGAGGAAATGTAAGTGCACATTTGCCTTAGTGTAATAAATTATCTGATTCTTTCTCAGTGTATTTACTTGAGCCATAAGTACATTACTATACTTGTAAATAATATTGTTATACTTCCGCATTACATTTCCTAATTGACTCTCGTATGTATACACTACAAAAATGCTCTGTTTAAAAATAGGCAGGAGAAAAGGTATGTTACTAAACCAATGTAGAATTTTGATCTCATATGCTTGATAAGATACTGTTTTATTGAAGAATAAAAAATAATTTTCTAATTCATTTTAAAATTACAAGCAATTATTTGTATTAGTAACAATAAATAAGCTATAGTAAATTTCAGATAAAAGGAAAAAAAGCCATTTAAGTGAAGAGATGTGATTTCTCTCTGGATTCTGTGATTCCTGAATAACATATTTGAAGAATAAGAAAGATCTTCGGTTCTTTGAGGACACAAGTAGGAATCTAAAGCAGTACCCAAAGTGACTTAAACCTCACCAAGATCAGGCCAAAATTCTTTCAAAGCAGAAAGATCTTTGTCTTTCTTTTTCTACCCATGAGTAATTTTTGAACAAGTGTTATTTGCAAGCTAGTGTAGTTAGTGCTTTGGATAAAAACAAAAAAGAATACAAAAGATAGAGTACTTGTCTTCTAGAGAGAAAGAGGACATAAAAACATTTTTAAAAATGGAAAATACTTAGAGAAAACATGATTTGAGATGGAGGTAAAGAAACAAGAAAATATAACACATATTTTGAGAGAAGTTTTCAGTGAAAATAGGAAAGTAGCCATATCAAGCTTCAGATAGATTTTCGAGGGTAATGGCTAGAGATTCATTTCCTGTTTTATTTAAGACCTTGAAACTTATTATTAGGACTATAAGCAGCAAAAATTTAATAGTTGGTTAGAATATGTGAAACGAAAAGCATTAAAGAATGCATAGTGACTAAATAAACATAGTGAATGTAGACATCTTCTAAAGAAAAGGTACAGATTAAAAAAGAACTACCCTTGACATAAAGATATCTAGTTAACAGGTCTGCAAATCAAATACATCAGATCTACATATTTTTTCATTTTAATCTGACAATTCTGAACACTTCTAATAGACTTCTTATTACTAGCAACAATTACATTGACTTCAACATAAGATTTGAAAAAATAAGCCTCAGGTTTCCCTATTCACATTAACTGACATTATTTTAAGATCTGATTTTAAAAGGATATTTATTTTAACACGTGTATGTTAACTCATATTAGTTTGCATTAGTTTACATTATATTTGCAACTGGCAACTAATTTCTCTTTTATAAATATTTTTAAACTAAAAGTATTAATTTCCCTTTTTTTTTTTTTTTTCCAAGATGATGTCTTGCTCTGTCACCCAGGCTGGAGTGCAGTGGTGCAATCTCAGCTCACTGCAACCTCCACCTCCCGAGTTTAAGCGATTCTCCTGCCTCAGCCTCCCGAGTAGCTGTGATTACAAGCACCCACCACTGTGCCTGGGTAATTTTTGTATTTTTAGTAGAGATGGGATTCACCATATTGGCCAGGCTTTTCTCGAACCCCTGACCTCATGATGTTTCCATCTCGGCTTCCCAAAGTGCTGGGATTACAGGCGTGAGGCACCGTGCCTGGCCAAAAATATTA
This sequence comes from Rhinopithecus roxellana, assembly GCF_007565055.1. Lineage (NCBI taxonomy): Eukaryota > Metazoa > Chordata > Mammalia > Primates > Cercopithecidae > Rhinopithecus > Rhinopithecus roxellana. The sequence goes on from NC_044554.1 coordinate 139,207,938, forward strand.
ATTTTTAGAAAATGCTGTGAATTGTTGAATTGTGATAAAATAATATATACTTCTTTTCTATCTGAAATAAGACATGTACAGTATTGTGAATTTAACCCTGCATAATGTACTATTTTTTCTTCCATGCAGCACCAGAAACAACACATCATAAGTCATGCCTAGCACTCATGTAAATGCAACCTCAGAGTCACACTGCATGTTACAAATATCTGGGAGCTGTGTGATTAGTTAACATCTTGTGCATAACTCTTAAAATTATAGCAAGTTCTCAGGAGATAATTAGCTTACTCTGTTTCTATAATAAAATGAACTATGTTTTAGCAATGACTCTTAGGAATAGTAGCAGGAAAATGCCTTTAAATCAGATAAATGCAAGAATCTCAGAAGAAAAAATATAAACAAACAAACATATTATAATCAAAAATGTTCTTTTCCTAATCCAAATGGATTCTAAGGTAGCAGAGAAGCAGACTGCTGAATATGGAACTTTCCCTCACTGCCACCAATCCATCCGTGACTCCACTACAGTATCTTATGCTCCAAGATGAGAAAACTAAGAAATACATAAGAGCTTAAATCTCTCTTCTCTCTGTGGAACTCAACAAATGTTAGGTTTCTGCATGGGACAGGAACCTCAAAGCTGAATGATGCTTTGAGTTCACACAAGTTCATTCAAATCAGAATGAAGTAGAATTTCCAGAGAAAACATGCTTCAGGTTTCACTCCATTGCTACATCCTGAGAGCAATCCAGAGACAGTCTTGTTATAAGAATCGAAACAATACTTGAAAGTGCGAAGAAAACAGGTGACTGTTCACCTGCCATTCTTACCAACATCTTATGTTGTTAGTTTGGGACTTCAAAATCTCATGACCCAGAAGTCACACACAGCAACAATAACATAAACACACAAAGGAAAAACCAGACAAGTTTTTAATGTAATATATTATGCAAGTACATATGAAAATCATGTAAAGCTAAGATAAGATATTTCTGCATATCTGCTTGATCTTTGTGACTCAAGAAGAATCTGTGCCTCTTCCTCTTTTCCCAGATTAAATCCCCTAAAAAAAGAGTGTTTGGCATAAAATGCATGTATTGAAGGCTGTGTACAATGATTCCTAGTTTAGTTTCTCATTTCTAAATAAGAAGCAAGAATTCATCATAGTGTCTTTTAGCATGGGAAGGGTGAATAAAATTTACACTTAATGGCATAACACACTTAATAGTGTGGTATTTATCCACAACAAACAAGCAAGTATGCAACCCTAACCTAATGGCTCAAGTTACATGAGAAACCAAGCTACTACTTAGTCTAATTGCAGAAGTCTTATTCAGGGGACAAAATTCTCTGGATACAGGGCACTTAATTTCTAATCAAAAGCATGCTATTTGTTGACTTTCATACTTCCAAAAAGAACCGGGGCTACCTTACCATTAAATATGTATCTAATATATGAAAACAAAACAAAACAAACAACTGCTAGTAAGTAGTTAAGGAAAAAGAAAATAGAACTGTGTCCCCAAACTCAGACTAGTGAAAGTTGTCAACTTGCAGTAAAAATTAACTTTAAGCTTCTTAAAAATAAAGGCAAAAACTGGCTTTTTTCATGTAAGAAATTGAGAGAAATATTATTTCTCAGAATATTTTAAGCATATTGGCACCATAGTAGGCAGTACACTTGATAGTGATTTGATAATAATATACAAGATCCTGCATTATTCAATAAAAAGACTAATTAAAGATTGGTTAAGATGATTCTATAACTGGCCAGAGTAGTACATTCATAAGCTTAGCTTTCTGATAATGAGGTTTAATAGAAAGAGAACTATTTAAGAATTTTGAGTAATGACTACCATGTCCCTTGGTCTAATGCTTTCCCCAAATCATTTAAAGAGTGTGTCTTCATGATCATCTTTTTAATCACCTGCATCATCTGAAAAAAAATGACAATTTAGTATTTTCTCAAAGTTGTAATTTATTTAAGAGGATATTTTACTTTGAGACTGTGACCTAAATCATTCACATTGAGGTGTCTTTTTATTGTTGGATTATGGTGGTAAGAAACCATAACTTTGTTTTTTGTTTGCTTTATTTGTTTTTAAATGTGCCTTCTTGAAAAAACATTGAAGAATACCCCACTTTTATAAGAAGAATAGTGTGTGACTTAATTTTACTCAAAAAGTTCCTTTGGTTCTGTTCAAGTATTGTATTAATTCTCTATTAAAATTCCAAAATTTAGTTTTATACGGTAGGAAAACAATATCTTGATGATTATAAGGTCTTTAAAAGAGTGAAAATTGTTGTTAATATTGGTGATATAAAATTTAATTTTGGACATAACTAAAAAGTAAATAATAGTAACAACAACATAATAACAACTTCTTCATATCTTCGTTACCAATTTAAGCCTTACATAACCAAATGTAAGAACCTATTGGATGTGTATGTTTACTATATTTCATCTGAACACTAGGATCTATTTTTCTAAAAGCAATGCTTTGAGCTTTAATAAAAGTAATGTTTAACTCTCTTTTATAATGTCTCAAAGGCTGATACTAGAATACAGTTTGGAACACATGAAAAGATACTTGCTTCTGGGCTGCTATGGACAAGAGCAAAAATAACTGCATAATGTTGGACAAGTGTTGTTTAAACAGTATAGTAAGAAGACTGGGACCTGGCACTATCAGATTATTCCTGAACACCATGATCCTTAGGATAGTAATGTAATATATTATTCCAAAAGAATGTTTAAAGATTCAAATCAATATTGAGATTCCACAACTTGGCTTGTGTATAAAGACAAAATCAGTTGAGTAAAAATGGCAGATTTTCAAGTTCTTGAACAATATTTTATTATGTAATACAGACAACAAAAATGGAGAATAATAGTTGAAACTAAAATCTTATTCCACAAGTAGGATACTTGATTAAAATTCTATGAAATTTAATAAAGATTTAGTTGATACTGAGTTTTAAAGAGTCAGATAAAAGATTGCTGTTTCTACAACTTAAGGTTATGAAGGTCTACTATTTTGGCTGATGGCTAAAGCTTGCTTCCATGTCCCTCCAAGGGACATGCAAGTGATAAAAGGATTTTGAAAATCATGTATTTAAGCTTAATGAATCCTGAGGCTATTACTACCCATAACTCCTGATGTCAAAATTCCTTTTTTCATTGAAATATTCTCCTTTTCTTCAATGATTGGCCTTATCTGTAAACAGTAGAAAAACTATTTCTTAGAAATCCGGAGGAATGGAAAGTGGTAAACACTCCAGAAGCATCATCAGCAAGGATTGGTGTATTCTGTCTAACAGAAACTTTCAAACCACTAAATCTACTCATGACCTGTGTTGAAAAATGTAAGGCAGATATAATCTATGACAACTAAGGAACTAAATAATTTATAGTCCAAAACAAACATTCTTTTCAGAGTAAAAGGAGACACTATAAATAATTACACAGGGCGGCAGACAAAAACCAGGACTTTCCCAGGCCAACCAACAATCTAGGTCACTCTATTTGTACTTATTTTTTGATTAGTGAAATGATGATAATCACAAAATATGCAATTCCTAAAGAATAAAATTTCCACCAATAATTATTTAGAAAAAAATCATTTTCAGTAAATCCACATTAATTAAATGAAATGGATGAATGATTTTCAATGAATATACTCCTTTATATTGTGATTATGCTTAAGGGAATGCTTTCTTAATAAGTCTTGTCCCAAAAAAACTACATAAACAGTGTTTTAACAAGATTATGCCAAATACTAGCATTTATGAGAGCTAAAGTACAAAGATTAATCAAAAGGTATGCAGAGTAATTTTTAATAGCCTGCATATTTAGACAACCAATAACAGCAACTCCTTTTTGGTGTGTAGTCTCAAATGGTTAATAAAATGTGAATGTCCAATTTGCCCAGATTTTTTTCTTCAGTGTGCAGTGAGTAAATATGAATTTAGTAGGGTGATATTTTGAAACATTAACTTTTTTGCCCTTTACATTTGCTTAATGTTTTTCCCACTTAGGAAGCTAGATCATGAGATATTCACTTTCAGCAAAACTTTGCTAGATCTTAGAATATCAAAAGTGCTTCTTGTTATCAATAGCGTAGATCCCAGATGATACTCAAAATAAAGAGAACGAGTTAACTTAGGCACCAGCCTAGATAAAGACTAAGCAAAATGGATAGAGAAATACAGCCATATAGAATGAAGAGTGAATCCATGAAAATATTGGGATTGGATTTCATCCATAATGTAGAAGAGAGATAAGACATAAAAACTCAAACAGGAATGGATTTTAACATGAAGATGACTTGCACTCCAATTTTCTGAGAAAAGCCCAGAAAACTGCCATGACAAAAACAATAAAGGCTGCCTGTTGTATATAGGCAGATAGCCTGAAACAATATCACCTGATTTGTTCATACCCCAAACATGGCATGGGAACAGTGAAATACTTTTTATGTGCTGAAGAATAGCATGGGAGCTCTCATGATGCCCTTAGGATCAGGGGTGTGAAAGTGTTTGACTCAGAAAATAGAACATGGGTGGAAACTGAGAGAGACTTATAACTGAAGGAGTGCAAAGGTTGATGTAACTGGGACCTGTGTGTGATGTAACTGTAATAGACTGGTGTAAGGATAGTGATCATGGTCAACAGTCATTGACTGAGGCTAAATATTCATCCTCATCCCAGTAAGATGGCACCAAGTAACTTTTACCTACCTCATAATAATCCTTTGGAAAGATGTTGAGGACCTTTAAGTTGATTGAAATAGAATTTCAGCCATATGGAAAATGAAGATTTTTAGTGAAAATCAGCATCAGTAATAGAAAAAAAATATTTTTATGTTATAAGATTTATCTGTACCACCTAGGAAATGTAAAATAAAAGAGTGCCTATAGAGACAATGATGGTGGCATGATGACCAGCTAACAGTCATATGTCATAGTAAACTCAGATAGAAGAAAATAGCCTAATGACAGAAAACCAAAACCTTCACAGTGTGTCAGTTATGGGAAGCATCAATTCCAGCTATCAGCTAAATGTATAGACAATAGACATTTGATATTTTTATTTTTAACTATAAAATTTTACTTGAAATCAACTCTTCAAATTCTCAAATTTACAGGTGCAGAAAGTGAGGCTCACAAATGAGGAAAATGACTTACTCTAAAATTAACTTTCAAAGTGTTCAAAGTTGGATACTCATTTTCCACACTGCTTTTTACAGTTTCTAGCAATATCAGTCACTTCCTAGGCTAAAAAACAACATTTATACCCCTTGCTTGAAATGAAAAGATAGTTCCTAATGAGTAAGAAATGCCATTATTTATACCCATACAACTTGATGGAAGACTTGGACTTAATCCTGTTTCTGACATGTATTAGCTTTGTACAAATCTGAGTCTTAACTCATGTTGTTAAAATGAGGGAGCTCAAGAATAGTTTACCCATATCTCATTACTTTCATTCTGAGAATGCATAACTAAATATATTTTGTTACAAATGGGCATTAAATGAACTAAATAAGGAAGTTTATAATAATGCCTTAAAACCTACTTGATATTCAATAGTTTATGTTGATCAATTAAGCTGATTACTCGTTACCTTTCCCCAAACATGGTTAATTGCTTGATGAATCTGGCCGATGAACTGCCATCCTATGTTCACAAATATGTATTGAAAATATGTTTGGAAGGTTCTAAAAGCAGAAACTTTAACACATTGAAAAAAAAATTGGAATTAATCATAAAAGTTGGCCTCTTCCATAGCATTTCAAGTTTTAAAGTTCAAGTCTGCCATATTTTCCTATTAAAATTCTTGGCTCTTGTGGTTTAGAGTACACTGCTATATTGTGGCCTCATAAGTGATTTAATGTAAATAAAATATTCAATGCATCAATATACATAGTTTTACAAAACTAAATGTTTTGGCAATACTATTTATGGGCTTGACCTTTGTCTTTGTTAAAAAAAAAAATGCATGCTCACTGATTTACTTCTTCTTATGGCTAATCATATTTTTAAAAACTAGACACAAAGTTTGACATTTGAAGGCTCATTCTCTCCCTCAGAATACATACTTTAGAGTACAGTCTTATCTATTATTTTGAACCATAATTTTAAAAGAATATCCATGACCAATATTTAACTTTGTTTTCTCAAATATCATTTTGTGGCAAACTTTATGTTAAATACTAGTTTACTTTAAATATAAATAAATGTTATTAGAAAACAATAAAAAAGTATAGACTTTGCTATGAAAAAGAGACCAAACATCTACAAAATGTAATCTTTCTGTATTTTGTGTTTTCATCCTCATTCCTTCAAAGACATTTGAGTTGATAACTAATTGGGATAAAAGAGCTATCAATTATTTATTTAAAGGGAAGGCCCAATTTTTACACAGTTGATTAGAATTGAGAGGTCTTACTTCCCCAGTCCCTTGGTAAAATGAATAGGAATTTTAATCCTTCAGTCTATTGCACTGCAATGGTAACAATGGATCAGTGCAACTCGGTGATTTATCATTTTTTTATTTAGACTTAGGAAATACCTTTGGCAAAAGATTACCTCTCAACAAAATATTTCTGTTTTGTGTGTGTTTGGGGGAGTTTTTCTTTTTCTTGTTTTAAATAGGTGAACCATAATTTTAAAATACTGCACAGAAATATATAGAATCATTTCCATGATTTTTCTACCGTTGAAATTTCAATTCCCCCACCCTCAAACAGAAAAGCTTTTGATTATGACGTGTCACAGAGTCCATGATCAAAGAGGCTGAGGTTTCACTAACCTCTGGAAGAGAAATCACATCTAGAAAGAGGCTAATAGTTAAAAGGACAAGACTACTGCGAGAGTGAGAGTGATGGGAAGATGGCAGCACTTTTCCCAGCTGGAAGTTTGATGAGGAAGCCCGCATTCCTTTTAAGATTAGTTTTGATGACTAGCAAAGAATATTCCCGTACATGTCACTCCACTTTTCTCTTATTCACTTTAAGTAAATTGGATATCATCATTGGGAATGCTATATAAAGTTCTCATTAGAGTTGTTTACATAAATTCTATCCTTATGCAGGGAAAGCTGTCCCTCTCCCAAGATCTCTACTTGTTCAAAGTGTGCTGAGATAGTTTTGTGTTTCATTTTGTGGTAAACGTATCACTCACAAGTGTGGTTCACCACATAGAAAAGGAACCATAAAGAAGATTGCTTCCTTTTTTTTTTTTTTGAAAGGAGAATCATAGGTCCTCCCTGAGGTCCAAGAAATAGGTGTCAAGAGTCCAGGTAACATAGGTAAATTATTCACTTTCTCCCCTTAAACATCCAACATTCCCAATCATCAATATTTCCCTTGGTAAGTTATCAAAATTCAAGACAGCCTTCACTTCCTAAGCTTGCTATTACACATTATTTGGAAGCATTTCCATATGCTTTGCATCATTAAATCATTTCACAAACCCCAGGATAAATGCATAATGTTTCCATCTTTAAATGACCGTAAGAGGAAAAATAGATTGACAAGAGTCTGCAACAACCGGGAATAGTACCAGACAGAGGTAGAACAAGAGGCACTGGTCATTGTTAAAAAACCAAATCAAATTCATTAAGAAAAAATAATATGAGAAAAGTCTGTATTCATCAGTAATACATTCATATGTAAACATTATGCAAATGATTTACTGGTAAACAATGTCTAGTTCTATCACTGATCATTTTGTATTTCTCTGCTGTGATTCTTGTCTCGGAAATGAATTTCAAGACGTTCTGGTCTTTGAATATATTCCACCCTGTAATCAACTTCAATGAAGACAGGAGAAGGAGAATTTGCCCTTTTGTCAGTTTTTTTCTGAGCCATGTAACATTTCTTTACTAAGAGGCTTTTGTTTGAAAAAGGACTGGTTGACCCATGTAATCAGAATTCCTTACCATGTACTTAAAGCAAAGCAGAGCTGAGATATTCCTAGTGAGGGGTACAAATGCATCTGCTTCTTTTAAAATGCATCCTGATATATTTGTGGCCAAGCCCATTTGGGGATTTATCACTGACCTTTATTTTCTAGATCTGCAAAATCAGTCTAATGGCTTTTCAACATTCACTTTTTAGCCTTCATTGAGGAAGTTGCTTAACTCTTGTCTTCTGTCGTGTTTGTTTGCTTTTTTTTAACATATGTTAGACAGTCATCCCTTACCTCCATTTTAACTTTGAACATTTTAAAATAATGTTTTTGCCTTCTTGACCAAATAAACTTTTTAATTTATAAGGAAAATAGACCATTGGAGGGACTGGAAATCTTGCCCAAATCTATCTTAAGAGTCATACACATCCACTATAATATAAATATTGTAGTCATATTTTGTGGTTGAGTATATATAGCTAAAATATCTGGGTAGTTGATTTTTTAATTGACAAATTAAAATTATAAATATGCTCAGCTGGTTGTTTTGAAGTATATATGCATCGTGGAATGATTAAATTGAGGTAACATGTGTAGTACCTTACATACTTACCATTTTTTTGTGGTGACAAAGCTTAAAATCCACACAGAAATTTTCACAAATATGATATATTGCTATTAACTACAGTCGCCATGTGATAGAATAGATCTCTGGAATTGATTCCTCTTATCTAACCAGAATTTTTTTATTTTTTACCATCTGGGTAACTGATAGATTTTCATTGAAGAATGGGTTGTACAGTTATTTAATATTAAAAATTACATATGTTAATCTTTCACCTTCCCCAATGTTCACATGATCGACTAAACTTATGCAAATGGTTTACTGTCCTCAAATCTTTGACTTTTTGATCAAAAGAGGCCCAGAGATTTTATTCAGCATGTAACAATAACAACAATTACAATAATAATAAGCACTTGGCATTTACTGAACATTTCCTGTATTCCAACCTACTAAAGTACTTTCTTGAACTATCTCTTTCATTTTATTTCAGCAATGGCTAAATAAATTAGGTTCTATTACTCATTTCTCTAAAATAAAAACAGTTTACATCTATTAAATAATTTATTCAAGGTCACATTGTTATGATGACAGTAGCAATTAAAGATTTTTCAAAATGGGTTGGACCAAAGTTTCTTATCACTGTATTTTGTGGAATAATATGGAAATAATTTAATCCATATTAGATCTAAAATATTACAGAGAAAGAAACATTATGCATATAAATACACAGAGAAAAACATAATATTAAAGGCATCAATGTTTGTTACAAACACTTTAGAAAACAATACAGCATTACTTTGTCAAGGTGAATATTCACCTACACTGTGACTCAGGTAATTCATTTGTAGGTATGTACTTTAGTGAAATTCTTGCATGTGTGAACTAAGATATGCATAAAATGTTCATACCAGCACTGGTTATAACTTTTGAAAATCATTAAAATCTTGAATTTCTATCATGAACAATAGAAAAACAAACTGTGGCACATCACACAAGGAAATGTTATGTAGCAGTAAAAATGAATAAACTCTATGTAATCACATGAATGAGTCAGATACATAATGTTGATGGAAAAAAGTTCAGGAAGACTAATAAAGTATGATAACTTTAAAAATCTCTATAAAGAATTTCATGTTCTTTATGAGCATTTATACACGAAATAAAATAATAAATACAAGCTTCAAATCGGTGATTACCTTGGAGGTGAAAGCAGAATGATGGGATATAGGATATAGAAAACCTATAGGATAGGTAGATGTAACCCTATCTATAACTGGCCAGCTCTCAAGGTGAATCTTAAATTCAGGGTGATTATTCTATTTGTCTGATTCATAACTTTTCATCTATTCTTTTTGTGAATCAAATGTAATATTGTAAAGTGAGATAGGTGTGCACCAGGACACAAAATTTCTACAATTTATAGTGATAAATGTCAAGAAATTTTGGGTAAAAAGGAGACCATGCAAGGAATAAGGGATTTGTTCTGCTGTGTATTAAATATATCATAAATCTTCAGAAATACAAGTTTAAAATGTAAGCAGAAAATTAACAAATAGATGAGAAAAACAAAATAGAGAACTCAGAAAAAGATAAATCCATGCATGCATATGGAATATATGATGAGATTTACATATAAATCTAGTGAGAAATGCATATAATAAAGTGCTGAAAATTTTGTTTATACATTAAATGTATCAAAATATCATTATGTACCCCATGAACACATACAACTATTAGTTTTAAAAAAGTCTGAAAAGAATTGCTCTCTATTTAAAAGAATATAAAACTAGATCCCTGCTTCTCTATTTTTTAAAATCCAAATGGACTAAGGCTATAAATATTAAAATGGAAACCATAAAGCATTGAAGAAAATGAAAGTAATAGTTTCATAACCCCCATATGGGAGAAGAACAAGAAATCTAGAAATTTAGCAGCTATTAAAGACAATAAAGGAATTAATTATATAAAATTTTTAAAAAGATTCCACTGACAAAAGTCAGAGATAGAGTATAAAGTTTGAGCAAATATTTTTGTTTTAGAAATGAAAACAAATAGCAGAAAATAGCAACTCTACTGAAATGTCTCAAAATAATGGCTAATTCAAACGTAAAAGTTTTTTTTTCTATTAATGCATGCTTAAGTAAGTTTATTGATCTAATTAATTAATGAAAATTTTAAGCCATAAACTATCATTTGTGGTATTTAGCGGGAACATTTTAGGGTGTGAGAATTTGTCATTTCTACTGATTGGAATGTATAGTTATCTACAGTTTTATAGATCTAGTCAACTTAGCTTTTAGGATTGTTTTAAAAATTATGTAGTGTGCAACATATCCCAAACTGGGTATCAACTGTATCTTTTAAATGAGCCGCTGTTGTAGAGCTGCTGCACATGCACTGAAGAATGGATCTGTTATAAAATAGACCATGTACCAGCAAATAATTATCTGCAATGTTGAGGAAAAGTGTAAGAAAACGAGGATAGATGTTTCACATTAGAATTGGAATAATGAAAGTTTTCAACTAAAAATTACCACTTGATTTTAGGGGGCAGCATAAGAATAAAGTAACAGAGTAGACAGTGCGACCATCAGTTCAAGCTGTGCTCTGAAAAGGAATACTCAAATTTCTAACACCTTCTTTTTCACATGTCAGCTGTTTAAGAATGAGAATTGAAGTCTTTTACTTACAATGATTTTGCTGTTGTAAATTAATGACCAAAGTGATTTATTATTCAGTTGTTCAACTGCTGCTTTATTTCTGTTGATCTTTGTTTTTCTGCTTAATTTCTATAAATTACTGTACAGTTTCCCATAAGGTATAATTAAGCAGAATTGCTTAAGTTTTAATTATTGTGTATTATAGATGTTGAAAGCAACATTAGCACTTGGCTTTTAAAAATGTGATCGTATATTTATAAGAGAGCATTTATAAACACATTTACATATAGTTAAGATGAAAAAGGTATTTGAATTGTAGTCATTAGCATTTCTTCAAACATATGGCAGAGCAGCGGAGGCCATGGGCCATGCCTTCATTAACTGAACACTGTTTCATCAGTGTTTCAGCTTCCTGCTGTGCCACCCTGTGGCGTCCCCTTCTGTCCCTGAGGTTTCAGTAACAAGGGACAATATGTCCCCAAGGTGAAAATCTGGAAAATATAGCAGGTTAGCCCTTAGAGAAGTTCTTATGATTATTTAATCATACTTAGAGAAGAAACACACAGCACCGTTAAATCAGTTTTAATGTTTTCTTGTCAGTTTCCATTTCTCCGTTGCTGTAGCTGGGTTTATCTGCAATGCACACTGAACATAAACGAGGTGAAATGGGACACCTTTATGTTGCCATTATAAGGCTGACCTGTTCCATATTTGCTGACATAATGGTCAAAGCCGACATAGGTACTCATAAGTATCATAGGTTAATTATAATTTGCTGATTATAATGTTATCAGATAATAGATCAACATGAAACTTTTCTTAATGATGTCACATGTGATAATTTTACCATATTCCTTTTTAAAAAACAAACAAGAAAAATGATAAGAACATTGTCTTATAAGTAGCATGACCATGTTTTATTTGTATCCTTCACTGGTACATGAAGATTATTAAATCTTGGCAACAAAGGCTTATGTCTCAAGATATTAGTCACCTTTATGTTACATCTGCTAAATACCTCACATTAATATAGAAATAGTACCTATAGTATCTCTGATAATTATATATATAAACTTTTTTTAGCTTTATAGTCTGAGATTAAAATTGTTAATAATAAACTCCTGTGATACCTGAAAAACATATATTTAAACAGGAACATTTTTGGTCAAATTTTATATAATTAAGTGTCATTAGTTTTTAATAATTGGGATTTGAAATCTTAGAAAACTCTTCAAAGCAGATTAACTAACTAAGTATATGATATCTACTTCCTTTTTACTGAATGACTATGAGTATTACACTTGGGAGAGTCTTGGAAAAATTAATATCAATAAATGGAATACTTCAGAGGTATTCCAGTGGTTGGAGCCATTAAGACAAGAAAAAGAGAAAAAGTATTGATTATTTGACTATCTATGTTTTTTAAAGCAAGAATTACTATATCTAATATTAAATTCAGGAAACTTTTCAGTTTATTTTAGTTAATAGTCCCATCAATTGTATATATGGCATATGCAGAACCTCAATGAAATAATAATGTCTTATAGGAAATTATCACATTCTTGAAGGAATTATTAAGTGTTGTTGTTTTGACCTTTTGCTTTTTCCTATAAACACTAGTAAATTTGCAATTTTTGTTCTGAATTGTCCTTCAATTTGTAAAATCACTTCCTTACTGTTATGGTCATTACTTGTATTTATTTTTTAAGGTAACATCACTTTAAGCATTCTGTGGAAAAAAAAAACAAAAGAGACAAAATGTAAAATATACTCCTTTTCTTCAAGGAGGCATGTTTTTCTATAAACCAAATATGTAAATATTTGTTGATAGAAGTCAGGCTCTAACAATTACTATTCTGCCTTTCCTTTCACAGATGACTCTTTTGCTTTCTTGTCTCTAGCATAAAAACTAGAACACGGACTCTAGAGCCAAAACACCTCAGCTTGTAACCCAACTCCACCACAAAGCAGCTCTGAGACCTTAAGAAAGTTTTTTAAGGTCTCTGTTCCTCAGTTTTCTCACAGAAACGACATAAACTCATACCTCACTGGTTTGTACAGATAAGTTAACTTATGTAAAATACCCAGAAGAGTTCTTGAAAATAGTAAACATTTCATTATTAAAGACCCTTCTCCCATTAAAAAAATTAAAATTTTCATATCCTTTCCTCCTCTAGTCTCCCCACTAAGCATCCTAGTTTTGACCCCATATTCTTCCTCCTTTTCAAAAGCATAAGTTTTGACAGATGCCACTTAGTGGCTACAGGCAGCATAAGGGAAAGGGAATGTAGAGTGAAAAGTATAGTAATGGACCCTTTACAGCAGTTACAAAGTTTGTAACCTAGGACCAAGAAATAAGGATCACTTTAGACTCATCAGATGAGAACTTTAAAAGTCAACTTTTTTTTCACAGCACACTCCCAATCTTTTCACTGCTATAAACTGATTATTGTTGGTATAATTGAGGGTACAATTACTAATATAGAGAGACTGCTCTGTCTGCATATACTAGATGAATATAGGGACAAAGAAAATATAAATAACCTTATGATATAGTGAACTAACAGCATTCAAAAAATAAGATCAACAGCATTGTTAATATTTACCAGAATATGTTTCAATAAAACATTTATTAAATGGGATATATATCTTTGTATGATGGATTAGTAAAATATGGTGTCAAATCATATAAATATATTTGCTTTGGGGAATTCCCTTTTGGACCCTTTTATTTTTTATCATCTCATAGCATATCACAAGTCCCCAGAAATATGCCATGCTAATATTGCCAACTTAGTTTTTCCAAGCAAAGATGACATCAGCCATCTGTCACACAGTACTAATGCTGAGAAGCAAAGCCAACTATAGAGAAAATAAATACCTTTCATATTGATTAGCCAAATATTTATGTTGAGAATGAAATGATTAAAATCTCACTATTCAAGCTAATTACCCTAAGTGAATATTTGCCTCCAAGTGAATGACATACCAGCAGCATATTTTCTTTATTGCTTTCCTAAAACCAAATTTCATTGTGAACATGTGTGCTGCATGAGGGGCTTGTGCTAGACTTTGCAAGGTGTTGCAATACACTGCCATAGCGATCTTTCAGCCTGCAGGTGTATCTCCTGCTGTCTTGGTAGATTTGATATACACTGTGCTGCACTGGTTTCCAGATGGCTGCACTCTTGTTCTATTTTAAGTTACTCTGTCTCTTAAAGTCTGATAACACTGGAGCCGGTCATTGCAGGGTCAAACAATCGGTGTTTGCTAACTTTAAATTGATGCTGAAAATCTATTTTTCCTGGAAGTGTTTAAAGATTGGCTAAATAGCTACCTGGCTTGATCACAATAGATGATTACATTATTTCCTAAATCAAGTAGACCTATTCAGGGACGTGAGAAGTTTTTCCAAATTCAGTCACGGCTATTGTGGTTACACTGAGTCATTTCATGTCAATAGGAGAGATGTTGGCTGAACTTGCTATGTCAGCTTTTTAAGAATACGGATCTATATATAATCAGGGGACTGAATTTGTTCTATGTTATAGCTAGGTCTATAGAACAATGAGCTATTTTATAATAGTGTTGTATATTTTCTTTCTGGGAAAGAAGTGAAATGTAGAAGTTTATAATTTGATTAAGCAGTAAAAGGTGCTTTGAGCCCTCTTCCAGGTGACTTAAAGGTCATAGTATAGAATGCTTCTGTAAACTCAAGCATTTCCATTTAGTTTGGCTTGGTGCAGCATACTTTTCTAAAATAAATGAAACATGATGATACAAAAATATTTTGGGAAAGTCTGCAGCTGTATATAGTAATCAAAGTCAAAGGGTTATGTGAGCAATCTAAAAGATCAATTACACTTAAATCACTCTAGATGGCTATTCTGTGTTGTTTCCAAGGGAGCCCAAAATACAATTGAAATGAATAAACATATTTTATCTATTGTTTCTTTCTTAGCAAATTCTCCAGATGTAAAAAAAAAAAAAAAAAAAAAAAAAGATGAGCAAATGGATTACCCTTTTAGACATTGACCTGGCCATTGAAAATTTCAGAGAAAAATTAAGGCCAGGTGTGGTGGCTCACGCCTGTAATCCCAGCACTTTGGGAGGCCGAGGCGGGCGGATCACCTGAGGTCAGGAGTTTGAGACCAGCCTGACCAACATGGAGAAACCCCGACTCTACTAAAAATACAAAATTATCCAGGCGTGGTGGCGCCTGCCTGTAATCCCAGCTACTCGGGAGGCTGAACCCAGGAGGCGGAGGTTGCCGTGAGCCGAGATCGCACCACTGCACTCTAGCCTGGGCAGCAAGAGTGAAACTCCGTCTCAAAAAAAAAAAAAAAATTAAGACATATATATATTTGAAAAATCAATTTAACAAAATATCATACCACTTTGCCTAGCAGGATACTAATTCTTTTCCTAGCTATGACAATAATCTATCCTAGAAGGCATCTTCAAACTATGCAATTTTCAGTTATGTTATTCTACAATGTTTATTATAACAATATATATTTCTGAACCAACTGCAAAAGAAAGTGATATCACAGTGGGGGAACCATTATTATCATTAGAGAATGTGACTTTTCTATATTGAACCACTGCATTAGACAAACCCACCTATGTAGTCATGTGAGTATGACCACAGCAGATCTCACCAGATCCTGCTCTGTTATTCAGAGAAGAGAATCGGCCCTTGCAGTGCGATAGGTAAAGGGGCTGCTGCTGTGAGTCAGCAAACTTTGAAGATGGAAAATGGAAGTGGTCTGGCAAGCCAACCCATTTATTCTCCAGAAAACTTTTATTACATCCCTTAATGTGGAATGAGTAAATAGGAGGCAAAAGAGGGTCCCACTATTTGAGCACTTTTACATAGAAGCAAGGAGCAAAAGTGGCCGATAAGCATTTGCTCCTGACATAAAGCTTTTCTTAAAAAATGATAATTTATTCTTCCTTTAATTAACTAGTGTATAATTTGATGTGTTTATTTTCTTCTCCTTCTCTAGGCAAATATAAATTTATATTGTTGCAGCTATCTTTTGCTGCATAACAAACTACACCAAAACTTTGTGGCTTAAATAAATAACCATATCTATGTTCATAATTCTATGGATTAGCAATCTGGGTAGGAATTATCTCGGTTAACTCCTCTGTGTATCACGTGATGCTGGATGGCCTCAGTCATGCATTTTTTGGTTAGCTATAACAGCACCTTGAGCCTGATTGTCCTGGATAGCCTCCTGCACATGCCTGGTAAAGCTCTGGAGGCTGTTGGTCAGGTGACCTTGGTTTTCCTCCACCTGATTTCTCATAGGCCAAAAATTGTAACAGACATCTTTCCATGATGATGGAAGCACTCTAAGAAGGTGAAAACAGAATCGGCAAGGTCTGTAGGGCCCAATCTTAGAAGTCACATTCTATTATTATGAATTTTATTAGTCATAGTAAGTCACAAAAATCAAGGAATTCAGTGGGAGCCATTATAAAAATTTACTATCCAAATAATTATAAGTAATATAAATACACACATACACACACACAATGAGAGAGAGAAAGACTGGCATACCTTTTAAGATTTGAGATTGCAGACTCTGAGGACACCCTGACAAAACTTATGTTTTAGCTGTGATGGTTACTTGATGTATCATACCTTGAGCAAGTTATTTAACTTCTGGTTTTCAGTATTATTATCAGCAAAGTGATAATAATAATAGCTATACTATAGGTTTGTTTTAAGCATAAATTAAGGCATGTAAGATTTAGAACAGTACCTAGCATATTGAAATTCATAATAATAACTTCATTTTTGAATACTTTCAGATACATAAAAAGGGAATCTTACTTAATACATCTCTCTAAAACTTTCATTTTTGTCCTAGCAATATGTAATGATCAACCCTTACAGTGAAAATACATTAATCTAACTGTTTTAATGGGCACCTGGTAATCCAGACAAGAAATCTAAACATGGAAGAGGTACCCAACAATTTTTCTTACTCCCTTTATTTTGAACCCAGGTTTGTGACTTGCTTTTCTATGTAGAATATGGTTAATTGCAACTTTAAGTCAGAGATGAACTTTCATTTTATAGCCCAGAACAGCAGTTTTCTAAAGGTACTGCTTCTGAAAGAAAGAAAATGATGAACTTTGGAAGCCAGCAGTCTCTCTTATAAAAACACAGCCAGTAATGAGAGAAGGGAATCGGGTAGGTAATATAAGAGCTATAGATGAACCAAGGTAAGCTATGATAATAAAAAGCATAAGCTCCTGGTAAAGAAATTCATAAGTCTACCCTGAGCATTCTTCTACCCAGGTACCAGGAGCCTCACCATTAATAGATAATCTGGACCAATTCAACTTCCAAATATAAAAAGCAAGTTTCAAATATAAAACCGTAGCATCCATATAACAGTTATTAAAGGAAGAGACAATAGTAATAAAATAATTTGGCAGTAATAAATAAAACAATCATACCGTGAAGGAGAAGAGAGCGAAACAAAATTAACATGAGTTAAAATAAATTGATAAGAATTACATATATGAGAGAAAGTTATTAAATAAAAATATAAATGAAAAGCAAAGACCAGATAGACAAGTAAGTAGAAAATAAGAAACAAGAAATTATGAAACTCTGGAAAGAAACAACTGCATAATAAATTGTAGAATATAGAATTTTCTGAGCAAAGATTAAGTAAGTTATAGTAAGGAACATAGAGAAGCAAATTGAAACAAGCCAAAATAAAAAGAGAAGTATAAAGAGAAAATATAAATAAAATGACCCACTAAATGTAACATTTACTTTTTCCTGAGTTAGAAAATTTGTCTTCATAAATAAGAAAATTAAAACAGCAGAAGTAACAGTTAACATTAAAAACAAAAAACAACCCCCCCCCCCCAAAAAAAAAACCTGAAAAAGCAAACAAACTAAAACAGTCACTAAACTCTCTGCTGATTAAACTGATCAGTTCTACATAGATGTATGGTGTAAGTTATACTTGAAAAATTGACCTGGTCAACTTGAGAAATAGTTCAGTAAAATTAGACTTTGAAGAAAAGAAAAATCTCCCATGCTTTTAAACATAAAGAGTAAGTCACTTATAAAGAAAGAAAATAATATTTGACATCAAATATTTCTGTAGCAACACTGAGTTTCAGCAAAGAGTGAAGCACTATATTTTGTTTTAAAAATATTCAAGAAAAAAATAGCCGGGTGCAGTGGCTCACGCCTGTAATCCCAGCACTTTGGGAGGCCGAGACGGGTGGATCACGAGGCCAGGAGATTGAGACCATCCTGGCTAACACAGTGAAACCCCGTCTCTACTAAAAATACAAAAAAATTAGCTGGGCGTAGTGGTGGGTGCCTGTAGTCCTAGCTATTCAGGAGACTGACTCAGGAGAATGGCGTGAACCCAGGAGGCGGAGCTTGCAGTGAGCTGAGATTGTGCCACCGCACTCCAGCCTGGGTGACTGAGCAAGACTCCGTCTCAAAAACAAAGAAGAAAAAAAAATATATTCAAGAAAAAAATAAATAGAAGTATAGTACCAGGATTTTATACCCAGCCAAACTGTCACTTCAGTGGTCAAGTGTACACGTGCACATGACTGTTGAACATGTAACTTTGAAGGAAAATTTTATGCATGAGTATTCTTGAAAAATTTACAAACGACTTCCGAATAAAAAGAAGACGAATATTTTCAAAAGACTGGTGGTCTTTTCATTATTAATTAAATTTAAAAATAAATGTATTAGTGAACAATGTTGGCATAAGGATGAGAAGCTATTATTTTTATGCTGTTGACTCCTTAATGTTAAATTATTAAGATAAACCTCTAAAAGAATGTCTGTATGTCTTTCAGATATATGAAAATGAAGAGGTTTTTTAGATATATATGAATAAACAGAGCATGTATACACATTTACAATATGTATTATTACTTATTTTAAATAAAATATTTTGGAATTATAAAAAATGTCAAAAATAATAAATCTTATTTAATAGAAATATATTTGGTTTTTATGCCAAATAGCCTAAAAGATTTATAAGTTGCTAAAAATCAACATTATCAGAGATCTATAGCAATTAAATTCTAAAAGCCTGTAGTGAAATCCTCTTCTCTATACAATTTCAAAGAAAGAAAATCTGTTAAAATGAGAGAGAAAAGTGGGATACCTTAAAAGTCTCATAAATGTCATATAGTAGAGCAATATAGAATAGACTAATAACATAATTATTGTTAATTTACCTACTTAAAAAAATTTGACATATTTTATTTAAATGAATTATCTTTTCAATTAATCTAGTTAAATTCCACTGTCTCGCACAGAATAGAATTCTGATATGTTTTTTATTTATTTATTTATTTTTTTGAGACAGTCTCACTCTGTCACCCAGGATGGAGTGTGGTGGCGTGATCTCGGCTCACTGCAACCTCTGCCTCCTGGGTTCACGTCATGCTCGTGCCTCAGCCTCCTGAGTAGCTGGGACTACAGGTTCACACCACCATGCCCGGCTAATTTTTTGTATTTTTAGTAGAGATGGGGTTTCACCGTGTTAGCCAGGATGGTCTCGATCTCCTGATCTCGTGATCTACCCACCTTGGCCTCCCAAAGTGCTGGGAATACAGGCGTGAGCCACCACACCTGGCCTGTTTTGATTTTTAAAATATGACTCTCAATAGCTAATAACAATATCTGAAAAAAGCTCTACATGCCTTTCAAATCCAGTATTACTAGGCTATGGTACTTATGTATTCTTGAAGTGCGTATTTAGGACTTTTTCTTTTGCCTTTTCTTGACTTTGGCTTTTCTTTCTTGATATTCACTTTCAAAAATTTATTGTTTATAGTGAACAAACACAGAATATATATGATAGAGTATGGTATTTCTGTAAAGATATCTAGCTATTACAAATGTATATAGATTCCAAATACTACAAGAACATGTATATACCAATATGTAACCCATGATTATATTTGTGTGTGAAGTTTGTGAGTGATTATTGCTCTGTTTGTTCTCTTTTTAATGTTTTCCAATAACTTTCTACTAATGTAGGAGGAAAATAAAATATATTATAAATTTATAAAATTTCCAATGACACCAAAGTGAATTTCTAGTAATTCTCTACTGACATATAAAAGGGGAAAATAAAAAGACATTACAGTGGTATGTATAGCAGGTAAAATGTAAGTTTTTATCTTTGGTTTGTAAGATATTAACAACTTAAAATTTTCCTTCCTAATTATATAAACTGTAAAAAACCCATTTGGAATGAACATTTTATTAATTTTGAAATAGGTTTGTAAGGCATAGAACATAGAATGTAGTCCAAAATAAGTCAGATCGAAATTTTTAAAGAAATAAGGGTGGGAAAGAAAGAGAACTATAATCTAAAAATCTAGAATAAGGAAAGAAAGAAATATTACTAAGGGCCTTCCTTTCTAAGCTAGCATTCTGAGACTGACTTCAGGAACTGAAAGCCAAGGTAGTAGGCAATATATTGTCTTAGCTAACTTTTACTGTCTCCTAAAAGAACGCAAACATTTTTGCCTGCAAATAAAAACTTTTTCTGTAATTAATCTCAAGTAATAATTACAAAGTCCTTACATGAGGAATTATTATGCAGAACACATTCCTTTAAAAAAAGTGAATGCATAAAATAGAAAAATCATGTCTTATGAATTTTGCATTGATCTGTAAAGACAGAGCAATTTATACTAAACTAAGCCTTGGGACACTGAACTAGTCTTCCAGGTACCAAGATAACAGAGTCCCAGGCATTTAGTTTTAAATGATTTAAGAAGATGAAGAAAAAGCTTGGAAAAGCCAGATATTTTTTACATAGCATATCTTTGTCAACATTGTTTTAAACCAGTTACTGGATTGTGATCTGTTTGTCAATTATTTATATTACAGGTAACTGTAAAATAAACTTTATCTTACTTGGTTAAAATGATTGCTACATATTTTAAATATTATAAATGACCAGGTTTTGAGTCCAGTTTCTCAATGACAACCTAATGATAATTATACTGCATACCCTCACGGTGATTCTGCTTCCACATCCAAAAAAAAAATAGTGATAATTTATTCATTTATTCAATACATTTTTATAGATTATTACATCTGCCAAGATAGGTTGGGTTATGCCATGGTAAGATAAACTCCCTTTCAGTGGCTGCACACCAGAAATTTACTTTTCTGTAGTAAAAATCCACTCTAGGTCTGGGCAGCTCTCCATAACAGTTGTCCTCCGAATATACACTCAGCATTCCAGGCTGCTTCAATTGTTTGGCACTGCCATGTGAACACGAGATTCCAAGATTTTCACACAAGGGGAAAACGATGGCTGACAATTTGAGTCAACAATTAGATTCAAGTATCTATAAGTAACATGCAGCATTTTCACTCCCATTTCTTGAAAAAGTATGTCATATGTCCAAATCTAACTTTAGAATGTTAGGAAAGAACATTCTGTCCAAATAAATTGGCTCTCTTTGAGCAGTAAAAGTGCTTACCCAGTCACCATTGAAGTGTCAAGCATCATTCCTAATTCAGCAATTAAAGCAGTAAGCAGAAAATTCCAACTTTCTGGACTTCATGGATCTTAAATTACAGTGATGGTGATAAGGTGGGTGTAGAGACAACAAAAAGGCAGGAAATATATAATACATCATAGAGTGGTAGGTGTTGTTAGGAAAACAGAAAGTAGGCTAACTGGAATAGTACGTAAAATGATGAAGGTGGCAATGCTGCTTATGAGATTTTTAAAAAATATATTTGGAAAGCATAGAATATTGTACTGATAAGATGATATTTGAGTAGAAACCTAAAGGAAGTGATGCAGAAAACTACAGATATTTGGAAAAGGGAACAGCAAATGTGAAGGTCATGAGTCAGGTAAGGGTGTAGCTTAGCATATCAAGAGGCAAGTAGATGAGTGACATCAGCAAGATGGCAGAATAAGAAGTCCCGCCCCTTGATATTTGACAGAAACGCAGATTTAATAATTTTATATGTACCAAAAAGTAGAAATTTTATGAGAGGTCCAGAATCCAGTTAAGAAGGTGTAGTATTGCAGATGGGCACAAAAGTGAGAACAGCCACATTGAAACTAATAAGAGCAGTTTTGCTTTACCTGTGTCAGCCCCTCCACCAAGCTGGCATAGTTCAGCACCTAGAGAAATTGTCTTAGCCATTATTTCTGCTTTAAGGTGACCAACAGAGTGGAGCATGCCTCTAAGTTTCTGGCCTTTTAGCTTGTTGCCTAAGGGGACAGTTTCTTCCTTACTTCACATGGGATGCTAATGGGACTGGCTAATGGGACTGGTATTGCTCAAATGGCTGGGGGCATTTACAAAAAAAGAAAAGGGGCAAACACCATACTGCAGCCAGCACAGCTCCGTCAGATTGAGAGAAAGTACAGAACCAAAGTCTCCTCCGTCAGGTGGGATGGAGAGAAGTGGAGTATGCTTCTAGTGTCCTGCCATTTCAATGTACTGTTCAACAGGTTGGCTGGCATTTTTTTCTCACCTAGGGTGCTGACAAAACTGGTATAGTTTGGAGGTACAGCTAAGCATGAAAGAAAAAGAATTTGCAGCTTTCTACATCTAGCATGGCTCTGTAAAATTTGGAGAAAGTGCAGAGGTCATATATTCTCCACACAGAAGGAAGGAGTGGAGTGTGCTACTAGTCTTGACCTACAGTTTACAGTCTCATAAAAGAAGAAGCAAGAGCTTATAGGCCCTTGAAAAAGTAAAGGGCAGTAAATTCTTATAACTGAGAACCTACACACACAAGTTCAGAGAATGCACATCCATAGGAAAGGTTAGAGAACTTCCTAGAATTAGGTTAATTGGTTAAAGTTTTTCCCCATCAAAGCCAATCTATAAAGAGACTGACCAAACTGACTTTTATTAACACGTGCAGAAACCAACACAAGCTACAAGAAACCTGAAGACTCGGGAAACATGACACAATAAAAGGACCAAAATAAATCCCCAGTACTCAACAACAACAACAACAAAATGAAGATCTATGAATTTCATGATCAAGAATTCAAAATAATTATTTTAAAGAAACTCTGTAAATTACAAGAGAACACAGACAGCTGATTGAAATCGGGAAAGTAATATGTGAACCAAAGGAGAGTTATCAATATATAAAAATTATACAAAAAAAAAAAAAACAATTCTGGAGCTGAAAAAATACAATAAGTTAAAAATTCACCAGAGGGCTTTAATATCAGCTCTGAGGAAGACAAAGAAAGAATCAGAAAACTCAAAAGCAGGTCGTTTGAAATTATTCAGTCAGGGGAGCAAAAAGAAAAAAGAATAAATAACGTGGAAGAAAGTCTAAGTGAATTAGAAAACACTATCAAGGGAAAACTATGTATTATAAAAGTCCCAAAAGTGAGAGAAAGGAAAATCAATCTTATTTTACAAAAGAATGGCTGAGAAGTTCCCACTCTAAGGAGGAATATAGACATCTAGATACATGAAACTCAAAGACACCTAGTAAGATGAACCCAAAAAAGTCTATACTGAGACACACTGTAATCAAATTGTTAAATGTCAAAGATAAAGAACTTTGAAAGCAGCAAAATAAAAGTGACTTGTCGTGTACAAGTGAGATCCAATTAGACTATTCATGGATATCACAGCAGAAATTTTGTAGGCCAGAAGGCAGTGAGATGATATACTTAAATTACTAAAAGAAAAAAAAAAAATCTGTCAAACAAGAATACAAAGCCTGGGAAAACTGACCTTCAAAATGAAGGAGAAGTAAAGGCTTTCAAAGACATGCAAAAGTTGAGGGAATTTGTCACCACTATATCTGCCTTTGTTCTTCAAATTTAACAAAAGGACACTAAGCAGCAACGCAAGCATATGAAAGTATAATACTCACTGGTAATGGTAAATATATAAACAAATAGAGCGTACTGTAATACTGTAGTGACAGTGTGTAAGTCACTTTTAATTGTAATATGAAAGTTAAAAGACAAAAGTATTAGGAATAACTATAACTACAATAATTTGTTAATGGATACACAGTATTAAAACATGTAAATTGCAACTTCAATAACATAAAGTGTGAGTATGGTGAAGTAAAAGTGTAGAGTTCTTTGTTTGTTTTGTTTTGAAAATTGGAGTTGTTACCAGTTTAGAGTGTTACAACTATGTTTTATGTAAGCCTCATGATAATAACAAAGAAAATACATATAGAATATGCACACACACACAAAAATGAAAGGAATAAAAGCATTTAAGTACAAAAAATCCACAAATAAAAAAACAGTAAGAGAGGAAATGAAGATAATAGTTAACAGGTTCTACAAAACAGACAGAAGACAATAAAATGGCAGGTGTAAGTTCTTACCTATCAAATTACTTTCAGCATGAACAGATTAAACACAGCAACCAAAAGACAAAGAGAGTTTGGATTAAAAAACAAAAAAACAAGATAAACAAGATCCAACTATGAACTGTCTACAAGAGACTTTACATTTTAAAGAACAGACATAGACTGAAAGTGAAAGACTAGAAAAAGGTAGAGATACAAATCATAACCAAAAAAGAACAGTGGTGGCTCTACTTATATCAAACAAAGTAGACATTAAGTCAAAAACTGTCAGAAGAGACACAAAAGGATATTATTTAATAAAAAAAAGTCAATTTACCAGGAGGATATAACAGTTATAAGTACATATACACCAATTTCAGAGCACCTAAATATGTAAAGCAAATATTGATAATACTGAAAGGAGAAATAGATAGCAATACAGTTATAGCACAAGACTTTAATATGCCAATTTCAATAATGGCTAGAACATTCTGACAGAAAATCAATAAAGAAACAATGAATTTGAACAATACTGTAGACTGAATAGACCTAAGAGACACCTACGGAACATTCTACCCAACAGCAGCAGATTACACATTCTGCTCCAGCAAACACAAAAATTTCTGGAGGATAAATAAATGACACACTAGGTTACAAAACAAATCTCAACAAGAAGTCTTAACATTTCAGTCTTTAAGAAGACTGAAATCATTTCAAATATATTTCCCAATAACAATGGAATGAAACTGGAAATTACTTAATGAAGAAAAGCTGGGAAATGCACAAATATGTCAAGATTTTAAAAAATATTCTTGAGTAACCAGTGAGTCATAAAAGAAATGCAAAGGGAAATTTAAAATTGTTTGAAAACAAAAACACAACACAATAAAAGTTACAAGTTGCCACGAAAGCAGTACCAAAATAAAGTTCACAGCAATAAACATCCACATTAAAAAAGGAAGATCTTAAACAACCTAGCTCTACATATCAAGGAACTAGAAAAAGAACAACAAACTAAGCCCAAAATTAGCATGGTGGAGGTAATAATAAAAGATTATAGTAGTAATAAATAAAATAGAGACTAAAAAGACAATATAAAGGAATGAGACCTAGCTGTTTTCTTCAAAAGATAAACAAAATTGACAACTCCTTGGCTAGAATATCTATGAAAAAATGGAAAATTTTTAAAAATCAGAAAGCGAAGGCATTACCACAGGTTATACAGAAATAACAAAGACTGCTATGAACAATTATGCACGAACAACTGGATAATCTAAAGTAAATGCATAAATGCCCAATGACATCCAACCTACCAAGAATAATTCATAAGTAAATAGAAAATCTGAATAGAACAATAATGAATAGGAGATTGAATCATAAATAAAAACCTTCTTCAACTCTTTCAACATATACAAAAAGAAGGAATACTTTCAAACTTGAAACTGAACAAGATCACCTAGGAAATGATTGAAAGTAGAGAAAATATTTAAAAGTAAGTTCTTGTACACTTCAATGCATAGGAATAAATATAAGAAAGAATTAGAAAATATGTTTCCATAAGGAAGGGATGGAATCAACAGATAGTGACATCTAGAAATTGAATGAAAAGAGCAGTGCTTCAAGAAGAAGATTGTAATCAACGGTGCTAAAATGCTGCTGGATAATTAATACAAAGGCAAACAGAGGTAATCTGTGAAAACAATGGCCAGTTTATAAATACTCTTGTGGGATAAGTGACATGATATATGCAGACTACTAAGCCTAGTATTTCATTAGTAAGAATTCAATAAATGTTTATAGATATTAATATTTTGAGGCTGATATTATTCTGTTGTGAAAGTTAATTCATTAGCTGTGAGTGATCTTAATGACATTCAATTAAATAAGATCCATGGAACTCAACAACTAGTGGAAGAGACAGAAGAAACAAATCCAGAGGGCGTGCCCGTCTCAGCCTGTCATCCATGTGTTGCAGGTACTTTGAAGGAAAAAAGAAGTTATCCAGTGGTCTTAGATAGAGAACAGATAATGAATAAAGGCATCAAAGATAAGAGAAGACATATATTAAGACCTAAATGGGTTGTTACAATTAAAAGAAAGGAAGGTATATAGCGATGATAGGAGAGGAAGACAGAATGTTAGGCATGGCCTTTTTTATGTGACATTACAAAATATCCCTAAATTTGTCCTTAATGCAAGGGAAGACAACTGAAGGATTTTGTATAAGGGAGAAACATAACCTCTCTCAATTAGTTATTAAAAATTTGCTGTAGTAAAAAATAAAATATGACTATGAAACAGAAGAAATGGAATCTAAAAGTTAACTAGAATTTATTCTAATAATCAAGGTTAAAATATTTAGTATTTTAGGTGAATGACAGCAAAATTGAAAAAGATAAGAGTAATCAGAAAAATGTTTAAAGGTTTTAATCATTTTGATTTGATAAACTGGATATAGGTTGAATATGAAAAAAGATGATTCCCAGATACTTCCACATTTCTAAATGTGACCTGTTCTGCTCACTAATACAAAAATACCAGGAGAAATTAGATTTAAAAAGAAGTAGATGAATTTTCTTTCTGGTTTATTGACTGGAAAGAGCCTGGGGCGTTGATAGGACACCATTGAAGGCATAGGTTTCAAGTCCAGGAAAACATACAGCTTTTATTATGTAATTAGAAAAACACTTACAGAAAAGTAGTAATTGAAGCCACATTTTTTGGTAGAACCTTCCTAGTACACATAGGATGAGAATAGAATAATGCCAGGGATAGAATCCATTGGTAAAGTCTTGCTAAGACAGGCATGCTGTGTCAATTTGCATATTACTTATTGACTGACTCAACATTATTCAAAGAAAAACATTTTAATTCTTTTAAAGCTTCTGATAATGCTTAAACAATAATTGAATATTTTATTTAATGAAAGATGGTCAAAAGAAAGGTATTAACATACAAATGCTTTATTTAATAAGAAAGATGTGTGTCATATGAAATTTAGGTGAACAATAAATAACCCTACAAATGAATGAGTGTAGGGGGTCTTATTCAAGATGTTATGCTTTAAAATTTGGGAATGTCTTCAAATATAACAATATTCAATCTGTATACAATTATATGAAATTTATCTCTGCAGGAACTGGGAAGCATATTCATATATTTTTCAACACTTGTCTTTGGTAGTGATATGCTCATTTTAGATGTCTAAAATTGGATGTGTATTCTCTTGTTGGCTAAGGTAGGAAAAGAGATATTCAATCCGCTGTACAATCATACTAGATACACAGAGTATCACCAATGTAGGAATAGCTATTTGGGCTTAAAGAATAAGTAACAAATGAAGTAACTGTGTTTTTAGCTGTTGTAGTGAATTTTTAAAAATTATATTGAACAGTCACTTTTGGAAATGCAAATATGTAAAAGGGTTTAAAAGAATGTTGAACAGTTAAAGAAGTGCAGTGTATTGGACAATTTTCTCTCTCTCTCTCTCTCTCTCTCTCTCTCTCTCTCTCTCTCTCTCTCTGTCTCCCCAAAGCCATAAAAATATTAGTTCATCCAAGAGAGCAAAATATGCCATGAGTTAAACCCATGGCACACATTTCTCCAGAATTTTGACTATGATGTAAACATAAAAGAAGCAGTTGCCTTTCAGGTGCAGAGCAGTCATCACATATGCAAGTTTCTCATTAAACTATTGGTTCTATAAGATCATTGTTGTGGTTTAAGCTGACTGAACTTCCAGATATATATTGTGCCTTGACTTTTTTTAAGTAAATTGACAACTTATAATTGTATATATTTATAGGGTACAAAATGATGTTATAATTTGTGTGTACAATGTGGAAGAATTAAATGAAACTAATTAGCATATCCATCATGTCAACAGTTAACATTATTTTTTGTGGTAAGAATATTTGAAATTTACTCTCAGCAATTTGAAATGCTCTATTATTAAGTACACTGGCCATTTCTTAACTTGGGGGTCTAATTAATTTGTGAGCCACCTACAATCCTCCTAATAAGTTTCCTTTGCTTAAGTTAGCTGGTGTCATTTTCTCTTCCATGGAATTAAGACTTAAAGCTGGAATATTACATTACTATACATTTAAGTTATTTGACCTTATTACAAATTAAAATGTTGCATAATCTAGTATTAAAAATCATGTTTAAAATAAAATGCATTCCAAAAAATCACATTTCTTAATATTCCTTTCAGCTAAATTTCCTTCAATTTAAATATCAGTATCCTGATATTGTTATTTTGCCATTCTCTAAGAAATTTGGCTAAATTTGCTTCAATGTGGAAAAAACAAAAAGGAAAGGACCCCTTATATTTTGTTATCTAAATAGAGCTTGGTTGTTTATTTTTACCATTACAGAAAATAAATATGTAATAAAATAAATGGGCTTGCCTTTACTATTCAATTGTGAAGAAGCTATGGTTTCAAAACCAGTATCCTGATATTAATTGCAATTCTGCAATTCTCTAGGAAGTTCTGCTTCATTTGGAATGGTTTGCATAGCTGAGGTTCTGATTGCTTTGGAGCATCAGAGGTTCCTTGGCTATTTACAAAAGTCTCAGAATGTTTGCCTTGGAAAGCTAGGCAAATTCAGTAAAAAGAATGTATCCAAATCCAAATGATTTTCTACAGAATTTTCAGAACTTTCCCATTATACTAGGATTTTTTTCACTTTTTTTTTTTTTTATAGCTAAAATGACTACAAAGTAATTATATGGTGTTTCATTAGTTGTCACTCCTAGCAGTTGGTTTTAAATTCTGAGTATTTCATATAGAGACAATTAGTTGTCTGGTTTCCTCATAGGTCTCAGGTTTAAAAGCTCCAGTGACATGCTACATGTTTCTACAGAGAAACTTTTTGCTTAGGTGACAAGGGAATTTTCTCTCGTGTCTTTAAGCTTAAAACTTTTACTTTCTGGGGTAGATTTTGCTGTTTTCACCTGGAAGCAACATTTGTTCACAATGAAGTAAATGATTACCTTTTTTATCTTCAAGTACAGCTACTAATACTACACCTTTTGGAAACATTTTGTTTTTAAATAGCAAGAATTATTCCACACAGCTTTGATACTTACATTAGAAAATTGCTAATAGCATCTTATGTGCAATTGAAGATAACCTTCTTCATTTACTGATTATTCAAAGAACAAAGCTCATCATAGAGTACACTTAGGTCTACATTTAGTTGGAGAAGACAATTCATCTTAAGTCGGAAAGAACTAGTATAGACAGAGTTCCTTTTTGCTGTGATAATTTGCGCTCAGTTTGGGCATTCTAGAGAACTTTAGAAGGTATCTGAGCATGAAAGGAGCTGTATGTGGAGATCACTTTTGAATGAAAGCATCTTTATTGATAATTGAGAATAAATTTTAAAAATATTTCAGCCTTCATTATATTTTTAACTCATATATTACTTGTGTTTTAATAAAAGTGTGATTTAACATACAATTAACTACAATCTCTGAATGATACTAAAATTAGTCTTTAGATGGTTTATACAATTTGTTAGCTTCTCAAAAACATAAATTTTACCATCCTGAGTTGATTTTTTGTATATAGTGTAAGGAAGGGGTCCAGTTTCAACCTTCTGCATATGGCAAACCTGCACATGTACCCCTGAACCTAAAATAAAAGTCATTGTAAGAGTGTGTGTGTGTATATAAGCTTGTATAAACATATATAATAGGTAAGTAATATATAACTTAATATATAAATATGTTATATTTTACATATAAATTATATTTTATTAAATAAAATATATTTATAAATATATAATATACAAATTATATATTATATCTATAATTAGAAACTTAATTACACATAACCATATAATTGTTTTTAAAATTTATATAAATTTTAATTTATATATTATATGTTATATATAAATTTAAAAAAATTATAAATTATTTTTAATTTATATATTTTAAAACATATTTATATATCAATTTAATATATATTAAATCTATTAATCATTACATAAATTTTATTTTTATTTTTTATTTATATATTAATCAATATATATTTACACATATAAAAGTTAATATATGCATATAAATTTTTTAATAGCCAAATCACTGTTTAAATCAGGGTAGCTAGCTGCCACAATAATCAAATTCTGAAATCTCAGAGGCTCAACTTCTCATTTGAGATGACATCTAATGTGGTCAACTGGTTCTCTTTCAGCCTGTAGCCATGACATTTGAAACCCATTTTCTCTAGAGCCACTACAGCAGCAGAAGGGCGAAGGAACCATAGTAACTCTTTGTTGACTCTGTCCAGTAGTGACACCTATCCCTTCTGTTCACTCCTCATTGGCCAGAAGTACTCATAGGGTTCCAACATAACACTGAGATTGCTGGGAAATGCAAGGTCTCAAATAAAATTTTTGGTGAGGACACCAGCATTAAGCTAATCTTTCTCTCTACCAAAGCTGTACCATTGATTGAAAAATTTTTATCAAAAAGCATTTGGTATCTAAGTCTATAAACGCAACTAAGACATTGTCAATTACTTGGGTAAATATCAGAAATGAAAGTATTGAATTCAAAATTTTGAACATATTGCAATGAATAGTTCGTGTGCATCAGAGTGGAAAAGCAATCTTTCAGCCCTAAAGCCAATACATAAGTGCTTATACAAATATCAGTTTATATAACAAAGCTCAGCTCTTTTAGAATTTGACATGCTACCCAATCAGTTCCAGACACTCTGAAATAAGACATTAATATTGAGAATCTATTAAAAACATACTTTGGAAAACTTGGCAAAACTTTTGCTTTTTCTTAATATATTTGGCTTCCCTTAGGAAGAAATTACTATCTCCATGCTACTGAAATGCATTGCAACTCAGGCTGAAAACCATGATTTTTCCCAAAGCAAGAATTTCATGATTTGGGCAATTTTGATCAATTTGTAAGTAGTTGTATAGACCCGTTTCTCTCTAATAACCTCCAGCTTCTCCAAATACTTCTAATACAGGAGAGTTAAATGAAAATAAATATGTAGAAGTCACAGTTTTCTCAAACGGAGATAAAAACAAACATTTACTGGAGTCTTACTATATGTTAAGCACAAAACACAAATGTTCTCACATAAATGTCACAGTAACTGGTACTGTTACCATCATTTTTTTAAAAATTATTTTATTTATTTATTCATTTTTGAGACAGAGTCTTGCTCTGTCACCCAGGCTAGAGTGCAGTCGTGTTATCTCAGCTCACTGCAACCTCTGTCTCCCAGGTTCAAACAATTCTCGTGCCTCAGCCTCCTGAGTAGCTGGGATTACGGACACAAGCCACTACGCCTGGCTAATTTTTTTTTTTTTTTTTTTTAATTTTAGTAGAGACGGGGTTTCGCCATGTCGGCCAGGCTGGTCTCGAACTCCTGACCTCAGGTGATCTGCCAGCTTCGGCCTCCCAAAGTGCTGGGATTACAGGCGTGAGCCACCATGCCCGGCCCATCTTTTTTTTTTTTTTTTTTCCTTCAAATGAGGAAACTGAGACTTATAGAAATTAGGTAATCTGTCTTGCATCATTTAATCAGTGAAAGGGCCTGGATTATAACACAAATTATATTCCAAATTTGGCTCTAAAATATATTCTCTTTCCACCATAACTTTATGTATGTATGTATGTATGTATTTTTATTATTATACTTTATTTATTTTTATTTTTTTATTTTTTTATTTTTTTTGAGACAGAGTCTCGCTATGTCGCTCAGGCTGGAGTGCAGTGGCCGGATCTCAGCTCACTGCAAGCTCCACTCCCGGGTTTATGCCATTCTCCTGCCTCAGCCTCCCGAGTAGCTGGGACTACAGGCACCCGCCACCTCGCCTGGGTAGTTTTTTGTATTTTTTAGTAAAGACAGGGTTTCACCGTGTTAGCCAGGATGGTCTCGATCTCCTGACCTCATGATCTGCCCGTCTCGGCCTCTCAAAGTGCTGGGATTACAGACTTGAGCCACCGCGCCCGGCTATTATTATACTTTAAGTTCTAGGGTACCACCATAACTTTAAACCAGAAGTCTCTAAAGTTTTCACAGCATACCTATAATGATAAAAAATAATTTTAATCCAGAATCCTCAATATGTATATACTTTCAAATAGATATGTATTCTAATACATTACATACATTATAAAACAACATAAAAATAGAAACTTTGAAAGGATGAAAAACGCCAGAGGGATTTTAAAATTTATTTTTTATTGGTATGTAATGGTTGTGTACATCTGTGTGTTTTTTGGAACATGCGTATAATATGCAATGATCAAATAAGGATGACTGGAATATCCACCTCAAACATTTATTATTTCTTTTTGTTGGAATCATTCTAAATCTTTTCTTCTAGCTATTTTGAAATACATTATAAGTTATTGTTAACTGTAGTCATGCTATTGTACTATTGAACACTAAAACTTATACCTTCTCTCGAACTGTATTTTTGTGTCCCATTCACCAATCTCTTCATTCTTCACCCCACCCCCACTTTCTAGCCTCTGGTAACCATCATTCTACTCTCTACCTCCATGAGCTCAATTTCTTTTAGCTCCCATGTATGAGTAAGAAAATGTGGTATTTATCTTTCTGTGCCTGGCTTATTTTACTTAACATAGTGTCCTCCAGTTTCATATATGTTGCTTCAAATGAAAAGATTTTATTCTCTTTTATTGCTGAGTAATATTTCCTTGTGTATAAATACCCCATTTTCCTTATCCATTCATCTGCTGATGGACACTTAGGCTGATTCTATATCTTGAGTATTGTGAGTAGTGCTGCAATAAATATGGGATTGCAGAATTATATGGTAGTTCTAGGTTTAGTTTTTTGAGGAATCTCCATGGTGTTTTTCATAGTAGATCTACTAATCTATACACTTCATCAACAGTGTAAAACTGTTCTCCTTTCTCTCCATCCTAGCTATCATCTGTTCTTTTCTGTCTTTTTAATAACAATTTTAGCTGTTGTGAGATATCTCATTGTGGTTTTGATTTGCATTTCCCTGATGATTACTGATGTTGAGCATTTTTTCATATACTTGCTGGCCATTTGTTTGTCATCTTTGGAGAAATGTCTATTTAGATCTTTTGCCCATTTTAAAATCAGATATATATATATATTTTTGACTATTGAGTTGTTTGAGTTTTTCATGTATTCTGAGTTATTAATCCCTTGTCGTCAGATGAATAGTTTGAAAATATTTTCTTCCATTCTGTAAATTGTCTCTTTACTTTGTTGGTGGTTTTCTTTTCTGTGCAGAAGCTTTCTAATTTGATGTGATCCCGTTTGCCAATATTTGTTTTTGTTGCATGTGCTTTTGACACCAGGTAGGCAAGCCCCTAAATTGGGGCTTATCTTGGGAGGGTTCTTGGCTGTACCCAGAGAATAATTCAAAGATTAGCTAGTGATGTCAGACAGCAACTTTTATTGAAGTAGCAGTTTACAGCAGCGGCAAAGTTACTGCTCCTTGCAGAACAGGGCTACCTCATAGGCAGTGTGCCCCAAGCAGCAACTCAGATGTAGTTCTGTAGTCATATTTATACCCAATTTTAATTACATACAAATCAAGGGGCAGGCTATTCAGAATTTTCTAGAAAAAGGGTGGTACTTCTGGGTCATTGCTATGGGAAGAGACAGTAACTTCTCAGATGTTACTATGGCAATGCTAAACTGACATGGCACTGGTGGCTTTGTCTTATAGAGAGGTGCTTTTACCCCTTCCCTGCTTCAGCTAGTCTTCAATCTGGTCCAGAGTTTATGTCCCACCTCTGGAATCAAGTCCCACCTTCTACCTTAGAATCTTTAGATTTCTCCAAATGTAAGATCATGTTGTCTGCAAATGAGGACAGTTTGACTTATTTCATTACAATTTCAGTGCCCTTTATTTCCTTTTCTTGCCTGATTTACCTGGCTAGGACTTCTAGTACTACGCAGAATAAAAGTGGTGAAAGTGGGCATCCTTTTTTGTTCCAGTTCTTACAGAAAATGCTTTCAGCTTTTCCCTGTTCAGTATGATATAGGTTTGTAATTTATGGCTACAACATATCAAAACCTATGGGGTAGAGCAAAAACAGTACTAAGGAGAAAGTTTGTAACAATAAACACCTACATCAGGAAAGTAGAAAGACTTCAAAGAAACAACATAACCATACACCTTAAAAAACTAGAAAAGCAAGAACAAACCAAACTCAAAATTAGTGGAAAAAATAATAAAGCTTAGAGCAGAAATAAATGAAAATAAGATATAAAAATAAGAAAACAAAAAGTTGGTGTTTCAAAAAACGTAAAAAATTGGCTTATCTTTAGCTAGACTAAATAAAAGGGAGATGATTCAAATAAATAAAATCAGAGATGACAAAGGAGACATCACAACTGTTACCACAAAATACAAAGGATCATTAGAAAATATTATGAACAACTATGCAACAACAAATTGGATACCCTGGAAGAAATAAATAAGTTCCTGGACATCTACCCAGATTGTACCATAAATAAATAGAAAACCCAAACAAACCAACAATGAGTAATGAAATAGAAGTAATAATAAAAAGTCTCCCATCAGAGAAAAGCCCAGGACCTGATGACTTTACTCCTCTATTCTACCAAACATGTAAAGAACTAACACCAATCCTACTCAAACTATTCCAAAACGTTGAAGAGGAACGAATACTTCCACACATTCTATGAGGCTAGTATTGCCCTGATACCCAAAACAAAGACACAACAAAAAGAAAACTACAGGCCAATAAAACATAGATGAAATGATCCTCAATAAAATGCTAGCAAGCCGAATTCACCAGCACATTAAAAAGATCATTCATCATGATCAGTGGGATTCATCCTAGGGATGCAAGGATGGCTCCACATATGCAAATCAATAATCCAGATACATCACATTAACATAATGAAGAACAACCACATGACCATTTCAATAGGTGCTAAAAAAAACTGATAAAATTCAATATACCTTGATGATAAAATCTCTCAACAAAATGAGTGTAGAAGGAACATACCTCAAAATAATTGAAATAGAGGTTTTAATTTTTTATATCTTAATGGAACATCTTGTGCACTTTCCATAGAGACACTGTAGAAAACATCCATTCTTAGGCATTTTTATGTTTAAATATTTATAAACTTACAAGATATAAAAATAGCTGAGAGAGGTTCAACGTACTCTTCATCCAACTTCTCCTAATTTTATGGTCATGTATATCAAAACTAGGAAATGACACTGACACACTAGATTAACTAGACTAGATGCTTTACTCAAATTTCCCAAGAAAAGTATAGATTTTTAGGAACAAAATGATCTTATCACTTGGAGAAATAATAAAATACTCTGTGATACATTTGGAAGATGCTTTTTAATTCACTAAGACCTTTGTGATTCACAAAGTCCCTAAAATGTATAAGCAACCATCAAGTGAAAGTTAACGGCTCAGCTGAGTCGGTAGTTCATAGTGTTTAAGGGCACCTGTTATGACTTGATTTGAAACTGTGTGTCAACATTTAATCTATGCCTCTTATAATGGGCATAATAACAGTATCTACTTTATGGCGTATTAGCTATTCTAAGTTGCATTATTTTCCTAGTTACAGCAAAAGAAATACACTTAGTTCAGTCTTGACTTACCTGAATTTCAACTTACTAATTTAGCACAAAGTTGGACTTAAATTAAGTTCTTTCTACCCAGATGCTTTTCCTCCCATGTTATATGTCTCCTATCCAGGGAAGGAGGAAGGAGAAAATAGAGAATACTACAGCATGACACTCATTGCACGCTACTTTGAATGCTTTTAGACCTTTTATTCATAGTTTACTGCTTGTTTTTGTTAATTATCCCTATTGAAAACAATAAAATTTCTTCAATCATTTAAAGGTCAATTTAATCTTAGTCAATTATTAATAAAAATGCATTATTGTTAATAGCATCCTACTGGCCAAAAATCACAGATATTACAGAAATAATCAGATATCGAAAGTGTTTTAGTTTCTGGGACTAATGATATCCCAAGACATTTGGTTTTCCATTTAGGTGAAAGATACCAAACTGTAACTGTAATTTATATTATCATTTAATTTTTTAATTCCAATCTTATAAAGACTTCCTGCTAGTCTTTAGCAACAATGAAAAATTACACATTCAAAAACAAAACATACAAACAAAACACCCTCATTATTATTTATCTAAGGTGTTGCTTAAGGCTGCCAGGGTAATAGTAGATGATAGTTCTCAGCTAAAGACAAATTTGTTGCTACAGATCAACATGTAAACCAGAATATTTAGCACAATATTTCTTGTACAAGCTTACCCAATCCCAGGTTTTAGAAAAACATCCAGATTTAGCATAGACATGTTCTGTTTAAAGCCACAATGTGAAAGTGCAGCCAATTTCAGCACAACATCACATGTTGAATATTCTTTTCCTGTCATATGGGAAATTTTTATTTAATTTTCTAACTTTTTAAAGTAATCTTCACATGTCCTTCAATAAATGTAAACATTAACTGTTGCTATTATCCTAGGTCTGTTTTAGAAGAATTATATTTACCATACCTATTAATAGTTCACATGAAGCAAGAAACCTAATATTTATATTTTACAATAAATATTATGAATATCTCTCTCAGGGAAAGAAACTGTTTAGATAATCTGCTTTTCACATAGAAAATCTTGTTTCTAAATTTTAGAGACTATAGCTTTTGTCTTAACTTTTTCATGTTAGAGACAGTTTTTACTATAAAAGTAAAATAGTGCCTTGTAGCTATAGTTAGCAATCCTTTTTTTGTTTTGTTTTTGCAAAAGGGGAAAATTACGGAAGCTATAAATAAGTAATGATTGCCAAAGATCAGAGGATTTTTACATAAGACCAAAGCAATTTAATCTAGTGCTTTGATACAAGTATTTAATAATTCAGCACAATGATAATAATGGCATCTTGAGAATTTCCAACAACTGATTTGCCCTCCAAGGTATTAGAAGATGATTAGAAATTGAATGGTTTTAAGTCATGAATTAATTTTTGAACCTTTTCTAGATGTGGGGTGAAGTGTATTCTTTTAAATAGTTGCTATCCAATCTCTTTAGTGAAAATACACACAAAAAAATGTTAATACATTGGTCCTCTGTGTAGTAGAATCCACTAAGCCAGAGGCAGAATCGCATTTTTATTTCCCTGGGTCAAGCATTCAAAATCAGTAGATTGAAAAAATATATTTCACACGTATCATCTTCATGTAATTTTTCCTCGTCTTTTTATAAATATGCCTACAGATGTGATCCAAAATGGCCTGATTCTCAGACTAGAGTGAGCCAGGTCTTGCTCAGTGGGTCACTTTTGCCTCCTTCTAACCAGTTGCATCTTAGACTGTTTAGTTTTTCTAAGAGTTTAAATTTTCTCATCGGTAAGATAAAGAAAGTGGACTCGGTAATCTCAGTAATCTCTAGTTCTGAAGTGTTCTGAGCATATTACTCTAAATAATTTCTGAAAGGAGAAGGCCCTTCATGATTCAGCCTCATCCTATTCGTCCAACTAGCCGTAGAGTTACTGACAGTTTTGTAAACCCCAGGTTGCTTCATGAGCCCACGTTGATTCTTGTATAAATGTAAAGTCCTTTCTGCCTTACATTACAAGGAAACACCTATATATTCTTCAACACCACGTTCACTTATCTTTACTCTAAAAAAAAGTATTTATTTCAGTCTTACAGAGTTCATTATATTCTCCTTAAGCCATCACTTTTATTGTCATATTTTTCTCTATTTTCACATCAATCGTTCTAAATAATATTCTTTTAAACATCCATGTCACTAAATAAACTATGATTTCTTTGAAGATAAAAATCATGTTTTGTGTTTGTGCCTCTACAAGAAATGCATTTTACATTCTGAATACTCAATAAATGAGTGGTAAATAAGAGTCAATTAAATAGTTAATAATCCAAGAGTATATTAATGAAAAGAATATTGGAGACATAAGCTTGACATTATGGTATCAATTCTGTTAATAATTGATTTCTCATTCTTGTGTAAATCACTTCAATTTACTGAGCCTCTTTGGTCAAGTATCAATAATAATGCAAACATTGTCTATCTTGTTGGACAGGTTTCATGATCATATGTTATGATAATTCATAGCAAGTTACATGAATATATGTTATTAAAATTATATATAAAGCATGTCATATAGCATAAATATATGCAATTTGTCTATTAAAATAATTTAAAATATGTGTAAAACTACTTTAAACTGCAGAGATCTAATTGTAAAGGATTATTATGTTTTATTAACTACCACAATCCAATATAATAATGAAAATTCCATGCTCTTTATCTATCAGTTACAGGTTTTTTTCTTTAATCCTCAAAAATGCATTTTAAACATCTAGATTGCAACGACAGATTCAAAGTTCCAGCTAACAGATGAGTCAGAAGTACCTGAAAAACTGTAATAGTTTTCCAAACATCAAAATGCCTTCTGCATTGTACTTTCCACTTGTGTCAATTAACATAGTTTAGTTTTTACTTAAAAAAATCTTCTACACCACACAAAATTGAGCTCTAGAAATACTTGAGTTTACATTACTAATGAGTCCTATGCCATTAACTTTTTAATTTGTTCCTTTTTTTTATTTTCACATTTAACTCCAAAAATGTATTTATATGAGAAAGTGATGCTTTCCTCTGTTAAAAAAAGTTGAAGAATATAAAATTTGAACATGGTTTCTATAGTTGTCTCACATAAAATAATGAAGCATATACAACTCCACAATAGACTTCTTGTTAATAGTAAGCTATAGAAATGGTCAGAATGCCAACTGCCCAGGAGGTCCAGCCAGAAGACATCTGTGCCTTAGGGTGCAAGACTCACTATGTTGACTAATCATGCAATGTGTTTGCAATTACAATAGCACCTCTTAAACTCTGCCAGTGTGTTTCATATGTGGCCTGACAAGTATTAAAAAAAAAAATTAATAGTGCTTCATATTGAGGTAAATTGCAAAGATATGTTTAGGACCAAATTAAAATTGTTAATAGATATATAATGAATTGAGCCAGGTGATTTTAATACTGTCCTCAGTAAAAATCTTCAAGAAAATATCAATAGCCTGAACTGTAAGAACAACTAGAGAGTGACATTAATCCATATGTTTTGCTGAAAAAGGGAAATCTATGCCATTGGAGGTAATAATTTTCCTCATTCAGATGCAGAATATTATGCAAATTTAAAAAATGCTTCATGGACGTGGTAACTTTGTAGCTGATAAAAAAATTCTCATAATGCTATTTAAGATGAATGTACGAAAACATTTAACATTCCATTAGGAAATATAGCAGATATGTGCACAAGTAGATATACAGATAAATTGCTGTGGATGTAGACATAGACACAGTTATGGAAATGAATATGGACATAGATATGCAACCAAGTATTCATTACTAAATCAACACATAACTTCAGAAATAGTAATAGGTGCCAAGCTCCTTCTCTTCTGACACTCTACAGACTCTCAAAAACCTTGCGATTTTCCAGCAGTGCCTTCCTACTCAACGTGGGCCTCTGTTTCCACTTCAATTGCACTCATCTAGTTCCACATAGACAAAACTCTTTCTTGTACATTCTGGGTCTTCGTTTTCTCTAGTACTGTTAAAGTAATGGTAGATTACAGTCCAAGAACAGTGTCATTTCTCTTGACTGTCTGAAAGCCTATTCAACCTTTATTTTCTTCTTCTTGAAAACTTTTATAGGCTGTGTAGATTTTCTAAATGCCCCAACCTAAGTTCTAAAATCACTACGTGGCCATCTTACTCACTACATAAGAAATACTATATGTGAAAGAAAATCACTTTTTTATTTCTATTTCCTGAAATTTTACAAGATCTACATTACAACGATAAGCTGTTTCAAGGTATTTTTCATCACATCCTGGTATTTCCGTTGATGGTCTGAGAAAACTCCAGGTTTTTCAAAATTTACCTGAGAAGGACATATCCATGCTTATTCTCGTTTAATAATAAAATATTTTTACCAACAACACTGTCTATCCTAAATTATTAAAAAGAACTAAAGCCAGATAAAGAACAACAAATGAAAAGATAGTAAATGAATGAGATTGTTTTTAACTTTGTACTCAGCGTATTGTTTCAGCAAATTTTGTCTCCCTAATTAGAAGGTGCCTGGGTTAAAATTAAGCCTAATTTCTCTCTTTGAGAGGAAACTGACATAGTAGGGGACAACTAATGAAATATACTCATATACTTTCAAAGACCTTATTTGTCATAGAATGTATGTGTATGTACATATGGGATAATAATGTTAGGACCGTGAGCAGCTAAGCATATAAATCATACGTTCATTCCAATCATATAAAGTCCACAAATAAGAATACATTAGTGTGTGTTTCTGGGTTGGGTGAGGGCAGAGAACACTTTTTCTCTTTTAATAGTTCCTCAATGTTGTGTAAGTTCTCCTTGCTTAATCTTCTAGGTCATCCTCAAGTCTACTCACTTCCATCTCTCCAGGGAAGGATCAGTGACTTAAAGTGATTGGCTAGTTTGGAAGGAGAAACAAGGATATCAGCCTAGCCTTTTCTTTCTCTCCTTTTTGCAGAGAGGGCACATATTCTACTCTGCTTTACTATGTCATCATGCTGGAGAGCCCATGTTAGGCCAGAGTAGACAAGTCTTTCCAGTTCTGGGTTATAGTATTGGGAAATTCTATTGCCTCCAGATGTAAATTGCATCTCCCAAGGCCTCACCTTTCCTCTTATCCGCATTATGTGTTTTCCTTATTTTTCCCAGGTAGCTCAGACTCAGATGTGGAGAGGAAGAATATTATAAAAATTATCTCCAAAGTCATTGTTATAACTAAAAGAGCCTTCATTTCTTTTCTGAAAGGACTCTTACTCATTCTGCCACTGACATTAATGTGCCTAACCAACATATCTTACTCTAGAATTGAGACGATTGTGTGGTCTCCCTCTCTCAACCTTATTATATAAAATAAGTATATAAATTGTTTGCACACTTTGAAAGCCATACAGAATTAAAGACATAGAGAATAAAAATAAACCTAATAACAGTTTTCAGTGGTATTTGAAAATAAGAAGTTAACAGAGCAGAGAAAGAGCACTGGGTGGAGATTGAAAGATCGTGTTTCCAATTCTGAATTTGGTAGAACAATGAGACCCCGAATGAATCACTTTACCTCTGTAGACCTCTGTGAGTTCTATCACTATTTTATAATTCAATTTTGGAGAAGTATAAATGAAGGATTTTAAATACTTACTCACATTTTGTACAGATATATTAAACAAAAATGTGTACATATTTGATACAATATTTACTCACATTTTAAAAATATTGAGCATAACATTATATATGCATATAGATATGTGTATATACACACATACACATATTATGTACTTAGGCGGAAAGGCTGTTTGTGTTTATTTAAAATGAAATAAACATTTTTTATTTTGAAGATTAAAAAAATTCTTATTAAATTAAATTGTTGTATTATAGAAAAAAATCAGAAAGTAAAAATCACCCATTTTGTATACACAGACACACACCCATATATAAAATCACCGATAATCTTAAAATTTTGGTGCATATCCTATCATCTCTCTATCCCTTCACTCTCTTCCTCTTTTAGTCTTTACCTATATCTCTATAATTATATAACATAGAATTAATGTTTTCTATATTTCTAAAAAGTGTCATTACTGGATATTTTTATACAGTTATAGTTATTTTAAAAACTGTCCTAAACAAAGGTTTCTTTAAATTGAATTGTCTTTTGTACATTACTACTTAAATTTTCCTCTGTGTTTTAAAAAAATGTATTCTTAAAATTAATAATGCCAAAGATGGTTAAGTAGGGCAACATGGAAGAGTAGACAAGAGAAGTCAAATTGGGGTTTGTAAAATGTGTGTTTCTGGTTTCATCACAAATGAGGTTTATGGCCTTTGGCACATCTGAATCTCATCTTAATCTTAGTTTATTCTTTTACAAAAATGAAAATTTTAAAGACTGCTCGTACTATCTTATTGTCTACCTTGAAAGTATCTGAAAAAAAAAAAAACATTTGTTGATGTGCTCTGTACACCAAAGACAGCAAATTGGTGTTATTCTTTTTAGTAACCTTAAAGCAATATAATTCAGATATGAAATATATGAAGTACCCTTGACAAATTTTGCTAAAAATCATTGTATATAAGGACAAAAAATAGTTTGATAAGAAGAAAGATCTTCCCTTCTCATATATTTTTCTAAACAGCAGTATTCACAGTAACTTATAGATAGTAAGTATTCCTTCCTTGAAATTATAGCCACATTCAAGACAGACTAAAAAGAATCCAAACCAAAACAAATAACTACCAGCTCTGCAAGACTACTCTGCACTACAAGGATTTTATTCTCAATTTAATCAGAATTTTACAGATTGCACTCTGAAACTCACAACCTTATTTTCCAATCAGAGTTGCTGGTTACAAATATTTGCAAATTCTTTGATTAGAAATAATTCTCTGTTCATGGAGAAGCTTATAATTTAATCACTGCCCAATTTATAAAAGACCAATAAATTCGAGTTACAAGCAAGGATCCTTTCACTGAGTTGCTGCAGATTAATTTGTTCTATTCTCTAATTTTATATTTTCATTTGCATTCAGAATTAAAAAATATTTAAAGCTAAAATTTTTAATATTAATCTTGATTAAGTGCCATACAATTTTTTTTCTTTGCAAATTTATAAAGAGCATGTGTTTATATAAATGTTTTCTCTAGAAGTGCATTTCAACATAATCCTGCATGAGTTACAGGAGATTTAGATTGTCATGTGAACCTGTAGTGCAATCATAGATTTTGAAGATAAACATGATTTCTTAGGTGGTTATTTTCACTATGACATATTTTATATACATAAGTGGACAAAT
Source organism: Rhinopithecus roxellana (assembly GCF_007565055.1). Taxonomy (NCBI): domain Eukaryota; kingdom Metazoa; phylum Chordata; class Mammalia; order Primates; family Cercopithecidae; genus Rhinopithecus; species Rhinopithecus roxellana. Next base: position 139,251,380 of record NC_044554.1, read on the forward strand.
TCAAGTCACTTCCAGGAATCTATAAAGAATTATCCAGTGATATGTTTTCAAGTTTTAAACTAAGTTCATGATGTGTTTAATATTTAGAATGGAGGATACAGGAGATTAATTATAGCACCAAAATCCAAATTCTTGAATGGATATCTTTGAGAACTCAGTGCTAACACTTGTTATGATTTGCTAATCCTTTAATAAACCTGTTTTTCATTTTTCAACAGAAAGAGCAATCAGCTTCCAATTACTTAAAAATATTTTTTATGTATATTGATTTCTCATTCTTGTATAAATCACTTCAATTTACTGAGCCTCTTTGGTCAAGCATCAATAATAATGTAAACATTGTCTATCTTATTGGACAGGTTTTATGATCATATGTTATGATAATTCATAGCACGTTACATGAATATGTTATTAAAATTATATATAAAGCATCATGTCATATAGCATAAATATATGCAATTTTGTCTATTGAAATAATTAATTTTTTTTTTTTTCGAGACAGAGTCTCGCTCTGTCGCCCAGGCTGGAGTGCAGTGGCCAGATCTCAACTCACTGCAAGCTCCGCCTCCCGGGTTTACGCCATTCTCCTGCCTCAGCCTCCCAAGTAGCTGGGACTACAGGCGCCCGCCACTTCGCCCGGCTAGTTTTTTGTATTTTTTAGTAGAGATGGGGTTTCACCATGTTAGCCAGGATGGTCTCGATCTCCTGACCTCGTGATCCGCCCATCTCGGCCTCCTAAAGTGCTGGAATTACAGGCTTGAGCCACCGCGCCCAGCCTGAAATAATTAATTAAAAATATGTGTAAAACTACTTTAAACTGCAAAGAGATCTAATTGTAAAGGATTATTATGTGTTATTAACTATCACAATCCAATATATTGAGGGTGTACTAGATAGTTTGATTTTGTTTTTCAACTGCTTAGCACATCCTCTAAAGAAAATAAAAGCAGCTGAACTTCAAGTCAATCAAACAAATTTTATATGAACATTATCCATCTGAAGTATTTACTACCCAGTTGGTAACCCTGTTATTTTGTCTTATTTGCCTACTTTGCCCAATACAGTATATGAGATTTTTCAAAAGCTATCTGGTCAGCCAAACATGATGATGTTTAGAACGTAAAAATAGAATTTTTTGATCAAAGCAAAAATTAGTTATTCTTCTGTACTGGAAAAAATAATACACACGCAGGCTGATATTTTAATACATTCAGGACTCTTCAGTGTCACAGAGGTACTCATGAAATCATGGGAGTGCCCAAAAGATATCCTAAAAGTATGCCATTAACACAGTGCTTACTTCAAGTTGACCTCTTTGACCAGGTCAAACTTCAAAGAGATCTCTTGAAATAGCTGCTATATCACACTCCCGTGACTCCTAAATACAAATTTTTGTGTTCAATACCAAAATTAATTGAGAACAAAATAAAAGCCTCCCACTTTGGGGGATATAGTAAGAAGAGCAAGGTAGACAAGGGAGAAAAACAGACATCAGGGAAAGAGAAAAACAGCTGCCAGGAGTTTGCAGTTTCTTGGTTATTCTTCCTACCTTCCATCTCTGCCTCCTACTCTGCTCCCTATCCATTTTATATACCTGGAGTTGAGGTCAGACAGAAACTGGGAAGTGTTTAGAACCATCCAGGTACATGAAAGCCAAGAAGTTCTTGCTCTCTCATGTTTGATCATCTTTTAGGCAATCAGCCTGAGGCATCGCTTCTTAGAAAACCTAGCAAGTAGTAGGGGTGGCAGAAGGAGACGTTTTTTGTAGTTTTCTGGGACATCCTTAGTTCTGGTGGGCTTGCACAGAATCCAGATGAAGCTAAATCTGGCTGAAGAGATAGCCAAAAGAGTGTTGTATAAGATTTAAGGATTGTTTTGATGGTGGGACACAACATACTGACTTTCAGATAGATGAAAGTCAGAAGTCTTCATTACTTACAACGTTGAGCTAGAGAATGCTGCCACATAGAGGGTTGTACCCAGGGGCATGGTAACAGCAAACTGGAATTGTGGAAGGCAGCTAACTTATGGCAAGTAAGTAGTAACCCTAGATTTCCCAGGATTCCTGTGGCTTGACTAATTTGAATAATTTTGTGGCTCTGAGACATAACAGGTGTCCCTTTTGTCTGGGATCTGGTCCCAGGACCACTAGGGAAGGTGCATAGTGGCCTGGAATACAAGAGCCTCATAACAGAAGTGTTTGGGGTGTGTATTTAATCAACTGCTCAAGATAGGGAGCTGATAAGCTTGTAGCCAGGCCTTAAAACTGGGTTAAGATGGCACTTCACAAAACAAAATGAAACAAAATACATTATACTTAACTCCTTGATGGCTTGACATCAGTTTTGAGCTTGATTATTTAGGGTATTTGAGTGGTCCAAGTAGTAGAGGAAACTTTTAGAGTGTAGGACTTAAGTTACCCCAAATAATATAGAAATAATTTTGTATGAGAGTGGAAAGGAATGAAAAGTCTAAGGACTCCTGGTAGGCTGGCCCTATATCTAAGGTCCCATTTATATGGCATTAGTCAAGAAAACAAATTTAAAATGCTTAGAGTCTCTAACAATATTTTGGTGAGGTTGTAAGGTATATTACAGCATTAGTTACATTATTTATGACAATAATATCTTGGTGTACTTATTGGGTCAATTGAAGGTGGCAGGTACAACAGTTATATTACTGAATTATATGGACTTACAATTCTGTAAGGTATTTAAAAGTGAGTACTATTTGTTTGTGACCAAGTGATTGTCATGGTCAGAGACACGGAGTGCGAGCTTGTGGTGGCACGTTAGAGGGGGGAGTAGTAAAAAGCTCTGGGAGTGGGAAGTCCAGTTAAATGGTACACCAGTATGAGGCAGTTACTTACTGAAACAAGCAATAATCTCCATTAATTTTTAGAATGGCAATTATAGTAGCAACCTCCACAAGATTCTCCTTTAGAGACCACTTGTACACTATTGGTGGACATGTTAAATAGGATAGCCATTTATGGCTATGGATCCATTATGGAAAATGGATCAAGGTTCTTCAAAAAACTAAAAATATGACAACCATATGATCCAGCAATCCCACTTCTGGGCATATATCAATGGAATACTATTCATTCTTAAATAAATAAATAAATAAATAAAATTCTATTATTTGCAACAACACGGATGAACCTTGGGAACATTAAGTGAAATAAACCAGGCATCGAAAGATAAATACTGCATGATCTCACTTAAATGTGAAATTTTTAAAAGTCAAATTCACAGAAGTCGAGAGTAGAATGGTGATTACCAGAGGCTCTGGGTTGCGGTTGGGGATGGGGAGGGGAGAATGGCGAGACGCTCTTCCAATAGCACAAAGTTGTAGTTAGACAGGAGGAATAAGTTTTTGAGATATTTTACACAACATAATGACCATAGTTAACAGAAATGTGTATTTCAAAATTGCCAAGAGAGTAGATTTCAGATGTCTCACAGCAAAAAAAAAAAAAAAAAAAAAAAAAAAAAAGAAATAAAATAAGTAAAGTGATGGGTATGTTAATTAGCTTGCGTTAACTGTTCCACATTGTATATATATATTAAACGATCCCACTATATCTCATAAATATATACAATTATTGTTTCCCAATTAGTGATTACAATAATAATAATAAAAGGTTTTCCTTTAGTAATGAGAGGATAGTGATATAAGTCTTGCAGAAAGTAAGAAGTATACTGGCATCATGGGCCGAGCAAATAGCAAGCTCAGGAAATGTAATAGAATCCCTAATATCAAAGGAAAAAAGCAATAAATATCCCATGTCTAATTTGCTACTGCCCTAGGAGAGGCAGCCCATGCACATTGCTGGGGCAGTATTCTCAGTGTCTGGAGTTAAGCCATTTCTAATGCAGCAGTGAAAACATCTCCAACAGCAAAGTCTTGGGCTGAGGTGATGTCATCTGGGAAGTGGATACCCACTTGAGTTGATGTCGTTATTTTTAGGTCGCTCTATGGTATTTTATGAGGCTGAGTTAGTCATGGAATTTGAAGACAACACTGGGCATGAGATATTAACTTGCAAATATTTCTATTTTTATTTGTTTATTTTTTTTTGAGATGGAGTCTCACTGTGTCACCATGGCTGGAGTGCAGTGGTGCGATCTCGGCTCACTGCAGCCTCCGCCTCCCGGGTCCAAGCGATTCTCCTGCCTCAGCCTCCTGAGTAGCTGGGACTACGGGCGCACCCCACAACGCCCAGCTAATGTTTTATATTTTTTAGTAGAGATGGAGTTTCACTGTGTTAGCCGGGATGATCTCAATCTCCTGACCTCGTGATCTGCCTGCCTCGACCTCCCAAAGTGCTGGGATTACAGGCATGAGCCACTGCGCCCTGCCCAACTTGCAAATATTTTTATAGTCAAGGGATTTGGTGGGCACAAAGTAAATAAAGATGATGCCAGCATCAGTGATACTGCCATAATTGGAGTAAAGCATCAGAATACTACTTGTACAATGAAAGCTCTAATTAAGGATTGCCAAATCTAAAAGCTCCTAACAGTCCAAAGTTTGCCCATATAGATAATGAGAGGAGTTTTGCTGCAGATAGGTTTTAAATCATATGGCCTGATATGTTGTCAATAGGGTACCAGTTTGTTTGCCAATTAAAGTATCTGTGGCTGAGAGTAGAGTTCCAGCATTAATCTGTAGGCAAGCCCTCCAATTTTCCCAATTACTATGAGCTCTTTGCTTTAGCTGTTGGTTCAGTTGATTACAGACAAGCTATATTAGTCCATTTTCACACTGCTATAAAAAAACTACCCCAAACTGGGTAATTTATAAAAGAAAGAGGTTCAATTGACTTACAGTTCCGCATGGCTGAGGAGGCTTCAGGAAACTGACAATCATGGCAGAAGACAAAGGGAAAGCAAGGCACGTCTTCTCACGGTGGCAGGAAAGAGAGTGAATGAAGGGGAAGTGCCACTTTTAAAGCATCAGATTTTGTGAGAACTCACTCACTCACTATCATGAGAACAGCATGGGGGAAATTGCCCCTGTGATTCAATCACATCCCACCAGGTCCCTCCCTTGACAGGTAGGAATTACAATTAGACATGAGATTTGGGTGGGGACACAGAGCCAAACCGTATCACCAGCCATTGAGGTCTTTGGGGTCCCCAGCCTGCATTAGCCCAACTCAGTGAATGCAGGCCTCAGGATTTGCCACATGTGATTGAAAAATGGCCCACTTGGAGGGTTTGGGGTCTCTGGGTTGCAAACCAGTGAACACAGGCAGACCAACAGTAACAAGACCAAGAGTCAGCAGAATATTATGTAGCTGCATTTGGCAGGTGTTCCTTGTCTGATGTTGATTTTTCTCCACCTTTTATTATTGCCAAGTGTGGGTTTTCTGGTGTCACCATTATGAGATATGGTGTTAATTTTATTATCTCCAAATGTAATTTTTAATTTACTAAGCAAAGTTTTATATCTCCCTTTTTGGTAGTCCACACTAAGTAGGAATGACCCTGGACAACTAATTGTAGTTTCCTAGAGGAGATTGGAGGGAGAGCCTGGATTAGTTACCCACCCTCTTACGATGCAAATTTTGAGGAAGATTTTCTTGGATAGTAGGAATTCAGGCTCAAATGGGTCCTACATACTAGATAAAAAAGTGCCTGGCCCATTGGACAATCTATGGTGAATAGGTACCAGGGAAGTAAATGCTCAATTTGGCCTACCTTTATGGGATGGGGGAAAGTTAAAAATATCCATAAAGATATCAAAAAAATATCCATTTGATATGTGTTGGCTCTGTGTCTCTACGCAAACCTAATCTCAAATAGTAATCCCCACATGTCAGGGGAGGGACCTGGTGGGATGGGATTAGATCCTGGGGGCAGCTTCCCCTCTGCTGTTCCTGGGATAGTGAGTGAGTTCTCATGAGAACTGAAGATTTTAAGAATGGCAGTTTCCCCTGCGTGTGCTCTCTCTCTCCTGCCACCTTGAAAAGGTACGTGCTTCTCCTTTGCCTTCTGCCATGACTGTAAATTTCCTAAGGCCTATTCAGCCATGCAGAACTATGAGTCAATTAAACCTCTTTTGCTTATAAATTACCCAGCCTCTCATAGTAGCTTTATAGTACCATGAAAACAGACTAATAAAACATTTTTAAATGGTCTCATGTATTATGAATCCTTATATACATGGAGGCAAGACATGTTCATAGGAAATGATGGGAAATTTCTTCAAATTTAGTATGAGGTATGAGTCAGTCAAGTGACCTTGAATTAAGAGAGGATAAGAACTGGGGCAAAATAAAGATGCATTTAGGGGTACCCTTGGTCATTTTGTAAAATAGGGGTTCATGGAAGGGCTCCTTAGGTTCTAAATTACACCAGCTGTCTGGAACCTATTGGAGAGGTAAAAGTTCCATTGAATGAGCCCAACAATGGATTCTAAGAGGAGAAGTGTGTTCCTTGATAATGATAAGGTGTGTGGAACTCGAAAAGGGATAAGGAGTGTCTGGGAGGCCTTTTATTGTGGCCTTAATATATGTAGAAATGTGTATGACCTTGATTTATAGTTTGGGTATCCATGAGGCAAACTATTTCCAGAATTCTTTATCCTGAAGGGGACAACTGTTTGGCAATAGCCCAAGAGTTTGTAAAAATGTGCAGATGGAGCCATTTGTTGTTCAGGGCATCCAGTGTTAAGAAGACTGCCTGAAGTTTGACAATCGTGCTGAACCTTTGGGTCCTGCCCTTTAGCAGAAGCATCCCAGTTAGGGGATAGAAACCAGCCACATTCCACTGAGTTCCATCACTTATGATGGTGGCAATATCATCCATACAGTCTATGAACTCCCATTGTTACTTTCAGCTCCAAACCAGGAAAGGTCACCAAACAAGGTTTGCACTTGAGGACAGCGTAACAGCAAACTGGAGCTGTAGGTGACAGTTTGTGTGTAGAAAATGGGGTGAGGTTAGCTAGGTTTCCAGGCTCCTTGTGGATTGTCTAATTGGAATTATTTAATGGACTCTGGAGCATAAGGGCTCTCCCTAATTGTGTGGTGTCATTAGCTCAGGTACTTAGCAGCCCACAGTGTGAGAGCCCAACAAGGGAAGTAGTTGGGATGTATACTTAACTGCTTAAGAAAGGGAACCGATTGGCCTACAGCCAGGGCCTCAAGACTAGGTTAAGACAGTGTTCCAAAACAAAAACAAACAAAAAATACAGATATATTAAAGGGGGCTACAAAAGAGGAGCGGGAATAACCTTAGCTGCAGGAGAAGACATCCTAGGCCAGACAAATAGAAATCATGGTCAGACCCCAGGCAGGTATTCAGCGCCAGAGTGACTGGTTCACTGTTGATGCTTTTTGACTGAATTAATCCCCAAATGTCAACAGAGCAGACAGCACCTGGACTAAAATTGTCCTCAGTCATGGAGGTGAGAAGAGCCAGACAACACTGCCGAGATGAGAACTGCTACCCAATGTGCCAGAAGATCATATACATTCTATCTACCTTCCTCCTTTCCAGCCCTCAACTGAGACCCAGATTGAGAGGGATGTAAGAGAAGGATGAAGAACTCTCGAAAAATATAATTTTACATTAAAAATCCAAGGAAAGATAAAATTACATAGGAGACCTTTTAAATCATTGGATTGCGTTGAATTTACTGGTTAGGACTAAATGATGTATTTTTTTTCCTACACTCTGTATTGGTAAATTTTGGCCAACCCAAACAAAACAAAACAGATAGGCTAATTTTAGTCTGCAGACAGCTGGATCACATTCAATCTCTGGCTCAACTTATATTCCTGAAGTTTATTCTTTCCTAATTGCTTTTAGTCTCCATACTTTCTAGACCCAAAAGATACATGTACACCCACTTGCTGCGTCTTCATGGTTGCTAGGTATACATAGCTCCTTTAACCTAAATTCTCTGGGACACAACATAGTATAGATGGAGAACTTGTAAATATTGCCTGAAACACTTTGCAAACTAGTGTACCTGTTTTGTCTTATCAGTCTTTCCCTCTCCAGTGGATGATATGTCTCATGCTATTGGAAATACCATCCCTTGATGCCGTAACTCCCTAGAGTTACAACTATGTTCCTTTGCTCATTCTTAGAGCTGAATTCCATTGAGATTGTGTCAATATTTATATCTATGTCCTCAGCTTCTACTATAAATTTATTTTTAAAATATATCATCTTATAAATATATGTGCAGAAGCATATGTACAAAGTATATGTATAGCTTACAGAATAAAATAGGACAAATGCCAATATGCTCACTGTCCAGCCTAAAAACTCAAATATTAGTAATTGGAGCCTCCTCATACAGTTGTCTCAAATTCATTCTTCTTCCTCTCTCAAATATATTTTTAAACATTCTCTTTTTTTTTATTTTTTCACTTTAGTGCATGTGCATGTATGTATTCACTATATTGTTTAGTTGTTTTGTTTTTATTTTCTACAAATTAAATTATGCATATGCTTTTATGACTTGGTTTTGCTATCCAACATTATGCTTTTTGGAAATTCATCCATGCCAGTATGTTGAGTTCATGCCAGTATCTTTAGGTTTTTTTATTTGTTCTTACTAGAATAAGTCTGTTGTAGTAATTAGGGTTAAGTTATGCTGAAAGTGACAGAAAACTGTCTGACAGAAAAGTAACAGAAAATAAATGTGCCTAAACAAAATAGAAATTTATGTTTCCTCCACATAAAAACAAAATAGGCAGTTTGGGGCCTATATTGTGCTCCATGTTGACAAGAACCCAGGCTTCCTTTATCATATTGTTTCATCATGTCGGGCCTCCAATCCCAATTTCAGCTTCATATTCACAATAGCAGATGCAGTTTCAACCATCATGTTGGTAGCCCAGCCATCAGGAAGAAAAAAAGAAGGAAAGAGACCGCACACATCATCCTTTAAAGAACACTCACCAGAAGTTACACACACCACTCCTGCTCAAATCCCACTGCATACAACTAAGTCTTTCACCATGCCTACCAGTAGTCTTTATTCTGGTTGACTATGCACACAGCCAATAATCTGGGGTTTTAGTATTTTAGAAAGTGATGAGAACAGATAATGGGAAACAGCTAAAACTCTCTGCTAACCCTGCTGTGGATATTCTTATACAGGAATTATGATGAATACATGCAAGGATTTATCTGAGAGATGAATGGCTAGGTCAAAGCATATGCACATATTTAAGACTATGAGTAGGCCTGGTGTGATGGCTCATGCCTGTAATCCCAGCACTTTGGCAGGCTGGGGCAGGCCTGACCAACATGGTGAAACTCCATCTCTCCTAAATACAAAACATTATCTGGGCGTGGTGGAGAGCACACCTGTTATTCCAGCTACTTAGGAGGATGACGTAGGAGAACTTGAACCTGCAAGATGGAGGCTGCAGTGAGCCAAGATTGCACCACTGCACTCAAGCCTGGGCAACAAAAGCGAAACTCCATCCCCCGCTCCCCTGCCCAAAAAAAGGTGATGGGTAAAGCAAATATTCTCTACAGTGATTACTTAGTTTATACTTACCCTTGAAATGTTCTTTATCTTCCTTGATATGTGCTAATTTGTTTTCTTTCTTCTTTTTTTGGCAATCTGTTGTGAAATGTTATCAAATTGTAGTTTTAATGGCATCTCCTAATGATTAATCAAGTTGAATATCTTTTTGTAATTTAAGGGTAATTAGTGTTTCCTCTTCTAGGTAAATATTTGCTCATATCTTTTGCCCATTTTTCTATTTGCTTGTCTTGTTAAAATTCTTATATAGGAATTATTTATATATTCTATTTATTAATCATTTATTGGTTACATGTGTTACAAATATCTTCTTTTACTTAAAGGTTTTGCTTCTCACCCTTATCTTGTAAATAAATGTTTGTAATGTCAAATTTTCTAGCTAAAATATCCTTTTTATCAACAGAGACATAAGGTTATATTTTTAATAGTTTAAAATTCTGCGAGGTGGGTGGATCACGGTGTCAGAAGCTTGAGACCAGCCTGGCCAGCATGGTGAAACCCCGTCTCTACTAAAAAAAAAAAAAAAAAAAAAAAAAAAAAAGAAAAAAATTAGCCAGGCATGGTGGTGGGAACCTGTAATCCCATCTACTTGGGAGGCTGAGGTAAAAGAATCACTTGTCCCCAGGAGGTGGAGGTTGCAGTGAGCCGAGATTGTGCCACTGCACTCCAGCCTGGGTGACAGAGTACCAAAAAGAAAAAAACAAACAAAAATTCTGAACTTCATGTTTAAGTTTCTAATACATCTGAAATTACTTTTATGCCACAATAAAAAGAAATAATACTTTTTCAACATTCTTTTCTTTATGGAAAACCGCTGTCCCACACCATATATTGTTACATATACCTACAGATCAACAATTAGGGTTTTGTTATATTTGTGGGTGTGGGTGTAGGTGTGTGGTGTGTGTGTGTGTATATATGTGTGTCTGTGAGAACGAAAGTAAGAGGCAGTTTGCTCTGGGTTCCTTGTTTGGCTTCAATGCTCTATTTATCTATCTGCATCAATACCACATTATCTGAAGACTTCTGTTTAATCCTGATATGGCATAAAATAAATTAGCTCTATATGGTTCTTATTCAGAAGTGTCACTTTTTTATTCTTCATCCTTTACTCTGAATATAAATTTTATAATCAGCATAACAAATTCCACAAAAAATTTTATTGAAATTGCATTGAGCCCAATTATCTATTGCTTCGTAGAAAATTATTCTAAAACTTAGGTGTGTAAAATAAGCAGTAATTGTGTTTTAAGTTCACAATTATGTGGGCCAGGCATTCAAGCAGTACTGAATTAGATGATACATCTGCTCCATGTGCTTTTGACATGTTACCTGCAGTATTCTGTGGAGGGACTGTCAGAGGATCCAAGACGGCTTCACTCATGTCAGGCGTCTTGGTGGAGATGTCTGAAAGGCTGAATGTAGCCATTACCAAAGTGCCTGTTTTGGGCTTCTTCAGCATAAGTGTCTTAAGATAGTTGAATTTCTTACATGGCAGATTAAGGTGTATGTCAGACTAGGATACTCACAGGGAATATTTCAAGAGAGTAGCAGTGGTAGCTGCAAGTTTCTTAAGACCTGATCCCAGAAGCTGTCTGAGTGTCACTTCCACCATACCTGATCAGACAAGGAAGGCAGCCATAAAGCTGACCCGGATTTAAATTGAGGGACATAGTCTTCACCTGTCTGTGGAAGGAGTGTCAGAGAATGCATGGCTATCTTTAATCTGCCACAAATCTAAAGATTGAGAATAGTCATCCTTGTAACATTGAGTCATCCTATTTAAAAACATATTTCTGCATTTAGTAGGTCTTATTTAATGTCATTTAAAATAAAATTAAAAATCACTAATAAGGATCTTTGGCTTTTTCATTTGCTTTATATATTTGATATCTTATTAGATCCTCTACAAATAAATGCTCATGTTCTCATCAAACTTAGGGAAACCAGACTAAACCATGAATTTATTTAAATAAGAAACGTATTTCCTGATTTCCAAAAACTGCTAAAGTTTAATAATTTTTCAAGTTTTCTTCCAAATGTTCAATACTAATGAAATCATTTTTAATACACTAAAAATAATGACATTTGTTTATAAGAAACATATATGTGTTTCCTTGATGTGATGTGTGTGAAGGCTAGAGCTAGTGATGATAATAGCCAATGCACGTGTATTTGAGAGACTGGCATGTGACGTATATCTTTTCCACACAGTGTGCATGAGTTTGCAGCTGCAGCTGTTATTTGCAGAGCCTGGCACTATTTATGCCTCTGCTTCGTGTTCTCTTCAGAGCCCTTGTTCTCAAACAGTCACCCACCACTGATTGCCAAATACCAGGTTGAGCTGTCTGCCGCTGCTGTTTTTCCTTGCCACTCACATCTTTGCCTTGTCTTTGAAGGCATACTTCAGTGTGCCTTGGACAAAGTTTTGTCCCTAAACTCTTTTCTGTAGTGACTCTTCAACTCATCATGCGGTGTTTGCCAGGTCTTCTTGCTATTATCTGTTCCCTACATTTGTCCAGCCAACTCCAACGAAGTAACAGCATTTTATTTAATATTATATATGGAATAACTCTGTCATCCCTTCAGATAGTACTTTATACTGTACAAAGTATTTTCAAACATATTATTATTTTAGTTGGAGTCTCACAAATTTGTAATGTTATTGGGGAGTGGTAAGTTTATTTGTTTGCTTTTAATATTTGTTGCATCATAGCCAGATGCTGTGACAGGTAATTTCTATGTAATATAATACTATATTAAGTTAATTTTGCCCATACATTATCCCCACTTGACTGATAAAAAGCAAAGATGATAATGAAACTTATCTGAGTCCACACAAGAAGCTGAGACCTAAACATTCTGCCTCCTATTTCAGGGCTTTCCTACTACTACATACTACCTTCTATGTCCTGTAGGTGATTTGCTTAAATAAGTGAGCTGTAAGACTTCTGGCCGGGCATGGTGGCTAATGCCTGTAATCCCAGCACTTTGGGAGACTGAAGCAGATGGATCATGAGGACAGGAGTTCGAGACCACCCTGACCAACATGGTGAAACCTCGCCTCCACTAAAAATACAAAAATTAGCCACATGTGGTGGGGCACACCTGTAATCCCAGCTACTCAGGAGGCTGAGGCAGGAGAATCGCTTGAACCCAGGAGGCAGAGGTTGCAATGAGCCGAGATCGCGCCATTGCACTCCAGCCTGGGTGACAGACCGAGACTGTCAAAAAAAAAAAAAAGAAAACCTTATATCACTGAGTTGTATAGCAATTTGTATGCCTTTTCTGCAGTACTGATCACACCACATAATTGCTATTCTGGGGTAAACCCAGACCCTTCTTTGAGTTTAGGAGTATATCACAGTTAATATATTTTATCTACAGCACTTAGAATGTGCACAATAAATATTTGACGAGCAAATGAGAGGATGAATATGACACTTAACAACATCATAATAATGTGTATACTTATTTAGAAATGGCATTTAAAGCCACATTGACATTCTAATTTAAAACAATACATTGATCTCTGTATTAGTATAAGTCAAATCAGGACAGAGAAACCACACAGGAATTTCCATAAGGAAAGTTTAATAAAAATAATTATTGACTAGTGCAGAGGATCAAAATATTGAGAGATTGCCTAGTGAGAAGTAAGGAGAACTCTAAGGAACATAAGTGGAGATATAAGAAGACATTTTCCTTAGGAAGAGGCATCTCCCACTCTGCTCTAGGGCTGAAATTAAGACCTTGCTGTGGAGGGCACAGCTGTAGCTCACTGGTGGACAGAGCAGTTGTAACAGTGTCCTGCCCACAGAACTTGCTGAAAATCAGCCCTCTCAGATACTGGGAAGTGTTCACAGGAAGGTATTTCACCAGAGGCATTGGGCGACAAAGCCTTCTGAAGATGACTAGGGAAACTTCTGGATGCTGGTGTTGCTGGCTGCTATGCACTGCAGGAGCCAGGCACTGGGGAAGCTGTGGGAGCCAAAACTGGAGAATTTCCCTACCCTAAAAGAACCTGGTGTTGGAGAAGCCAAGCTCTGTGGGGCCTTGCTACTGAACACACCAAAGCCAGAAAGAAAACTCTTTTTTTCCCTTTAGTGATAAAGCTTAATTAATATTGTGCCAGCTGGCAATGGAAAAATATTTAAAGGGCCCCAATTTATTTTCACAGAGTAGGCAAAAAGGATACATTTGGAGCTGAGAGGCAATAAATTGATCATTTATTCCTGATATCATTTTCAATTCTCATGACATATTGTTGCTTTAATAAAAGAATGGATGGTTTTCTGTTCTTATAGAAAAAAACAAGAATGATGAGAAAGACTTCTACTCTATTATCTTAGTCCTAATATAGCTTATTTTATAAAGTGGTAAAAAGAAAAGCTTATGTGATTCAAACTCAAGGAAACATATTTCTCCTTGACTTACTGTCTACAATATTTTTGACTCTGTATCAGTTAACCTCACTGAATCATAAATTATTTATGTAATGGCTAAAAATGTCCTCATAGTGTGTTGGGAGATATAAATGAAATAATCTTTATAATGCTCATGGCTAATTCCTGGCACACATAATATTCTCTTTTCTAAGTGGTTTATACAGGTTAAATATCTTTTATCAGAAATGCTTGAGACCAGAATTATTTCAGATATTTGATTTTTTTTTGAACATTTACATTATATTTACTGGTTCAACATGTCTAATCCAAAAATCCAAAATCCAAAATGCTTCAATGAATGTTTAGTTTGGACATCATGTCAGTGCTGTTTCAAATATTGGAGCATTTGGGTTTTGGAATTTTGGATTACAAATGCTCTTATATCATGTTTAAAGTATAAGATGGCCAGGCGCGGTCACTCACGCCTGTAATCCCAGCACTTTGGGAGGCAGAGGCAGATGGATCACCTGAGGTCAGGAGTTCGAGACCAGCCTAACCAACATGGAGAAACCCCATCTCTGCTAAAAATAGAAAATTAACCTGGCACAAGCCTGTAATCCCAGCTACTTGGGAGGACTGAGGCAGAAGAAACGTTTGAACCTGGAAGGCGGAAGTTGCAGTGAGCCAAGATTGCGCCATTGTACTCCAGCCTGGGGAATAAGAGAGAAATTCCGTCTCAAAAAAAAAAAAAGTGTAAGATAAGAGAACTAGGCTTTTGGTTAGTTTTTCAATGACTTTTAAAATCTGCTTGTGCTATTTACTATAAGGAGTACTCAAAATGCATTTATTACCAAATTGTTATATTCTGCACAAAAATGGATCAACCTAAATTGAATAAACCTAGTTTCTTTCATTCCCTTTGTGAGAAGACATAATCAAAGATATTTTAGGATCATGGCTACATCAGGTCAGCCAAATCTGTTAGGTAACTGGCAGTGTTCAGCATATTAATAGGCCTGTGTGCTCAGTGATTGTACCTCTGAGGTTGATATTGTTTTAATTAACATAAAACATGTCTATGATATCACTTTGTTCCTTAAAGTCATATCACAACCGCATCAACAGTGAGTGATATATGCTGCTTAGAAACTCTTCCGGTATGTTTATTGCGGCACTATTCACAATAGCAAAGACTTGGAATCAACCCAAATGTCCATCTGTGACAGACTGGATTAAGAAAATGTGGCACATATACACCATGGAATACTATGCAGCCATAAAAAAGGATGAGTTTGCGTCCTTTGTAGGGACATGGATGCAGCTGGAAACCATCATTCTTAGCAAACTATCACAAGAACAGAAAACCAAACACCGCATGTTCTCACTTATAGGTGGGAACTGAACAATGAGATCACTTGGACTCGGGAAGGGGAACATCACACACCGGGGCCTATCATGGGGAGGGGGGAGGGGGGAGGGATTGCATTGGGAGTTATACATGATATAAATGATGAATTGATGGGTGCTGACGAGTTGATGGGTGCAGCACACCAACATGGCACAAGTATACATATGTAACAAACCTGCACGTTATGCACATGTACCCTAGAACTTAAAGTATAATTAAAAAAAAAAAAAAAAAGAAAAAAAAAAAAAAGAAACTCTTCCGGAAGGGAACAAATTAAAATATTTGCAACTAGTAGATAAAGGATACACTACTATTTGCATATGGGTTGAGTCAGATAAATCTGACTTTGAGAAATGGATTTGGAATTGAACATGTGACTTTAGAATATTTGCTTACACTCTCTATGTCTGAGCTTTCTCATTTGTAAAATAAGGATAACAATAATACTACCTCATGGTGTCATTATGATATATACATGAAATAACTTGTGTGAGGCATTCGTAGACTGGCTGTCAGGTGATGACAGTTCAATAAATGGAATTTATATGTGTTCTTTCTCTTCTTAGTTTTTAAAATGTTTGAAATTCTCTGTGTGTGTCTCTGTCTGTCTCTGTCTCTTTCTCATTCTGTCTCCCTCTACATATATATGTATACATCATCTGTATAATTACATATTATGTAATCATTGTATATACAGATTTCATATAAACTGATCACTCCCTGTCTCTTTTTATCTCATGTCATTCAACACTCCCAGTCACTCATTTTCTCCAGCCATGATATTGACTTCAGGTTGCTTCACAGACCAAATTTATTCTCCTCTCCAAGTCTGTGCTCTTATTGTTAATCCAATGCTCATCCCCAGATAATCCAGAGCTACTTCCTTTTTCAACTATTCAGATATAAATTCAGAGTTTGCCTCTTCAAAAACGCCTCCCCTGACCATGTGAACTTACCTACGTTTTCCTCATTCCCCAACCACCCTAGATTTAGTCACTTTGTTTCCTTCATGGAAGTTACCACTATCTGAAATTACCTCAATCTCATGTTCTTTCATGTTTTTAAATGTCTACCTAACCTACTAAAATGTGAAGTCTCATTCACTATGCCTAGATCATGTGACATAAAATCACTGATTGTGTAAAATATCTCAAATAAGTGAAGAATTGGGATATCCTGAAATCTTGTAAAATTTCCTCACAGGCCTTCTAAAAGAGAGCATCTATTTGGACATTTGTGGAGGGTTAGGAATTTATGGGAAGAGATGAGACACATGTGCCCACTGAAAGTTCTGAGCCTCCATATGCTTTCTTTTCTTTTCAATCTCAATGTAGTCCCTCCACTAGAATGTCTGATCTCCTTGCTGCCCTGTATAGATCATATTCTCATTCTACGTGAACAGTTTTGCACATTTAGTTTATGCCACCTGAACTAGACTTTTTTTCCCCCTGTTAATCCTTATAAGGATAAAAACAATCACTAGCCTTTATTGCCACTAATCACTTGCCAGCCACTATGCTAACAGCCTTAATGCCTCAGCAACTTTAATCCTTGAAACAACTTTATGAGGTAGGTATTTTATTTTTTTCTGTTTTATTGATCAGGAAATTGAGACAAAAGATATTTGATAACTAGTCCAAGGTTACCCAGCATGCATGTAGCACAGCCAGTGTAAGTTTAGGCAGGACTATCTCGAAGCCCTTTGTTCTTCCCCACTGTGCTCCCAGCTTTCAAAGATCAACTTGAAGCCCACCTTCCCTTTGAAATTTAGTCCACACCAGTATGGCTTCTTTTTTTCATCTTCTTTCCTAGTGCCAAAAGGCTCTGTATGTCTCATACCCTAAAAATAATCACTCACTTCCTGGGTTATTAATACAATTCTACCAGAGTTGAATCTTGATTCCCACAGCATTTTGTGGGTAAAATTACGAGTCTTGAAGAATCGCCTCACATTTGTGCAAAGGTTAACAATAAAAGTGACAAAGATATATAGATAGAAAAAATACTTATAGTGTTTGAACGTAATATACTTATTGACTCTCAGTCTTTCTAGTCAAAATGTATAATTCCATGAAGGTAATATAAGAGTAGGAAGAGCTTCTTGTCACTGGATCCTAATTTAGATGATTTGCCCATAGAGTCCCTATTGTTATTGTGACATACCATTGTAACATTCAGCATTGTGTTCCCCTGTCAATCCTCTGCAGTGAACTAGAACATTAAAATGTTGTGTAAATTCTATCTTTCATTTTCTTCCCTCTCTATCACTTGGTTCACTGACCTTGAGATTTATGAAATCTGTTTTCATGTGCTTTTCCCATACAGGACTCCTTGGGTTGGCTTCTTATTTGTTTTTGGATGCTTTTCTGGGACTCTTCCCCAGCGTCCACCCCTTTCTGCATGTGCCTTTTATTGCTCGATTCTCACTTGAAACACAACTCTGACATTTCCTCAAGTACTGCTTAGGAACTTAGCTGGAGCAGCAAGATCCGTTCATGTGGGAATCATGAACACATTTCAAACAAATTTAGGTAGAAGGTATTAGTTACCTTTGTATCATTGCTATTCCTTTACTTATCTGTCTCCTAAACTATACTGGAAACCCCTCGAAAATAGGAAAAAAAAAAATCATTTCTTTCTCTTTACTTCCTGTACCTGCTACATAATAGGTATTTAATAAATGCATAATGGCATGAAAAAAAACATAGCATAGACTAAAAAATTATTTGGCTTTGTCAGTACAGTAACAATTATTCCATTAGATTCATAGATTATTTTGGAAAAGAAAGAAAACCACTACTTTTTCTAAAGCTTCAGTGGAATTGGATTCCTTGTTCAGGCAATCTTTTGAGTTTCCTTTGTTGGAAGTTTTAGAGCATGAGAAGGTCTATATTCTGCATTACATAAATAAATATTTTATGGTTAACCGACAGGTATTGCCAAAAGTTAAAGAATAGTACCAAATATACTAATAAAATAATTTTGAAATACTCATTTACATCTATATAAATAAAATAAAAACAGGTTTTAGCTCAAGAATGATTCTCAGATGTCTAAACACTTCCCAACATAAGCATTAAAGCATATTAAAGAGTATCGGTTTCTGGAGTCAGAAGTTGGTTTAAATCCTGGCTCCTTCCTTTACTAACTTTATAAATCTGCCTAAGTTATAGGACCTTTCTGTGTCTCTATTTCTGCATAAGAAATGGGTACTAGGCTTGATACCTGGGTGATGAAATTATCTGTACAATAAACCCCATGACATAAGTTTACCTGTGTAACAAACCTGCATATGTACCCCTGAACTGAAAATAAGTTAAAAAAAAAAGAAATTTAGAGATAATACATCTATCTTAAAGGCTGTTGTAAAGATCAAATCAGATAGTATGAAAAAAGCATTTAGCACAATCCTTGGCAAATAATAAGGATTGATATTGATATTAATGGATATTATTCAAATTAATACTATGTTCCCTCAGATAATTTGAAATAAACTTGCCTTTTATAATTCCAAGCACCAGAGGTTGACTTCTAACCCTGAAACCTTTTATTTCTGTTCTTTTGCTTTCCAGTCCTGTTGTATATAAGAAGTGCCCTATGTCCACTAGCTGACTCTTTTATTAATAGTGAGGGCCTGTTCAGCCTGATTTTCCTAAAAGGAAACTATCCAGCTTTCATTTGCATTTATATGACGTGGTAGGTCTAATGCTTCTTTCAAATCAAAATGACTGTTTTTTTCTGTGTAGGGTGTGTGTTTTGTTTGTTTCTTTGCTACTTTCAACTGGATATACATTCTTTTCCTAAAAATCTTCTGCAGCAGTAGATCTGACTTTATCTTAAGTAACTTTGAGACTGGTGAATGATTTTTGTGTTTGCTCCCTTTCCTTTCCCTCTCCATGATCATCATCAAGTACAAGCCTGCCCTTTGAAGAAAACAGACAGCTTTACGTAGCCACATGGTTGGCCCCTCCATCACCAAGTTTTTTTTGCTAATATTGTGCAGGTAGTCATCACATGTCCACAACTATAATATTATGGAAGTCATTTCAGAAACCATTGAAGAAATGGAAAAGTGTAAATATCATTCTTGCTTTTATGGAGGTCACAATCTACTGGAGGTGACAAAATTGACACAATCTTACTGTATATCTCTAGTAATTCTGTGTGGTAGAGTGATTATATTCACTAATGCTCTTCTTTGTCATCTTTATGGGAGACAAGTCTCTGCACCCCCAGATGAGGACTGTGAGTATAAATTATTCTCTGATGACACATGTACATTAACTTTATATAAATTTATCCATTATTTATTTAGCAAGTATTTATTAAGACTTTCTAGGGTTGTCTCAGGAAGACCTTTCTGTCACATCACTTTATGTTTCTTTTGCAAGAAAACTTTTCTGTAACAGTTTTTTTCAATTTCTCACACATTCTGAAGAAAAGTGAAGCCTTCTACAGAATCTAACAACTGTTTATCACCCACCTTTGGTGTTATCTTCTCTAGAAAGTTTTCCCTAATAGCCACCTCTACCTTTTTTCGAAGTCTGGATTCGGTTTTTACACCTGTGAATTCTCATAGCCCCTTGCTTGCCTCATGGCACTCTACAGTGAATATTGCTGATTTGTCTTTCTCCTCCACCAGACTTTTACTTTCTTAATGGAAATTTCTGTGTCTTTATTATCATTGTTTTCCCAGTACTTAGCACAGAGTCCAGAATGTCGTAGGAAACTGTCATAAATGCTTTATAAATTATACTTGGTGATACTTTTATCTTTCTGAAAGTAGATTCTGGGTCAGGCACTATGTTTTCTACCAACTAATAGATAACAGTTAAAGCCAGCATTCATTTCAACTATATCTGAGGCAACCAAAGAAATTCCAAATGATGGAATCTGGCTGCATAAACTATATTTATGTATTTAAATTCTACATTTACTTTACCACTTTCAAGCTAATTCCTTGATCTTAGGTTGCATTTTATTTTCTCACGTTATACTCCAGAATATATATGCTCTTATAATTTTTGATAATTTGAAGTGACAATGGTACAAAAGTCTTGTATCTATGTGCTTGAAAGAAATGGTACATTTCTTTCTTTTCTAAACCATAGTTGAGCTTGCTACAGCTTTTGGTCTCGTTGATGATTCAAGATAAAAAGCCGACCTATTTTTTGTATGGTTGTGTCTGACAAACTCCTGTATAACCCTCATGTTTAGTTGGCAAATCAATCAATATTTTATCTTAAGTTTTTAGCCTTATATCAATTTTTTTGAGATTCCTTTTGCATATATCTTCAGTGATAAAGAGAGAAAAAAAGAAGCAGTTTTTGAATAATCCTTATATGCTTTAAAGTTTGTAAATGCTGATCTCCTAGAGGCAGGAAAAAAAATCACTTCACACTGACATTTTTTCATTGTTTTTAAAACTTCATTCTCCCCTCTTTTTATTAATCTCAGAGATACTAAAGAGACAAATCTTTTAGGACAAACAACAACAAAAACAACAACAACAACAACAACACCTCACGGTTTTTCTCTTAGTTTTGGCTGTGACTTTAGCCATTGCTTTGTTTTATTATAATCAGATACATTGGCATGAAACTACTTGAAATAGATTCCAAAAGTATTCGCTGGGCTTTTTATTGGCATATCAAACAGGGAAGCATTCAGGCCATACATTAGCAAGCAGCCAAGTAATTAATAATAACACACGTGAAAGAAAATGAATATTTTGGTTGAGAATCAGAATGAGAAGTAAGACAAAGACCTGGGATTCGTGTCCTTGCCCTCAGCAGCAGCAGAAATAATGTTATGAATAGCATTTAACTTGAATTTGCAGCAAACTGCTGCTTTTATCATAAACAATTGCCAGATGGTATACATTATCTTTCTTTTTTCTCCTTTCACAAAAGCAGCATTAATTGCAGAGCAGCCCAGGGCTCCACTCAGCTCATCAGTGTGATAACACTTCATGACCCTGATTAGCCGTCAGTCTACTCAATTAAAAAGATCATTTAGACATTCACCCAATCATTTGCCTATCGAGCCACCTGGGCCTCAACCAGGGGCTCCATTTTTAACATTCTCCTGCCCTCTCTCATCTTGCCTAGCTTTTTTACATATCTCCAAAAGACGTAATTGAATTAAATAAAGCGTCTCAGGGGCAGCTGCAACATCTGCTGTTTGTGGTATGTCAAGCCTTCAGCATTAAAAACAGTTACATATGCTCTAAATTAGCAGGTCGCAGAGATGAAACAGTCGATGATAGTGTTTTTGTGCCAGCGTGAGAAGCAGCTCACAGCTGTGTGCAATTTACAATTAAAGGCTTTATCAGAGCTCAATTGTACTAGTGAATCAAGTGGTGAGAGGTCAGTTAGTGAATTAGACCAATTAGAGCTTGTACAGTTAAATTATCTGTCTTATTACCTACTGATAAACAGCCTTGTCATGTCTTTGCTGGAATGATGAAGCTGAATGAGTTTTATGAAGAGATAATACAAGTTCACTGTAGTGGAACTTAGTGATTTGTGAATTCAAAATCTATAGCAACAAAATGGTTTTATGTAACCTTTTAAAATAGTTATATAACAGGAAACTTTGAATTGGTTAAAACACTTCAGATTAAGTTCGTTATATCTACTTGTGAATGCATGTTCAAGTATAAGACTTTAAGAAATACTTTGCAGAAGAGTGACATATGGATCTCCTAACTTTGCTTTTATTTAATATCAATTTTTAAGTTTAAGAATTAATTTCAGTTAGAATAAAGAATAGAGCAAAACTGTGTCTGGAAAATTTAAGGACCACGCATTTCAAAATAATCCACGAAAAGTATATAGTTTCATGGATATAGTGATTTACTTTTTTTGGAAAATACAAAATCATCAGTCATTCTCATAATCAAATATGCGCAGTTCAGAAGTTGCAAATCCTATATATAGAATATGTCACACCCATTTTCATGCTTCTGTACTTGTATGGATGGGAACTGATGAAAAGACTGTGTTTAAACATTCAATAATAAAATCACTGGTGAATTATTTGTATTACAACTTTCCACTGAATGAATGCTCATTTTTCACCTAGACAGTCTCATGATTAGCAAATAACAAGACGTCTTCATTAGTACAGGTCTCATTGACTAGGCTCATCACCGATACCAATCGACTAAAAAAGCGACACTCAGAATCATTCCTTAATCACTGATCAGAAAGTAATATGGAGAATACATCTTAAATAAAGCATATTTAGGTCTTCTAACATACTTTTTCTTAGAGCAGAAATCCAAATTTTTAATATTAGAAAAACCTCATGACAGAGATTTTAAATAATATTTGTTCATTGATTTACTCTTTATTTAACAATAACGTTTAAGTCCTTGGATTTATTTTATTAATCAAACTTTAGTTTTCTTAGACAGAAAGTTATATTTCTCAAAAAACTGGGACAATCTTTTGCTTTTTCTAACAGGTTTCTGTTTGGAAGCAAAATGTACTAAATCCAATATTAAGGATTATAGTGAATCATACTCAATAATATACATGAGTCAAAAATGTACCTTTCTTTATATAAAAGTATTCCAAAGTTACTTAGTAACTGAGACTCAATATTCTAGTTGTAAAATATGTTTAGAGAAGTATAATCAATATTCTCCTTTGAGAAGATACAACGTTATCACAATATCACTTTATCTCAAGTAAATGTATAAATATATTATAATGCTGGATAAGATAGTCAAAAAATACATTCATGAAATGTATTAGAATAACTTTCAAATGTACCTAGAAGGGGAGAAAGCTGCAAAAGCACCAAATAAATTTTGAAGAAGGTAATTGAGAAGGAACATATCCTGGAAGCTATAGGAATGAAAATAGTATATACATGGCATAGGCATAGATAAAGCAAAAACCTACACTAAAAAGTATATAATTAGATGTAAATTAATTTAAATATTTTTATAAGACAATGTGGTCTTCCAAATGGATGGGGTAATATGATTTTTGTATGGTATTAGAATTAAGGACATTTTTAAAATTACAATCATATTCATACCATAGAAATAAGGACATTTTTAAAGTTACAATCATATTCATAACAAAAAATGTTTAAGTAGATGAGGATTTAAATATTTGTAAAGAAAAAAATTACTAGAAAATATGTAGAGAACTTAAATATCTCGGCTAGATTAGATGGTGCCTTTCCAAAAATGACAATAAAGGCACTGTTACACTTACTGTTGTAAGAAAATAGCAGCAGATTTGGCCACATAAAGTATACTCATGCTTTTACACTTAAAATTTTTAAAGTAACAAGAATAATGAAAAACTACACTGAAAAACATACACCAAGGAAACTTTCAATATTATTACATACACAGATGAATTTCAAATCATATAAATTTACCATTGGAAAATAAGCTAATGGAAAGAAAAAATTAATTTGAAACTAAATACATATACAAACACATAAAAATAAGTATGTAAAACAGCCTCAATATTCACAGAAATGCAAATTAAGACAAAGATTAGATGTCATATTTGACGTACTAATTTGCCAAAGATTTTAAAAATAATAGTAATAACAAAGGCAGAAAAACAAGAAATTATGTAACCTTCCTTGAATAAATGCAGAATCTCTTCTGTAAAATAATTTAGTAAAGTTTAACAAAAGGTTTTGATTTCTTGATAACTTATGGTTCAGCATCCCCCTTTTGGTCATTTTTCTTGAGTAAATTATATTAATCATGTGGCAACAAGGTATCACATTTTCATAGAGTAGAACTTTGGAAATATCTTGGTCTCCCACAAATTAGAGATCAAGTTTAGCAAGTAAGTGTAAGTATTTCTATAGCATAAAATTATATCCATACATTGTTATATTTTAAACAAATATGCTAAAATATGGAAAATATTATTGGTAGATATTATCTTTTAAAAGAAAACAAGGTAAGAAAAAATGTTAAAATACTTACACTATAAACAGAAAATATTCTAGTAGGATGTATACCTATCAGACTTATGCTAGGTCTCATACCTGCATTTTAATAGTATTAGAATGGTGACAGAATATACGGGTAAATTTTCTTCTCTTATTTTTTAGGTAAGCACTTCTTTTTTAATAAGAAAAATAGTTGTGCAAAAATGACTTAAGCAGTTTGGGTTTCCAAGAGATAGTAAACCTAGTAATGAGAATTTAGATCTTACATGATAGAAAACAAAAAGTTATATTTTAATAGAAACAATACATTTAATATAAATGTGTTAAATTGTTAATTGTCTTACAAAATGTTATATTACTTTCCACTGAAAATATTAATTATTTATTATATCCATCTGAAATTTTAAGCAATATACAAATGACTGAAATTCCTTACTCTGTTTTTATTTCTTTTTTATTTTAAATACTTGTTTTTAAGTGAGATTTGGTTCTAGAACTGCTTTTGACTTGATGTGACTATGCTTGGCTTACCAGATGCTGCTTTTCACATTTCCAATATGAAATTACTTATCATCAAGAAATTTTTATTAAAAGAAACATATAGTTTGTAGAAAGGAAATTGAAGACTTTAACATTAAACCAATGTTAATTATCAAACTAACTGGGACACATATATTTAAATTTACAAGTAAATAACATACAGTGACCATTTTAGTTAGCCCAGATGAAAAGTTTAATTGTTTTAGGGAAATCAGTAACTTGAGAATGAACAGAAATACTATACATTTTCAAATATTTTGAGCTCTTCAAGAGACCACAAATGAATGCATTATCACTTTAATTATCAGAAGATATGGCTGTAATTTGGTGAAATATTTTATAAGTTGGGAAATGCTTGAATCTAAGTTGAAAGACTGTGGATGATCTTCTAAAGTAAATGCCATATTCAATAAGGCACTACAAGATGAATTTTCAGTCATTAGTGCAGTTGAACAGTACGTGAGAGAAAACAGTGAATTAATAAGGGATCTATAGGTTTAAAATGGGGTATTAAAGTTCCTTACTATTGCTTTACATATTTAGGTGCTGCAATACAATAATTGTACATATACATGTATATATATATATTCCCAACATTTTGTACATATTGTACATATATGTACAATTATATATATCTTATATATATTGCGCATATATGTACAATTATTACAACTTATAATGAATTGAATCCTTTATCATCATACAGTGATTTTCTTTGCCTCTTGTAACAGATTTTCAGTGAAAATCTGTTTTGTCTGCTTATAAGTATAGTTACCTCCACTCTCTTTTGGTTACTATTTGCATGGAATAACTTTTATCATCACTTTATTTTCAGCCTATATGCAACTTTAAGGCTAAAGTAGCAGGCTCTTGTAGGCAGCATACTGTTGGATCCTGTTTTGTTTTGTTTTTTCCTTTAATCCACATAATCACTGTGTGTCTTTTGATTGAGTAATTTAATTCATTTACATATAAAGTAATTATTGATATGTAAAGATTTACGATTGTTATTTTTCTAATTGTTTACTGACTGCTTTATAGTTCTGTTGTTTCTTTCTTCCAATCTCTCTGTATTCCTTTGTGATTTATTTAATTCTCATAGTGATAGATTTTAATTCTTCTCTCCTTATCTGCTTTCTACAAGTGTAATGATCAAATCAGAGTAAGTGGGAAATATACACTAAATTATTAGTAAATATAGTCATCCTATGTTCTACTGAACACTAGATCTTATTCCTTCTCTCCGACTTAATTTTGAAGTTAAAACCAGAGAAGCACAGTAAGAGAAAAAAACTGCTGGCTATCTATCTCACTAGTAACCATAAATGAATAATCTAAAACAAAATCATGACAAATGCAAACTGTCAGTTTAGAGCAGATTCCTCAAGCTACATGGTACTCAGGCCAAATGTCACCAGTGGAGCCTGTTTTTGAATGGCCTACAGGGTAAGAATGGTTATATGTTTTGAGAACTTTTTTTTGAGAAGATGCCACAGATACCAAATGATACCTACAAGGCCTAAAATATTTATGACCTAACTTTACAGAAAAAATTATGAATCCCTGATTTAAAGAAAAAGTATAAATTAATCTAGTATTTCTGGAGTTCTTATAAAAGATAAAAATTTGATATAGAAATAGGAACACAGGTAGAACACCTTGTGAAAAGGAAATCAGAGATTAGGTGATGCTTTTGCAAGTCTAGAAACACCAAAGAAAGACTGCCAATAAACCACCAGAAACTAAGGGGGAAACATGGAACAGGTTCTTCCTCACCTCCCTCAGAAAGAACCAATCCTACCATCACATTGATCTCAGTCTTCTAACCTCTCAATCTAAGACAATAAAATTTTCCTCTTAACAAACAAACAAACTTCACACCAAAGAAAAGACATGAACCTGATGGCTATACTGCTGAATTTTTCCAAACATTTAAACTGAATTTTTAATTGATAACCTAATGTCAATCCTTCTCAAACTCTTCCAAAAAGTTGAAGAATTGTCTTAGATCAATTGGTGTAACTGTAAAAGAATATTTGTAGCTGGGTAATAAAGAAAAGATGATGCTGGGTGTGATGTCTCACTCCTGTAATCCTAGCACTTTGAGAGGCTGAGATGGATGGATTACCTGAGGTCAGAAATTTGAGACTAGCCTGGCCAACATGGCAAAACCCCATCTCTACTAAAAATGCAAAAAGAAAGAAAAGAAAAATTAGCGGGGCATGGTAGTAGGAGCCTGTAATCTCAGTTTCTTGGGAGGCTGAGGCAGTAGAATTGCTTGAACCCAGGAGGCAGAGGTTGCAGTGAGCCGAGATTGTGCCATTGCACTCTAGCCTGGGTGACAGAGCGAGACTCTGTCTCAAAAGAAAAAAAAAAAAGATCTTTATTTGACTCACGTTCTGCAGCCTGTACAAGAAGCATGGTGCCAGCATATGCTTCTGGCAAAGGTCTCAGACTACTTCTATTCATGGAGGAAGGCAAAGGAAAGCATTTATGTACAGACATTTCAAAGCAAGAGAGAAACCAAGATAAAGGTGGGGAGGTGTGAGACTCCTTTTAAAAATTTACTCTTTTGAGAACTAATCCATTTCCTCCAAAGAACCAATGCAGTCTGTGAGAGTAAGAATTTACTACCTCAAGATGGCAACAAACCATATATGAGGAATCCATCCTCATGATCCAAATACTTGCAACCAAGCTCCGCCTCCTAACCCTGCCATACTGGGGCTTAAAATTCAACATGAGGTTTGAAGGGTCTAACATTCAAAAAGAGAACACTTCCAAGCTAACTTTTATGAGGCCAGCATTACCCTCAAAGTACAGCCAGGTAATGAAACTGTACAGGAAAATTACAGGACAGTATCCCATATGAGCATAGATCAAAAAATGTTCAATTAAATACTAATAAACAAAATTCAACAGCATATTCAAAGTATCATACACCATGATTAAGTGGGACTTATTCCTGGGAATCAAGGATGGTTCAGTATATGCAAATCAATAAATATGATAGAACATATTAACAGAATGAAGTATAAAAATTATATGATCATCTCAATAGACTCAATAAAAGTATTTGACATAATTCAACATCCTTTCATAATAAAAATATTTCACAAATTATGTATAGAAGGAATGTACCTCAACATAATAAAGGCTACATATAACAAGCCCACACTTATCTTCACACTCAATGGTGAAAGCTGAAAATCTTTCCAACATCAGAAACAAGACAAGGATGCCCACTCTCATCACTTTCACTCAACATGATACTGAAAGTCCCAGCCGGAACAATTATGCAAGAGAAATAAAAGGTATCCACATTGAAAAGGAAGGAGTTCAATCGCCTGTTTGCAGATGACATAGTCTTATGTATAAAATACCCTAAGGAGTCCATCAAAAAACTATTAGAACTAATAAAATCAGGAAGTTTCAGGTAAAACAATCAATATGACCGGGCATGGTGGCTCACGCCTGTAATCCCAACACTTTGGGAGGCTGAGGGGAGCAGAGATGGAGATCATCCTGGCCAACATGGTGAAACCCCGTCTCTACTAAAAATACAAAAATTAGCTGGGCATGGTGATTTGTGCCTGTAATCCCAGATACTCGGGAGGCTGAGGCAGGAGAATCGCTTGAAGCCAGGAGGTGGAGGTTGCACTGAGCTGAGATCACATCACTGCACTCCTGCCTGACGACAGAGCGAGGCTCCATCTCAAAAACAATAAAAATCAATATACAAAAATTACTTTTGTTTCCTTACACTAACAATGAACTCTCTGAAAAAGTAATAAAGATTAAAAATTCCATTTATAATGACATCAAAAACAATGAAATCCTTAGAAGTAAATTTGATCAGGGAGGAGAAAGCTCTGTATACTGTGAGACACTGATTAAAAAGAAACTGAGGAAGACTCAAATAAATGGAAAAATATGCCATGAACATGGGCTAGAAGAAATCATATTGTTAAATTTCCATAATACCTAAAGGGGTCTTCAGATCAATACGATCCCTATTAAAATTCCAGTGACTGCATAAATATCTTCTTCTGAGAAGTGTCTGTTCATATCCTTCGCCCACTTTTTGAGACTTTTAACAGATTAGAAAGAATACTAAAAATATTTTTAAACCACGAGAGACACCAAATAGGTAAATATATTTTGAGGAAAAAGAACAAAGCTTGGGCTATCTCCTCAAACATGGTAGGATGGCTATTATCAAGAAAACAAGAGATAATAAGTGCTGGTGAGGGTGTGAAGAAAAAGGAATCCTTATATATTGTTTATGGAAGTGTACCTTTGTACAACCATTATGGAAACAGTATAGAGATTTCTCAAAAATTAAAAGTAGAACTACCATACAATTCAGCAATCCCACTACTGGGTATATATACAAAGCAAAGGCAATCAGTATCTTGAAGAGATATCTGCAACACCTTTTTCATTGCAGCATTATTCACACTAGCCAAGATATGGAAATAAGTAGCCACCAATGTATAAATGGGTAAAGAAATTATAGTACATATACAGGCATACTTTGGTAATATTGTGGGTTTAGTTCCAGACCACCACAATAAAGTGAATTACACAAAGTTTTTGGTTTCCAGTGCATATAAAAGTTATGCTTACACTATACTGCAGTCTAGTAAGTGTGCTGTGCAATAGCATTATGTCTAAAAATAATGTACATACTATAATTATAAAATACATTACTACTAAAAATGCTAATGATCATCTAAGCCTTCAGTGAGTCAAAGTATTTTTGCTGGCAAAATGTCTTGCCTCTACGTTGATTGCTGCTGACTGATCAGGATGGTGGTTGCTGAAGGTTGGGGTGGCTATGGAAATTTCTGAAATAAGACAACAGTGAAGTTTGCCACATCAATTGACTCTTCCTTTCACAAAACCCTTCTCCCTGGAAGGTGATGCTGTTCGATAGCATTTTACCAACAGTTGATCTTCTTTTAAAATTAAAGTTAATCCTCACAAACCTGGTTGCTGTTTTGTCAACTAAGTTTATGTAATATTCTAAATCCTTTGTTCTAAATTTCAGCAATGTTCACAGTATCTTCACTGGGAGTACATTTTATCTCAAGAAACCACTTTCTTTGCTCATCCATCAAACGAAATTCTTATCCATTCAAGTTTTGTTATGAGATTGCAGCAATTCAGTCACATTTCCACAGGTCACTCCTAATTCTGGTAATCTTGCTATTTCCACCACATCTGCAGTGACTTCCTTCACTAATCTTGAGCCCCGCAGAGTCATCCATGTGAGTTGGAATCAACTTCTTCCAAATTTTGTTAATGATATTTTGACCTCCCCCTTGAATCACAAATGTTCTTAAATGATATTTAAAATATATTTTAGATATCATGAATCCTCTCTAGAAGGCTTTCAATTTGTTTTGCCAGTTTCATCGGACAAATTGCTGTCTATAGCAGCTGTAGCCCTATAAAATTGATTTCTTAAATAATAAGACTTGCGAGTCAAAATCACTCCTCAGTCCACGGACTCCAGAATGAATAATTTGTTTGCAGGCATGAAAACAGCATTAATCTCCTTGTACATTTTAATCACAGTTCTTGGGTCTCTTATTGCATTGTCAATGAGCATACTATTTTGAAAGGAATCTTTTTTTTTTGTTAGAGCAGTGGGTCTTAACAGTGAGTTTAAAATATTTAGTAAACCATGCTATAAGCAGATGTACTGTCATCCAGGCTTTGTTCTTCCATTTAGAGAGCACTAGCAGAGTAAATTTAGCATAATTCTTAAGGGCCCTAGAATTTTTTGAATGATAAATGGGCATTGGCTTCAACTTAGAGTCATCAGTTGCATTAATCCCTAATGAAAGAGTCAGCCTGTTTTTTGAAGCTTTGAAGCCAGGTATTGACTTCTCCTCTCTATGAATGTCCTAGATGGCATCTTCTTCCAATATAAGGCTGTTTTATCTACAACAAAAATCTGTTATTTAGTGGTCACCTTCATCTATTATACTAGCAAGAACTTCTTGATAACTTGCTGCAGCTTCTACATCTACACTTGGAACTTCACATTGCACTTTCATGTTATGAAGATGGCTTATTTTCCTAAATGCCATAAACCAACCTCTGCTACCTTCAAACATTTTTTCTGAAGCTTTCTCACATCTCTTAGCCTTCGTAGAATTAAACAAAGTTAAGGCTTTGTATTGGGCCTTGGTTAAGGGAATGTTGTAGCTGGTTTGATCTTTTATGTACACCACTAAAACTTTCTCCATATCAGCGATAAAGCTGTTTCACTTTCTTATTATTCATCCACTCACTGGAGTAGCACTTTTAATTTCCTTCACAAACTGTGCATTTGCACTCACAGTTTGGCTAAATATTTGTCACAGAAGGCTTTGCTTTTGGCCTGTCTTGGCTTTTGACATGCCTTTCTCATTAAGCTTAATCATTTCTAGCTTTACACTGAAAGTGAGAGATGTACAGCTCTTTCTTTCACTTGAACACTTAGAGGCCATTGTTGGGTTATTAATTGTCCTAATTTCAATACTGTTGTGTCTCAGGGTATAGGGAGGCCCGAGGAGGGAAGAGAGACAGGGAAATGGCCACTTGGTGGAGCAATCAGAACACACACATATATTGATTAAGCTTGCCATCTTTCATGGAAATGGTTTCTGGCATCCCAAAGCAATTATTATAGTAACATCAAGATCACTGATTATAGATCATCATAATAGATACAATAATAATGAAAAGTTTGAAATATTTCAAGAATTACCAAAATATAACACAGAGATACAAAGTGAATATATGCACTTGGAATTATGTTTATTAATGCTTTTCATGATTTGCTTCCACATTTCATAGAAAATTGATAGGATTTTCTGTGTTCCCATTAATACCATCTCTTGTCTACAGCAGAGGTCAAGTCATAGCACATTCCCTATCATGCTCCACACCCTCTCTCAATTTATTATAGCCTGTCAAATTCAATAGTAACTGAAAGAATTTTAACCCAATAATCTGAAACTCAGCTACCACTCGTTAAAGTCTTTAAATTTGTGCCTTAGCCCTCATAATAAAATGTTATCTGTTCACAACATACTTTTACTCCAATTCTGATAACTAGATTCCCATTTCATTCACTGTGTCTGAATCACTGGATGATCTATGTATATAGAGAAACTATATAAACAACAATATAAAACAAAAAACTCTAAACAAGTGGAATAGAAGCCAGTAAGCCTTTACTCTAATATTTTTTACAATATGATGTATCAACCCTGTTTGTAGGTGAAGAATAAGTATTCCTTTATAAATAAATATCCGGATTTTAAACTTCCAAAAGCGTTATGGAATACAAATAATATAATATGAAATAAAAGTTATTAACTATTTAAATAACAACAGTGCAAAGGGAAAGTCTCCTCACCATTATATAATCCTCATTGCTAGATGATTGTGGAATCAATCATGGCATTCTCACATTTCTCCTGTGCACTATCCAGGTGCTTGCCTTTACATACTTCTATGTTCTCTCTTTTTTCCCTCTAACTATTATCATCTAAGTTTAGGAAAATCGCAATCAGAAAATGATTATTCTGTCCATCACAGCTCTTCATCTACTCCTGTCTCAGTTTTTTCTTCTGAAAGAGGAGACAAAGAGTCCACATTTTCAGGCTGTTAAAGGAAGTCTGTGCAGAGGGAACATTAACATAAGCAATGTCCATCATGCTGAATGGGAATTCTAGTAGAGAACAGAGTGGAGCATAACTTGAAGTTGAAATCTTAAGAGTCCAAAAGCAGAAATCAGAAGCTAGGATACAAAGTCAGCAATATGAGAGAAGAGAGTCAGAGGCAAGTAGTGGGTGCATGTCTACCTAAAGCAATTTCATAGACAGCCCATGCTGTCTACCATACATGATTGTTTAAGATGCCATCTATGGTGTTGTCTATAGACAACTCTTCTGAGTTTAGGGAGACAGAACTAGCACACTTGTTCTGCCCAGTAGTTCAATGGGGGACTCCGGGCTCAGAACACATTCATGACCTTCTCTATGTGATCGTTATTTTTTAATGCTCTTGGAAATTCAGGCATATATCCTGCTTCTGAATATTTATTCTGCTGTTAAGGAGCAAAAGACATGATGCATTAGGCCTAGCATATGAAACTTGAAAATGTGTAGTACTATGACCATACATAAAGGTGGTAGGGGGAGAATGAGAGACAGGCACTTACTTCATTAGTGAGAAAATATGAAAATGTGCTCAGGACGATCTAAATGCATTTGAGTGTATGGTATGGAATGTATTGTTTCAATATTCTAGAAGCCAGTTGGACATACTACTTACTGTCTGGTTTTATGAAAATTCATGTTTGGAATTGTCATATAAAACATATCACCATGGGCAAAGAAAAAGGAAAATGGCGAAAGCATTTCTAATTTCTGTTTGAAAACTGGACAAGGTGCATGGCATGTATTACTTCACCCTCTCAACAATCCTATAAAACTGTAACTGGTAATTAGTATCCACACTTTACAAATGAGGAAATTGAGACTCTAAAATGTTAAATGATAGCTTGTTTCAAATATACACCAATCGGCACACTCAAGTGATATGGAAAGATTTTAATCAGTAATAACTATTGCAATAGAAAAAATTGTCCAGTGTAGACTGAACTCAGCTTTAATTTGTATAGAGATTACTGAGTATTTAAATTAAGAATGAGGAACTAGGGAGAGGAGAGAGTAAGGGATCAGTTGAATCAGGGAAGTGAAGAATTACAAAGGGTCACTGAGAGTAAATGGTATGAAGCTAGCTGTGTGTGCCAGCAGGCAATTATCAAAGTTAGTATTCTATCCTCACACAGGGAATGGAAGACAGAGGCCCTATCCTCAGGGGTTGGCTGAAACCAACTGTAAAATTTTGGGGTCAGACTTGAGTCTTCTCAGGCAGACAGTTTAAGGGAGGCTTGAATTATGTTAGAGATGTGGCCTTGAGCTGTTAGAACCTATGTTAATGTTTTTTTTCAAGTCTTTATAGCAAAGGTGGAGGCCTAGTCAAGAAAAGGGCTCAGAAAAGCCTGGCTTAAGTTTGGTCAAGGAGAGAAATTTCTCACTTAAGAGCACATATCATAACTAGCCAGTGACAAATCTACTCTCGAATAAAGTATTAAGGCACTCTCCAAAATATATACATTTAAAGGGTACAAAGTGTTCAAGACAAGTGATTTCTACATGAACCACAACTCAAAAATTTATT
The DNA here is from genome assembly GCF_007565055.1 of Rhinopithecus roxellana. Classification (NCBI taxonomy): domain Eukaryota; kingdom Metazoa; phylum Chordata; class Mammalia; order Primates; family Cercopithecidae; genus Rhinopithecus; species Rhinopithecus roxellana. The sequence continues at coordinate 139,285,424 of NC_044554.1, forward strand.
TCTTAGAAAAATCATTGCATGACTCTTCTGGTAACATCACTTTTCCAAAAAGAGGATTAGGGTTATATATAGTGGGTCAAACAAAAATGACGAAAACTCGATGGTCTTTGGTTTTCAGTTACTTGCATCCAAATGAAGACATATTTAGTAAAAATAATTGAATCCTTATAAAGGGACTAGATCATACCACTCATTCTTCAAAGCACTGGGAACATATGACACAGCCAACAGAAAGCCTTACCTTTTCATGGATCCTGTGGTTCTTGCTGCCACGTAAGAAACATTCTAAAGTTTGTGCTTGGAAGCAGCAGTGTGCTCTCTCTAAAACTTATTTACATATACGTATGTATGTAGATGAGGATTGTGTTTCTCTTGTGTGTGCATGCGTGTGTGTGTGTATTTTTTTTTTCATTTCTTTTTAAATAGAAATAATTCTCAGTTCAATAAAGAAAATGTGGACTATGTTTCAAGAACCCTCCCATAGTGGTGATTTCGGGGATATCACATATATTCCTATGCTTTCTTATGGCTAAAGAATGGAGACAAGGGTTTGCAAAATACTATAACGCTAAGCATTAATTTTTATCAAAATAAGACTTTAAAATAGCAAACAACTGTCTAGTTGTAAATACTTGAACTTTCTTCCAGCATCTTAATTGACTCTTTTAAGAACTTTGGGAAGTGGACCCTACATTGTAAAGATAGGATTCAACAAAGCAGAATGTTGCTCAAAAGCTGCTCAAAAAGCAAACCAGTGTTAAAGTGATGATTCCGTTGTGCTTATTGTTCTATTCACCACACATTTGTAAGCATCATTATTGTTCTGAACCATTTGAGTAAGTTGATTTCACTAAGAAATTCTTTGAAATTAGATTCCTTTTTATCATTTTGTCTCCAATCTCTTGACTGGTTTAGAAAATTTCATTTGCTTCTTGTGAAGTACAAGACTGAAGATTCATATTGCACATAAAAAATTAATTCTTGGTCCATTATTATTTTCAACCTGTGTTAATAATGTATTAGATGAGTTTATTGCATAGATGTGAATGTATAGATGGGCACATTTTGGGTTAGACTGGTCAAATATGATTCTGAGATCACTCTAATTCCAAACCAAATTTAATGCTGTTGGTTTAATGTTTTAAGAAATATGACTCTCAGTTCATAAGAGGGGTTTATTCAAAGTGTACGTTGCTTTAGTAAAGGCTATATTTCTGATATTGATTAAGCCATCTTCCACTGGTGTACGAATGATTAATTCACTATTAAATCTTATGACATGAGCAAGCCACAGGACCAACTTTTTAAAAACTACCGAAGTACAAGTACAACTGCATAAAAAGGGCATAAAAACCTCATACACATCTTTCCTAATACTATGTCTATTTTAACAGTATATAAAATAAATACTGTTTTAAGATTTTAAAAATTGCACTTAAATAATTATATTCAAGGAAACATTTATCACTCCTACTGTATCTACTGTATACAATAGTACTCCAGTTTTTTTAAGGAAATATAAATCTTTTATTCCAAGAAATAAAGTCATAGGCTACAAATAAATAAAGTAAAAGCATAAGATAATCTTTTTTAGAAGTTCTTAAGTTCTTTAATAATAAACTTCTCATTCCTAAACATTTATTTAAAATAAATTGTGTTAAAGCAAACTAAATATGGCCTGAGACGGACTCTGTACCTTTATATTTAAGTACTTGTGGATGAACTGTAACCTAACTTAATAGGCAGACAAGATTGAAAACCTAACTTAGAAGTATGTGCCTGTGACAATAGCTGAGTCTTGGCCAATTGCAGCAGCCATACTTCAACCACTCATACACTGCTAAGTGTTCAAATAAGACAATGCCAACCTGTAACCAATCCAGCTGTTTCTATACCTCAGTTCCAGTTTCTGTATGTCTCTTCCCTTCTTTCGTCTATAAATCTTCTTCCACCACATGGCTGCATGGGAGTCTGGCTGAATCTGCTGTAATTCTGAGGTCTACCCAATTCGTGAATGGTTCATTGATCAATTAAACTCATTTAAATGTAATTTGCCAGAAGGTTTTCTTTTAACGATTGTATCGAAGCATTTTACTTTTCTGCTAAATTATTTTTTAATTTTACCAATCTAAAATACATATTAATAGCATATTTTCAAATTTAAATACCTCTGGTAATCACTTCTTAGAATTTTGAAATGGAAACAGTGTTAGAACAAATTTGAATCATTTGAATATAACTCTCTTCTCCATATCTAGGCTACTGAGTATTGTGAGGAAAAGTCACACATCTATGAAGATTATTACATTTTCATACTTATTATCTCCATAAGCCCTCCATACTACCACAGTGGCACCAAGTGTTCTGTTTTATACTGAACCTCTGTTTTTTCTTCTGTAGTGTTTATTACAAGCATATTTTCCTCTCCTGAAATGTCTAAGACCACTAGAATTGTACTGATCTCACAATTCCCTCTATATTTACTGTCTCTCACCTCCAGAAATTTACCAATACTTTATTTTTTGACAGAGGGCTCAAAATGTCCTATTTATCTTTCAATTTCAACTTAATTTCATTTAGAAGATCTTTGAATTATTCATTCATTCAACAATTATTTTCTGAGCACTTATAATATGCTGGGTATTGATTTAGGTACTAGTTATAAGATGGTGGTCAAAGTATCCACAGTCTCTACCCTCAGTGAGTTTTATCATCTATTAAAAAATATAGCAGACTTCTTATTTACCAGTCTTAGAGTTTTCTGGAACTACTATCTCATAAAGCCTGATTTGACTGTCTGTGGGCTTCATTTGCAGGGAATTCAACTTGCTAGCAATCAACAGGATAGTGGTAGGCAGGTATGCCCTTTGAATCATTGTCCTGTCAAGCTATCTCCTTTTTTTTTTTTTTTTTTTGAGATGGAAGTCTCCTTCTGTCACCCAGGCTGGAGTGCAGTGGCGTGATCTAAGCTCACTGCAACCTCCGTCTCCCGGGTTCAAGCGATTCTCCTGCCTTAGCCTCCTGAGTAGCTGGGATTACAGGTGCCCACCACTATGCCTGGCTAATTTTTGTATTTGTAGTAGAGACGGTATTTCACCATGTTGTCCAGGCTAGTCTCAAACTTCTGACCTCAGGCTATCCACCTGCCTCAGCCTCCCAAAGTGCTGGGATTACAAGTGTGAGCCACTGCAGCCAGCCAGCTATCTCCTTTTTTATCAGCCATGACCAAGTGTTCTCTTTCCTTAGCTATAAGATTAAGAACTTGCACTTCAATGCAACTAAGTTTATAACAACAAATGACTAGGATATGGTGTTACAGGTGGATAGCAACCAGATTTCCAAAGTGGAGGTTTTTCAATAATTTTGATTCTCCCACTACTCACAACTAATGTAATGGCCTTTTAGACCTACCCAAGATTATCAGTCAAGTCTCATGTTCCACTAAACTCTGCTTAGAACTTTACCTTCCAACAGTATGGAAGCTTTTTATTTCACTGCATCACATGGAAATTGTACACCATCTTTCACTGGTGTACAAATGATTAATTCACTATTAAATCTGACGACCCATTAGGCATCTAAGCATGTTATTACCACTTCCTAGAATACCCTTTTCTTCTTTGTTGATTTATGTTTCAAGGCTAGTGTTTTGTTCTGGAATATTATCTCAAACCTTGTGTATTTTCTCTTGTGTTTACTATTCCAGGTTATCTTTTTTGACTCCTCCATATATGTTGATTGTTATTCAAGACAATCAAACGCTTGTTTTGGTACTTGCTGCATGGTAGTTAAATGATCCCTTTTGAAACAGCTTCCCAGTAAAAGGACATGGCATTATTTACCTCCATATCATCCATGCTTGGAACAGTAGATGCTAAATAAATATGTGGTAAACTAAAATTAGCATATATAACCAAAGACAGACTCACTGAGTTTTGGCCACATAATTGGATCAGCTTCTGTAGTGTATATATTGTGTATTTCTCATACTATAATATGAAGAGTTGGTCCTTACCAAAGTGTGCTTGGTGTGCCAGAATTTAAAAGTATTTCCTTGATTAGAAAATATGTTTAATTTCTGTAACCAAAACACAGGAACCCATTTCTCAGCATGACTATAGGTTTTCCAAATGTGAATAAATCATTATCCTGTATCTAGAATATTTAAATTTCTTTCTTTATCTTCCCCTTCTGAGGCAACATTTGATGTAGTCATTCACAATGGAAAAATGCATCCTCCTCAACAGATTTGCAGAAACTCTTACTTTAGTCACACCTGTCTGGGAAGAGTGATATCCTGCTGAATCAGTCAACTTCACTGTCATTCTCAGCTTTGAGTGGCTTAATTGTCAAGGTATTCTACGGCACCTTTACAGCAGGGTTAACAACTTTTTGCCTGGTTTTCAAGGACAGGTTGAAAGGAAACAGTGAGCCTCTGTTTGTCTCCATGTCATTGTTTTGCACAGGGATATGCAGCTTTAATTTCACATATTTGGCAAATCCAGGTGATATTTTAGAAATACGGGATTATAATTACCAATGAGTTTCTCTCTTGTCTTAGGTAGACAATAAATACACTGAAAACTTTGTGACATTTTATAGCCAGTGAAAGGCTATTTCTTCTTATGTCATTGATGAACCAGGGTAACTTAACTGTATTTTTTTAAACGAAGCACAGACTATATGAAAATTGATTTACATTGTTTTATATAGTTATAGTCTATAAGATTTCCAAAGTTATGTTAAAAGTCCAATTTTAGCCAGTATTTAAATTCAGAAATGCCTACTTATGTTTGGTTATTCATAAAAGAACACCTATTTTTCTTTTTTATTACTATTAAGCTAGGGATGCCTCTGGACTCTGAGAATATATCAGTGAGTAAGTTTCAGCATTCATAGAACTTGTACTTTATGTGAAAGGGAGATTAACACAAGTATTTTTTCAAAGGCTGTAGATCATGACAAGTGCTATAAAGATAATATTCTATTTAAATGAATAAAAGGTAACTAGGATACAGGGTGGTCAAAAATCCCTTTAAACAGATGACATTTGAGTAGAGACATGAAAGAATAATGAATAGCTTCCAACCATTTAAATAGCTGAGAAAAACAAATCCAAGCAGAGAAAAATAGCAAATGGAAATTCCCTACGAATAAATGGTTTTGGTTTGTCAGAGGAACAAGAATGCCAGAGTTGTTAGAGAGTGGATGCGAAGCAGCAGAATGAGAGATGAAATCAGGGGAACACATGGGAAGTGGTAAACTACAGAAATAAGTTTGATATTTATTTAAGTAAAATAAGAAAATAGTTGAAGAATTTTAAGGGAGGCAGTGTTGTGATATGGTTTGTGTGGTAAAAGGTAACTTTTCTTAGCATTCCTTGATGTATATGTACCACATTTTCTTTATCCAAGCTATCATTGATGGGCATCTAGGTTGATTTCATGTTTTTGCTATTGTAAATAGTGCAGTGATGAATATACAAGTGCATGTGTCTTTTCTTTGGGGTATATATCCCGTAATGAGATTGCTGAGTCAAAAGGTAGCTCTGTTTTAAGTTATTTGAGAAATCCCCAAGCTGCTTTCCACAGTCACTAGAAATTTATAAGCATTCCCTTTCCTCTGCAGTCTTCCCTTTCCTCTGTAGCCTGGCTATTACCAGAAAGTCAAAAAACAGCATTTGAATTTTTAATAGTCTCCATAATAATGGTAGACTTCAACATTCCAATGACAATATTAGAAAGATCATTGAGGCAGAAAATTAACAAAAATATTCAGGACCTGAACTCAAGATTAGACCAAATGGATCTGATAGACTTCTACAAACTCTCCACCCAAAAACAAAAGAATATACATTATTCTCATTGCCACACATGGCACATACTCTAAAATCAACCACATAAGGCCAGGTGTGGTAGCTCATGCCTGTAATCCCATCACATTGGGAGAGCAAGATGGACAGATTGCTTGAGCTCAGGAGTTCGAGACCAGACTGGGCAACATGGGGAGACCCTGTCTCTACTAAAAATACAAAAAAAAAAAATAGTCAGGTGTGATGGTGTGTGCCTATAGTCTCAGCTACTTCAAGAGGCTGAGGTGGGAGGATCACATGAGCCTGGGGAGCAAAGATTACAGTGAGCCAAGACTGCACCAGTGAACCCCAACCTGGGTGACAGAATGAGACCTTGTTTCGAAATAACTAAATAAATACATAAATACAATAACAAACAAATACATAAAGAAAATTGACCACATAATTGAACATAAAACAATCCTCAGCAAATACAAAAGAACCAAAATCATACCAAACACACTCTTGAACCACAGTCCAATAATAATAGAAGTCAAGGATATGAAAATCACTCAAAACCATGCAATTACATGGAGATCAAACAACATGCTCCTAAATGACTTTTGCACAAATAATGAAATTAAGGCAGAAATCAAGAGGTTCTTTGAAAATAATGATAACAAAGGTACAATATACTAGAATCCCTGAGACACAGCTAAGGCAGTGTTAAGTGGGAAATTCATAGCACTAGATACCCATATCAAAAAGTTAGAAATTTCTCAAATTAACAACTTAACATCACAACTGAAAGAATTAACGAAACAAGAAGTCAACCCCAAAGCTAGCAGAATACAAGAAATAACAAAAATCAGAGTTGAACTGAAGAAAATCAAGACATAAAAAACCATTCAAAAGATCAACAAATCCAGGGGTTCCTGTTTTGAAAACTATAAGGTAGATAGTTCACTATCTAGACTAATAAACAAGAAAAGAGAGAAGAATCAAATAAATATAATTAGAAATAACAAAGGGAATGTTACCACCGACCCAACAGAAATAAAAACAGACATCAGAAACTAGTACAGACACCTCTATGAACACAAACTAGAAAACGAAGAGATGGATGCATTCCTGGACACATGCACCCTCCCAGGACTGAACAAAAAAGAAATACATTCCCTGAACAGACAATAATGAACTCCAAACTTGAATCAGTTATAAATAGTTTAGCAAACAAAGAAAAACCAGGACATGATGAGTTCACGGTCAAATCCTACCAGATGTATGAAGAAGAGGGGGTAGCATTCCAACTGAAACAATTCAAAAAAATTGAGGAGGAGGAACTCCTCACCCACTCATTCTATGAGGCCTGCATCATCCTGATACCAAAACATGGCAGAGACACAACAAAAAAAGAAAACTTCAGGCCAAAATTCTTGATGAACATCAATGAAAAAATCCTCAACAAAATTCTTGAAAACCAAAATCAGCAGCACATGAAAAAGCTGATCCACTGTGATCAAGCAGACGTCATCTGTGGATGCAAGGTTGCTTCAACATATGCAAATCAATATACGTAGTTCACATAAACAGAACAAAAAGAAAAACTAGATGGTTATCTCAATAGATGCAGAAAACGCTTTTTATAAAGTTCATCACCACTTCAAGTTAAAAACTCTCGACAAACAGGCCGGGCGCGGTGGCTCAAGCCTGTAATCCCAGCACTTTGGGAGGCCGAGATGGGCAGATCACGAGGTCAGGAGATCAAGACCATCCTGGCTAACATGGTGAAACCCCGTCTCTACTAAAAAATACAAAAAACTAGCCGGGTGAGGTGGTGGGTGCCTGTAGTCCCAGCTACTCGGGAGGCTGAGGCAGGAGAATGGAGTAAACCCGGGAGGCGGAGCTTGCAGTGAGCTGAGATCCGGCCACTGCACTCCAGCCTGGGCAACAGAGCGAGACTCCGTCTCAAAAAAAAAAAAAAAAAAAAAAAAAAAACACTCTCCACAACTCGACAAACTAGGTATTGAAGAAATATACCTCAAAATAACAAGAGAAATCTACGACACACAGCCAACATCATACTGAATGGCTAAAAGCTTTCATTTGCCTTGAAAACTGGCACAAGACAAGCAGGCCCTCTCTCACCACGTCTTTTCAACATAGTACTGGATGTCCTAGCTAGAGCAATCAGGCAATAGAAAGAAGTAAAGGCCAGCCAAATAGGAAGAGAGGAATTCAAACTACCTCTGTTTGCAGAAGACATGATTCTATATCTAGAAAACCCACTGCCACAGCCCCAAAGCACCTTCAGCTGATAAACAGCTTTCGAAAAGTTGCAGGATACAAAATCAATGTATGAAATTCACTAGTAGGCACGCCCAAGATGGCCAAATAGGAACAGCTCCAGCCTCCAGCTCCCAGTGTGAGCGACACAGAAGACGGGTGATTTCTGCATTTTCAACTGAGGTACCAGGTTCATCTCACTGGGGCATGTCAGACAGTTGACGCTTGTCCATGGGTGCAGCCCGACCAGCGAGAGCTGAAGCAGGGCAAGGCGTCACCTCACCTGGGAAGCACAAGGGGGAAGGGAATTCCTTTTCCTAGCCAAAGGAAATTGAGACACACAACACCTGGAAAATCGGTTAACTCCCACCCTAATACTGCGTTTCCCCAAGGGTCTTAGCAAACAGCACACCAGGAGATTATATCCCACACCTGGACCAGAGGGTCCCACACCCACGGAGCCTCCCTCATTGCTAGCATAGCAGTCTGAGATCTAACTGCAAGACAGCAGCGAGACTGGGGGAGGGGCACCTGCCATTGCCGCCAGGAAGATCAAATTGGGTGGAGCCCACCCACCGCAGCTCAAGGAGGCCAGCCTGCCTCTGTAGACTACTCCTCTGGGGACAGGGCATAGCTAAAGAAAAAGCAGCAGAAACTTCAGCAGAGGTGAACGCCTCTGTCTGACAGCTTTGAAGACAGCAGTGGATCTCCCAGCACAGAGGTTGAGATCTGAGAATGGACAGACTGCCTGCTCAAGTGGGTCCCTGATGCCTGAGTAGCCTAACTGGGAGACATCCCCCACTAGGTGCAGACCGACACCTCACACCTCACACAGCTGGGTAAACCCCTGAGACAAAACTTCCGGAGCAAGAATCAGACAGCAACACTCGCTGTTCAGCAATATTCTATCTTCTGCAGCCTCTGCTGCTGACACCCAGGCAAACAGGGTCTGGAGTGGGCCTCAAGCAAACTCCAACAGACCTACAGCTGAGGGTCCTGACTGTTATAAGGAAAACTAACAAACAGAAAGGAAACCCACACCAAAACCCCATCAGTACGTCACCATCATCAAAGACCGAAGACAGATAAAACCATAAAGATGGGGAAAAAGCAGTGCAAAAAAGCTGGAAATTAAAAAAATCAGAGCACATCTCCCCCCCAAAGGAATGCAGCTCATCGCCAGCAACAGAACAAAGTTGGACAGAGAATGACTTTGACGAGTTGACAGAAGAAGGCTTCAGTCGATCAAACTTCTCAGATCTAAAGGAGGAACTAGGTACTCAGTGCAAAGAAACTAAAAACCTTGAAAAAAGAATGGATTAATGGATAACTAGAATAATCAAGGCAGAGAAGACCTTAAAAGAACCGATAGAGATGAAAACCATAACACGAGAACTACGTGACAAATACACAAGCTTCAGTAACCAATTCGATCAACTGGAAGAAAGAGTATCAGCGATTGAAGATCAAATGAATGAAATGAAGAGAGAAGAGAAGTCTAAAGAAAAAAGAGTAAAAAGAAATGAACAAAGCCTCCAAGAAATATGGGGTTATGTGAAAAGACCAAATCTACGTCTGATTGGTGTGCCTGAAAGTGATGGGGAAAATGGAACCAAGTTGGAAAACACTCTACAGGATATCATCCAGGAGAACTTCCCCAACCTAGTAAGGAAGGCCAACATTCAAATTCAGGAAATACAGAGAACGCCACAAACATACTCCTTGAGAAGAGCAACTCCAAGACAAATAATTGTCAGATTCACCAAAATTGAAATGAAGGAAAAAATGTTAAGGACAGCCAGAGAGAAAGGTCGGGTTACACAAAAAGGGAAGCCCATCAGACTAACAACAGATGTCTTGGCAGAAACCCTACAAGCCAGAAGAGAGTGGGGGCCAATATTCAACATTCTTAAAGAAAAGAATTTTCAACCCAGAATTTCATATCCAGCCAAACTAAGTTTCATAGTGAAGGAGAAATAAAATCCTTTACAGAAAAGCAAATACTTACAGATTTTGTCACCAACAGACCTGCCCTACAAGAGATCCTGAAGGAAGCACTAAACATGGAAAGGAACAACAGCTACCAGCCATTGCAAAAACATGTCAAATTGTAAAGTCCATCAATGCTATGAAGAAACTGCATCAACTAACAAACAAAATAACCGGCTAATATCATAACGACAGGATCAAGTTCACACATAACAATATTAACCTTAAATGTAAATGGACTAAATGATCCAATTGAAAGACACAGACTGGCAAATTGGATAAAGAGTCAAGACCCATCAGTTTGCTGTATTCAGGAGACCCATCTCACATGCAGAGACACGCATAGACTCAAAATAAAGGGATGGAAGAATATCTACCAAGCAAATGGAGAACAAAAAAAGCAAGGGTTGCAATCCTAGTCTCTGATAAAAGAGACTTTAAACCATCAAAGATCAAAAGAGACAAAGAAGGCCATTACATAATGGTAAAGGGATCAATTCAACAGGAAGAGCTAACTATCCTAAATATATATGCACCCAATAGAGGTGCATCCAGATTCATAAAGCAAGTCCCTAGAGACTTACAAAGAGACTTAGACTCCCATACAATAATAACGGGAGACTTTAACACCCCACTGTCAACATTAGACAGATCAACAAGACAGAAAGTTAACGAGGATATCCAGGAATTGAACTCAACTCTGCACCAAGTGGACTTAATAGACATCTACAGAATTCTCCACCCCAAATCAACAGAATATACATTCTTCTCAGCACTACATCATGCTTATTCCAAAATTGACCACATAGTTGGAAGTAAAGCACTCCTCAGCAAATGTAAAAGAACAGAAATTATTACTGTCTCTCAGAGCACACTGCAATCAAACTAGAACTCAGAACTAAGAAATTCAATCAAAACCACTCAACTACATGGAAACTGAACAACCTGCTCCTGAGTGACTACTGGGTACATAACAAAGTGAAGGCAGAAATAAAGATGCTCTTTGAAACCAACGAGAACAAAGATACAACATAGCAGAATCTCTGGGACACATTTAAGGCAGTGTTTAGAGGGAAATTTATAACACTAAATGCCCACAAGAGAAAGCAGAAAAGATCTAAAATTGACACCCTAACATCACAATTAAAAGAACTAGAGGAGCAAGAGCAAACACATTCAAAAGCTAGCAGAAGGCAAGAAATAACTAAGATCAGAGCAGAACTGAAGGAGATAGAGATACAAAAGCCTTCAAAAAATCAATGAATCCAGGAGCTGGTTTTTTGAAAAAATCAACAAAATTGATAGACCACTAGCAAGACTAATAAAGAAGAAAAGAGAGAATAATCAAATAGACTCAATAAAAAATAATAAAGGGGATATCATCACTGACCCCACAGAAATACAAATTACCATCAGAGAATACTATAAACACCTCTACACAAATAAACTAGAAAACCTAGAAGAAATGGATAAATTCCTGGACACTTACACTCTCCCAGAACGAAACCAGGAAGAAGTTGAATCCCTGAATAGACCAATAGCAGGCTCTGAGATTGAGGCAATAATTAATAGCCTACCAACCAAAAAAAGTCCAGGACCAGACGGATTCACAGCCAAATTCTACCAGAGGTACGAGGAGGAGTTAGTACCATTCCTTCTGAAACTATTCCAAGCAATAGATAAAGAGAGAATCCTCCCTAACTCATTTTACGAGGCCAACATCATCCTGATGCCAAAGCCTGACAGAGACACAACAAAAAAAGAGAACTTTAGACCAATATCCCTGATGAACTGTCGATGCAAAAATCCTCAATAAAATACTGGCAAACTGAATCCAGCAGTACATCAAAAAACTTATCCACCATGATCAAGTGGGCTTCATCCCTGGGATCCAAGACTGCTTCAACATATGCAAATCAATAAACATAATCCAGCATGTAAACAGAACCAAAGACAAACCACATGATTATCTCAATAGATGCAGAAAAGGCCTTTGACAAAATTCAACAGCCCTTCATGCTAAAAATTCTTAATAAATTCGGTATTGATGGAACGTATCTCAAAATAATAAGAGCTATTTATGACAAACCCACAGCCAATATCATACTGAATGGGCAAAAACTGGAAGCATTCCCTTTGAAAACTGGCACAAGACAGGGATGCCCTCTGTCACCACTCCTATTCAACATAGTGTTGGAAGTCCTGGCTAGGGCAATCAGGCAAGAGAAAGAAATAAAGGGCATTCAGTTAGGAAAAGAAGGAGTCAAATTGTCTCTGTTTGCAGATGACATGATTGTATATTTAGAAAACCACATTGTCTCAGCCCAAAATCTCCTTAAGCTGATAAGCAACTTCAGCAAAGTCTCAGAGTACAAAATCAATGTGCAAAAATCACAAGCATTCTTATACACCAGTAACAGATAAACAGAGTGCCAAATCATGAATTAGCTCCCATTCACAATTGCTTCAAAGAGAATAAAATACCTAGGAATCCAACTTACAAGGGATGTGAAGGACCTCTTCAAGGAGAACTACAAACCACTGCTCAGTGAAATCAAAGAGGACACAAACAAATGGAAGAACATACCATGCTCATGGATAGGAAGAATCAATATTGTGAAAATGGCCATACTGCCCAAGGTAATTTATAGATTCAATGCCATCCCCATTAAGCTACCAATGAGTTTCTTCACAGAATTGGAAAAAATTGCTTTAGAGTTCCTATGGAACCAAAAAAGAGCCTGCATTGCCAAGACAATCCTAAGTCAAAAGAACAAAGTTGGATGCATCACCCTACCTGACTTCAAACTGTACTACAAGGCTACAGTAACCAAAACAGCATGGTACTGGTACCAAAACAGAGATATAGACCAATGGAACAGAACAGAGCCCTCAGAAATAATACCACACATGTACAGCCATCTGATCTTTGACAAACCTGAGAGAAACAAGAAATGGGGAAAGGATTCCCTATTTAATAAATGGTGCTGGGAAAATTGGCTAGCCATAAGTAGAAAGCTGAAACTGGATCCTTTCCTTACTCCTTATATGAAAATTAATTCAAGATGGATTAGAGACTTAAATGTTAGACTTATAACCATAAAAATCCTAGAAGAAAACCTAGGTAATACCATCAGGACATAGGCATGGGCAAGGACTTCATGTCTAAAACACCAAAAGCAACGTCAACAAAAGCCAAAATTGACAAATGGGATCTAATTAAACTAAAGAGTTTCTGCACAGCAAAAGAAACTACCATCAGAGTGAACAGGCAACCTACAGAATGGGAGAAAATTTTTGCAATCTACTCATCTGACAAAGGGCTAATATCCAGAACCTATAAAGAATTCAATCAAATTTACAAGAAAAAACAAACAATCCCATCAAAAAGTGGGCAAAGGATATGAACAGACACTTCTCAGAAGAAGACATTCATACAACCAACAGACACATGAAAAAATGCTGATCATCACTAGCCATCAGAGAAATGCAAATCAAAACCACAATAAGATATCATCTCATACCAGTTAGAATGGCAATCATTAAAAAGTCAGGCAACAACAGGTGCTGGAGAGGATGTGGAGAAATAGAAACACTTTTACACCGTTGGCGGGACTGTAATCTAGTTTAACCATTTTGGAAAACAGTGTGGCGATTCCTCAAGGATCTAGAACTAGAAATACCATTTGACCCAGCCATCCCATTACTGGGTATATACCCAAAGGATTATAAGTTATACTGCTATAAGGACACATGCACACGTATGTTTATTGCGGCACTATTCACAATAGTAATGACTTGGAATCAACCCAAATGTCCATCAGTGACAGACTGGATTAAGAAAATGTGGCACATATACACCATGGAATACTATGCAGCTATAAAAAAGGATGAGTTTGTGTCCTTTGTAGGGACATGGATGCAGCTGAAACCATCATTCTCAGCAAACTATCGCAAGAACTGAAAACCAAATACCACATGTTCTCACTCATAGGTGGGAATTGAACAATGATATCACTTGGACACAGGAAGGGGAACATCACACATCAGGGTCTATTGTGGGGAGTGGGGAGGGTGGAGGGATAGCATTAGGAGATATACCTAATGTAAATGATGTGTTAATGGGTACAGCACACCAACATGGCACATGTATACATATGTAACAAGCCTGCATGTTGTGCACATGTACCCTAGAACTTAAAGTATAATGAAAAAAAAAAAGAGTATATAAATTTACCTATTAAAAAAAAGAAAGAAAGAAAGAAAATCACTAGCATTCTTATACCCCAGCAACAGTCAAGCTGAGAGCCAAATCAGGAAGACAATCCCATTCATGATTGCCACACAAAAAAATAAAATGCCTAGGAATACAGCTAACCATGGAGGTGAAAGATCTCTGCAATGAGCATTACAATACACTGCTCAAAGAAATCACAGAAGACACAAACAAATGGGAAAACATTCCATGCTTATTAATAGAAAGAATCAGTATCATTAAGATGGACGTAGTATTGAGAGCAATTTTATAGATTCAATGCTATTCCTAACAAATAAGGAAGTTATTCACAGAACTAGAAAAAAAAAAAAAAACCTATCCTTAATTTCATATGGAACCAAAGAGCCCAAATAGCCAAAGCAATCCTAAGCGAAAAGAACAAAACCGGAAGCATCACATTATCCAACTTCAAACTATACTACAGAGCTACCATAACCAACATGTCATGGTACTGGTGCAAAAACATAGATCAGTGGAACAGAATAGAGATCCCAGAAATAAGAGCGCATACCTATGATCATCTGATCTTCAACAAAACTGATAAAAGCAATGATGAAAAACTCTGTATTCTGTAAATAATGTTGGGATAACTGGCTAGCCGTATGGAGAATATTGAAGCTGGGCCCCTTCCTCACACCATACACAAAAATCAGCTCAAGATGAATTAAAGCCTTAAATGTAAAACCCAAAACTGTAAAAACCCTGGACGACAACCTAGACAATACCATCCTGGACATAGGAATGGGCAAATATTTCATGACAAAGACACCAAAAGCAACCACAACAAAACCAAAAATTGACAAGTGGGATTTAACTAAATGTAAGAGCTTCTGCACTGCAAAATAAACTATCAACATAGTAAACAGACAACCTACAAAATGGGAGAAACTTTTTGCAAACTATGTATCTCACAATGGTCTAATATTGGACATCTATAAGGAATTTAAACAAAGTTACAAGGAAAGAATAAACAACCCCATTAAAAAGTGAGCAAAGGGGAGCTCCAGACAGAGCAGCATGCAGAGGCTTGCATTGTGAATTTTAGCTCCAGATCAACTGCAAGAACAAACCAGCAATCCCGAGAGGACCCACAGACCCCCCGAAGGAAGCAGACTGCTCCTGCAGGACCCAGGAGACGCCCCAAATACTGTGAGGGCCCCAGCTGCAGAATTGGGAAAGGGAGACCCTCCTCTTCCAAACACACACTCCCACTGGAGAAACTAAAGGTCTGTTTGCAGGAAAAGTTTCTGGCCTTACCTGGGACTGAATCAATTTAGAGAGCTGAGTGAAATGCAGGGGTAGAGGAAGCAGTGGAAAGGCCCTGGGAGCTTGTTGGGTCCCCAAGCAGGCCATTCTTGTCTGGTACCCCAGGGATCCATCAGGAGGGTGGCCACAGGTAAAACTCCACAGGGAGAATGAAATCTCTAGATGAACTTCGTAACAATTTGAAAGGGGCAAGAAGCCACCTGGCCAGAACTCA
Organism: Rhinopithecus roxellana; assembly: GCF_007565055.1. NCBI lineage: Eukaryota > Metazoa > Chordata > Mammalia > Primates > Cercopithecidae > Rhinopithecus > Rhinopithecus roxellana. The sequence continues at coordinate 139,301,246 of NC_044554.1, forward strand.
AGGGAAGGTGCAAATCTGGTGTCCAGACACCACAGGCAGGGGAAGAACCAAGCCCTTTTCTTTCACAGCTGTGAGGTGGGTAGCCTGGGGCAAGTTCTCAAGTCCATCTTGCCCACTGCCTAGAAACAGACTCAGGGCTGTTGGTCGGGGGCATGGTGGGAGTGAGACCAGCCCTTTGGTTTGTGTGGGAGCTGGGTGGAACCTGTGACTGCCAGCTTTCTGCATGACAATCTGCATGATTGAGCAGAGACAGCCATAATCCACCTATGTACAGAACTCCAGGGACCTCACCCCCATCCCCCACAGCAGCTGCAGCAAGACCCGCCTAAGGAGAGTCTGAGAACAGACATGCCTAGCTCTGTCCCCACCTGATAGTCCTTCCCTACCCACCCTGGTAGTGGAAGACAATGGGCATATAATCTTGGGAGTTCTAGGGTCCTGCCCACCACAATCACTCTCCATACTACTATAACTAATGCTCTCTGGAAATCACCACCTCCTGGCAGGAGGCCAACCACCACAAAAATAGAGCATTAAACCACCAAAGCTAAGAACCTTCATGGAGTCCATTGAATGCCCCCCACCACCTCCACCAGAACAGGTGCTGGTATCCATGACTGAGAAACCCAGAGACGATTCACAGCACAGGACTCTGTGCAGACAATCCCCAGTACCAGTGTACCAGCCCAGAGCTGGGTAGACTTGCTGGGTGGCTAGATCCAGAAGAGAGACAACAATCACTGCAGTTTGACTGACAGAAAACCACCTCCATAGGAAAATGGGAGAGTACTACATCACAAGAATACCCTGTAGGACAGAAGAATCTGAACAACAGCCTTCAGCCCTAGACCTTCCCTCTGACAGAGCTTACTCAAATGAGAAGGAGCCAGAAAACCAACCCTGGTAATATGACTAAACGAGGCTCTTCACCCTCCCCACACCCCACCCAAAAAATCACACTAGTTTACCAGCAATGGATCCAAACAAAGAAGAAATCCCTTATTTACCTGAAAAAGAATTCAGCAGATAAGTTTTTAGCTAATCTGGGAGACACCAGAGAAAGGCGAAGCCCAATGCAAGGAAATCCAAAAAACAATACAAGAAGTGAAGGGAGAAATATTCAAGGAAATAGAGAGCTTAAAGAAAAAACAATAAAAAATTCAGGAAACTTTGGACACACTTTTAGAAATGTGAAATGCTCTGGAAAGTCTAAGCAATAGAATTGAACAAATAGAAGAAAGAAATTCAGAGCTCAAAGACAAGGTATTTAAATTAACCCAATCCAACAAAGACAAAGATGAAATAATAAGAAAATATGAACAGAGCCTCTGAGAAGTCTGGGATTATGCTAAATGACCAAACCTAAGAATAATCGGTATTCCTGAGGAAAAAGATAATTCTAAAAGTTTGAAAAATGTATTTGGGGGACTAATCAAGGAAAACTTCCCCAGCCTTGCTAGAGACCTAGACATCCTAATATAAGAAGCGTAAAGAACATCTGGGAAATTCATCACAAAAAGAGCATCACTTAGGCACATTGTCATCGGATCATCCAAAGTTAAGACACAGAAAAGAATCTTAAGAGCTGTGAGACAGTAGCACCAGGTAACCTATAAAGGAAAACCTATCAGATTTATCAGCGGAAGCCCTCCAAGCAAGAAGGCATTGGTGCCCTATATTCAGCCTCCTCAGACAAAACAATTATCAGCCAAGAATTTTGTATCCAGCGAAACTACGCATCATATATGAAGGAAAGATACAGTCTTCTTCAAACAAACAAATGCTGAGAGAATTTGTCATTACTAAGTCATCACTACAAGAACTGCCAATAGGAGCTATAAATCTTGAAACAATTCTTGGAAACACATCAAACAGAACCTCTTTAAAGCATAAATTACACAGGATCTATAAAACAAAAATACAAGTTAAAAAGCGAAAACAAAAAACAAAAAAACCAAAGTACAAAAGAACCAAAAAACAAAAGACACCAAAAGCAAGCAGGTGTCCATTCTTATATCAGACAAAACAAACTTTAAAGTCACAGCAGTTAAAAGAGGCCAAGAAGGACATATATAATGGTAAAAGGCTGTGTCCAACAGGAAAATATCACAATCCTAAACATATATTCACCTAACACTAGAGCTCCCAAATTTATAAAACATTTACTAATAGATGTAAGATATAAGATAGACAGCAACACAGTAATAGTGAGGGACTTCAATACTTCACTGACAGGGTTAGACAGATCATCCAGACAGAAAGTCAACGAGGAAACAATGGATTTAAACTATACGTTGGAACAAATGGACTTAACAGATATACACAGAACATTTCATCTAACAGCTGCAGAATACACATTCTATTCAATAGCCCATGAAACTCTCTTCAAGATAGACCATAGGATAGGTTGTAAAACAAGCCTCAATAAATTTAAGACAATTGAAATTATATCAAGGACTCTCTCAGACCACAGTGGAATAAAACTGGAAATCAGCTCCACAAAGAACCGTCAAAATTGTGCAAATACATAGAAATTAAGTAAACTGCTCCTGAGTGAGCATTGGACCAAAAATGGAAATTAAAAAATTCTTTGAACTGAATGACAGTAACGACACAGCCTACCAAAACCTCTGGGATACAGCCAAGGAAGTGCTAAAAGGAAAGGTCATAGTCCTAAGCACCTACATCAAAAAGACTGAAGGAGCACAAACTGACATTCTAAGGTTGAGCCTCAAGGAACTAGAGAAACAAGAACAAACCAAACCCAAATCCAGCAGATGAAAGGAAATAGCCAAGATCAGAGCAGAGCTAAATGAAATTGAAACAACAACAAAAAATCAATACAAATGATAAATGAAAGAAAAAGCTGGTTCTTTGAAAAAATAAATAAAAGTGATAGACCATTAGCAAGATTAACCAAGAAAAGAAGAGAGAAAATTCAGATAACTTCACTAAGAAACAAAACAAGAGACATTACAACTGACACCACTGAAATACAAAAGAGCATTCAAGGGTACTAAGAACACCTTTACACACACAAACTGGAAAACCCAGAAAAGATGGATCAATTCCTGAAAAAATACAACCCTCCTAGCTTACATCAGGAAGAATTTGATACCCTAAGCAGACTAATAACAAGCAGTGAGATTGAAATGGTAATTTTAAAATTACCAACAACAACAACAAAAAAGCCCAGGACCAGATGGATTCACAGAAGAATTCTACCAGACATTCAAAGAATAATTAGTACCAATCCTTTTGACACTATTCCACAAGATAGAAAAAGAAGGAACTCTCCCTAATTCATTCTATGAAGCTAGCATCACCCTAATAACAAAGCCAGGAAAGGACTTAACCAAAAAAGAAAACTATAAACCAATACCCTTGATGAACATAGATGCTAAAATGTTTAACAAAATACTAGCTAACTGAATCCAACAACATATCAAAAAGATAATTCACCATGATTAAGAGGGTTTCATACCAGGGATTCAGGGATGGTTTAATAAATGTGATATACCACGTAAACAATTTAAAAACAAAAATCACATGATCATTTCAATAGATGCAGAAAAAGCATTTGACAAAATCCAGCTTCCCTTTATGATTAAAACTCTCAGCAAATTCAGCATACAAGGGACATATGTCAATGTAATAAAAGCCATCTATGACAAACCCACAGCCAACATAATACTGAATGGGGAAAAGTTGAAAGCATTCCCTCTGAGAACTGGAGCAAGACAAGAATGCTCACTCTCACCAGTCCTCTTCAGCTTAGTACTGGAAGTCCTGGCCAGAGCAATCAGACAAGAGAAAGCAATAAAAGGCAGCCAAATCAATAGAGAGGAAGTCAAACTGTCACTGTCTGCTGATAATATGAATATTTACCTTGAAATCCCTAAAGACTCCTCCAGAAAGCTCCTAGAACTGATAAAAGAATAGCAAAGTTTCTGGATACAAGATTAATTTACACAAGTCAGTAGCTCCTCTATATACCAACAGACACCAAGCAGAGAATCAAATCAAGAACTCAACCCCTTTTACAATAGCTGCAAAAAAAATAAAATAAAATACTTAGGAATACACCTAACCAAGGAGTCAAAAGACCTCTACAAGGAAAACTACAAAACACTGCTGAAAGAAATTATAGACGACACAAACAGTGGAAACATATCCCATGCTCATGGATGGGTAGAATCAATATTGTAAAAACGACCATGTAGACTGCCAAACACCATCTACAAAATCAATGCAATTCCCATCAAAATACAACCATCATTCTTCACAGAATTAGAAAAGAGCAATTCTAAAATGTGTATGGAATCAAAAAAGAGACCACATAGCCAAAGCAAGACTAAGCAAAAAGAACAAATCTGGAGGCATCACACTACCTGATTTTAAACTATACTATAAGGCCATAGTCACCAAAACAGTGTGGTACTAGTATAAAAACAGGCAAATAGATTAATGGCGCAGAATAGAAATCCCAGAAGTAAAACCAAATACTTGCAGGTAACTGATCTCCAACAAAGCAAACAAAAACATAAAGTGGGGAAAAGACACCCTTTTCAACAAATAGTGCTGGGATAATTGGCTAGCCACATGCAGGAAAATGAAACTGGATCCTCATCTCTCACCTTATACAAAAATCAACTCAAGATGGATTAAGGACTTAAACCTAAGACCTGAAACTATAAAATTCTAGAAGATAACATTGGAAAAAATAATAAATAAATAATTGTTTACCAGGGTAACCCATACACTTATTTACTTAGGCATTGGCTTAGGCAAGAATTCCATGACTAAGAACCCAAAAGCAAATATGTTAAAAACAAAGATAAATAGTTGGGACATAATTAAATTAAAGAGCTTTTTCACAGCATAATGAACAGTCAGCAGAGGACAACCCACGGAGTGGGAGAAAATCTTCACAATCTATACATCTGACAAAGCACCAATACCCAGAATCTACAACAAACTCAAACAACAAATTGGTAAGAAAAAGCAAACAAACCCATCAAAAAGTGGGCTAAGGACATGAATAGACAATCCTCAAAATAAGATATACAAATGGCCACAAATTTACGAAAGAATGCTCAACATCACTAATGATCTGGGAAATGCAAATCAAAACAATGCAATACCACCTTACTCCAGCAAGAATGGCCATGATTTAAAAAATAAATAAAAAGAAGTAGATGTTGGTGGGATGCTGTGATCAGGGAACTCTTCTACACTGCTTGCTGGTGGGAATGTAGACTAGTACAGCCACTATGGAAAAGAGTGTGGAGATTTCTTAAAGAACTAAAAGTAGAACTACCATTTGATCCAGCAATATGACTACCTGGCATCTACCCAGAGGAAAAGAAGTCATTATTCCAAAAAGATGCTTGCACAGGCATGTTTATAATTCATAATTGCAAAATTGTGGAACCAACACAAATGCCCATCAATCAATGAGTGGATAAAGAAACTGTGGCATATATGTACAATGGAATACTACTTAGCCATAAAAAGGAATGAATTAACAGCATTTGCAATGACCTGTATGAGATTGGAGACTCTTAGTCTAAGTGAAGTAAATTAGGAATGAAAAACCAAACATTGTACGTTGTCACTGGTATTTGGGAGCTAAACTATGAGGATGCAAAGGCCTTAGAATGCTACAATGGACTTTGGGGACAGGGGGAAGAGTGGCAGGGGTCAAGGGATAAAAGACTACAGATAAAGGTGCAGTGTACACTGCTCGAGGAATGTGTGCACCAGAATCTCACAAATAACCACTAAAGAAATTACTCATGCAACCAAATACTACCTGTACCCCAATAACTTATGAAAAAGTAAAAAAGTGTATGGGTTACCCTGGTAAACAATTATTTCAAAAATTTATTTTAGTAATAGGAATCTAGCTATTGTACTGGTAATAAAACTAGTAAATGAGAACAAAAAAAAAAGTGGGCAAAGAACATGAACAGACTCTTTTCAAAAGAAGATATTCACGTGGCCAATATGCATATGAAGAAAGCTCAATGTCACCTATCATTAGAAAAATGCAAATCAAAATCACAATGAGATAATATCTCACAACAGTCAGAGTGGCCATTATCAAAATGTCAAAAAATAATAGATGCTGGTGAGGTTGTGGAGAAAATGGAACACATATACACTGTTGGTGGGAGTGTAAATTAGTTCAGCCCTTGTGGAAGGAATTATAGCAATTCCTCAAAGAGGTAAATGCAGAACTATCATTTTACCCAGCAATCACACTACTGGCTATATACCCAGAGGAATATAAATAATTCTAGCATAAAGACACATGCACGTTAATATTTTTTGCACACTATTCACAATACCAAAAGCATGGAGTCAACCTAAATTTCCATCGTTGACAAATTAGATAAAGAAAATGTGGTACATATATACTATGGAATACTATGCTGCCATAAAAAGAATGAGATAATGTCTTTTGTGGGAACACAGATGGAACTGGATGCTATTATCTTTAGCAAACTAACACAGAAACAGAAAATCAAATACTGAATGTTCTCACTTATAACTTGGAGCTAATTGATGAGAACTTATAAACACAAAGAAGGAAACGAGATACTGGAGTCTACTTGAGGGTGGATGGTGGGAGGAGGAGAAGAGCAGAAAAGATAACTATTGGGTACTGGGCTTAATATCTGGGTGTTGAAATAATCTGTACAACAAACCCTGTGACACAAGTTTACCTTTGTAACAAACCTTCACATGTATCTCAAAACCTAAAATAAAAGTTAAAAAAATAAAACCAAATGGATTTTTTTAAGTAAAACAAACAAAACAAGAAAAACTTCCTTTTTCCACAGTCATCTTCAGCAAGCAATTGCATCTTCAAAACTCCAAAATTTCCCTTTTATTTATTATTTTGACAAAAGTGAAAGAAGGTTCTTATGATTTTGCTTGTCATTTTCGGGTTCAAAAATAAATCCTATGATTACTTCAGTACTTCAGACATGCACACACACACACACACAACCTCTCTCAGCATAATAACCCAAACTGTAAATGTCCATCAAACTCATAAGTTCTTGTTCCCCCAAATCAGCCCAGCAATGGAAGAACAAATGGAGAGTTGCCATTTCCCTTTCCATCACTCACTTCTCTCTACTCTGGACTAGTTGTGACTTCTGACGTATTCAAGACAATAACAAAGCCATTTTAGCACCTATCACCTCTCATAAATATAATCTTCTGGAGGGCCAACCAGCCGCCAACAAACCTGCTGACCTCTTTCACTTCTTCTCTTCTATGTCCCCTATGGGACTGAGGTATTAAGGGGGCCCAAAACTAGATCCTGCATATTTGATTTGTCATTATCACATGGTTAGCTCGCACCTTATTTTGCAAAGAGGTGGGTAGTGGTGCCAAAAATAGGTTTTCTTGAGAGTTCACAAAACTTAAATGGAAACATTCCTATTTCACATCCTACTACATCCAGTGGGCTCTCAAATTTAATAAATGAGCAGCAGCAGAAGAAAGGTAAAGGTGAGTTTCCTCATATCTTAACTATTCTGCACTTTGGCCCTGATGATAGCCCCTTCCCAATGCCTGTTGGCTTTGCTTCACCAAGCCTTACAGTACAAGCATCTAGAAAACATTACATTAAGTGTCTAGAGGTATGGATGCTACTTGGGTTTTACTGTTTCCTAGCACTGTAGCCATGGAAGGATTGTTTGGTATTTTTTATCTGGTTTTCTTGTTGGTACTCCAGGACAATAAACCCTTCCTTCCTCAAAATGTTGTTCAGATCAAGATTAAGTCTGTGAAAGCACTAAATATGAAGTGTTACATACAAGCATACTAGATTTCTTTGGTTCCATTCACTCAGAGCATAATCTTGCTATAGAAAGCAGCTATGCTTTTCTATTTACTTGTTAAGTATAATTGTGTTTCATATTTTTGCCAACTAATGGCTGGCAATTAGTTCGTTATGCAGTTTTCAAATCATGACCTTCACTGTTGCTTTCTTACCGTAAGATCAATTTAATGCCACAATGGTCATTAAAACATTTTAAATAAGATGTTTCAGCCAAGAAATTATTGTTTTTCATATGTTTCCATATTGAATTTGTTTGGTTTGCCACAAGCAGGGAAGGTACTTTTTTCTCCCCAAAAGGAGGTACAATGAATGTTCAATTGGTTGTTGGTATCTGAAAATGTTCACATTCCATGATTTCATTACCTGATGATGTTCAATTTAATAGACAGCGTAGAGAATGGATAGCTGCAAACTAAAACATACAATTATACATATCTTAAGAGTTCTAGCTATATAGAGTTTCCTACTAGACATTTTAAGGTTTGTGTTTTCCTTAGGATAATATGCTTAGTTTTATCCAAAGACCCCAGGGAGGTCTGTGAACCATGGTGTAAAACCACTGGCCTAAAGGGGTTTAAATTGAGCCTCTTTCTCCATTTCTTAAATTTGATTTGTTTACATTTGGCCATATTTCTTCACTTTCTTTTTACTAATCTTCCTAAAACCATCTAGAGGTAGTATGATATTCATTTGACTGTCATATCAAATAGAGCAGTATTTCCATACAACAGAGGAAGCTTACAAAGTAGTTCTAGTCTGTTTCAATGCAAGGTTTGAAGATATAAACTACTGAATTTCTACTTGACTTGCAAGTTCACAGAATAATTATTTTTATTCATTATGCATTAGTATTCATAGGATAATAACTTTGACTTGATTTTAAAGTTTATAGAATAATAGGAAATATATAAAATTATTAGTTTATGTTTTTACAAGCAATTATGTAAATGTATATGTTTTGTGGTTCTGTTTGTATAACAATATCAATGAATACATTCTTAATAAAGATGTAAAGAATAAAAATGTATATGAAACATAACCCTATTTTTCCTTTTACTATCCATGTCTCCATGTAAGAGAAAGCCGCAGTCAGTACTTCGTAGTTCATTCTTCCATTATCCTTTTATAAATATAGAATTTTTTAAAGAAATGAGGAAAGAAGAAGCAATCTCACAGGGCTTTACAGATTATTTCTAGCACCATTTCAAGGAATTTTTTAAAAATCTCTAAGTATAAATATCTATAACATAGATAAGATGACTATTTATCCTCTTAGTATAACCCCCATTTAGAAAGAAACTGCAAACACATTAGTTTCTATCTAATCTAAATATAATGACAAAATTGTAAATAAAGTACTACCAAATGAAAATCAGTGGTGTACAAAAATAGTGCTATGGTTTGCTACTACCATAGCCCTACTAGTTTCACTACTTACATACATTGAGCAATAAATTACATGTGTTTTCTAGTCTGTGACATTTTCCCTCCCTCATGAGGCTAGAGACCACATCTGCATAGCTTGAGCTCCAGCCTCTTGCAAGACTCTATGTCTAAAATTCCCAGAGACTTCAAAAGTAACATTTCAAACTTGCCATTTTGGCTTTCCTTATTCCTCAGTTTTTTAATCCAAGTGTTCCTTATTTTTGTAAACTTTTATAGACATAGTCAAATACTATGTTTTCTATAATATTTCTCTATAATATTAAAAGGCGAGGCCAGGCACAGTGGCTCACAACTGTAATCCCAGTACTTTGGGAGGCGGAGATGGGCAGATCACGAGGTCAGGAGATCGAGAACATCCTGGCTAACACGGAGAAACCCCGTCTTTACTAAAAAAAATACAGAAAATTAGCGGGCGAGGTGGCAGGCGCCTGTAGGCCCAGCTACTCGGGAGGCTGAGACAGGAGAATGGCGTGAACCCGGGAGGCGGAGCTTGCAGTGAGCTGAGATCGCGCCACTGCACCCCAGTCTGGGTGACAGAGCGAGACTCCGTCTTAGGAAAAAAAAAAAAAAAAAAAAAGCGGGGGAGGGGGTTGAAGAGATTCCTGTATCATTTAGCTTAGTCCACTGGAATTGCCAAAAACCCATGATTTATTTTTTAAAAAGGGCATCCAGTAACATCCCCAGAAATGTACAATAATATATGTGAACTACTATAAAATGATCATGTTCTTAAAGATTCTTTACTTTCTGAAAAGATCAAATTTTAATTATGAGAGATATTGCCTCGTATTTTACTGTGATGTAATTCTCAAAATTTTGATTTCTGTGAGTGAAATATAAAGTAACTTATATTTAATCAAAAATCATTGCAAATCCCCCCTTCATTCAATCTGGGAAACAGAGATGCATAATTTGTATTTCTATGATCCATTTAGTCACAATTTAGTCTATTACAAGACTCAACTTTACAAAAGTAAAAACTTATAGATATTACAAATAGAATAAAGTTATATTCTCTTTCCACAAGATTTGAAACATATGTAAAAGGCATATGAAATATTATATACTAGGATATACTAGGGTATGAGTCTCTTTTTAGAAATAAAAAATATCAAAATCCCATTTTCAAAGTTTGGAAACTAATGAGTTACTTACAGCTGTGAGATAGTGAAAACTTACTTTTTATAATTATGCTAACAAATTTTAGGATATGTCTCTGGCTCATCATTAGCCGAGTCTAAGGGAAATAACAGAATGTCAGCAGGAGAAATGACTCCTCTGCTTGAGATTTTACTAGATAAAGCATGTTACTTTGATTAGAATGATTTATGAGTAAAACCGAGAAAAGTTAGATGCTGTTTGAAGGGCACAAATAAGCATATTCAACTTAATTCTAAGTTCTACTCACTGGAAATATTCCAAAATATTGATCTCCTCTGTTTCTCATGTCGATATGTAAAACTGAAGCTAGTTTTGCATGATATCCAAAATTTTAATGGAAACCCCTCTCTCCATAATTTTTTCTGCTCCTCTATATCAAATTAATGTCTCTTTCTTATAAGTGAGCTACTTACTAATGATTGCGATTGCATAGATTTATGTATGTCTGCCTTTCCATCTAGAAGTCCTTGCAAACAGTGACCCCTCTTTGCTCATCTTTCCCTCTTTTGTAGCAATTTCCAATTGTATAAACACAGTGAGAGCTTCTTTTTAAATTAAAATGTGATTTAACATGGTTGCATAATGTAACCCAGATTACAGATTTCTTTTATTTTTATAATTTGCTAAGCTGCTAGAAGATCATTACTAAATAAAACAAGGGAAAGGAATAATTAGTTTATTGTTGTTTATAATATGAACATTAAAGGTAGGCTTAGTATACTGAATTGCTATAATCCTGAAGATAAATTTATGAGTTATACTCTTGGCATCAAGAAAAACATGCTTGCAAGTATTAACTCTTGAATTCAAATGCTATGCTGAACTCATAAGAACAGTGAATGGCACTACTATTAACTTAGATTAAAAACTTTAACTTAGATTAAAAAGTTAAATCAAATTTTTATAAATGTAGAATATTGATAAAAGAAAGAGTAACAGATTGCAAGAGAATTTTTGTGCTTCCTTTCTAGGTGAGTCACCTGGAAATATCTTCACATTCTTTGAGTGGTGGCAAAAAAACACATCAACCTTTTATTTAAGCTCTTATACTGTGCCGAGTGTTGAAACAGAAGTCAGTGAATAAGACTTGTTTTTAACCACCTTAGAAATTAAGAAAGTATCTAATCTAGATAAGAAAAACTCTATGTATTTAAAAATAAGAACAAATATAAAGCTTTTGACAAAAATGATATATAGGAATCTATGTGTCTATAGACAAAATGCACTACGTCTTTATTGGAATCATTATGTAAGAAATCTATACTTTTTAATAATCAAGGAAAACCCTAAAATACTAAAGTGGACTTTTCTTCATAGGTAAAATGCTATTAATTAGACAAATACATTTACTCAGGCACACCTAAACTTATACATACATAGCTTCTTCATGAAATTTAAATATTTAGCACTTCATGAAATTGAAATGTTTAGCACTTCTAAAGTGCAGAATGAATGACCCTTGGAATCAAGATGAAGAAAAGGGCATTCCACAAATAATGCTTTTCCTGTGGGAAAACATGCTGATGCATCACAATATTGCCATTCATTGAAAAATAAAATATATTAAACCACGAGAAAGAATTAGAAACGACAGTTCCCACTATCAATATTCCAACACTTACTTTGATCCTTATTGGATGAAAAAATTAATTACCAAAATCCAGATATAAATCTTTTATTTAGTCATATAAAACCAAAAATGCTTAAGAACTTATAAGTTCCTTAAGATTAGTTGAGTCTTGAGTCCAGATATAAATCATTTATTTAGTCATAGAAAGCCAAAAATGCTTAGTAATTTTATAAGTTCCTTAAAATTAATGAAGTCTTGAGTCTTATTAAGATTCAATATAATTTAGAGATTCAAATTTAGGTTCAAATGATCAATGCTCACTTATCCTGGGCTGATATTATAATCTAATTTTGAAATAAAGGAAGTTTTACAAATGTAACTTCAGAACAAAATGATTTTAAGTCTAGAAATGTTTCTTTCAAAGTTATAATACATTATATGAAACCATTTCATAAACTGACCCTGATTTTGAAGCTCACCTCCTAGGAGGGAACCCGAAAACTCAATTTTAATATAGAATAATTATTAAATCTTTATTCTAAGATCTTGAGTATATCTAATCATGGTCTATTTGAACAGTAGTATCAGATCCAAAAGTATCCTTAAATAACAAATATGATAATTCTCTCATAGAAACTTCAAAGTGAATGAAGCAATAAGACATATATTCCTTGTACCAAGAATTCTGTATTCAATAAATAAAGCTTTTAATTTTGCTTATCTTATCCATATCTTTACTAATTTTGCTCTTATTAATCTATCAGTGACTGTAAGAAATGTGTTGGAATCTCCTTCCTTGATAGAGAATTTGTCCATTTCATTTTGTAATTCTTTCCAATTTTTCTTTGTATACTTTGAGGTTATTTTTATTAGGTACTTATAAGCTTATAATTATTATTATAGTATTACCAGATCAAGTCCTTTACATGATGTGACTCTGTATATAATAATGCTTTTAAGTTAAAATCTATTTTGTCTTACATTAAGATAGTTAACTCAGCTTTCTTTAGATTATTATTTACCTAGTATACCTTGTTAATCCTTTACTTCAAACCTTTCCATGCCATATGTTTTAGAAGTATCTTTTATAAATACCATATAGATATATTTGTATGAAACCAATCTGAAAATTCAATCTTTTAAAAAAATCACTTACTTTTCTGGGATACTTCAAACAAAATAGCAAACAGCATACTCCACTACAAAATTCCTTAATGTAGATCTCAAAAAACGTTCTTTATATGCAAAAAAAAAAAAAAAATTATACCTGTTATGGACTGAATGTTTGTGTGCCTCCCAAATTCATACATTAATTTCTTAACCTCGATGGAGTGGTATCAGGAGGTAGAGTCTTTGACAAGTTATTAGGTCATGAGAATGGGGTGCTTATGCATGGGACTAGTGCTCCTATAAAACGGTCCTTGGAGGCCTCTCTCACTCTCTTTCTTCCATGTTAGGATACAGTGGGAAGCGGGCAGTCTGTAAACTAGAGGAGGGCCCTCACCAGAATTCAACCATGCTGGCACCTTGATATCAGACTTTCAGCATCCAGAATTATGGCAAATATATTTCTGTTGTTCATAAGCCACCCAGTTTACGGTATTTTGGTATAGTAGTGTTGACTAGGACAACACCTGTGATGCTTAATTTTTTGTGTCAATTTGGGTAAACTATGGTGCACAGTTGTTTTGTCAAACGCTAGTCTAGATGTTACTGTGAAGATATTTTTTAGATGTGATTGATTCACAATCAATTGACCTAACGTAAAAGCAGATCACCTCTCAATATGTGTGTGCCTCATTCAATCAGTGAAAGTCTTAAGAACAAAGACTGAATAAGAAAATTCAAGACAGCAATATAGAAATCTTGCAGCAGGGTGCAGTGGCTTATGCCTGTCACCAACACTTTGGGAGGCAGAGGTGCGTGGATCACCTGAGGTTAGGAGTTTGAGACCAGCCTGCCCAATGTGGCGAAACCCTGTCTCTATTAAAAACACAAAAAATTAGCTGGGCATGGTGGTGGGTGCCTGTCATCCTAGCTACTTGGGAGGCAGGAGATTTGCTTGAATCCAGGAGGCAGAGGTTGCAGTGAGCGAAATCGTGCCATTGCACTCCAACCTGGGCAACAGAACGAGACTCTGTCTCAAATAAATAGAAGAGAAGAGAGAAGAGAAGAGAAACCTTGCTTGAGTTTCAGCCTGCTGGCCTACCGTTCGGATTTCAGACTCAAGACTGTAACATCAACTCTTTCCAGAATTTTCAGCCTGCCAGCCTGCCCTACAGAGTTCAGACTTGTCAGCCTCTACAATCACGTAAAACCATTCCTTTAAAAAAACGCAATCTCTCTCTGTTTTCTTTCTTCTCACTCTGTTTTTTCTACCTCAATATAGATATAGATGACATAGATATACATACAGATATAGATAATATAGATATAGCTGTATCTTTAATTAGTTCTAGTTCTCTGGTAAACCAGGACTAAAAATCCATGTAATATATTTAATAAAATATGGCCGGGCGTGGTGGCTCATGCCTGTAATCCCAGGCATGGGTGATCGAGATGAGTGGATCACTTGAAGCCAGGAGTTCGAGAACAGCCTGGCCAACATGGTGAAACCCCATCTCTACTAAAAATACAAAAACTAGCCAGGCATGATGGCGCACGCCTGTAATCCCAGGTACTCGGGAGGCTGAGGCAGGAGAATGGCTTGAACCTGGAGGCAGAGGTTGCAGTGAACCCGAGATGGTGCCTCTGCACTCCAGCCTGGGTAACAGAGTGAAACTCTGTTTCAAAAAAAAAAAAAAAAAAATTCCTCTATATTACCTCACATCCAGTTCTTAGTCAGATTTCCCTGTGTCCTTTAAATGTTTAAGTCAGTGTCCACTTCAGGAGTATGCACTGAATCAGGCCGTTATGTCCCACAACCCTCTTTAATCTAGAGTAATCTTTTCTATGATACCAATTTGCTGAATAAATATTAACAGTTGTTCTGCACAATTGTCCCACATTCTAGAATTAATAGATTACTTTCTGGTGATCTTCCTATACGCCTGTTATGTTCTGGATGTTACAGATAAAGTCTTCATTCAATTGAAGATCAACAACAGTTTTGGCAAGAATTTATCAGAGCTAATGTTTAAAATTTTGTATGGCATCATATCAGGAGACGTATAATGTTTTGGGGTCCTACCATTAGGTACTTACTGGTTAGGGTAGCAACAGACTAATCTTTTTTATGTAAAGTTGCATTTTTCCTCTTGTAATCAGAAATTAGCCTGTGTAGTGTCATGATGCCACTTTGGCACTATAGAAATGCCCTATTCTTTCATTCTTTTATTACTGTTAGCATATTTATTAGCTTAACATTCTTCTGTAAACTAGAACATTTGCTCATTAGCTGAGGCTATTTATTTACTGTGAAATGTAATTATTATAGCAAATTTACATTGATTATAATTTATTGTATTCAACTAATTTGTTATATTTTATTTCTATTTTACTGATTTCTATGACTTTTTGTTGCCTCTTTTATGTTGATTTTTAGTTTTTAATCTTAACTCCCCCCATATGTTTTTTAAGGTATATACTATATTCTATTATTTCAATAATTGGTTAGCCTTTAATTTTACCAACTGCCTTTAACTCAAGAAAGTCTAAAGTTATTACAGCCCTCTCCCCAAAAGTTCAAGTACCTCAGACCACTTTAACAGCATCATCTTGTCTCTCAACTTACCTGCTATGATCATTTGATGTTTTTATCTGCCTTCTGCGGTTGTAAAATCCTACAGATTAGTAACCATTGTCATTATTATTTTATGCAGCAATGGTATGTTTAGATTACAGACTTACGTATTTCTTCACTCAACATTTCAACTTCAATCTCTGATCTTTTTCTGAAATCATTTTATTTCTGCCTCAAGAATAACATTCAAAAATTTCTTAAATCTGTTATTACTGGTAAGCTCTTAATTTTAATTTTGTGTTTGCCTTAAACAAAATAAGTTTTTCAGGATACACTTTTATTTTTTTTTTCTGAGAAAGAGTTTCGCTCTTGTTGCCCAGGTTGGAGTGCAATGGCATGGTCTCTGCTCACTGCCATGGTCTCTGCTCACTGCAACTTCTGCTTCCCGGGTTCTAGCGATTCTCCCACCTCAGCCTCCCAAGAAGCTGGGATTACAGGTGCCTACCACCAGGCCTGGCTAATTTTTGTATTTTTAGTAGAGATTGAGGTTTCACTATGTCGGCCAGGCTGGCCTCTAACTCCTGTCCTCAGGTGATCTGCCCACCTTGGCCTCCCAAAGTGCTGGGAATACAGGTGTGAGCCACCGTGCCTGGCCTGGATACACAATTCTAAGTAGACAGTTGTTTTCTTATAATGAAACTATTATTCCAGTGGCTTCTAACTACTCTTGAAAAATCAACTGTTAATTTATTGTAGTTTGTTTGAAATTCATCCGTATTTTCTCTCTGGAGCTTACTAAAATCTTTTCTTTGCATCGATATTCTGTACTTTCACAGAATTGTATCTAATATGGATTTTATTAATTTGACTTTTACTTCAATATCTATGGGTTCTTTTGAACAAATCTCAATTATCTTTTTTTTTTTTTTTTTTTTTTTTTTTTTCCCTAAAGAGACAGGATCTCACCCTGTCACTCAGATTGGAGTGCAGTGGCAAGATCATGGCTTACTCCAGACTTAAACTCTTGGTCTCAAGCGATGCTCCCACCTCAGTCTCCCCAAGTGCTGGAATTATAGTTGTGAGCCACCATGCCCAGTTTGTATGCTGTTTTCTGTTCAAATTTGCCTCTTCTCATTTTCTCTCTTCTCTTCTTTTGGTGCCATGATTAGATATACAATACAACTTCATATCTCCTTAAACGTTTTATTTTTCCGTCTAGTGATTCTTTGTATTACTTTTTGGGTTACTCTGCTCTATCTTCCAGATAACTCATTCTCTCTTAAGTTGCATCTCGTTTGCTATTTAATCCATTCATTGCTGTCCCACTCAATCTTCATTTTGGGGGAGTGGAGGTTTAATATTATTTGATTTTAATATTGTTTGCTTAGTCTAAATAATGTTGACTTTCCCTTGGGTACTTGATGACTTTGTTTAATCAGTAAAACTCCTGGGAGCCTATCTTAAAGATGTTTCACACCAAAATTTATTTACCTTTTTTTTCACCAGGGACCAGGAAGTATCTATCACTAAAATGGCCTTTCTTTGGCCACTCTCAGGATCCACAGCTTCATGTGGGAATTTTTATTTTAGGAGCCAGCTGCAGATTGGCACCACATAAGCCCTTAGGAGAAATTGAACTTCACAGGAATTCACAGCTTGTGTTTAGTCTATTATTTTCTCTGTCTTATTTTATAGGGAAGAATGAAGAGGCTCTTTTATATTACACTTACCATTTATAAGCAGATCGGCAACAGAATGCAAACTGTTATGTTAATTTTATGTAAATACTAGTTATTTGTGTATGAAATAATTTGTTATAATATCTAATTTGCTTTACTGCCAGTGGCCAAAACTAAATTAACATTTTGATTTAAAAATTATTCAAATATTGCAATCTCAAAATAAAGTACTTTGATACTAATTATTTCTACTGATATCTAAAATTACTGTAAATTATCTTATCCTATTATTATTTATATGTTTCCTGGAATTTTACTTTTTGAAAACACTATCTTTTCCCCTATGGCATTATAGATGGGAATATCCTTGGGCAATTTAACAGTTATAAATTTTTTTTAAACTATACATAGTGAAGGCAAATAATCTTTAAACAGCTAACCCTATATTGATGCCTCAAAAGTTTGTATTTAATTACTTCTTTTACACTAGCAGTCTTTACTATGCCAATAAGTACTGCTTTAAAAAAATGGCAATGAGCTCTTACTATGGAAGAGCTTGAGGACATAAACCATTTCTGTCTCTCTCATTGTTTTGCTTTTTAATTGAGATATAGTCAATAATTATTTTTAGGTTACAGAAGGCAATTGAGATATTTTTTGGATCTTTAGTTATTTTTAACTCCACCAAGTGAGTAAAGCATCAGTCTTTTGGCATTAAAAAAATTAGAGTTCTGTAGAAAGAGAATGTGTCCTTACCATCAGTAGAATTAATTACAAGGAATGAAAAAGAGAATCAGTGTCAGAATTTGGGCTCTGTCATATTGATAGTCTTGAAATACATTTTAAACAACACTGATTTTCCTCCTTCTTAATTTTTGCACAATGAGATTTTTTTGAGACCAAAATCTGCTGGCTTTCACATTTATTTCATTGCTACTTGACTGAACGAGCTGAAATTTTAAGTGTGTTTCTTGTTAAAGGGAAACTTAAGTCATGCACATTTGAGCAGATTTATTTTTAAAAGGGTATTTTCACCTCTTCCTAAAGCAATATTCTAAGCTCAGTAACTGACATTCAACAGATGACTAATGAAGGTCTTATAGTAGAAATTAGCCTCTTCCCTACCTCCTGGATTCAGTTACCCTACTGAGACTCTCTCAATCTGCCCTTTCCCCTCAACTGGCTCCCTGGAGAAAGCTGGAAACAGGTGCTAGGAATCTTGTCATTAATTCAGATCAACAATGTCAGTTAATTAAGTGGAAGTTCTTTTACCCAGCCTCTAATGGCAAAGATGGCTAAGAGTCCAAAATGATTAAAATAAAAAATAGTTTTCTTTCCACCTCTCAAGTCAATGTCCTTCTTCCTAGTTATATCCGTTACATTTTCTTAGGTTTAACTCTTTAAATATAAATAAGTATGGCCAGATATATTTGATGAGATACTTTAAATCTATACATAGATTTTTCATATAGAATCTATATTCTTTTATGTAGAATTTCATGAAAACTGTGCTTTCCAACACAAACTCCACACATCATTTCTTCCACAGGATGCGACTAGGTGGATCTTTGGAGGCAAAAGATATTGTAAAGAAAAATAATGTTAGAAATATGGGTTTTATTAAGGATTTCATTGTTGCAGACCCTTACAAAGCCTATAATATGCCATATAATGTGTATTACAGTATGTCATAGGAGATGGATACATTGCATGGTGTTTCATCTATATATGATATACATATAACAATAGTATTATTTAAACATAGACTCCATTTTAAAATTTTGAGCATTTTTAGCAAGTCTTTATAAGACAAGAAAATTCTGAAGTGTCCTTTTTCAGAAGATTTTTATGCAAACTTTTTGCCTAATATATATTGTTAACTCTATTTCTTTCTTTTTAATTTTTTCTCTGGATTATTCTTCTATAAATGCCACATTAAAACGTTAGAGAGGTTTCAGTTTCCACATTTCCCTTGATGCTAAGACAAACTCTTTTCTGATATGTGTGCTTGTCAAGGCTGAACTGTCCACTTTATTTTCCAATCTATTTTCAAGTTTTTATCAATTTGACATCAAAGCAAAAATAATAAAAGGAAAAATTTCCTGTGGCATTTAATTGAATACTATGAAATTCCTTTGAAGAGTAACTTGGGGCTTGTGTGCAAAATATAAATAAGCATACCTTCCTCCAAACACTACTTCCATCTTTTGAAATGCAGTGATGTGCTGAAACATGAAACCTCACTGCTGTCTTCTGGAAAAGTATCCAACGAAGTGAATCGTGCAAAGTGAATGGTGTCCCTAGGGTTGTGCAGTGCACAACCTGCACATACTATGGAACAAAATTAAAAGTAGTGTAAAGTGTGCACAGTATTCTAACACAGGTTTTACTTAAGCCCACAGTCTCCTCTGTTGTGAGAGAGTACAGCACACACACAAAAAGCAAAAGTCTGCTTGTCCAAATTTGTCATTTTTAGCTTTTATTATATATTTACTCTTAACAACCAGTCCTTTCGCTTTGAGCCTCATATTACTATATCATTTAGAATACAAACCTTTTATTTGTTGGTTAGTGCTGTCTGATTTTATTTTACAAGCACTCATTCCCTAGAGTTCAGTAAAAGGGAGCTTATTGTTTTCCTTGATGACCCCTTTCAGTTTAGGGTCTGAGGCTCATGATAATCACATTCCAACGGACAATTTACCTATGAAAAATTACACTTCATAACACTTTTTAAAAAAGATATGTCTGTTTGATTTTGAGCCTATCACAGTATTAAAAATATATTTTGCAGCGCACTCAATGTCATCAGTTGGAATTCATCTGATCAAATTAACACAGGCTTAGAAAGGTCTTACTATCATACCTTTAGACCATGTGCTGCTGACCGAGTCTAAATTACAGGTACAGAATGTTTTCAGAGTTACATGGTATAGCGATTTTTTGAGGGGTGGATGGAAAGAATTCCCATGGTAATTTCCATTGTGTGTTTTAACTTAAGCTGTGTACTCCTAAAATGTTACCATTTGCTTCTCTGAGTTACTTCATCTCTGTGCCCTGCTTTTCATTATAGTACTGGTAAGATTCTAATATGATTGTTTGTTTTCATCTCTTTCTTTCTCCACTCTCCATGATCTGAACTTTTAAAAGTAAGGCCTTTTATTTTTCTTTGTACCTTTATAGTGCCTCACATAAATGCATGTTAGATGGGTCACTGAGGGCACAGCAGTTCAAAGGTGAGCTCTCATCTTTGAGAGTAGAGTTCTAGATACTTTTAAAGAATCCAGAGAAAACATCCCTACCGTCAACTGACCTATCTTTTTCTGTACTTTTAAGTCCTTTTTAAAGTGTTTTAAGTTTGTTATCTGTAAAATATTTATGTTATCTTCATAAGACCTCTGAAGTGAAATTAATTTAAAAATTATTAATATAACTAATATCTCTGAAAAACAGAAACACTATACAATAATGCATTTTGTTTCATCAAGTTTGCTTCATACAAACCACTGATGGAATTCTTTGGGAAATTTATGTTTTCTATCTGCTGAATAATTTAAAATACTTTCTGATTGTGTTAAGCAAAGGATTTTGTTCAGTTCAAAATAATTCAGTAGTTAAATAATCAATAGCATTTACCTAGATGTACTACTGTCAACCTATCTCTTCTCAAATTATTGAAAATCAAGTTTTCAGGTTGTAAGATAAATCACTGTTTACTTAAAGCCAATGATTAAAACTAATAAAATCCTTCAACTTCTCCTTATCATTTATATACAATCTCTTTGATGATTTACATTTAAGACAGATATTGATTTCTGTCCTCCTCCTTTGCCCTATAAATGACACTCTTTCTTCAGTCAAGGGTGGTGAGCAGTAGTAGGTCAGCCCAAGGATGGGATAAATAAACAAAAATAACTTACTTTTAAGGAAGCAAAGCAGAGCATCTTCAAAGCAACAGTAGTTTTCTATAATCTATCCTTTGACAGCCAACTAATGAAACTACAAAATCCAGACTCATATCAAGCTTAGTTGTTTTTATATTCTAAGCAAGCCTATGTCATTTAAAATTTTGTGCTTTCTTTAGGTCCAATAAATTTTTTTTGTTTGTTTTTGAGCCATTTTGTGGGGAAGTATTTCTAGGACCAATTAAAATCATTATAATTTCTAACATTCCAGAAAAAAATAAGACAGGATGTGGAGACTAAGGGAAATTAGTCCCTAAAATTTCTTTTAAGACATGGCACATCATTCACGCTAAGATTTGATCTGTTGATTTTGTAGATGCCAAAACCAAGTGCTCTGCCCTAAGGTGTCATGATCAAGCAACTCAGTTACGGCTAACACACTGGTAGCTGTTTTGCTACTGAAACGTATACTCTCTGTTTGAAGGAAAAAAGTGACAGAAATAATTAAATATACATTTGAGAAGTGCATACAGGAAGGTCATAGCACTGCTTTATGAAGAACGAAAATGTTAGCTAGGTAACACTAAGTGGATTGACTAGGAAAATTATGTAATATAAGAAACAGACCTCAGTATTTCACAACAAACTTATATACCCCTCTGCTCTCATTCTAAAACTATTTTAACTTTTATTTTAAGTTTGGGGGTACACATGAAGGCTTTTTATATAGGTAAACATATGTCATGAGAGTTTGTGTTGCTGATTATTTCATCATCCAGGTATTAAGCCAAGTACCAAATAGTTATCTTTTGTGCTCCTCTCCTCCCTTGCACCCTTCTCCCTCAAGTAGATCCCAGTCTCTGTTATTCATTCTTCATGTTCATAACGTTTTATCACTTAGCTCCCACTCATAGGAACATGCAGTATTTGGTTTTCTGTTCTTGTATTAGTTTGCTAAGAATAATAACCTCCAGCTTCATCCCTATTCCTGCAAAAGACACTTTTTTATGGCTGTATAGTATTCCATAGTGTATATGTACCACATCTTCTTAATCTGATCTGTCATTGATAGACATTTAGGTTGATTCCATGCCTTTGCTCTTGTTAATACTGCTGTAATGAACATTCACATGCATGTGGTCTTTATGGTAGAATGATTTATATTACTCTGGGGATATACCCAGTAATGGGATTGTGAGTCAAATGGTAGTTCTGCTTTTAGCTCTTTGAGGAATTGCCATACTGTGTTTTGCAATGGTTGATTTAATTTACACTCTGACCAACAGTGTATAAGTGTTCCGTTTTCTCCACAACCTGACAATCATCGGTTATTTTTTGACTTTTTAATAATAGCCCTTCCCACTGGAGTGAAATGATATCTTGTGGTTTGGTTTGCATTTCTCAGCGATCAGTGATATTGAGTTTTTTTTTTTTTTTTTTTTTTTTTTTCCATATGCTTCTTGGCTGCAGGTATATCTTCTTTTGAGAAGTGTCTATTCAAAAAGCACAGAGTGGCAAGCTGCATAAAAAAGCAAGACTCAGTGTATGCTGTCTTCAAAAGACCCATCTCACAAGTAATGATACTCATAAGCTCAAAATAAAGGGATGGAGGAAAAGCTACCAAGAAAATGGTGAACAAAAAAATAAGGGGTTGCAATTCTAATTTTAGACAAAACAGGTTTTAAAACAACCAAGATTGGCTGGGTGCAGTGGCTCATGCCTGTCATCCCAGCATTTTGGGAGGCCGAGGTGGGTGGATCACCTAAGGTGAGGAGTTCAAGACCAGCCTGACCAATATGGTGAAACCATATCTCTACTAAAAATACAAAAATTAGCCAGGCTTGGTGGTGTGCACCTGTAGTCCCAGGTACCCAGGAAGCTGAGACAGGAGAATTGCTTGAACCCAGAAGGTGGAGGTTGCAGTGAGCCAAGATTGCACCACTGCACTCCAGCCTGGGCAACATAGTGAGACTCCATCTCAAAAAATAAATAAATAAACAAATAAATAAATAACAAAGATCAACAAAGACAAAAAAGGGCATCACATAATGGTAAAGGATTCAATTCCATAGGAAGACCTAACCGAAATATATATGCACCCAACACATGAGCACCCAGATTCATAAAGCACCTTCTTAGAGAGCTACAAAGAGATGTAGACTCTCACACAATAATAGTGGTAGATTTTAACACTCCACTGAGTATTAGACAGATCATCAAGGCAGAAAATTAGCAAACATATTCATGACCCAAACTCAACATTGGCCCAAATGGATCTTACAGACCTTTACAGAACTTTCCACCGAAAAATAACAACATATACATTCTTCTAATCACTGCATGGCACATACTGTAAAATCAACCACATAAATGGACATCAAACAATCCCCAACAAATGTAAAAGAACAAAAACCATACCAAACACTCTTGGACTACAGTACAATAAAAATAGAAGTCAAGACTATGAAAATCCCTCAAAACCATGCAATTAAATGGAAATTAAAAATATGCTCCTGAATTACATTTGGATAAATAATGAAATTAAGGCAGATTCAAGAAGTTATTGAAAAACAATGAAAACAAAGATACAACATACCAGAATCTCTGGGACAGATCTAAGGCAGTGTTCAGAGGGAAATTCATAGCACTAAATGCCCACATTAAGAAGTTAGGAAGATCTCAAAGTAACAACCTAATTTCACAACTGAGAGAATTAGAGAGGCAAAAACAAATTAACCCCAAAGCTAACAGAAAATGATAAATAACATTAACCAGAGCTGAACTGAAGAAAATTAAGACATGGAAAAACATTTGAAAGATTAACAAATCTAGGATTTTCTTTTTTGAAAAAAATAATAAGATAGGCCACTGGCTAGACTGATAAAGAAGAAAAGATAGCAGGTGAAAATAAACACAATTAGAAATAATAAAGGGAATGTACCACTGACCCCACAGAAATAAAAACAATCATCAGAAAATATGAACACCTCTATGAACATTAACTAGAAAACCTAGAAGAGATGAATAAATTCCTGAAAACATACATCCTCCCAAGACTTAGCCAGGAAGAAATTGTTTCCCTGAACACGTCAATAACAAGTCTGGAATTGAATCGCTAATAAATAGACTACCAAGCAAAAAAAAAAAAAAAAAAAAAAAAAAAAAAGCCCAGGACCTGATGGATTCATAGCCAAATACTACCAAATGTTCAAAGGAATACTGGTATCATTCCTACTGAAACTTTTCCAAAAAATTGAGGAGGAGGAACTCCTCCCCAACTCATTTAATAAGGTAAGCATCATTTTGATAGCAAAAGCTGGCAAAGATATAACAAAAAAGAAAACTACAGGCCAATATCCTTGATGAACATCAATGCAAAAATCCACAACAAAATTATTGAAAACCAAATCCAGCAGCACGTCAAAATGCGAATCTACCATAATCAAGCAGGCTTCATCCATGGACGCAAGGTTGCTTCAACATATGCAAACCAATGTATGTGATTAATCACATAAACAGATTAAAAATGAAAAAAAACACATGATTATCTCAATAGATGCAGAAAAGGCTTTCGATAAAATTCAACACCTTTTCATGTTAAAAACTCTCAATAAACTAGGTGTTGAAGAAACCTGCCTCAAAATAATAAGAACCATCTATGACAAACCCACAGCCCACGTCACACTGAATGGACAAAAGCTGGAAGCATTCCCCTTGAAAACCAGCAAAATAAAGGATGACCTCTCTCACCAGTCCTATTCAATGTAATATCAGAAGTCCTAGCCAGAGCAAACAGGCAAGAGAAAGAAATAAAGAGCATTCAAATAGGAAGGGAGGAAGTCAAACTACCTCTGTTTGCATGGTTGTATATCTGGAAAACCCCATAGTCTCAGCCCAAAAGCCCCTCCAGCTGATAAATTAAGCAAAGTTGCAGGATATAAAATCAATGTACAAAAGTCACTAGCATTCCTATACAACAACAGTCAAACTGAGAGCCAAATCAGAAAGGCAATACCATTCACAATTGCCACAAAAAGAATAAAATACCCAGGAATACAGGTAATCAGGGAGGTGATACATCTCTACAATGAGAATTACAAAACACCACTCAAAGAAATCAGAGAAGACACATACACACAAAATTCCATGCTCATGGATAGAAAGAATCAATTATCATTAACATGGCTATACTGCCCAAAGCAATTTTCAGATTTAATATTATTCCTATAAAGCTACCAATGCCATTTTTCACATAACTAGAAAAAACTATGTTAAAATTCACATGGAACCAAAAAAGAGCCTGAATAGCCAGGGCAACTCTAAGCAAAAAGAACAAAGTTGAAGGTATCACGTTACCCGACTTTATACTAAAGGACTACAATAACAAAGCATGGTAGTGGTACAAAAACAGGCACATAGATCAGTGGAACAGAATAGAGATCCCAGAAATAAACCCCACATCTGTGACCATCTGATAAGAACAATCAATGGGAAAAAGAGTCCCTGTTCAATAAATGGTGCTGGGATAAACTGGCTAGCCATATGCAGAAGATTGAAGCTGGACCCCTTCCTTACACCATACACAAAAACCAACTCAAGATGGATTAAAAACAAATGTAAAGGAGAAAACTACAAAAACCCTGGAAGACAATCTAGGTAATACCACTCTAGACACAGGAATGGGCAAAGATTTAATAACAAAAACACCAAAAGAAATCACAACAAAAGCAAAAATTGACAGGTGGCATCTAATTAAACTCAATTCTTAAACTAATTAAATTCTAATTCTTTTGCACTGCAAAAGAAACCATCAACACAGTAAACAATCTATAGAATCTACAGAGAATTACTCAACAGAGTAAACAATCTACAGAGAAATATTTTGCAAACTATGCATCTAACAAAGGTCTAATATCCAGTGCCTATAAGAAACTTAAAGAAATGTACAGGAGAAAAATTATCAACCTCATTGAAAAGCGGGCAAAGGACATGAACATAATTTCTCCACGACTATTAACACAGTGATTTCTATGACCAAATTTGTGGGATTTTATTTCCCCATCCGCCAAACAAGCAATTGATTCTGCAGTGGACACCAGCTGGGTGTCCTCCAATTCAATTCCAATACTATCTATCTAGAGGTACTGTCAGATCACACAGGTTGAGGACTCAACCCCACAAGACTGCCTCCTATTTCTGATGCCAATCTCAAGCCCCAGATTGTTTTTGTTGTGGTTCTGACGGACCAACTATAAATCGGGGTTTCCATGACCCCTCCTGGGGTTTGATTTGCTAGAGTCATTCACAGAACTCAGGGAAATAGTTGATGTTTACTGGTTTGTTATAAAGAATATTGTACAAGATACAGATAGAAAAATGCATAATAAGCAAGGCATGTGGAAGGAACTAGCCATCTTCCAAGAATCTTAATGTGGTTAGCTATCAGGAAGTCCTCCAATTCTGTCCTTTTGGGTTCTTATGGAGGCTTCATTAAATACGCATGATTGGTTAAACCATTGGCCGCTGGTGATCAATTTAACCTTCAGTCTCTCTTTCCTTTTCTCTCCCAAGGGTAGGTGAGCAGCTCTTGAAAGTCCTAACCTTCTAATCAGGCATTGGTGTTTCTTGTGAACACCCCCATCCTGAAACTACCTAGGGGCTGCCAGACATCAGTCAACTCATTAGCATACAAACAAACATAACATTGGAGATTATAAGGATTTTTTTTTTTTTTTTTTGAGATGGAATCTCACTGTATTACCCAGACTAGAGTACAGTGGCACCATTTTGGCTCACTGCAACCTCCACCTCCTGGGTTCAAATGATTCTCATGCCTCAGCCTCTGGAGTAGCTGAGATTACAGGTACCTGCCACCATGGCTGGCTAATTTTTGTATTTTTAGTGGAAATGGGGTTTCACCATGTTGACCAGGCTGGTCTCAAGCTCCTGATCTCAGGTGATCCACCCACCTTGACCTCCCAAAGTGCTGGGATTACAGGCATGAGCCACCATGCCCAGACTGCAGATTATAAGAATTTTAGAAGTTTTATAACAGGAAAGGGGTGTGTATCAAAGATCAAGTATATATTTCAAAACTCACACTATCAGATAGCAAATGGAAGCATATCATTTTATTTTATCAAGTACTGCTTGAATCAAGGTGACTGTGCTATGGTAGGCAAAAAAAATGGCTCCTTCAAAGATCTCCACATCCTAATCCCTGGAACTTGTGACTATGTTAACATACATCCAAAGAAGAATTAAAGTTACTGATGGAATTAGGTTGTTAATCAACTGACCTCAAGGTGGGGAGATTATCCTGGACCCTGCAAATAATGGCTCAAAGTAATCTTAAGAGTCTTTTTTTTTTTTTTTTTTTTTTTTTATTATACTTTAAGTTCTAGGGTACATGTGCATAACGTGCAGGTTTGTTACATATGTATACTTATGCCATGTTGGTGTGCTGCACCCATCAACTCGTCAGCACCCATCAATTCATCATTTATATCATGTATAACTCCCCAATGCAATCCCTCCCTCCTCCCCCCTCCCCCCTCCCCATGATAGACCCCAGTGTGTGATGTTCCCCTTCCCGAGTCCAAGTGATCTCATTGTTCAGTTCCCACCTATGAGTGAGAACATGCGGTGTTTGGTTTTCTCTTCTTGTGATAGTTTGCTAAGAATGATGGTTTCCAGCTGCATCCATGTCCCTACAAAGGACGCAAACTCATCCTTTTTTATGGCTGCATAGTATTCCATGGTGTATATGTGCCACATTTTCTTAATCCAGTCTGTCACAGATGGACATTTGGGTTGATTCCAAGTCTTTGCTATTGTGAATAGTGCCGCAATAAACATACGTGTGCATGTGTCTTTGTAGTAGACTAATTTATAATCCTTTGGGTATATACCCAGTAGTGGGATGGCTGGGTCATATGGTACATCTAGTTCTAGATCCTTGAGGAATTGCCATACTGTTTTCCATAATGGTTGAACTAGTTTACAATCCCACCAACAGTGTAAAAGTGTTCCTATTTCTCCACATCCTCTCCAACACCTGTTGTTTCCTGACTTCTTAATGATTGCCATTCTAACTGGTGTGAGATGGTATCTCATTGTGGTTTTGATTTGCATTTCTCTGATGGCCAGTGATGATGAGCATTTTTTCATGTGTCTGTTGGCTGTATGAATATCTTCTTTTGAGAAATGTCTGTTCATATCCTTTCCCCACTTTTTGATGGGGTTGTTTGTTTTTTTCTCGTATATTTGTTTGAGTTCTTTGTAGATTCTGGATATTAGCCCTTTGTCAGATGAGTAGGTTGCAAAAATTTTCTCCCATTCTGTAGGTTGCCTGTTCACTCTGATGGTAGTTTCTTTTGCTGTGCAAAAGCTCTTTAGTTTAATTAGATCCCATTTGTCAATTTTGGCTTTTGCTGCCGTTGCTTTTGGTGTTTTAGACATGAAGTCCTTGCCCATGCCTATGTCCTGAATGGTACTACCTAGATTTTCTTCTAGGGTTTTTATGGTATTAGGTCTAACATTTAGGTCTCTAATCCATCTTGAATTAATCTTCGTATAAGGGGTAAGGAAAGGATCCAGTTTCAGCTTTCTACTTATGGCTAGCCAATTTTCCCAGCACCATTTATTAAATAGGGAATCCTTTCCCCATTTCTTGTTTCTCTCAGGTTTGTCAAAGATCAGATGGCTGTAGATGTGCGGTATTATTTCTGAGGACTCTGTTCTGTTCCATTGGTCTATATCTCTGTTTTGGTACCAGTACCATGCTGTTTTGGTTACTGTAGCCTTGTAGTATAGTTTGAAGTCAGGTAGCGTGACGCCTCCAGCTTTGTCCTTTTGACTTAGGATTGTCTTGGCAATGCGGGCTCTTTTTTGGTTCCATATGAACTTTAAAGCAGTTTTTTCCAATTCTGTGAAGAAACTCATTGGTAGCTTGATGGGGATGGCATTGAATCTATAAATAACCTTGGGGAGTATGGCCATTTTCACGATATTGATTCTTCCTATCCATGAGCATGGTATGTTCTTCCATTTGTTTGTGTCCTCTTTTATTTCACTGAGCAGTGGTTTGTAGTTCTCCTTGAAGAGGTCCTTTACATCCCTTGTAAGCTGGATTCCTAGGTATTTTATTCTCTTTGAAGCAATTGTGAATGGAAGTTCATTCCTGATTTGGCTCTCTGCTTGTCTGTTACTGGTGTATAAGAATGCTTGTGATTTTTGCACATTAATTTTGTATCCTGAGACTTTGCTGAAGTTGCTTATCAGCTTGTGGAGATTTTGGGCTGAGACGATGGGGTTTTCTAAATATACAATCATGTCATCTGCAAACAGGGACAATTTGACTTCTTCTTTTCCTAACTGGATACCCTTGATTTCTTTCTCTTGCCTGATTGCCCTAACCAGAACTTCCAACACTATGTTGAATAGGAGTGGTGAGAGAGGGCATCCCTGTCTTGTGCCAGTTTTCAAAGGGAATTTTTCCAGTTTTTGCCCATTCAGTATGATATTAGCTGTGGGTTTGTCATAAATAGCTCTTATTATTTTGAGGTACGTTCCATCAATACCGAATTTATTGAGCGTTTTTAGCATGAAGGGCTGTTGAATTTTGTCAAAAGCCTTTTCTGCATCTATTGAGACAATCATGTGGTTCTTGTCTTTGGTTCTGTTTATATGCTGGATTACGTTTATTGATTTGCGAATGTTGAACCAGCCTTGCATCCCAGGGATGAAGCCCACTTGATCATGGTGGATAAGCTTTTTGATGTGCTGCTGAATCCGGTTTGCCAGTATTTTATTGAGGATTTTTGCATCAATGTTCATCAGGGATATTGGTCTAAAATTCTCTTTTTTTGTTGTGTCTCTGCCAGGCTTTGGTATCAGGATGATGTTGGCCTCATAAAATGAGTTAGGGAGGATTCCCTCTTTTTCTATTGATTGGAATAGTTTCAGAAGGAATGGTACCAGCTCCTCCTTGTACCTCTGGTAGAATTCAGCTGTGAATCCATCTGGTCCTGGACTTTTTTTGGTGGGTAGGCTATTAATTGTTGCCTCAATTTCAGAGCCTGCTATTGGTCTATTCAGGGATTCAACTTCTTCCTGGTTTAGCCTTGGGAGAGTGTAAGTGTCCAGGAAATTATCCATTTCTTCTAGATTTTCTAGTTGATTTGCGTAGAGGCGTTTATAGTATTCTCTGATGGTAGTTTGTATTTCTGTGGGGTCAGTGGTGATATCCCCTTTATCATTTTTTATTGCATCTATTTGATTCCTCTCTCTTTTTTTCTTTATTAGCCTTGCTAGCGGTCTGTCAATTTTGTTGATCTTTTCAAAAAACCAACTCCTGGATTCATTGATTTTTTGGAGGGTTTTTTGTGTCTCTATCTCCTTCAGTTCTGCTCTGATCTTAGTTATTTCTTGCCTTCTGCTAGCTTTTGAATGTGATTGCTCTTGCCTCTCTAGTTCTTTTAATTGTGATGTTAGAGTGTCAATTTTAGATCTTTCCTGCTTTCTCTTGTGGGCATTTAGTGCTATAAATTTCCCTCTACACACTGCTTTAAATGTGTCCCAGAGATTCTGGTATGTTGTATCTTTGTTCTCATTGGTTTCAAAGAACATCTTTATTTCCGCTTTCATTTCGTTATGTACCCAGTAGTCATTCAGGAGCAGGTTGTTCAGTTTCCATGTAGTTGAGCAGTTTTGATTGAGTTTCTTAGTCCTGAGTTCTAGTTTGATTGCACTGTGGTCTGAGAGACAGTTTGTTATAATTTCTGTTCTTTTACATTTGCTGAGGAGTACTTTACTTCCAATTATGTGGTCAATTTTGGAATAAGTGCGATGTGGTGCTGAGAAGAATGTATATTCTGTTGATTTGGGGTGGAGAGTTCTATAGATGTCTATTAGGTCCGCTTGGTGCAGAGATGAGTTCAATTCCTGGATATCCTTGTTAACTTTCTGTCTCGTTGATCTGTCTAATGTTGACAGCGGAGTGTTGAAGTCTCCCATTATTATTGTATGGGAGTCTAAGTCTCTTTGTAAGTCTCTAAGGACTTGCTTTATGAATCTGGGTGCTCCTGTATTGGGTGCATATATATTTAGGAGAGTTAGCTCTTCCTGTTGAATTGATCCCTTTACCATTATGTAATGGCCTTCTTTGTCTCTTTTGATCTTTGATGGTTTAAAGTCTGTTTTATCAGAGACTAGGATTGCAACCCCTGCTTTTTTTTGTTCTCCATTTGCTTGGTAGATCTTCCTCCTTCCCTTTATTTTGAGCCTATGTATGTCTCTGCATGTGAGATGGGTCTCCTGAATACAGCAGACTGATGGGTCTTGACTCTTTATCCAGTTTGCCAGTCTGTGTCTTTTAATTGGAGCATTTAGTCCATTAACATTTAAGGTTAATATTGTTATGTGTGAACTTGATCCTGCCATTATGATATTAACTGGTTATTTTGCTCGTTAGTTGATGCAGTTTCTTCCTAGCCTCGATGGTCTTTACATTTTGCCAAGTTTTTGCGATGGCTGGTACCGGTTGTTCCTTTCCATGTTTAGGGCTTCCTTCAGGGTCTCTTGTAAGGCAGGCCTGGTGGTGACAAAATCTCTAAGCATTTGCTTATCTGTAAAGGATTTTATTTCTCCTTCACTGATGAAACTTAGTTTGGCTGGATATGAAATTCTGGGTTTAAAATTCTTTTCTTTAAGAACGTTGAATATTGGCCCCCACTCTCTTCTGGCTTGTAGAGTTTCTGCCGAGAGATCTGCTGTTAGTCTGATGGGCTTCCCTTTGTGGGTGACCCGACCTTTCTCTCTGGCTGCCCTTAAGATTTTTTCCTTCATTTCAACTTTGGTGAATCTGGCAATTATGTGTCTTGGAGTTGCTCTTCTGGAGGAGTATCTTTGTGGCGTTCTCTGTATTTCCTGAATTTGAATGTTGGCCTGCCCTACTAGGTTGGGGAAGTTCTCCTGGATGATATCCTGAAGAGTGTTTTCCAACTTGGTTCCATTTTCCCCCTCACTTTCAGGCACCCCAATCAGACGTAGATTTGGTCTTTTTACGTAATCCCATACTTCTTGCAGGCTTTGCTCATTTCTTTTTCTTCTTTTTTCTTTTGGTTTCTCTTCTCGCTTCATTTCATTCATTTGATCTTCAATCGCTGATACTCTTTCTTCCAGTTGATCGAGTCGGTTACTGAAGCTTGTGCATTTGTCACGTATTTCTCGTGTCATGGTTTTCATCCCTGTCATTTCGTTTATGATCTTCTCTGCATTAATGAGTCTAGCTGTCAATTCTTCCACTCTTTTTTCAAGATTTTTAGTTTCTTTGCGCTGGGTACGTAATTCCTCCTTTAGCTCTGATAAGTTTGATGGACTGAAGCCTTCTTCTCTCCTCTCGTCCAAGTCATTCTCTGACCAGCTTTGATCCGTTGCTGGTGATGGGCTGCGCTCCTTTGCAGGGGGAGATGCGCTCTTATTTTTTGAATTTCCAGCTTTTCTGCCCTGCTTCTTCCCCATCTTTGTGGTTTTATCTGTCTCTGGTCTTTGATGGTGGTGACGAACTGATGGGGTTTTGGTATAGGTGTCCTTCCTGTTTGATAGTTTTCCTTCTGACAGTCAGAAGGACTCTCTGTTGGTCTGTTGGAGATTGCTTGAGGTCCACTCCAGACCCTGTTTGCCTGGGTATCAGCAGCAGAGGTTGCCGAAGATAGAATATTGCTGAACAGCGAGTGTACCTGTCTGATTCTTCCTTTGGAAGTGTCCTCTCAGGGGTGTACTCCACCCTGTGAGGTGTGGGATGTCAGACTGCCCCTAGTGGGGGATTTCTCCCAGCTAGGCTACTCAGGGGTCAGGGACACACCTGAGCAGGCAGTCTGTCCGTTCTCAGATCTCAACCTCCGCGTTGGGAGATCCGCGGCTCTCCCCAAAGCTGTCAGACAGAGTCGTTCGCGTCTGCACCGGCTCCCGCTACTTCCCCTGTTGGTCTTCAGCTGTGCGCTGTCCCCAGAGGTGGAGACTACAGAGACAGGCAGGCTTCCTTGAGCTGCTGTGAGCTCCACCCAGTTCGAGCTTCCCAGCGGCTTTGTTTACCTACTTAAGCCTCAGCAATGGCGGGCGCCCCTCCCCCAGCCTCGCTGCTGCCTTGAGGATAGATCGCGGCAGACTGCTGTGTTAGCAGTGAGGGAGGCTTCGTGGGCGTGGGACCCTCCCGGCCAGGTGTGGGATATATTCTCCTGGAATGCCTGTATGCTTACAGCGCAGTATTGGGGTGGGAGTTACCCGATTTTCCAGGTGTTGTGTGTCTCAGTTCCCCTGGCTAGGAAAACGGATCCCCTTCCCCCTTGCACTTCCAGGTGAGGCGATGCCTCGCCCTGCTTCAGCTCTCGCTGGTCAGGCTGCAGCAGCTGACCAGCACCGATTGTCCGGCACTCCCTAGTGAGATGACCCCAGTACCTCAGTTGAAAATGCAGAAATCACCGGTCTTCTGTGTCGCTCGCGCTGGGAGTTGGAGACTGGAGTTGTTCCTATTCGGCCATCTTGCTCCCAAGAGTCTTTATATTGAATCTATAAATTACCTTGGGCAGTATGGCCATTTTCATGATATTGATTCTTCCTATCCATGAGCATGGAATATTCTTCCATTTGTTTGTGTCCTCTATTATTTCATTGAGCAGTGGTTTGTAGTTCTCCTCGAAGAAGTCCTTCACATCCCTTGTAAGTTGGATTGCTAGGTATTTTATTCTCTTTGAAGCAATTATGAATGGGAGTTGATTCATGATTTGGCTCTCTGTTTGTTATTGGTGTATAAGGATGCTTGTGATTTCTGCACATTGACTTTGTATCCTGAGATTTTGCTGAAGTTGCTTATCAATGTAAGGAGATTTTGGACTGAGACGATGGGGTTTTCTAAATATACAATCATGTCATCGGCAAACAGGGACAATATGACTTCTTATTTTCCTAATTGAATACTATTTATTTCTTTCTCTTGCCTGATTGCCCTGGCCAGAACTTCCAACACTATGTTGAATAGGAGTGGTGAGAGAGGGCATCCCTGTCTTGTGCCAGTTTTTAAGGGGAATGCTTCCAGTTTTTGCCCATTCAGTATGATGTTGGCTGTGGGTCTGTCATAAATAGCTCTTATTATTTTGAGATACATTCCATCAATACCAAATTTATTGAGAGTTTTTAGCATGAAGGGGTGTTGAATTTTGTCAAAGGGCTGTTGAATTTTGTCAAAGGCCTTTTCTGCATCTATGGAGATAATCATGTGGTTTTTGTCTTTGGTTCTGTTTATATGCCATCCCCATTAAGATACCAATTACTTTCTTCATAAAATTGGAAAAACTACTTTAAAGTTCATACGGAACCAAAAAAGAGCCCACATTGCCAAGACAATCCTAAGTCAAAAGAACAAAATTGGAGGCATCATGCTACCTGACTTCAAACTATACTACAAGACTACAGTAACCAAAACAGAGACATAGACCAATGGAACAGAACAGAGTCGTCAGAAATAATGCCACACATCTACAACCATCTGATCTTTGACAAACCTGACAAAAACAAGAAATGGGGAAAGGATTCCCTATTTAATAAATGGTGCTGTGAAAACTGGCTAGCCATAAATAGAAATCTGAAACTGGATCCTTATTTACTCCTTATACAAAAATTAATTCAAGATAAATTAGAAACTTAAATGTTAGATCTAAAACCATAAAAAACCTAGAAGAAAACCTTGGCAATACCATTCAGGACATAGGCATGGGCAAATATTTCATGTCTAAAACACGAAAAGCAATGGCAACAAAAGCCAAAATTGACAAATGGGATCTAATTAAACTAAAGAGTTTCTGCACAGCAAAAGAAACTACCATCAGAGTGAACAGGCAACCTACAGAATGGGAGAACATTTTTGCAATCTACTTATCTGACAAAGGACTAATATCCAGAACCTACAAAGAACTCAAACAAATTTATGAGAAAAAACAACCCCATCAAAAAGTGGGCAAAGGAAATGAACAGACACTTCTCAAAAGAAGACATTCATCCAGCCAACAGACACATGAAAAAATGCTCATCATCACTAGCCATCAGAGAAATGCAAATCAAAACTACAATGAGATACCATCTCACACTAGTGAGAATGGCAATCATTAAAAAGTCAGGCAACAACAGGTGCTGGAGAGGATGTGGAGACATAGGAACACTTTTACAGTGTTGGTGGGACTGTAAACTAGTTCAACCATTGTGGAAGACAGTATGGCGATTCCTCAAGGATCTAGAACTAGAAATACCATTTGACCCAGCCATCCCATTACTGGGGATATACCCAAAGGATTATTAATCAGGCTGCTATAAAGTCGCATGCACATGTATGTTTATTGCAGCACTATTCACAATAGCAAAGACTTGGAACCAACCCAAATGTCCATCAATGACAGACTGGATTAAGAAAATGTTGCACATATACACCATGGAATACTATGCAGCCATAAAAAAGGATGAGTTCATGTCCTTTGTAGGGAAATGGATGCAGCTGAAAACCATCATTCTCAGCAAACTATCGCAAGAACAGAAAACCAAACACCGCATGTTCTCACTCATAGGTGGGAACTGAACAATGAGAACACTTGGACACAGGGTGGGGAACATCACACACCAGGGCCTGTTGTAGGATAGGGGGAGGGGGGAGGGATAGCATTAGGAGATATACCTAATGTAAATGACGAGTTAATGGGTGCAGCACACCAACATGGCACATGTATACATATGTAACAAACCTGCACGTTGTGCACATGTACCCTAGAACATAAAATATAATAGAAAAAAAAAGAAAAAGAAAAGAAAAGGACATGCTCTTCAAATGCAGCCGTGAATACTTGTCTTGGGTCAATATACAAAAAGCACCAGGTAGGCATCCGGTTCCTCTCATCTTTCTAAATAAAAATTATATACAAAAAAAATCCAAAATGATGATAAAACCTCCAAGCACAGATATATTAGTTTGAGAATTATTTATTAAAATAAAGAAAATTGGAAGTAACTATGAGGGATATCCAAAATATCTAAATGTGCATGCCTTAAGTTTATACAAAATTTTTGCATGCATATCCTTTACAGAGCCAGTTATTTATGTGTAAATTATGCACATGTACTCATGTGTTAATTTATTACATGATAATATATAGGCATACACACAAGAGAAATTGAAAATGGATGAATTAAAATGTTATTATCAATAATATTTTTGGTTAGGACATAGTGATTGACCATACCTTCTGTTTTTGAAAATGTTGATTTAATATTATCTGTTGCAGCAACTTAATGGACTTCATTTAAGACCACTATTTTTAATACTTTTTAAAAGTCAAGCTTACTTTAACAAAATGTGCACATAGTCAAATTCATCCTTTTAAAGAATAGAGTTTAATAAGTTTTGGTAAATGTATGTAGTTCTCTAACCACTACCACAATCAAGATAAAGAATATTTCCCTAACCTCAAGAAGTCTCCCTGTTCTTCTTTTCAATCAATTTCCTGCTCCTAGCCC
The DNA here is from genome assembly GCF_007565055.1 of Rhinopithecus roxellana. Classification (NCBI taxonomy): domain Eukaryota; kingdom Metazoa; phylum Chordata; class Mammalia; order Primates; family Cercopithecidae; genus Rhinopithecus; species Rhinopithecus roxellana. Next base: position 139,338,108 of record NC_044554.1, read on the forward strand.
CACCTCCTGTTAATTAGTGGCCCAATTTCTCTCCCTATAGTTTTTTCCCTTTAATTTTTACAAATCTAACAAAAATAATGAAAGGAGTCTTCCTTCATACAATAAAGAGCAACTAAGATTATGCCAATCAGTGCTGCGGAGAGCCAGAACTTTTCCTTTTCCAGAGAGTCTTATACATTGTACCATTTTTGTATCTGGCTTCTTGCATGTTGCGTAATACTTTTGAGATCTAAGCATCCTGTTGAATTTATCGGTTTTTATTACTGTTTTATTTATGGGTAGTATTTCTTACATAGATCTACAACAATTTATTCATCAGTTGATGGATATTCTGGTTGTTTGCAGTTTTAGGCTATTATGAATATAACTGCTATAAACAATTGTAAAAAAAAAAAAAAAAAAAAAAAAAAAAAAAAGAGGAAGACAGAAGAAAGAAAACCAGAGAGATAGCAGCATGAATATGATGTAGCCTGATCCCGCTAGTTTTGAATGTAGAGAAATAGGGGTGATGAGGCAAGGAAAGCAAGTAGCTTCTAAAAAAGAGGAAAAAGCAAGAAAACTGATTTTCCCCTATCACTCCCAACAAGGGTTGCAAAGCAGCTCTTCCAACACCTTGATTTTAGCCCAGCAAAACCCATTTTGGATGTCTCACCTCTAGAAATAAAAGATAATAACTTTGTGTTGTTTTAAGACACTAAGTTTGCAGTAATTTGTGACAGTACCAATTGGAAGCTAATACAGAGTCTAAGAGCAGAAATGATGTCAGAACAAACCTAAAAAATCAGTCAAGTATAAATGAAATTCAATTATTCTAAATGAAATGTACTATTATTCAATGAATCCATTTTTTCTTTATTTCATTTGTTGGTGCCTAAAGACTTGCTTACATGATCTAAAAATCTACATCATGCAAATGACTAAGAAGTTAACTTAATTTTGCTTTCGCTCCTGGATAAAAAGTCTCTAGAGTCAACGCTTTCATATATACCATCACATTTTTAATATCATTGCTTGGTGATTAATAGGTGGGCTAAGAGAAGTTCAAACAACTACTTGCTACTATGGATGAGTATGATGCTACTATTGAAGAGAAAATCACTGTTTTATATAGATGAATGGTTTTTGAACATTATTTATGTGACTGTTGTAAAATTAATGTAAAATTTTTCAACGTTTAGATGTAACATAAATCTCATGTCTTCAGAACTGAATATCTAAGGGCCTTGTGTATATATGTCAAATTAAAAATCTACCAAGAGTTAAAGTCATGGCTTTTCCCTGAACTCCACTGAAGTTTCCTAAACTTAAAAAAAAAAAAAAAAAAAAAAAAAAAAAAAAAAAAATCCTCTGCTCTCAGTCGTTTGAAGAATTATCTACTGACTGCATTGGGACAGTAAAGAACAGCGGCAGGGGCAAAAGGCAAAAGCAAAAAAGCAGGAGACAAGCTCCCACCTTAGGGCCTTTGTACTTTGTGTTGTATTTGTCCAGAAAGAAATTTCTCAGCAATTTACATGGCTTGTTCCCTCATTGTTTTTAGGTCTTTCTTGTTAGTGAGGCTTTTGCTGTTTACCTTCTAAAAGTTTAATGCCCCACTGTGACTTCCCATATTCCCTTTCCCTGCTGTGTTTGTTCTCTTTAGCCCTTGATACTATATAATATGCTACCTTGTTCTGATCTTGCTTATTGTTTTTTGTGGCTACTGACCTGTTCACTATGCACTCTGTTCAACCAGGAGGAAAAATATTGCATTCAAAATCACAAGAGACAGCAGGCTTTACCCAATACCATGCTCACTTAGATTCTGGAAAAATAGAGGATGGGTAAATTGCCATGTACAATAATAAGATAGAAACAGTCTCTTGTCACTCAGGCTCAGTTTCCAAATAACTTGTCATTTCACATGAAATGTGAAAGGTCATGAGAGATGATACCGAATGATGTGGATCAACTCAGTTCAGGAAAGCCATGGTTCAGAGCCCTTTTCAGATTTTATACCTTGCTAATCACAGTCCCATGGGGTACATGATTAATTCCCACTCTCTAGAGAGCCTACATCTGTCAATTAGATTATTAAATAAACCCAATATGTGCATTAAGTTACAAATTTGGTGTTGGTACATAGAATTTAAGTTAGATCCTGTATACTTCTAAAAATTCCATCAGTTACTGTTGCAAGGGACATTAGACTAAAAGGTCATATTCTGAGGCTAAAGGAAAGACCACAGAGCTAGCTTCAAACGTGTTCAATGACTGAGAAGCTAATAATCTCACACTCTTTGGTATTGGGGGATTGGTAGTTTATAATTAGCAGAAATGTATCAAGAATGTTGAGACCAAGAACTAATACTAAGGAATATTTTAATGAAAGTGTATGCAGAAAGACCTACAAGTGACCCATTGGGCCTTTTAGGAATCTATCCCAATTAATCTAATACAGAATAATTTCTAAGTATATTTACGTTAGTTCTATGTTGTAAGGTTTTTAATTAAATGCTTTTTACCTTAGTCAATTTTTTTGGTTCTGTGTGAATAATTTTGTAAATCTTTTGTCTATAAAATTTAAATCTTCAAGATTACACAACTGTCTGAATTCCACATATTTATTTGACAAAGTTTCCAACTATTATGTTATAATGGGTTTTCCTTGCTTGTGTACATTTTATTTTCAACATATGTATCATTTTTATGACAAATTCTAAGTGTTCTTAACTCTCTTTTCTTTTACTGGACACACAATAAGACTACATTTCTTAGCTTTCCTAGTAGACATTTTGGTATTGTGTAACTGAGTTTCAAGAAGATGAAGGGAAATGATACATCATATCAAATCTAAAACAATCAACAGCAGTGTGGTTTTACCGTGTGCTTTTTCCTGTCCATTTGACTGAAAATGAAGCGTTCTGAGATGGCAGGATTGCAAGATGGGGTCACCCAGGGTTCCTGGTTGCTGATTGGAGGAAAGCTGTGCAAGAAGAATCCTATTGGCAGTTTGTAGTCACTGGCATTATGACATTTGCATGTTTTGGCAGCTTGTATTAATTACCCTGATTAACAGAGGAAATAATAGCAAAGGAACAGCTGATGTAGAGGTTTCAGAGAGAGAATAAATTTGTCATTAAATATCCAAAGAGAATATTTAATGATAAGTGTATTACATATTGAGAAAAGATTTTTGAAGGATTTCAACATTATTAGTCATACTACACATAATCATGGTATCAAAACACTGAATAAAAGTTTTATAAAAGTCAGGGTTTTTAAGGTTCCTGCTTATCATTTGACTATATATAATTAATATCATATTTATTTATCTATTATATAATATGCACTATGCAACTAACAAAATACATATACAAATAAATTCATTAATTCCTTCATGTAATCTTTAAAACAATTTATTTCATAGACAGAAAACTAAAGTTAAATGATGATTAATAACTTGGCCAAGATCACAAATAATTAGAGTAATAGAATTATGATTCTAGCTTTAGTCTCTACAATGACAAAAATCCTCATTGTCTCTAATGAGCCATAATATTTCCCAACCACAAATATGCTTACACAAACACATATACAAACATGCACACACTCCTAGAGGGGACATTTCTTCTTTCTCCTCCTTCTTCTTCTTCCTCCTTCTTCCTTATTCCTTCTTCTTCTTCCTTCTTCTTCCTTCTTCTTCTTTTTTTTTTTAATTTGAGTCACAATTTTGGTCTGTTGCCCAGGCTGGAGTACAGTGGCACAATTATAGCTTACTGCAGCCTCAGACTCCTGATTCAAGCATTTCTCCCATCTCAGCCTCCTGAGTAGCTGAGACTGAAGGCACATGCCACCATGCCCAGCTAGTTTATTTTTTATTGTTAATTTTTTTTTGTAGAGATGAGATCATACCACATTGCCCAGGCTGGTCTCAAACTCCTGAGTTCAAGTGATTCTCCAGCTCTGGCCTCCCAAAATGCTAAGATTACAAGCATGAGCCACCATGTTCTGCTAATTATTTTTTCTTTATTATGAATTCAACATATCAAGGACAAGTATATTTCACACCAGGAATATCGTGTTTACATATAAAATGTCTTTCTTTGGGGATATTAATAGCACTACAATATGTGAATGACAGGAGATTTTTATGTTGACTGTTGCTATCCTTCTATTATGGTATGTCTGTATGATTTGAAAAAAAAAAAGATACCCATCAATTCTATGTAATAGTAAAGAATTTCTAATCCTGCATTTGAGATAGATTTCAGCAGGTCTTTGAAATGGTGTTCATATCAGTGATTGTGTATTGTTTCATACTGCAGTAAAATGGTAATGTTGAAAAGATAAATTGGATACCGATGACGATGCCTTAATAAGAATCTATGTCATTTGAATTTTTATTGATTAAATTAGGGTTTAATCATGGCCAGTGGATTGTCTCCATTTTTTAATTAAATTTTTATTGGAACACAGACACCCCATTCATTTATCTATTGTCTAAGCTGCTGTTGGGTTCTAGCATTAAAGGTGAGTAGTAGTCACAGTGACACATGGCCCACCAGCCTAAAACCTTTACGATCTAGCCCTTTAAGAAGAAGTTTGTTGACTCTGGTGTAAAGGAAGAAAATTTTCTGAAATGTATGTAGCAGAATGATGATAAAATAAGAGCAGTGCTTCCAAAAACAAACTTTGACAGTCATGTGAGATGTGGAAGGAGACAGGGAAAAACCACTTAGAGTACTAGCATAATAGTTATCTGAGGAAAGGTAAAAAAAATAAAGCCTGAACTTTGTGTGGAAAAAATAAATAAAAAGAAAACAAATTAATGATAGAAGTACAGGGCTGCAATATAGTAGGTCCCTCAGCTTCTTCCTTGGCACATATTCCTGAGTGGCAGCTCACCAATTTGAGGCACCTTGTAAGAGAGCTCTAACTCATCACTAGGTGTTTCTTTTACCACCACTCTTCAGATTCCCACTTTTGGTTGCTTCATTCTCTGTGTATCCATATCACGTACTCCTTCCCATGTACCAGTCCTCATATACTGAAGTTATCTATTAGGCTTCCTTTTCTCCAGTTGGCTTTTCTTCAATAAGACACCCTTCTTCCCCCAAATATCTCTTTCACTACAGAATTTCCCAGCACTTCATCATTGTCACCATTTAAATGCTGTCTCTCTTTTTTCCCTCTCCTCCTTCACCCCCATGTGTCTTTTTCACTCCCTCTCCTTCTCTCCCTCTCTCTCTCTCTCTCTCTTTGTTTCTCTCCCCCTCTGTCTCTTAATATCTCTCTGGTTTCCCCAGGATTGGAAATAATATTGACATAAACTAAATTTCCTTTTTTTTAAAACATGGATGCTATTTTCCTCAATATTATACATTTGACATAAAAATTCTTTTAGAATAAATAGTCCTACCATTAAAATTGTCTTCATCTCTTGCATGTCATCCATGTTTTTCTCTTTACTGGTAAATCCTCATTAACATGCAAACATTGCAATTTAATGCAACTATCCAATCTCAAAACAGACATACGGACAAAATCTTTGGTCCCATTTCTCTCTCTGCTGTTTCATTTCTCTCTTTTGTTGCACCAAAAGCAAGTCCTCAAAATACTTAACTATGAATTGTTTGACTTACCGTTTCTTCCATTCTCTCTTGAACCCAACCTAATCAGTTTTAGCATATGCAGAAGGAGCGTTTACGAAACCACCAATGAACTTCACATTGCCCGGTCATAATGTCCAGCCCAGCCCTCATTTTACTTAGCCCATCATCAACAGTTGGAAGACGTTCTCTTTCTCCTTCCTTTTTGAAACATATTTTTTCTCTTGTTTTCTGAAGCTACTCTCAGAGTTTTCCACTTATCCATTCAGTTACCATTCTGAGTCTCTTTACCAATTCCTTCATAGCTCCCTGACTGCTAAACATTGAAATATCACAAATGACTCTATTATTTTTGCCATTGTCAACTCACTATAGATGATCTCAGTCTTATAGCTTAGAAGAGTATCTCTATGCTAAAGACTGCTACATTTGTATGTTCAGGTAGACAATTTTGCTACAGTTCACATTCATAAACTCACCTGCCTACTTGACATCACTGCCTACATGTGATTTTGGATTATACTATATCAATTCAGCTAAACTAGGGCCACATCTCCCAGAATTCCCTTATCTGTATGACTCTGAGTTTGGGTTGGACTCAGAGAAATTTTTGTGAGATTTGTGAGGTCTGTGTGTGGCGCAACACAGTCCTTACAAGTATAAAGGCTGTCACCCCTTTTTCATATAGCCCTGCCTCATCTTGTTTGTCTGCAGAAGAAACCAGGGCCACTGAAGCTAGCTCCCCGACTTCTACCCTGTCACTGTGACTTTTAGATTTTCCTTGTGTCCTGGGCCAGACAGGAGTACAGTTCCATGGAGAAGAGTGTGACCTTCTCCAGCTGGTGATCTCCTGCTGGTGATCAGGGCTGAAGGTACTGAGAGACAAACTCTAATTCTGGTATGTTCTTTTGAGTTCCAGTGTGTCCTTGCTCCCTCCTGCTTCAAATCCACATTTTCTTCAACTGCTAGCACTGAAGACCAACAGAAACTTCAGGCCCACCACCAGATGCAAAGGCAACAGCCTTGAACAGATTCTTTATCGGCTTCTGCAATTCCATTAGGTCAATTATTGTGTTAAGTTCCTGTTATAAGCTCCTGGATTCTGTATCATTCATAGTGGTTCTGCTTTCTTGCTTGAGTCCTAACAGGTATCCTCTGCTTTATTTTTTCCTTATAAGAGCTAGAACCACTTGATGCGGTAAGGATTTAATGCTTAAGTATTTATTTTCTGACCACCTCTAGCAGAAAGTAAGTTCTCTGTGGACAGAAAATCTTTTCTGTTTTGTTCAGGGATATATCCACAGCATGTATAATGGTGCCTGACTCACAGTAAGTACTCAATACATATTTATTTATGAATAAATAATAATTATATATTTTGCAAGAGACATTTTTAGTTAATCATAATATCATTATATAAAGAGAAACAATGATCAGGGGTAAATAAAAATCCTTGAAATGTGGATTAGAAATATTAGCATTAAGAAAATAAGCCAGTGAAGTAGTTGAAAGCGAGAGGAAAGGGATTTTTTTTTTCTCTCTCTCTCTACTAACAGGTTAAATAATAAAGAGTCCAATTCTATATATTACCAGGTACTTGTCAGGTTATTTTCTGAATGTGCACATAGTTTTGTCAACTGTTAAAGACTGATCAACAGCGGTTTGCAGTCGGTGACTGAAATTGCTAGAAAAAAAAAAAAGCCTGTCAATTATGCAGTTATGTTCCACTTCAAAAATGCTTTGTAGTTGCAAACAGACATTTGGCAAAAGAGTTGAACAAAAAACAAGACGTGACATTCTAGGCGTACAATTTTTCTTTTTCTTTTCTGTAGTATGATAGGTTCTGCCTGAAATTTGTTTGTTTTGTGAGATAAATCCTCTTCTCTAAAAAGCCAATGGTGTTATTAATTACAAAAAGGAAGGGACAACTGAGGTGGGATCATGCTAAGCTGGAGTTGTTAAATGAATATGAGCTCTCATACAGAAAACTTCCCCAGTGGTTAACTAAGCTGTCACCATTTTAGTGCATCTGAGGAAATGTGCTCCAAGATTTATGTTAGTGCTGGCAAAGAAATGAACTAATTTTAATTCTCTCAACTCCTAAATTTGACATCAGTCCAGAAACTTTGCAACTAAACTTATCTAAGTTTGCTGCACAGCCGATAATTACATTAAGAATGTCACATGGGAAGACAGCAGTCTACCTGGTATAAGTGTGAAAAGTGAAATTTAGAAAAAAAACTTATTTTTACCTTTAAAAATGTTCAGGTCTTTCAAAAGTTCTTATTCCTAGAAGGTCATAAAAGGACTCAGAAGATTTGTTTTTTCTGGTTGCCCAACTGGTTACAAAACTAGATTGCTTCCTTCTACTCCTGCCAAAATAAATGTTATTAAAATACTATATTCCCCATCTGCCAGTCAGAATCAAAGATCCATGAAAGATGATGTTTATTTGTACATGTGCACCTTTCCCACCATAGAACTCACATTAAATGCAATACTCAAGATAGTTTCAGCTGCTTTGTGAAGCTGGTTTTCTCACATCTCCTTTCTCAATCATAATATGGAAAATATTATTGCCCATCCTAAAATGAAAATTCTTTTTCTCAGCGGTTTATTTGAACTGAATTTTTCTTCCTCAGATAACCAAATATTTATTTGTCACAGTGATAATAAAGGTATGATTAATTGCTGATTTTGGAAATAGTAAGAGACTTAAAAATGTCGATTTTCAGCAGGGTGCAGTAGCTCACCACTCTAACCCCAGCACTTTGGAAGGCTGAGGTGGGGAATAACAAGGTCAGGAGTTCGAGACCAGCCTGGTCAATACAGGCGAAACCCCATCTCTACTAAAAATACAAAAATTATCCGAGCTTAGTGGCGGGCACCTGTAGTCCCAGCTACTCAGGAGGCTGAGGTAGGAGAATTGCTTGAACCTGGGAGGCGGAGGTTGCAGTGAGCTGAGATCGTGCCACTGCACTCCAGCATGGGTGACAGAGTGAGACTCTGTCTCAGAGAAAAAAGAGAAAAAAAAAAAAAAATCTCAATTTTCTTGGAGAGTATTGCTTCAAAGAGGAGGATTCATGCTGGGAACGAGGAAAAGATCCAACTGATTCTCTACTGAAAAGATGGATGTGATCAAGTAGATTTCCAGTGAGGAAGAAAATATTAGTGCTATTCAGTTTGGTGCTAGGAAAAAGCCCCAATTCACACAACACTAGTTTAAGTAATTTTAAGTAGCTAGGTTGTAAAGGTATGTTTTAAATTATAATTGTAAAAAAAAAAAGTTTTTGAAATATTTGATGATGTTAACTTGTGACCCAATATACTACTGTTGTTTGAAAATGAAACAAAGCGAAAGCACACAAGCAAAGTCTATCTCTGTTTTTATTGCTGCTATCTTTTGGATTATGCCAAAAATTGATTTTGCCAATAGAGGGCAATAGTCAAACTAGGATGGCTGCATCTATCATTTTTGCAACTTCTAATGAGGTAAAAGGACACATAGAATCCTCATCTGCTTTTATGAATATTGCTGTGTAATTGCAGTGTAATTATGGCACACAACAGCTTCAGAAAATTATCTTTCAAGAAAACAGCTGGTTCTCTTTAACAAACCGAGATGAAATCTAGTCAATTAAAAAAAAGGTCCAGAGAAAATATTCCCCCAATATATGCTGATATAATAAATGACAAAAAAAAGAAATATCATAAAAATGTTAAATGGATAAATCACAGCTACTGATATGAAAAATAAGACAAGGTACAAACATAAGAAAATTAGAAAGGTAGGAGATACTTCTGACACACTGTTTTATATTACAATCTAAATAGACTTCTTAGATTTTCAAATATGTTTTTTATTTTTTGTTTTCATTTGTTTGTATAATTATGTAAATGCATGGATATATACTTCATATATGAAATACATGCACAAACATGCAAACAGATTTAAAGCATAAGATTTTTGAAGCCATTGCTCAGGAAAAATTTTAAAAATGACTAAATCGGGGCACTTACTCTAAATTTGTAATTATATTAAACTTTTTGTTATGTCAATAAGCCAATATATGAGTGTCTCATTCTATAAAAACTCTATATACAAAAATTTGAAGGTTCTAAAGTCATTAACAGAATGATCAATTATAGATAATCAATTTTGACAAATGGTTTATTTCAATGTTACTTTAAAAGTCACACCTTTTAGAACAGCATAGATGTGATTGGATTTGTGAAAAAATGAAATTCCCAAGGTCAGAAACATAAATACTAGCATTTAAATTTTCTCGTCTTCCACCTGAGTGATATTTTCAGGTAGTCAAATTATATTTAAACTCTCGGTATGAGAAATAAGAATTGGTGTTTTCTTGACTCACTGAATGGCATCTCATGGCAGTTCCATGTCATTGAAGGCAAGTATCTCTTATGACCCTTACATTCATGAATTATTTTAATTAACAACAAACATTAACTGAAGGTATATATTTTAACCTCAGAGGAATTAGTCCCTGAGTGGTTAAAATTGAAACAAATAAGTACAATATATAAAATTATAAACACAAATATGTATACTTACGTATATAGTATATGTGGCATGTACCTGTATTCAAATAGATATATATAGAGAAAATCAAATAATAATTGTATTCTAAGTTTTTTGTTTGTTTGTTTGTTTTTAATTGCACAAAGTAAGCTGAGAACCTACCAATAATACTCAGTGGTTCTCAAGTGTGGATCCTGGACCATTAACATCATTACCCCTGGGAACTTGTTAGTTCCCAGTCTGTCTCCATCCCTACCGGCCTGAATCAAAATTTCTGACAACAGTCTCCAGCAATCTGTGTTTAAACCAGCCTCCATGTGATTCTGATGCACGTTAAAGTCTAACAACCACTTCTTTTAGTAAATATAAGTTATTTTCATAAGTATTACAATTTGGACAGTATGAATTCCTGATTTTATCCTGGCTCTAGGCTTGTTTTTGGGCAAGTTCTGAATTTGAGTATAGTTAAAATGTTTTTATCAGATACATTGGTTCTTTATTACTATTGACCAAATCTTTCCAAAACTGGGTTTGTAATCAAATCTTTGCAGAAACATTCTTACATTAGCTATGGAATCTAGGCCTCATTATTTCTTAATAATGATCTAGAATTCAGAAAATTACAAGACTTGAGACCAAAAAGGTTAAAAAAATTACCAAATATTAGAAGGGAGTTTGATAATAAACTTGGGTTTAAAATCCAAATCTTCTAACTTCTGTTTGGAATTTTAATTGTAGTAGATTGGAAGCTATGGATTTTAACTAATTTACTGTATCAGTGATAAGATAGCTGTCAAATAACTCATAATAGACATTTTTATAGTACACACATTTTCAAACTTGCTGAGTATTTCACAGAATACGTTTTTCAGACTAAGTACTTCCATGTTTCCCTGTCATTGTCTGCATGTAAGAATAGTTTCTCCCAAAGTCAAGAAGATGTCTTTTTTTTCACATTTGAGATACCCAATAGCTGTAGTGGAAGTACAACCTCACATGTATTTTCCAACACTAGGGAGCAAAGGATGCTTAATTATCAAGTGTAGATCTTCTTTCTTGCTGTCTGCTTGCTTATTTCTTCTAAGAGCTATTGTGTTCACCAAGAGGTGTTGCTGTCCTCAGCTGCTAGCCAGGAGAATGTGAAATTTAAGACCACTTGTTAACTTTTCTCAGTTACTGGCATATCCTTTTGAGACAATTATAATTGTATGATTTCCCTCTGCCTAATTAACTGTATCCCTACTATAAAGTTGTTGAATTCAAGGATTTGTCTTTTCTGTTTATTTTTTATTTACTTATTTATTTTTGTCCTCAGAGCCTGGCACATGATAGGTGCCTAACATTAGTGTCAAATAAATAAAATAATTGAATGAGAAAAAAAAGATATTCAGTTTTGCAGAATTAACTCTCTAATGAAAAGATGATTTTCACATAAAATGTACACATGCTTTGTGATAATATGATAAAGGAAAGATATATCTGTCCATATTTGAATTTATTTATAACAAAATTATCTCAATGCTTGTGACTGCATCCACAGTGGTAAATGTTTATTTGCTATTATGAGTGAAACCTGTGTTGCTGTGGACCACATAAGCTTTAAAGGAAGTGAAAGGCCATGATAAAATTAATAGTTTGTGTTGTTTAGCTCCTAAATTTCAGTCCCTCAATTGTCAGCCGCTGACTGCTAGTTGTTTTTTTTGTATGTTTGAACTGTTTCTTTAGCATAGCATATGAAGTAAATTTTTCTTCTCTTTTGTCTGACTTCCAGTATACAAGATCCTATATGTTCATAATATAGCTGCAAAAGTCATGCATTAGATCACTAAAATCACAAAAGAATACTGCCAACTTTCCCTACAGATTCAGCTGAAAGCAGCTTCATCTCAATCTGTTCATTGTCTTCATGAATTTGCATCAAACCTTATTCAGCAATATACCTTTTGTTTGCTACCGGCAGCATTGTTGGCTGTTTGATATTCTTAATCTTGACCCACTGCCCCTCAAACTTTTCTACTGACACATTCTTGCAACCAGAGGCAAGTAACAACTACGATTTCTGTGGGCTTTGCTTTATCTTAAAATCTATGCAAAGTTTATTCTGTTCCATAAAAGAGTAATGCTTTCATATTAAAATAATGTTTTAAATTGCTTTATATCAAGTGGCAATTGTTTCCTCCAAAAAGGTATGCTACATGTTTCCTGTACGATTTTAATAACTAGGAGAGACACACTAGCATAGTGTTGTGAGTACTCATGCCCAATTTCAGGAGCTTATCCTTGGTTAAATTTTAGTCAAAGGGTTCATTAATTTTTTTATCAAGGTTTTTTGGAGATTTCTACATTAGAAGTCAACTATCAATGGAAGCTTAAGTGTGGGACAATCTGAATAGTAAACATCTTGCCGTATTGAATATTGTTCCCCACTCCCACCAATTCTGAATCTTTATCCTTGGAAATAGCAATTTGCCATTAAGAAGCTTATTGTAAGAAACTTTTGGAATATCTGTGCTGCCAATTCTCAATATATATTCAGATTTTTTGAATTTCAAAGTAAATTTGACTTAGATCCTTAAACAAGGATTCATCAAATACCAAGAACACATATTGAGACTGCAATTTTCCAACCAAAAAGCATCTAGACTTTGGCTATGAGTGTAATACTCCATGAATTTGAATAGTCATTATACTTGTTGAATTTAACTCTGCTATCTAATCATGAGACAATATCACAACAATCTTGTTAGTTTTATCTTAAATTTTTAATAAAACATAATAATTACTATTTATATCTGCAGAACTGTCTTTTCAATGCATGCATGATTAATTCCATCTTAAAGGGTAAATGTACATTTAATTACATGAAATCTGTTAATATTTGAGTAATTTGACAAAAAATGAGAATACATTCAAACAGATGACTATAATAAATTATATAAAACATAAACAACATTATTAAACTACAAAGTTATAAAATTATCAGAAAATTATTGTGAAGAAGTATTCAGTTGTCAAGACTTTATCAATATTACATAGGCAAAAGAACATGGTTACATATTATGACTTGTTGCATAATACTGGAAAGAGTTTATGAGAGATTTCTGAGAAACAGGTAGGCATTGCTATAACCTTACATATCCTTTCTGAGAATGCAAGTTAACTGAAATATCAAGTGGATAAATATTTAATTCTTCTCTAGAAGACAAGATAAATTAACTAGAATAATAGCTATATGAAAATGCACTTGGAATGATGCGCAGCAGTGGTTAATACTACATGAGGGAATATAGGCAAATGGTTTAATTGAACTAAAAAAATAAAATTGCATCAAAGTTCACAGTTCTAGAATGTCTAAACCAAAGTCAACTTTTATTGATATTTAAAGCAGTGAGACCACTTTCATCGATCAATTTTGTGTGGTAGATTATGCACTATGAGAGATACATCCATAATGTGCTGTACAAAGCATTCTAAGTAGTGTTAGCAATATATTAAAAATAATGTTGATGTTCAAAACAAGTTTTGACTGATAGTTAAATTTTGAAACAGATGACTTTAAATAGTTCTGAACTTATTACACGGTAGATTTAACATTAAAAGCAGAACTTGCATTCCTAAAAATTGATTTAATTTTTAGATAAAAAGTTCCTTTTGATGTAGACTATTGAAAGTAAAATTTGCTAATACTATGTAGACCAACATTTGAGTTCCTTCTGTATATAAAAGACTGAATTATTTGAGAATTTAGACAGGAAATATTCAATGTAGCCTTATTGAATTAAAATTAAAAGAGAAGTTTAAAAAAGTATGTATATATATACATGTACATATACATATATACATACACATTATACATAAACACATACATGTAAATAAACACTAAAAATGTTGCTAATTGTTCTCCTTTGTGTTTCTAAAAATTAATAGTAGCACTAAATTATAATACTAGTTTTTGATGGGAAAATATGAGTCATAACCAGATTATTTTTGTTTTATCCAAACTCTTGTGTTGTTACAGATTACTATAATTTCAATTAAATATAGAATCATAACAAATTTTCTTTCTCACCATCGAACAATCACACCTTCAAAAATATTAAACTATTTTCATACTAAATAAGAAATTTAGGAACCTCAACCAAATGAATAATGCAAACACACTAAAAGCTAGAAAACTCTCTTCACTGTGGTTATTATTATTATTATTAATTTGAAGGTAATCATGTTGAGTATGGGAATATAGAACAAAGATGAAAATTAATATAGTTCTTTGTGCTTCTTTTCTTCTTTCTTCCCTTGCCTCCTCCTCCTATTTTTAAGGAGAATTTTTGTTAGTTTGATTTCTTACATTGACTAACGCCATATAGGGTGGCATGAGTAGCACTAAGGGTACTGGATTATAAGAAGAATTTTCCAGAAAATGACGGGGGAAATAAGGATGAGGGAAAAACAAGTCTGGGGAAGGAGAGACTTATTAAAGGATTTTGATGGTTAAGTAGTGTGTGCTTAGCTGCATGCCACACAGTGTAGGACTTTAGGAAAACAGGGGGAAATCATTGTTTTAGAAAGTTTTGCTGACTTTGGCTCTACAAACATATTTTCTGACTTGTTCAGTTGTCAGCCTGTCCTGCAGCCTCTACCACCTCTCCTTTCTTCTTTTCTCTACTAATATTTCCCCTCTTAACACTTTCTTTTCTCCTACTTGTATTTCATACAATTTGCCTGTTAACTAAGGTTCCATTGCTGTTTGAGAATAACTTTTGTGGAGGAAAAAGAAAGTGTAGCTTAAGGGAAAGCAAAATGTGGAAATAGGAAGATGGAGCATGTCAGAGCACAAAGGGCCATTGGGCTTTATAAAGGCAATGGGTTTACAGAATGCCTTTATGCAGAGAGTGCCTTTTCTTATTGAAGTTTCCTTTACAAGCACCTTTCTCTATTGCTTCCTCCATCTGCAACTCTGCAGATATCTTCATTGGTGAAGCCTGTCATCTTGGTAATGTTTGCATTAATATAGGGCTATGGCAGTTTCTTAGAGTTCTGAAGCCCAGGTAGCACATTTGAATTCTGACCTTTGTTCCCCTGAAAACAATGAATTAATCTGATGGTTGGTATTTAAGTCACTGAAGTAGGCCTAGGGGGGCAAATTGGACTTTTCTCTTGCTTTCTATCAGATTTTTATGCGATTTCCTCTCTAATCACATCTATTCACATTCACTGGGGCTGTTGTACCTACTGTGTTTGAGCACTGCACTGTGTGTTTCACATAATAATCATATTTAAACCTTAGCATGTAAAATTGCATATAATACCAACCTGCTGTATCTTCCACTTTGGGTCTTCATCTAACAGGGGATTACATGTACCACCCATTTCTACCTGCATTTACTTTCTCATTTTTTCACCCTGCAAGTATCTCAGGTTTGATCAGTGCTTTATAAAGTCAGTGATTTGTCTTCTCATTCAAAACGATGTAGTCATGTGATCTACTAAAAGCTCTTCTGTGGTAATTGATTTATCACTCTTTATCATTTAATTCAATGCATAGAGCTGAAATTTTGGTTTAATAGCTAAGTGCACTCAAGAGGATTTTCCACATTAATGCAGGGCTATGGCAATTTCTTACAGTTCTGAACTTTTAAAATTGACAGAATACAGTGTTGTCATTACATGGTATGAGTTTTCTGATGGAAATATGCTAATGAAGGTTAATATATGGCGTTAGCTTTATTATACTTTGTAAATGTATACAAATGAAATAAAAGCAGAAATGAAACAAAAGAGAAACTACCTAGTTCTGAAGGCAGTGAAGACATTTTTTGGCCTGAGGCCAAAACAGTGCTATGTGTGGAAGATCAAGTGTCAAAAAAATGCTGTGAAGAGTCAATACACATTTGGTGGTGGGGTAGACAAAGTACAGTATTCTTCTGTAAGTATTTAAGAAAATAGATAATTTATTTCATCTCTCTATTCCTTGAATTGCAGATAGCCATAATACTAGGCAAATACAATTCTTTCAATATAATAAGTATTTAAGACAAACTGTTTTGTGAATTTTGTGGAATTGTTTTATTTTTCTTCTCTCTCTCCATTCGTTTATATATATATATGGGCTGGGATTGGCTATTATGAAACATGAAAAAAGCTTATGTTTTCAAAAGTTTAATATATTTTGCCATTTATGGGGAGTCAGGAAAAGTATGTCCTAGTTTGATAGAACCACTATTTAGGTCGTATGTTAAATGTAATAATCCACAAAAGACATTCTAACTTGATCAATTATTTTAAAAGTAGTTATAAACTTGGTAGTGACAGTTTTCTGTGCTATATGTTGGGCAACATAATCTAAATAGACTTTAGGGGAAACCATATTATAGTATGAAGACTTACTGGCTCAGAAAAGCAAGGTAAAAATAGAGACATTTATTATTTTGTCTGATTCTGTTTTAGTATTTGTCAGTTATGAAATTGCTGTCTTCATTATAAACATCAGAGTTACAGGAGGAAATATGTGCCTTGGGTGACCTAATAGATAAAGATGAGAAAACATAGCTTTGAAGCTTTATTCATAATATTTTACATGTACTTGTTGGAGATCAAACTAGTTAGCTTTTTGAATAGTTATAGAAACCATTTCTCAAAGAGGAATGTCCACTGATGGGGTTTAGGACATGCTACCCCAAAATATGATACCTTAGCACACTGAGTATTTTAAGCCAAAGGAGGTCCAGAAAACTGCAGAAGCTGGATAGTCTTCCTGACGTTTTTTCCATCCATTTCTCCTTTTTATTTTTTTTCTTAGATACAAGGTCTTACTCTGTCACCCAGGCCGTAGTGTCATAGCACAATCATGCTTCACTGGACTCAAGCAATCCTCCCACCTCAGCCTCCGAAGTAGCTGAGGTATAGACACAGGCCATCACACCCACCTAGTTTTTTGGGTAGAGCTGGGTTCTTGCTACCTTGCTTAGGCTAGTCTCAACTCCTGACCTCAAGCGAGCCTCCCTCCTCAGTCTCCCAAAGTGCTGGGATCATAGGCATGAGCCACCACTCTCAATCAACCACTTTTCTTTCCTGAAGCAGGCAATAAAAACTGACTGACCTTTTCCTGAAATAGTTTATCCCAGAGGGGCCCTCTCTGTACTCAGAGGAAAAGAATACTCTTATCTCTGAAGACACTGGGACACGGAGAAGAGACTCTCAACAAACAAGACTTCCTAAGTGCCCCTGCAATTTATTACCATTATATCACACCATTGTCCTCCAATCATGTTGCACAAATATCTATAAAAATACAGTTTTCCCTGTTTCTTTGGTGTTTTCATTTTTAAAGCCTCCCGTGTTACATAAAACTTATGCTAAATAAATTCATATGCTTTTCTCTTGTTAATATGTCTTTCGTTATAGGCATCTCAGCCATGAAATTTGTAATGGATGAGAAGATATTTCTTGTCAAATCCTTTATCACAAACAAAAATAATTCTCTTAATAAGTGTTTCTCATTTTACACAATATCTTTAAAGTTTAACCCTACTTACTACAACATGCACAGTTTCTAAATTTATAAAATCAAAATATTTATCCAGATATGCTAGCCAAGCAAAATAAACAGCTATTTTAAAAATATTCCTAAATACCTCATGATACTATAATAATAATAATAATAATGACCTTAGTATGCTTGAAATTTAAATACAAAGAATAAAATTATAATTGCATTGCTGTGTCACTAAAATAAGAGTTGAATGGTTAAGAAACATTAAAGAAAGAGGAACAATACATTTTCTTTATTTTTAAAATATCATTTATTATAAGATGTGACAATTTAGTAACAACTCCTTATAGAAGAAATTATGCAAATGAATTTATAACTTATTGGTATATTAGAATTTCATAACTATTAAAATGTAGACATACGTATACATTATATTCACATATGTATATATAAATACACATGTGCAAGCATACACACATACAGTTAGAATCATTTCAAAGAATTCTTTGCATGTTATGGATTCTTGGCATAATGAAGAAGAAGGAGAAAAATAGCTTAGTGTGAGAGTTCTTCAGGTGTAGCTTTTGCACTTTCATATGTAAAATACAAAGGCAACGATATCTGCATAAAACTGTTCTGCACATTTGCTATTTCAAAGAAACACTGTAATTAACACTATGGTTAACATGATGTATGCATGTTTAAATCGAAAGAAAAATAATATATTTAAAGTAAAGGGAAAAGTAAAAATATTCCACCCTAATTGGCAGCTTTTCTCTATATCAATGTGGCCTTCTACGAAGGTTCCCACAACTCACAGAAGACTGTCGGCTTCTGCACAAACTCAGTAGAGTTCTTGTCTTTTTACTTGATATGCTTTGATGTTCAAGTTTGTTCTGCAGCTATTAATGTCTCCCCTGGCCTAGCTACTTTTTTTATCTTTTCCAGAATTGGGTAGTCTTAACATGTCTTAACTCTGTTTCTGATGCCTGAAGCATTTGCATCAGGCAAATGCTTTCTGTTATTGGAAGGAACTATACAAAATCAGCAAGCCTGTTGTTGAATGGCTTCACAAAAGTCAAAGTAATATTCTCAGATAAGTGAAGCTAACAGTTCTAGCAAGATGTTCTTTCCATCCAGAAGCAGTTTTCTTGCTTGCCATGGATGTTATCATATCTTTTGTGATTAATCAATTCAAAAAATTCCCAGTACTTTGGGAGACCGAGGCAGGCAGATTACTTGAAGTCAGGAGTTTGAGACCAGCCTGACCAGCATGGTGAGACCCCCATCTCTACTAAAAATACAAAAATTAGCTAGGCATAGTGGGGTACACCTGTAATCCCAGCTATTCAGGAGGCTGAGGCAGGAGAATTGCTTGAGCCTGGGAGGCAGAGGTTGCAGTGAGCCAAGGTCACACCACTACACTCCAGTCTGGGCAACAGAGCAAGACCCTGTCTCAAAAAAAAAAAAAAAAAAAAAAAAAAAAAAAAAAAAAAAAAAAAAAAAAATTCCTGTGTGATTCACAGGCTACTTATACTTTATATTATTTTTCTTTGAGGCCTGAAGATTTGTTTTCAGGGTATACTCTCTGAACAGAAGTTTTGATAGTTCCATTTTTTTTCAAAAAAGTTTGTACAAGTTGAACCTAGACAAATCAATAAAGACAACCCTACCTGCAAAATAACCACAGTCAAACGTACTTAAGAAAAAGCTACCACTAATTTAACAATAGTTATAGTTTCTCCAAAAAGTTAGAAATGACATGTCAATGAAACAGCATTCTTATTCTATGGATAGTAGAACAGGGTTTTTGTGAAATAATTATAATCCAGCTTCTCAATCATTAAACTTCCTTGAAAATATCTATAAACTGAATAAGAAGCAAAACAATTCGATATCTATCTCTCTGCAAAAATAATTGACAATGTGCCTACATCTACTTAGGCTAATGACTTATATTATTTACATCATTTTCCAGTTTCTATGGTGTACATACTTGTACCATGGGTAATTTCAAGTTACCAAATCCCTATAATTGGAAGGAGATATGTATAGCTGGGTCTTAGGAGGTAGTACTAGCTACAGCCAGCACATCACAGATCTAAGTGATTGTTCTTGAATTTCCCATAATGTGTAAAAAAATATGAAAATGTCAATGCAAAAAAGTTGAACTTAGGACTAAGAACTTTTAGTAATATAAGTTAAAGGTTTCCCAATGTTCTCAATTAAAATCTTAATACATGATGCCCTTTTATTTTCATAGCAATTTTTAATGTCTGAAATTATCAGTTTTATTTATTGATGTTTGTCTGCCTCCTCATAACTAAGTGTGAAACTCCATAAAATTGGGATTAAATATGTTTTGTAGAATGTTTGTCTAGTAACAACAAATATATATAGCATGTAATGGGCCCTACATTAATATGTTAAATAAATAAGTCAACCTTTAAGTTAAAGTGTTATACATTTGGTTCTAAGTTAATGTTTCATTTTTTAAGTAACTAATAATTTTACTTAAAAATTGTGGTAATATGGATTTGGGTGGATATTGTTAATCTTTACTCCCACTTTTTATGCAGGTATCTCTTTTGTAAAAAAAAAAAAAAAAAAGCTTTATATTGAATTTTTAAAACTCCTTTTATAGGCTACAAATGTCAATTTGTAAGCATACTCTGATGCCTATCTAAATAATAATGTTTTGATAGTAAAGTCCTACAGAAAATAAGCTGGACCGTGTAGCTTTACAACACAGAAATAGAAGAGGGAAAAGGAATTGAAAATCATTTATATTGCAACTCTAACATAAAGTTAATTAGGACTTATTTAAAAATTCCTTAACATTTCAATTGTAATTCCAAGCTGTGATATTTATTTATTTCATTCATTTTAAATATTAATTTAGCATTTACTGTGTGCTAGCATTTAATGTGTAGGTACTACAGCAAAAAATACAGAATACTAATCTTAGAGGAAAAATATTTTAAGAAAGATATGGAATATAAACAAGAAAATGAACAGCTAAATAACAATAATATGGACCCTGTGAAAAATATATGGAAGATAGGAACAATTCTATATGATTTATATTGGCCGTTCAGGGAAGTTTTCTTTGTAGAGTGACATTTCAGAAGAGACATGAAAAATATAAAGAAGTAGGAAGGCAGGTGGAACAGCAGGTATGAGCACCTTTGGTTGGAATTAGTTTGGATTTTTTAGGGAACAATATGAATTCCGCAGTACCTCAAGAACTATGAGAATAGAAAAGACTGATGGGAGTTGACCCAAAGAGTAGGCTGGGTGATTTCATTTTGGCTCCTGTGGCTCTTGTTAAGGAGCTTGGATTTTATTTTAAATGTAATGGAGAAGTACTGGAGACTTATAAAGCGAGGAGTGATGAGATCTGAAGTAGAATTTTTGGAGATTTGTCTGGCTACTATATGGAGATATGAAGAGTAAGTTCTAGGGATACATGCAGAACCTGGAAGTTCTTACAGATGAAGCATGATGGACATGTCAGAAATCATTTGAAAGTAGTTGCCAGGACTTCGTAATATATATGGGTGATGAAGGAAAGGGCAATTAAGAATCACTTCTAAATTTGACCTGAGCAGCTAGAATAATAGTGCTGTTTACCAGATTAGGAAGACTGGTGTTAGAGTAAATTATGCCTACTAGGTATTCACTGTATGAGTCTGCAGCTCAGGGTGGAAAATTGGAGCTAAAGATGTGTTCTTTGGAGTCAATGATGATGACATTCGATGGTATTTATGGCCTCAAAGCTAGATGAGATCACAAGTAAGTATATACAGTTAGAGAAGAGAAAAAAACCCAAGAACTAAGCACAGGAGCACTCCAACCTTTAGTGACCCAAACTAGTAAGAAGGTCTAGCAAAAGATAAGAAGTTGCAGCCAGGAAGAAAACCAGAGTATAATATAAAAGCCAAGCAAAAACACAATACAACAGGACAATAAAATAACAACAAAAACGTGTTTCAACAAGTAGTGAATTGAACTGCATCTGTTAAGTCATGTAAGAAGAAACACAGGTTGAATTTTCAATTATATTGGAGGAATTTTATTAGAGTAGTGGAGAAGAAAATCCAATTCACCGAACTTAAGAGAAAGTGATGGAAAATAAGTAAACAGGAAGTGTTTAAAATTCTCTTAAGGAGTTTTGCTAAAAAGAGGATTAGATAAATGGGCAAGAGCTGGAGAGAATTTAGACAAATGGGTTCAGGAAAGTTTTGTGACTTTTTTTTTTTTTTTTTTTTTTTTAGTAATAAGATATATTGAAGCATATTTGTGTTTTGATGAAATAATCTAGTAGGACAGGAAGAAGTGAAAAAATGATAAGGAAAATCTTTGATGAGACAAGAAGAAATTTAATTTAGTACACAAGTGGCTAGAGATAGAAGCAGAAAGAATTTATTCATTATAACAAGAGGAATGGAAAGTTTAACTGGAGTTGGAAGAGATAAGATATGTCTCTTCTGATTACTGCTATTTTATCATTGAAATAAAAAAAAAGTGAAGTTATCAGCTGACAAAGGGAAAATTGAAAGGGTTGATGCAGAAGGTTAAAAAAAACTACAAAACAGTCAACTCAAGCGTTTAAGAATAAATGATGGTAGAATTACTAAGTACACTTACAGACAGCATGGGATTTGCTGTCATGAATGAAAATGAGATGAGAAAGCATAGGGGTGTGTGTGTGTGTGTGTGCGCGCGCACGCGCGTGTGTATGTGTGTGTTTTGCAACTTTACTCAAATGAAGTCAAGGATAATATTTAAAATCCATGGAGAGGAATCCTTTCTAAATAGTCATATCATATTAAATAATAGTGAAATATTTTTACTAATATTCCTGGATACAGGCATACTATAGGTAAAAAGCTTGTTAAATGTGGGTTTGGATTTCCTAGGAATGTATGCCTGAGGGAGAGATTCACAAAGCATTTGAACATGGATCAAAGGGCATGCTTTTAGTAACAAATCTATAATCTAAGCACAAGAAAGGAAATGAGGAGATGGAGAAATAATAAATAGTGAAAAAAATGAGAAATCTGATGTTAATCATTTCTTAGAATGAGATTGTGGTAGTTTATTTGCAAATATGGCCATATAAATTATTTTCAGCTATGTATGCACACTCATTTTCAATATGAGTTATTACCACACCCATGAAAAGCAGAATCTATTTCACCTCTTGAATCTGGATTATCCTTGTGACTAGCCTTGGCCAACTGAATGCAGAGGAAGTGACGCTGTGTAACTTCTGAACCTAGGCGTCAAGATATCTCACAGCTTCTTCATTTGCCTTCTTGAAATGCTGCTACTGCCATGTAGAAAACCAGGACATGACAGATCATGTATATATGAGAGAGAGAGTGAGAAAGAGAGAGAGAGAGAGAGAGAGACCTAGCTGACACCTGGCATTAACCACCGGAAATTGCCAAAACACAAGCTCATGAGCTAATAAATTATTTGAAGCTATTACATCTTAATGGTTTGTTATGTAGCAATAAACAATTGATACAGGGACATTAGAGTATACGACCTAGAAAAATAAATTATAATGAGCTGTGTTCATTACTGCCCCAATTCAGTCCTGACCCATCTAAATATCCTATCACATAAAGAACAAATTACAATGCTTTCAATTTAACTTGAATTAAAACAGAGAAGAAGGAAAAGAATATAGTTAATATATACAATACAAATACACAGATTAAACACTGAGGCTTTTTATTTTATATTTGTAAATATTCTAGAGAACTGAGATAACTCATTACAGACAACAATCTTCACATTCATCAGTACAGACTAACACATTCAGGGATAGGAGCCACTCACTTCCCGGAAACTCCTGCATCATTTGGCACTTCAGCACAATCCACTACAAGAAGTGGTTTGTTTAATACTACCATGGATAAATAACAGCCAATTTCCCCTTGGAAAGGAGCTCAACCCACTTTCAAGCCCAATCATATGAACAACTACATCCTACAACTTCATATTGGAGTCTCTTTGTTGGGGCAACTCCTGATACCAATTTCTATATTAGGTCCATTCAGCAAACAGAAGCCATACCAGTTATTTGAAAAGAGAAAACTTAATGTAAATAATTGTTAACTGGTTTTCTGAAAGCCTAAAATGAGATCTCTAAAGTATCATAATTATAGCAATTACAAAGAATAGCTAACACCCATGGAGTTGAAAGGATAGAGAAATTATATTTAAGTTATTAAAGTTTATAGGAAAGGACCCTAAGAAGCCAAGACTAAAACCTTTGCTAAGGATGTCCTGCACAGCTAATGTTGGTGTCTCCAATCTTGGAAACTTATAAGCCTGGAATCCTGACTTCTAAAAATAGGGCACCAAGTTATTTAGTGTTGGTCTCTCTAGGAGTGAGACAAAATGAAAATGATTATGCAAGGGTTGAAAAAATGGCAAACCAGATGTAATTGCTGGTGTAAGAAGAAATTTTTCCTGCTTGGATGAAGAAACATTGCTGTAGTGACTCAAAGCTACAAGCAGATAAAGAGCTCACAGGATGCCACAAAAACAGGAACAAGCAAGTCCCTGTTCTTCATCCAGGCTTGTAGTCTTTCTCTGGAGCATCTTTTGGGAAGAGCCAATTATTGAGCCAGGAAGCAGAGCTGAGATGTGTTTTGCAGATTTCTAATTTCAATATCACAAAACAGAGTCTAGAAGAGGGAGTATAGAGATGAAGACAATACCTTAATAAGCTGAGTACAACCCAGAGAATAAGAAAGAAAGAGATTAGGGTAGGTAAGACAAATCTGAGAGTTTAAGTCCAATATTAGAGAGGGTTTAGTGGTGCAACTCTTTCGGTTTAGGTTGAAACCCTCTACTGCAACATCAATGACAAAAGATCATTTCTAGCACGCACTGCAGCCCAGTTTAGAATCATCTTATTCTACAGAATGACATTAAATTGTTTTCAGATTGTAACAGCCCGAAGTATTAATAGAGAACAAATAGAAATTGTGTCTGTAATAAGGTAATATCATCATTAGCATTAAATTATTTCTACAGCAATTTTTGAAGAAAATACTTTTCAAAGCATAAATATTAGTCAGGTTATGACTGAGGACTAGCAAGAAGAATATAAAATATATGATTCAATAACGACAACCCACACAATTTTTTAAAATGGCATATATACTGTAAATAAAAACATGAAAGAGTGATTAACATCGTTAGTTATCAAGCAAACGCAAATTAAAATGCAGTTGAATACCACAATATTATCCACAGGAATGAATAAAAATAAAGATTGTAGACACCAACTGTTGGTGATGATATGAAGCAACTAGGATTTTCATATAACATTTGTGGGAATGCAAAATGGTATAAACTCTTCTGAAAAAGGCTTGGTAATTTCTTATAAACCAAAGCACATGATTCCAAGTCTAGGAATTTACCCAAGAAAAATGAAAACATGTCCACAGAAAAACTTGAGACAAATGTTCATAGCAATTTTTTTATAATTTCCAAAACCTTAATTATATAAAGGTATCTGTCAATAGGAGAGCAGATTAACTAATATATACCTATGCAATGGAATACTACTCAGTAATAAAAAGGAATACACTACTGATACATGTAAAAACATGGATGAAACTCAAAAACGTTAAACTGAGTGATACAAGCCTTCTAACACAAAATACACATATTATATGGCTCTATTTTTATACAGTTCCAAAAAACTACGACAAATGTATTATGAATAAAAACAAAATATGATTTTAGCTTTAAAATGGGGTCAGAAATTGATTTGGAAGGGTCATGACGGCACTCTTTGGGGAGATGATAGTGTTACATAGCTTGATATGGGCTTGAGTTATGGGGGACACTTTTTAAAAAAAATCTCAAAATAAATCTATTTTATTATGTTAGAGTCTTAGCAAAAAGAAGATAAAATCTATAAATAAATATCAAACTATAGTTAACTTTATGTATATCAAAAATATAATGGAGTAGAATGTTGATATTTTCAACTTTATAATTGATAGCAAATAAGCTACAGACATAAGAGGAATGTATGAAATGGTAGATATGTGATAGTAATCAGGTAAACATATTAAAATGTTAATAGTGAAATATAGGTAGTGTGTATATGTGTATTTACTGTAACAAACTTTTAACATGCCCTATGCTGAAAACTTTATTTATTTATTTACTTTTTGAGACAGGGTCTCACTCTGTTGCCCAGGCTGGAGGGCAGTGGCACAATCTTGGTTCACTGCAACCTCCTCCTCCCGGATTCAAGCAATTCTCCCACCTCAGCCTCCCAAGTAGCTGGTACTATAGGCATTCACCACCATGACCAGCTAATTTTTATTATTTTTTTGGTAGAGACAGGGTTTCACCATTTTGGTCAAGCTGGTCTCCAACACCTGACCTCAAGTAATCTGTCTACCTCAGCCTCCCAAAGTGCTGGCATTACAGGCACGAACCACCACACCAAGCCCTGAAAACTTCACATAACAAAAACTGTAGAAAAAAAGAATACTATGCACAGCAGGAAACCAGTCACCATGAACGCTAACTAGAAGAACAAACAAATAATAAACACAGGCCAACAAGATTGGAGTTAGTCAAAAACTGGAAAATATATTCTTAAAATATTTAAAGAAATAAGCAAGACTGATAATTTTATTAGAGAACTGGAAATTATTTTTTGAGAAGACCTTAGCATGTTTGAAAGAAAACCAAACATACATTCAAGAAATAAAATTGAAATAAGAACTCAGAAGATGGATTCAAGGGCAGATTTAAATTAGCTGAAGGGAAAGTTGATGTACTGCAAAATATATCAGAAGAAAACTCTGAATTTAGCATAGCAATAAAACGAATAGGAAAAACAGAAAACAATCAGAGAAAAAAGTAAGATCTCATGTGTGTATGATTGGTGTCTCAAACTAAGAGGAGACATCTGAGCAAAAAACAATTCTTAAAAAAATTACATGGCTGGAAAATTTCCAAAATTTATGAAAGACATCAAACCACACCGGCAAGGAAACCTTCAAGCCCCAAGCAGAGTAAATGCAAAGAAAACCACACTTAAGCACATCTTACCACAACTACTGAAAATACAATGACAAAGGACATGTAAAAAGTAGTGAAAGGAAAGTTGCCTTCATAAAAGATTTGACTTCTCAATAATATAACCTGAAAATTATCCTTAATTAAGTTTTAAAAAGCCAATGGAAAATAGATATCCAGGGTTATTTCTAAAAGTAGAAAAAATTACCCCCCAAATATAACTAATGTTATATTTTGAATATTCCTTGAGAAAGGAATGTGGTATAATGAGAATGTTAATTGTAATCATAAATATGAATAAATATTGGCTTTATCAAGCAATAATAGTAATATAATCAAAATAAGTAAGCCCAACATAAGTAATAAGTCAAAGGAAATAAATGGATTATAATGTTCCAAGATCTCTTATTGTCAGAAAAGAGACAAATGTACCAATTAACAAAATTAACAAGAAACATTTATATGTCAGTGACACATATTGTAATTCCAGGGTAAACATACAAAAAACGTCAAAAGTTCATAAGTGGCAAACAGAGAATATTGAGAATAATAAAATCATCAAACAAAATGAGGCTAGAAAGAATGGAAAAGAAATAAAAACAAAGCAGAAACTCCAGAAATAGTGTACTGAGATATATATTTAAAACAAGTTTATCAGTATTTGTATTGCATGATTGAGTTAAAATATCCAATTAAAATAAAGATTATCACACTGAAAAAGTGTATACCTTGTTTAGAAAGGAAATAGACAAAAATATCCATACACATAAAAGTGAGAAACTGGAAAAAAAATACACCATGTAAAAAATTAAACAAAATAGGGCTTGTAGCTACACTAATATTCAACAAAGTGAACTTTAAGCTAAAAAGATTTCTGAAGATGAAAATTATTATTTTACAATCACAAACATCAATTAATTCAGGATAGTAAATTAATTACTCTTAAAATATATAAAACAAGTAAAAAGATACATGCTTATTGGTTGAAGGCTAGAAAATTTCAATTTGATAGAAGGAATAAGTTCAAGAGATGTACTGTGCAACATGTTTACTGTAATAAGTAACAATGCATAGTATTCTTGAAAATCTTTAAGAGAGAAAAAATACATATCAAATAGATAAAGTATAATTATACCAGAAGATTTTTCCCACGTTTCTCTCATTAACTGAAAGTATAACTGACTGACACAGGAAACAGTCAGTAAGGCTGTAAAAAATTTGAACATCATTGAATACGTGGACCATAAAGCTATATAGAATACTCAGCTAACATCCAGAGAAAACACATACTTCCTAATGGACATGGAGCATTTACCATATGCTGGGCCATAAAGAAAATCTCAACAGATTTTATATGATTTAAATTGTGTTCTTTGACGTCAGAGGAATTAAGTTAGAAATCAGTAACAAAAAGAGAACTAGAAATTAAAAATTAAGCAACATACTTCCAAGTAACCTAAATCTAAAAACTATGTCCAGTATTATTAATAATTGGAAAAATGCAAATTATATTTGTAATGCGATACCACCACACCCATCAGAATTGCTGAAGTTAAAGATTGACAATATTTAATTTGAAGAGGACTTGCAGTAATTGGAATTCTCAAACATACTGTTAGGAGTGTAAATGAGTATAATGATGGTCTTCTGTTTTGCAGTGAGCACTAAAGCTCAAAATACATAGGCTTGTCACTCAACAATTCTAATTATGAGTATAGAAGACTGCATAAGTTCACCAAAAATGATAGACAAGAATATACACTATAGCATTGTTCATAATAGCAAAAAAATTTAAGACACAAAATTATAATATATTCCTATGACTACATAACGTACATATAGAAAGGAGACTGAACAAATGATAACTATACACAAAATGTGGATGAATCTTACAAACATAAACTTGAGCAAGATATTCCAGACACAACAGAGTATACAATATTGGATCTCATTTATGTTAATATAAAGTTCAAACACAGTGAAAACTTGACTATAGTTGTAGAAGTCAGGATTGGAATTACATTGTGAGCAAAGTAGAGGAATTAAGGTGGAATGTAGGGATGGGAGAGAGTATGGAGAGAGACTTCTGGAGTACTAGATGTGTTCTATTTTCTGATTTGAGTGATTGTTACATGGTCTTGTTCACCATATGAAACTTCATCTATGTGACAGTCTTTATGTACCTATGTTTACTTATGTTATACCTAATTTAAATAGTTTTCTTTTGTAAAAGTCAAGTTGAGGAGAAAATAGTGGAACATGAGAATAACAGTGGATATACACACCCTGCCAAAAAATTAAATTAAACCATATAGTAAAGTTCTCTGCCCTCCAGCCAGCCCTTTACTTGTAATACATAGGCCATCTAAAAGTAGCTGAACAACATTGGCATACTCAGAAGTACTGAAATGACCAGTATATCCAAAAAGCCAGGGGATCAGGATAAAGAAGTGGCATAGTCTGGGACATAATGACTTTGTGACTAATGGTGACAGCCATGGATATCAGAAAGAGATGGTAGCATTCTTCTCCAAATTGACAACTTATTGGGACTTATTAATAGGTTGGACTTAGACCATACTTTAGGGCAATAAAGACCAAAAAACAAACACAGAAGGCAGCAGTTGTTACCTTATGTGTTTGTATTCCTTCTTATGTCATCCTTATGTGCCTAACACATAAAATTTTGACAAAAATAATCTTTCAACAAATGTTTGCTCATTTGAGTTGTTTATAATTAACAGAAATAACAGTTCTTACTAGAATTTGGGGGACTCTTGGTAGTTGATGTATTCCATCTTAGAAGAGGAAAATCAAGATGTCCAAACAAAAGACTCCACTGACTGACAACCCCCCTCCCTTGGAGGATCACTGAATTTAACAACAATCTACACAAAACAAAAGCACCTTCATAAAAACCAAAAATCAGGTGAGCACTCACACTACTTGGTTTTAACTTTATATCACTAAAAAAGGCACTGAAGAGGATAGGAAAGATAGTCCTGAATTGCCTACAGTACCCTTCTCCCATCCATAGGCAATGGCCACATAGTGCTGACAGAGAATCTCTGTGCTTAAGAGAGGGAGAGTGTAATAATTGTGAGATTCTGCACTGAACTCAGTGCTGTCCTATCACAAGCAAAACCAGGCTGAATTCAGCTAATGCCTACCCACAGAGGGAGCATTTAGTCCAGACCTATCTAATATGTCTGGCAACAGACTTTTCAGTGGAAACTTTGTAAGTCAGGAGAGAGTGGCATAACATATTTATTGTGCTAAAGGAAAAAAACCTTTACCAATGAAGAGCATATCTGATGAAAATAATCCTTCAAACATGAAGGAGAAATAAAGACTTTCACAGACAAACAAGAGCTGAGGGATTTCATAAACACCAGACCTGTCCTACAAGAAATGCTAAAGGGAATACTTCAATCCGAAAGAAAAATAAAAGGTTAATGAGCAATAAGAAATATTGCTCAAATTGTAGGTTCAAAACTCCCTGGTAATAGTAAGTACACAGAAAAACACAGAATATTATAACACTGTAACTGCGGTGAGTAAACTACTCTTATCTTAGATAGAAAGACTAAAAGATGAACCAATACAGAATAATAACTACAGCTTTTCAAGACGTGGAGAGTAAAATGAGATATAAATAGGAACTATAAAAAGTTAAAAAGCAGGAGGAAGAAGTTCAGTTGTAAAGTTTCTATTAGCTTTCTATTTGCTTGTTCGCTTATGCAAACAGTGTTAAGCTGTTATCAGCTGAAATAATGAGTTATAACATAGTATGTGAAAGCCTCATTATAACTTCAAATCAAAAATTATACGACAAATATACAAAGAACCAAAAACAAGAAATTAAATCATACCACCAGAGAAAATCACCTTCAATAAAAAGAAAGACAAGAAAAAAGGAAAGAAGAAAGAGAACACCTCAAAACAACCAGGAAACAAATAACAAAACGGCAATAATAACACTGAATGTAAATGAAATAAACTCTCCAATCAAATGACATATAGTAGTTGAATGATTCCAAAAAATAAGACCTAATGATCTGTTTCCAACAAGAAAAACAACTCACTTATAAAGACACATGTAGACTGAAAATACAGAGGTGAAGGAAGATATTACGTGCCAAAGGAAACCAAGACAAGCAGAAGTAGCTGTACTTATATCAGAAAACATAAATTTCAAGATAAAAACCATAAGAGGAGACCAAAAAAGGTCATTATATAATGACAAAGGGGTCAGTTTAGCAAGAGGATATAACAATTGTAAATATATATGCACCCAACACTGGAACACCAAATATATGAAGCAAATATTACTGGAGTTAAAGGTAGAGATAGATCCCTATACAATAATAGCTGGAGACTTCAACACACCACTTTCAGAATTGGAAAGGTCTTCCAGACAGAATATCAAAAAAGAAACATCAGTCTTAATCTGCACTGTGGACAAAATGGACCTAATTGATATTTACAGAACATTTTATCCAATGACTGCAGAATATATTCTTTTCCTCAGCACATGGATTATTCCCAATAACAGATCATATGTTAGGTCACAAAACAAATCTTACAATATTCAATAAAATTGAAATAATATCAAGCATCTTCTCTGACAACAATGGAATAAAACTAAAAGTCAATAACAAGAATAATTTTGGAAACTATACACATACATGGAAATTAAAAAATATGCTCCTGACTGTCCAGTCAATGAAGAAATTAAGAAGGAAATTGAAAATTTTTTTGAAACAAATGATAAATGGAAACACAACATACCAAAACCTATGGGATACAGCAAAAGCAGTACTAAGAGGAAAGTTTACAGTTGTAAGCACCTACATCAAAAAAGAAAAAAATTTCAAATAAACAGTGCATTGTAAAGAACTAGAAAAACAAGAGCAAACCAAATCCAAAGATAGTAGAAGAAAAGAAATAATAAAGATTAGAACAGAAACAAGTAAAATTGAAATGAAGAAACCAAAACAAAAGATTAACGAAACAAAAGCTTGTTTTTTTGAAATTATAAACAAAATTAAAACTTTAGTCAGGCTTACTAAGAGTGAAGATCCAAATAAAATCAGAGATGAAAAAGAAGACATTACAACTGATATTACAAAAATTCAAAGGATTATTAGTGGCTACTATGAGCAACTAAATACCAATAAATTGGAAAACCTAGAAGAAGTGGGTAAATTCCTAGACACATGTGACCTACCAAGATTGAACCATGAAGAAATCCAAAACCTGAACAACAAGTAACAAGGAACAAGATTGAAGGCATAATAAAAAATCTCCCAGCAAAGAAAAGCCTGGGCCTCAATGGCTTCACTGCTAAATTCTACCAAACATTTAAAGAACTAATACCAATCGTACTCAAACTATTCTGAAAAATAGAGGACGGAATAGGTCCAACCTTATTTTATGAGGCCAGTGTTATCCTGAAACCAAATCCAGACAAAGATACATCACAAAAAGAAAACTACAGGCCAATAAATATCAGTGTTGAATATTGATGCAAAATCCTCAACAAAATACTTGCAAACCAAAATCAGCAACACATTAAAAAAATCCTTCATCATGAAAAAGTGGGATTTATCCCAGACATGCAAGAATAGTTCAACATACATAAATCAATGTGATAGAGCATATCAGCAGAATGAAGAACAAAATCCATATGATGATTTCAACTGATGCAGAAAATTCAGTATTCCTTCATGACAAAAATAAATAAATAAATAAGAAGAAGAAAAACCCTAAAAACCCATGATATAGAAAGAACATACTTCAACATAATAAAAGCCACATACAACAGACCCATAGCTAGTATCATACTGAATGAGAAAAATCTGAAGCCTGTCCTCTAAGATCTGGAACATAACAAGGATGCCCACTTTTATCACTGTTATTCAACATAGTAGTGGAAATCTTAGCTAGACCAATCAGACATGAGAAAGAAATAAGGGACATTTAAACTGGAAAGGACGAAATCAAATTATCCTTGTTTACAGATGATATGATCTTGTATTTGGAAAAATCCTATGACTCCACTTAGCAATTGTTGAAACTGATAAACTCAGTAAAATAGCAGGATATAAAATCAACATAAATCAGTAGCATTTCTAAATGCCAATAGCAAACGATCTGACAAAGAAATCAATAAAATAATCCCATTTACAATAGCTGTGAATAAAATAAAATACCTAGGAATGAACTGAACCAAAGACATGAAAGATCTCCACAATAAAAACTATGAAACAGATGCCAAAAATTGAAGATGGCACAAAAAAGGAAAGATATTCCATGTTCTTGGATTGTAACAATTAATATTTAAATGTCCATACACCCAAAGCAACCTACAGATTCAGTGCAATTTCTACAAATAACTAATTACATTCTTCACAGAAATAAAAAAATTCTAAAATTTATATGGAGACCCAGAATAGCCAAGACTATCGTAAGCAAAAAGAACAAAACTGGAGGAATCACATACATGACTTCAAATTATTCTGCAGAGCTACAATATCAAAAAAGGCCTGGTAATGCCATAAAAATAGACACATAGATGAGGGGAAAAGAATAGAGAACCCAGAAATAAATTCATACGCCTAAGGTGAACTCATTTTTGACAAAAGTGCCAAGAACATACATTGACGAAAGGACAGTTTCTTCAACAAATGGTGCTGGGAAAACTGGATATTCATATGTCAAAGAATGAAACTAGACCCTTATCTCTCACCATATGTAAAAATCAAATTATAATGGATTACAGACTTAAATCTAAGGCTGAAAACTATGAAACTACTAAAAGAAAACATTGGGGAAACTCTCCAGGACATTGGACTGGCCTTGTAGAGTATTCTTAAGTAATACTCTACAAGCACAGGTAACCAAAACCAAAATGCAAAAATGGGATCACATGAAGTTAAAAAAACTTCCGTATGGGAAAGGAAAAAATCAACAAAGTGAAGAGACAACCCACAGAATGGGAGGAAATATTTGCAAACTACCTATGTAACAAAGAATTAATAGCCAGAATATATAAGGAGTTTAAACAACTGTATAGGAAAAAAATCTAATAATCCAATTATAATTAATAAATGGGTAAAAGATCTGAATAGACATTTCTCAAAAGAAGACATAAAATCAGCAAACAAGTATATGACAAGGTATTCAACATCATTGATCATTAGAGAGATGCAAATTGCAACTACAGTGAATTATATTATCCCTTTTAAAATGTATTTTATCCAAAAGACAGGCAGTAACAAATGTTGGCAAGGATGTAGAGAACCCTTGTACACTGTTGGTGGGAATGTAAATTAGTATAACTATGGAGAGCAATTTAGAGGTTCCTCAAAAAACTAAGAATAGATCTACCATATGATCCAGCAATCCCATTGCTGAATATATACCCAAAAGAAAGGAAATCAGTATATTAAAGAGGTATCTGCACTTTCATATATATTGCATCACTATTCAAAATAGCCAAGATTTGATGTCCACCTGCGTGTTTGTCAACAGAAGAATGGATAAAGAAAATGTGGCACTTATACACAATGAAGTACTACTCAGCCATAGAAAGAATAAGACACGTCATTTGCAACAACATGGATGGAACTGGAGGTCATTATGTTAATTCAGGCACAGAAAGACAAAGTTTGCATGTTCTTGCTTATTTGTGGGAGCTAAACATTAAAATAAACTCATGGAGACAGAGAGTAGAAGGATGTTTGCCAGAGACTGTGAGGTGGGTAAGGAAGGTGGGAACCGTTAATGAGTGAAAAAAAAAAAAGAAAGAATGAATATGACCTAATATTTGACAGCACAACAGGGTGACTATAGTCAAAAATAATTTAATTGTACAATTAAAAATAACTAAAAGAGTATAACTGGATTGCTGGTAACACAAAGGATAAATGTTTGAGGTGATGAATATCCCCATTTACTCTAATGTGATTATTAAACATGCCTGTATCAAAATGTCTCATGTAACCCATAAATATATACACCTACTATGTACCCACAAAAATTAAAAATTAAAAAAAGTTTAAATAAACAGTTATCCTTCTTGATAGCAAAGAGTATAACAAAGTGTTTAATTGATTTGTTGATGTGGTACACTTTGCATTGCATATATACATACCTATGAAGAGACTGTAAGCATTCTTTTACCTGTAGAGAAACTAACAATGCTATTCTCTATACATTTAGAGACAATTGGTTTTCATTTAAAACCATTGGTTAAACCTTTTGCAATTATGTAGCTTTATTCTAGAGGTTTCTTAGGCTGACATTTAAAAACTTTTCTGCCATTATTGTCCTATCAACAAAAAAGCTGCTTTGAACCTCTACTTTCTATGACAGTCACAATTGTCTATCGTCTGTTCCCTGTCAATGCTGTCGTTTCCCTGGCAGTATCTGCTACTGCAAAAGCCTTCCCATTTGCTTCCTTCTCATCTACCAATGCCCACATGTGCTTCCAGAATTTGTCTCCATTCTTGCAGTCCTAGGTCACATTTTGCCTGCTCTAATAAGTTTCCTCATTCCTCCAGCCTCTACTCCTCCCCACCTAACACAATCATAATTGATCCCTTACTTCCAGACTTTCCTCTAGAAACTTAAGTGGCACATTATTGTTAAATATTTTTCATACTTTCCTATCATTTACCTATGTTTGTGGCTATCTGCCCTTCTAAATTGTGAGAGCCTAAGTACTTGTCTTAGTTAATTTTGTATTTCCCTCTGCATCAGAGCATGTTTTAGGTGTGCCATAAAATTTGGTCTAATGTCTTTGGCTTAGCTTGTTTGAACTTATAGATCCAAGCACATATTTTGGATTACTCAGGGAAGTATAATGCCTTATATCTATATCTGCCGTAAACATCTCCATTCAATTTTCCCCTCATTTCATCACTTGACAACATTCACAGTTGGCCACGAGCCCAACTACTGAGAGATCTTCTTTACCAACATATGGCTGAACTGAATGATTGCGCTGGACTTGAGTGTGCTCATTTAAGTCTAATGAGGTCCATAGAGGTGACTGTATGACTCATAACATGAAGTCATTTTTC
This sequence comes from Rhinopithecus roxellana, assembly GCF_007565055.1. Taxonomy (NCBI): domain Eukaryota; kingdom Metazoa; phylum Chordata; class Mammalia; order Primates; family Cercopithecidae; genus Rhinopithecus; species Rhinopithecus roxellana. The sequence continues at coordinate 139,373,892 of NC_044554.1, forward strand.
CAATTAGCATTCTGACAAATACATTAGAAAGAGAGCCCTTTCAATAGATTTCCACAGCTGCTAAAGGGATCAGGTGTCAGAAGATTTTCAGCTTTGTTCGGCTGTTCTGGTCAAATAACTTATTTTTACCCAGACTTTGCCACTTGATGCAGCTGGCAGTGATCATATGTCATCTGAGTCTGAGTCCAGTTTAAAAATGGTCCTGTTATAGTGATAGAACTTACGAAATTTCAGGAGGGATCAGCTGTAACTTTTGATTGAGTCATTAGTCTGTTTTTAAAAATGAGGTTATTTCCAGATAGTATAATACAAAAAAATTTTTAAGAACAACCCCATTCATGAGGATTAGCACTTGGTATAGAACATGTATTTGCAAGCATAATAAAAAGGACTACAGACCCTGATATTACCCTGAAATAACACCTAATTCGACTTCAGCCTTCCACCACCTTTGTATTCAAAGTCAACACATAACATCTCATTTGCATAGAAAGAAGAAAGGATTTTAAAATCAACAGCCCTTCTCCAAGCCAATCGACTGCACTGATTTATAGGGATTCTCTTTTGAGTGAGTCACTGAGGTAATGGCCTCCATTCAACAATATTTGATATTCGAGAATGTATATTAGTATCTTGGAGAAACTTGGATTATGTACATTTAAAAATAAAGAGAATCCTTAGATGGAAGTTTTCTAAATAGGACATTCTAGATTATCTGCAGAAGTTTGGATATCATCTCTCGAGAAATTGGATGTTGCTCTATTTGTTACAGGGCTATTAAAATGTATTTGTTTTATCTTAAATGACAAGTATAATTACAAAATTAAAATGGGGTCTTTTTTAATAACAGGGGCTTTTGACTATGATATTATAGTTGGAAAATTAAACTTCACTCAGTATCAGAGATAATTCTGTAAAGCATTTAGTAGAGTGCCTGACAGTTAATACATACAATAAAAAGAAACTACTGTTATTATGTTATGATTTGTTACTATTAAGATAACAATTTTCTAAGTAATTCAAATATAAATGGCAAAACAAGTCAACATCGTTTTCTTCCTCTATTTTAGTTCATCAAAGTCAAGTTCTTATAACATATTTTACAGAATATTTTTAACAAGTTTGTTATTTACTGTGTTTTTTTCATTCATGTCAGGAACTTCATATTTATGTTATTTTTAGGTTTATTTTGAAGTATTTTGATGATTTCAGTTAATTTTTTAAACTTAATTCTACTTAAATTGACAAAACTGCATTTATTTATCACATGCAACATAATGTTTTGAAATGTTATTTGGCCATTACAAAATGGCTAAATCAAGCTGATTAATATATGCATTACCTTATTAGTTAGCATTTTTGTCAGGAGAACACTTCAAATCTACTCTCTTGGCATTTTTAAAGAATACAGTATATTGTTATTAACTATATTCACCATGGTTGTACAATAGATCTCTCGAACTTATTCCTCCTATCCAACTGAAGTTTTGTATCTTTTGACCAGCTTTTTCCCAAACCCAACTCTGCAACCCCTGCCCCTGAGCCCCTTATAACCACCACTCTACTCTCTACATCTACGAATTCAATTTTTTTAGATTCCATGTATAAGTAAGATGGTGCAGTATTTGTCTTGTTATTCCTGGCCTATTTCACTTAGCAGTATCTGCCAGGTCCATCCATGTTGAGGCAAATGATAAGACTGCATTTTGTTTTAGCCTGAATAACATTCTATTCTGTATACATACCACCTTTTCTTTACTCATTCATCCATCAATGGACACTTAGGTTGATTCCGTATCTTAGCTATTGTTAATAATGCTATAATTAACATAAGAGTACAGATAGCTTTGAAAAATATTTAATTCATTTCCTTCAGGTATATATCCAGTAGTAGGATTGCTAGATCATATGGTAGCTCTACTTTTCAATTTTTTGGAGAACTCCCATATTCAGTTGATTTTAAGTAGCCTTCAGTATTTTCATCAACCTGTGTGGGTTGCTTTAAAAGAACATTCTCCCAAAAGAAAAAAAAAAATTAATCTTTTAAAATTTTTAAACTTTTAAAAATTCAAGCTAACTAAATTTTATTTATTAGTTCACTCACAAAAATACATGGCTGTTTCATAAAACTTTAGAGAGAATTATGACTGCATTTTATATTCTAAAAGAAATTCAAAAATTATGGTAATTTTGTTGTCCTGAAAGATAAGAATAAATACAAAAGTTGGGTAAATAACTTTTTAAAAGATGTGATACTCAAAAACCAGAAAACTTATTTCCTTGAGTATAATTCAACAAGAAAATGGCTTCCAGTACTCTTTTGCAGGATAAAAATCTCCACATTAAATTTAACCCCATCACAAGTAATATCCTTTAGACATTTGTTTTCAGGCATTTCTGTTCCATAGTTTGATTTTGTTTTGTCTCTAAAATCACATTTCTAAATATTTAATGCATTTTAACTGCCTGAATCATGTTCCGTTTTCTCAGTTTACAGCAGAGTGCTATAGATACTTGTTAATTTTTCAAAGAATACGATACCTATGTGTGGGAAAGGAAAATAAAATTAATCAGTGTATTTCTTATAAAATGATATATGTTCTCCAGAATTAAATATGGGATTGAAACTTGAGACTACCTGTTCCTATGAATATCAAAATACTCCAATCTGCTACCATTTTGCCTCCCCCAGAATAAAACATTTTAATCAATTATAATGTTTAAAAATCTGTTTATGAGTAATTTTAGGATGATTATTTATCTGGCCCTACTATGCAGAAAAAAATGAGTAAGTCTACTGGGAACAGAAAAGAGGAAATGGAATAAATATGAAGCAAAAATAGTCTGTTTTAAAGAAAGGATAAGGCAAAATTTGATCTCTGTGTTTCAAAAAATCATTCAGCACAGACTTCATTTAATTTTAAAAATACGAAAGTGTGGTTGTCACATTTCAATTCACATTTAAGACAAGTGATTATTCACATCAAAATACATAATGACGAACTGAAAATGAATTTTTTATTGCCCCATGTGGAATCTAAACTGTATTCAGGTACAACAGAATACCTATGAAGTTATACTGAAAATGTTGAAACGTTTTTCTGATGATAGTATCAGCTACATTGAGGCCTATCTCAATGTACTATGACCCTCCTACCACCCATGTCTGCTTGTTTAAATAAAGCTTTATTGGGAAACAGCCAATCCACTCCATTATGTATTATATATGGCTGTTTTCTTGCTACAAACAAAAGTTAAGTAGTTGCAACAGAAACCATATAGCCCACAGAGTGGAAAATATTTACTATCTGGCTCTTTACAGAAAAAGTTTGCTGACCTGAAATATATCTTCAATTGCCTAATTGCCTTGTTTTACAACTATTATAATATTTTGAAATTAATTAGACCTAATACTTAAAGGACTATGGTTACAAACATGAAAGTTTTGTCTACTTTTGTAGGCACACATGTGAATAGCTAATTCATTCATACCGTCTAAGACAAGTTGGAAAATTTTGTTATAAGAAAAGTTAAAAATGGGAACACTTTGTCTACTATGATTTTATTTTATGAGAAAACTTCCTAGTACCCTCCTGTACTAAAGATAATAATGGAATATAAGTTTGAAAATATTTGAAATATTGTCTAGTTTCCTTCTAGTTTTTTTTTTTTTTTTTTTTTTTTTTTTTTTTTTTTTTTTTTTTTGAGACAGAGTCTCCCTCTGTCGCCCGGGCTGGAGTGCAGTGGCCGGATCTCAGCTCACTGCAAGCTCTGCCTCCCGGGTTTACGCCATTCTCCTGCCTCAGCCTCCCGAGTAGCTGGGACTACAGGCGCAGCCACCTCGCCGGGCTAGTTTTTTTTTTTTTTTTTTTTTTTTTTTTTAGTAGAGACGGGGTTTCACCATGTTAGCCAGGATGGTCTCGATCTCCTGACCTCGTGATCCGCCCGTCTCGGCCTCCCAAAGTGCTGGGATTACAGGCTTGAGCCACCGCGCCCGGCCTCCTTCTAGTTATTCTATACCAGATATGTATATATATATATATATTATTATTTTCATTGGTATTTACTCTTCAAGAATGCTAGGTTTTAAACAAATTTGTACATAATTAAGTTAAACATTTTTGAAGTGTGAATGCTTTGGATGGTGAGGTAAATATTTGGATAAGGACAGTGCCTAGAGGAAAACAAACTGAAGTAATAAGCTTCCATGTCTCTCTGTGATCCAAAATAGACATATAGCAGTTCCCCCTTGCCTAGGTCTTTAAAGAAAAATGTACATAGCTTGCTTTTTACTAAAGACATATAAAGCACAAAATATAACTTCAGGCCTGTGAGCATTAATTATCTGCAAAATTTTTTAGAGTGAAGCTGCTAGTGACTTCAGATATTATTTGAAATGAGAACAACAAGGTCTCTGGGAAACTGTTACATTAAGGATTTTAATCTTTATGAGAAAGGGGGAAAAAAAGGTAATTTTTTTCCTCAAAAGTGGTGAGTTTAGAGTTAGTGAAAAAAAAAAAAATAGGTTAGTGAAGTACTAGAAAAGATAACTCAATTTGGCCTGTTTAAAAACAAAAGAAAATACAACCATACTTTTAATTCTGCATAGAACCCAGATCTCATTACTTGGGGGAAAATGAAGCTAATTCAGCTGATGTGTTACCACTGGACCCCCATGGTCCTCACAGTCAGTGTTCCCAGGCAATGCTCAGAGTCTCTTCAATCCAGCAGCCACTTTGAACTTCTAGGAAAACACCAAAACTATAAAAATGTTTGTACCTACATCCCTGAGCCACGTTTAGAAAGTTTCCTTCCACTACTAAAGAAAAAGCTTGGCCGGGTGCGGTGGCTCAAGCCTGTAATCCCAGCACTTTGGGAGGCCGAGATGGGCGGATCACGAGGTCAGGAGATCGAGACCATCCTGGCTAACCCGGTGAAACCACGTCTCTACTAAAAAAAAAAATACAAAAAAAAAAAAAAAAAAAACTAGCCGGGCGAGGTGGCGGGCGCCTGTAGTCCCAGCTACTTGGGAGGCTGAGGCAGGAGAATGGCGTAAACCCGGGAGGCGGAGCTTGCAGTGAGCTGAGATCCGGCCACTGCACTCCAGCCTGGGCGACAGAGCGAGACTCCGTCTCAAAAAAAAAAAAGAAAAGAAAAGAAAAAAAAGAAAAAGCTTGCTCACCCTCTTTTCCTCAATGCCTTCATCCCAGTTTCCTATGTCCTTAGCCAAACACACGACCCCCACTTGAAGAAGTGTGGTAATTTTGTTTTTGTCTGAGGCAGAGGGAGTGGGGAATAAGAGGGCATTTATCTTTGCTCTGGGCCCGTTTTTATTGGTCACAACGTATTGTTTCTTATTTTCCTAATGAATGTAAGTTGATTGATGTTCATGTTGGCTTGCATAGCAAACTATAATTGTATAAAGAAACTGAATAATAATTATCTTACCTATAACCAAAAAGAATAGCAAACTGTCTAGTTTTGTGTTCCAAGAGTACTACCCTAATTTGTGGTCTTCCTCAAACAGAACTGGCAAGGTTTCAGAAATAAAAGTTCACAAATGCCTCCCTACCTGTTTAGCCCTTCTTTAAATTGTTAGCTCTAGCTGAAAGACTTAATTTTCTATCAAGGTCCTGAGTCTATCAGGACCACATTTACTAGAAATAAAAAAGTAATATACAAACTCACTTTCGATGAGCAATAAATGCCCCAGAAATAACTTATTAATGCTTCCTAAGTACAAGCTACATTAAATCAGATACGAGATAAATGGGCCAGGCGCAGTGGCTCACACCTGTAGTCCCAACACTTTGGGAGGCCGAGGTGGGCGGATCACCTGAGGTCAGGAGTTCAAGACCAGCCTGACCAACATGGTGAAACCCCATCTCTACTACAAAAAAAAAAAAAAAAGAAGAAGAAAAAAGAAATACAAAAATTAGCCAGGCATGGTGGCATGCATCTGTAGTCCCAGCTAATCAGGAGGCTGAGACAGAATTGCTTGAACCCGGGAGGTGGAGGTTGCAGTGAACCGAGATCATGTCACTGCACTCCAGCATGGGTGACAGAGCCAGATTCTGTCTCAAGAAAAAAAAAAAAAAAAAAAAAAAAAGATAAATGGTTTAGTTATAATTTATAAAAAAGAGGGGTTTTAGAAAGTTCATAGTAACCCATCTGAATGATAGCACTGCAGAAAATCACATTATAATGCAACAATGCTCTGAATTATAATGAGGAAGCTAGAAAATGAAATTGATATTATACTTGATATCATAATGCACATTTAAAATATCCCATCTACATATTTCCGATAACACATTTAGAAACTAATATAATAAAGTAGAGCAAGTGTAGTGAACAATGATGGTGGCAGGTATAGTGGATAATGAAGAAAATTTAAAAAATAATTCTGTATCAGGAAAGTTTGAAAAAATGGGGAATATTTAGCCTGATCAAGAAAACATTTCTAGGGGATGCAAAAGTTGTCTTTAAACTCCTAAAAATATGCTGCTTGAAAGGGGGATTTGAGACTCCAAGGGAAAGAACAAGATTCATTGCATGAAATTTCAGATTATTTCACAGCATAAGAAAATAAATTTACTTATAATTAGGTATGTTCAAAGTAGGGACTTGGTATCCCACTAGAGTTTGAGAAGTAGTTTGATGAGTTAGATGGATTTCAAGGTTATCTAGGCTTGCCCGTTTATCTCACAAGTTAGTCTTCAATCTGATAGAATAGACAAACATGTTCAAACTGAGCAATGCAAAATATTCAATTGTAAATCTTAAGACTCCTAGTGTGAATGTTGTTATGTTTGTTAATTCTATACAAAACAGGGATTGAACAAAAGATGAGTAAATTTCTTTATATGAACCAGTTCAACTCAAAAATATGAACTGAGCGATTGCAATGTTGTAAATTAGACTGGATAATAAGAATGTATTTATTTTCACTAGCAGTATATATGCACTTTAAAAATAATAACTTTCCATCAAAACAGAGTAAGTTTTACATAGCTTTATGATAGATAGCACTTTGACACTAAAAAAAAAAAAACGAAAAAAAAGAACTCTATCTCCAGGAACCTAAAACAACAAATGTGTACTTTAATTAGCCACAAAGCATTTAGCTCCTTTATATTTCACGTACAAAAAATGATACCTCCATCAGATATAAAAACAAAAACTATGAAGAAAATAATTTTAATTTTAAAAACTATGAAGAACAGTTGATTTGAATAACAAATGTCTACTCTGCTCAGGAAGTTACTAAATGAAAGCCAGGGAAGCTTAGGTCCTTTCATTTTGCTCAACATGTGGTGTAGACACTTCCTCCCCATCACCTCAGTCTCATCTACAGCATTACATTAGACCAGGCAGCAAGACTAGAATTATTGAGTGGTTTTGTGTTTGCGATTCTGGTTGTTTCACTAAATGCCTTTTTAATGAATCCCTTAATGCACTTCTTAATCTATAGTGTCTCCATTTTTCTTTTTCTCCCTAGAGATTAATATTTAGGTAAAAAGTAATACAATTCTTTTTAACTGCCAGGTTTCACTTTTAGTTCTTTTATTTATCTATTGCTCTTTTAAAATAACTATTGTTGGATTGTTAAAATAAGATTCTTAGAGTCAACATTCCTGTACAATGACGACTTACTAGAGGTCGTAATTGCATACAAATATACTAGTACATTAAAGCAGGTATGAATTTTGAAGTGGGTTTTACTTATGTCAGGAATACAATGCAAATGCAAATATTCCCCTGTGTAAAATAATAGCAAATGAAAGGAAATGAACATAAACTACTGATTCAACTGATTGCGATCAATGCAAGTAAGGATGCAGAAATAGATGGTTTAGAAATTTTCAAGAAGTTTACAGATACTAATCCACTTCTTGAGTTATTTAATATGTCTTCAATAAAATCACATGCTGATGTATCTTTATATCCTATAATTAATGCCTTGCTTAACGTATTTTATTCATTCACTAATTGTGAAAAAAGTTAGAACACTAGCAAAATAATTTTTTAAACCTCTCATTTTTATTTAATTGTTGTCTTCTGCTTTATTTCTAAGCCCTCCTCTCACTTATTAAAAATTGAAGTTGACTTTTGAAAATTAGTGGAATAACATACTTTTGACAAATTTAATTAATAGATTATTGTGTTCTTTAAAAAATCCATCTATACTACATTTTTTATAATCACAGTATTAATAAGAAAATATAATTTATTTGGGGAGGTATAATTATTATTGATTTACTTTCACTTTTTAAATATACTTTCAATGTAACACAGTGCTCTAGTGCTACTACTTTATCAGGTTTACAGTCATTTTTGCAAAATGATTTTGATCTTAGTCAGTACTGCTCAAATAAAGTGGATTGATGATCAATGAAATAAAATTCTATACAAATTGTTTTGATCTATATACATGGTTTAAGTATTTTTCCTAATGGCACACGCTCAAGGAGCATATTCTAAAGCCCATGTGTCATTTTTCAAAACTGTACGTTATGAAAGTGAAGGAGACTGTGATATATTTGTGTGGTGTATAACTTCATACTGAGTTGTAAATATTGCTTGCATCTAGCTTCAGAATTCCTTACTTAATTATATTAGATACATTCTTAATGATGTATATACCCCAGTTACTAATGCCACAAACACTTAAAGATAACAAAAATGTTTTCCTTATCTAGTAAGTATTGGCAGATGTGTTTTTGCAAATGTGACCAAATTAAACCAGAATAATATTTAAACAATTGAAGATGATGAGAGAGGATAGGAAAATTATATTATTTCTACTACTTAAAAAATTGACTGCATTTGTTTAACGTATTTGAGTAATTGACAATTTAAGATTTGTATAAATTTTCCTCTTTCTGTGAGCATTCATTAAAATAAATTATGGCTTCATTTTTCAGTGGGACATAGTTTACATTTCTTACAACATGTTCTAAATCACAATTGTATATTACTACCTGGGCTCTAATAACAACAAACTTAACCTTACCTTCACCAAATATAGATAGCAGGATACATTTCTAAAATATTGCTAGAAATGCTTTTCCTCTTGCTTTGTATTTATCTCTGAAAGTGCAGTTTATGTCTGTGTTTTAGGGGCCTGTACAAAGGAACTGAAGAATCTGAGTGGAATGGAATCTGGTCCCTACCCTACTCACCAAGTCACTCACCAATCCTCTCACCTGTGACCACAATGACTGGGAGGAAGGGAATTTTTCCTTGCTAAAAGCTAAGGAATACCACTAATATTTGTTCATATATATGACTACATGAACTTTTAATTCTAAGTAACAATTGACTATTAAAAATTAAGCAGCAAATGCACAGACCTTATTTGCTCAGAATAATAAAAGTTTTCATTTTTGGCAATGTATTCATCTAAATGATAGATACTATAATGTTTAAAAAATGAAATAAATATGATAGTGGGCTTCCATTTTCTGACATATGTAACTAAAACGATTAAGAAATTAAATCCTTCACTCTTCTATATATATAAAAAAAGCTAGCGTCCCATTGCCAAGCATTGTACATAGAAGGCCTGTCTACCCAGATGATGTGTGGTTTCTCTTGCATCCACCCAGAGGTACTGTCTTTTTCTGAGTCACACAAGTGTGAAGTATAGATCATGGTTATCACAGACTCCTCCAGTGATTCAGCATAGTACATAGACAAAGGAAAAGAAGGAAGGCACACAGAAATCCAGAGAGAAGGAAGAAGTCAAATTATTCGATTTTGGATTCAAAAACAATCTTTGAAAGTCAAGAAAGATACTATACCTTTGAGAGGAAACACTTTGATTTACAAGAACCTAGTTCTGAGTTTCAAAAGGCTAAGACCTGAAAGATATAAAAAGAGATGTAAGACAGTAGATGGAAAACTGCACTTACCCAGAAAAGAGTAAATTTTCTCATCTTGAGAGAGAAAGGACTATTTGAAGGGAAAAATAAAACTTAGACAATGGCAGGGCCTTGATAAGAGACCTCTGATTTTCTCTTCCCTCCAGGCTCAAGTTTTTAGAGAGGATAGAAAATGGAATCCTCAAATATTTGGGATCCTAAAAGGAGTGAAACTTGTTTTTTGATTTCCAGAACAAGTCTAGGGTTCATGACAAGCCTTACAGAGTTCCCAGGACTCAAATGCAGTACAACAGCTATAGACTTGACATGGGGATAGTGTACCTAATCAGAGGTGGATTGAAATAGAACATGCTGCTTTCCTGTAGCTCCCAAACAACTCTGCAGACTATGAATATATATGTATAGATGTATATGTATTATATATATATTATATATATGTATATATTTGTGGCTCTGAGAAAGAAATCAAAAGGGAACAAAGAGATCTGGTGACATGAAGAGGTTGGGTAGACTAAGGAAAAGGTAATAACCTATAAGGACCTAATAACTGGATCTCAGGAAACTGATGTAAATAGCTCAAGCAATTCTAGGTAAGGTAACTCAGCAGGTGCTTCTCTGAACTAGTACCTGGGCTCTCTTTTAGGTAAGAAAAATGTGGATGGACATAGACAAACCTGTTTGATAGAAAAATCTCTACATTGATAAAAACATTTCCTCTACTTCAGCTTCTATTATCTTAATTTGGTTATGGATTTAAATAAAGACAGTTGCATTTTCTATATGGCCATGTTTATGGCCTATGAAAATTCATAGTCTACATTGCATTATGTTTAAATAGCCATTAAAGTTATGATTGCATTTTCAAAGTTCCATTCATTTACAGTTTTGGGGGGGACTTGGTTGTCATCACTGTTTATTCATTCATGATTGCAATTTGAAGGACCTTGTAAATTATCCAGAGATATCTTTGCATCTAAGGTGAGAAAAATGATTTGAGACAGATGAAGTAACTTGCTCCATTTGTGACTGAGCAGGGCCACAATTTAAACCTCTAGACTTTCCCCCAGTAATGCTTTTTCTAGGTTTGTTTTTCCACTTTCCCATGTACAGTAGTAGAGACCCATCTTAAGTTTCTATCAAATATTCCTACCTTAAAGTAACTATCAAGTAAACACATTGATAAAAATAAATCATTTGCCTGAAAACTAGAGTCATTGTTTTGTTTATTAATATCAAATAAACACAAAGGAATTAACAACCCATATTAATTTGTATGTGGATATAATTACATGAATATTTATCTGTATACTATGGATGTGTGAGTAGCAAATAGGTTTTGCAGGTTCAGAAATATTTATACCTGTTGATCAACTTTAGAAATATTTCTTTAAGGCTAGGTGTTGGTTAAAAAGCAAATGGTTCTAAACTTCGACAAATTACACTGTCACAGCAAATAGACCCAGATAAAGGAACTAAATTTAGTCATCACAGTGTCCCAATGTGTGAAATGAAACATGGCCTTAGGTATCATCACTGCATATTTTAGAAAATATAATCTTTTTTCTTGAATGTATTTGCGTAGTAAAATCATTTAATTATAATGTGTGAATGTGTATATGAAGACTTCAGTGAGAACACAAAGTCTCTCAGAAATTTCACTTAGAATGAGATTGTAGATAAAATACAAGGCATTTTTATGCTGGGTGTGAAAAAGCTGACTAAAATATTTACGTATTAATATCCCATTGCAAAGATCACTGTTAGCTCATTGGCCTTAAATTATTCACTAAGTTCAATGGTTATTATTTTTGGCTGCTGCAGTCAGACTTTATAAATACATTTCTAAGGTCACACACTCTACTTTTCATCTAAATCTTTCTCCACCTTTCCTCTTTTAAAAGTGAACATTACATGAAATTGCCTGACATTCAACCTTAGTGAGTTAAACAGTTTTTTCAACCACAAATTAAAGTACAAGGATATTATTTTTTATATTATTTAAGAGTGATGCAGAAGCCAGGAAATAGGGGATTTTAGTATCAACTTTAATGAATGTTTTTTTAAATGGCAAACACAACAGTACATCTCTTGTTTAAGAACAAAAATTATATCAAAATAATTTCAAACTTTATTTTTATTAATAGATTAGCCACAGTTGTCTTAAGTAGATCATTTATCTTTCTTGTTAGCATCTTTGCACAATAGATATTTTTAAGAATTTTGCCCATGTGTTTTATCACATATTGACTTAGTTATGGCATGTAGTAGCCTGAAAAGTACGAATCTCAAATCACTGTGGGGCTGGAAGGGTCTTTTTATTTTTTATCACTCAAATTTCACTTTGCTTTGAATTCAAACACAGTAAAGGATATATTTTCTCATAGTGGGGGTGCAAGGACCTGCTGAGAATAGCCTATTCAGATCAAAGAGTCAATGTAGAATTTAGACACAAGTGTCCCTTTTGTCTAAGAACAAGTTTGGGAACCTAGAAGATGAAACTACACTGTTGACCTGTGGTTGATCTTGTGAAGTCAGTTCCCATTATGCGTCGGTCATGTTGCCTGTGATGTCAAGTAACCATACATTACCAACCACAAGTACCAGTGAACTATATTTCATTCTATGTAATGTACAACATACTTTTCAACTCTTGGTATTTTCGGCATTCTCTGAGTCAAATGCTGTGTCATTTTCCTCTGCTTCCCCATGCCTCTAAATGTTTCTGCCTGATTGTGATGCACTTTCTTTCATGTCTAACTTTCCAATTCATATCAAAACATGAATTTATGAGACAAATATTTGTGAAGGTCAACTAGGGAGTGAGCATTGTATTAACAATGCTTCTGAAGTCTCTCTGATCTAGAACTGGGCCCCCAAGCTTCCAGAAATGTCTGTCTGTCTGCTTCAACACCATTTCTCTTCTGAATGCATAGCTCTGCTCTACTGCTTCCAGCCAGACCTCACACTGCATTCCTAAAATTATCTGGCTGCCAAAGGGATAGGATGATTTTTAAGGCACAGCTTTGAAAAACATGGCCACTTGGTGAATGACAATAACCAAATCTTAAAAGAAAATTCATTAGTGTGTTCTTGGGAAGCTTGGAGGACGTCTATGCAAGGGAATAGTGGCAGAGCACCTGGAAGCAAAACAGGATTTTGATTGTTATTAAAAAAGATTAAAGTTGATTATCAAGATATGGTTCCCACTAGGAAAAAAAAAAAAATGTGTTATTGAAAGAAAGAGCAATAGATGAAGAGATGGAGAGACAAGTCTCCATTAAATCCAAAACTCTATAGGATGACAAAAGAGGAAGAGCATGGGTGTTTGTTCATATTTATGGAGTACCTACCATATGCTAGGCTCTATGTTGTGTCCTAGAGATAGAGAATGAACAGTCAGAAAATGTAACCTTGAGTATAAGCAAATGTTTCTTTCAGTACTTGACCTTGAAGCTAAAATTCTGTCAATACACAGATACTTTGAAAAGCACTGCAGTGAATGGAGTGATGTTCTCTATCAGTAGATCTTTCACCTGCTCATTGATGGCATGGATGGAGTATCCCTCAATAATATCTATCTGCATTCACTCTGATTTCATGATCACCAAACAACCACATAATTACTAATTATCTTCCAAGGTATCATAAAACTGGAAAGCAGATACTTTAGCCACAAAAACATCCTAGACACTGAAATTATATATTTATATAGTCAGTATTGTCTTACACGGAGAGATTTTTGTGACATTAGTTGGATAAGAACCAGAAACCTGTGATGCAGAGAAATATTCCAGGTAGAGACTCAGAAGAACTGTCTAAGCATGCACTATGGCTCACACTCACACTCTGCATTCTCAAGTGTAGCTGTTGAAAACTTTGGTAGCATGGGGACTGAGCACTCCTTTGAGAGGCAAAAAGAGGAGGTGAACAGATTAGACTCTGGAATCAGACCACCTGAGTTCTCGTTCTTGTTTTACTACCTAAATGTGGTATATTCCTAGGCAAGTTACTTGACTTTTCTTTGCTTCTGTTACCTCATCTGGGAATGTAAGTAAACTATTACCTGCCTCTTTGGGCTGCTGAAAAGATTAAGTGATGTAATATATTATATTACATCATATATTATTACATCATATATTATTTATATAATATAAATATTATATATAAATATAATATTTTTATATAGCTCATACATTATAAAAATGTTTATAATAAATTTCAGTCATTGGCTTTGTTTACTGCAAATATTTGTTTACAAGTGTGGCTCCAACTTTCATTTAGCTAACTCCTGCTTATCCTTCAATATCTTAGCTCACATTGTAAAATATACCATAGAAAAAAGAGTGAATAATGCACACTTATGTAGTAAATGATTTAACAGTAATACAAACACCAATATAGATAACATTGAATATATACTTGACAAAGTGGTTGTACAAATTTATATCCCCTCTAGCAATGTATGAGAATCCTTATTTATTCATGTCCTTATCAACAGTTTATAGTGTCCAAATTAAGGTTTTCAAAGCAGGTGGGTATGTAATGCTAATATATTGCAGTTTTTATTTGCATTTCTCTGATTTCTAAAAATTAGATTTGAATGGCATTCCTAAAATTGTTTATCATTCATAGTTCTTCAAGTTTCCTATTTGTGTCTTTTGACCGATATACTTTTAGTTTTTTTTAAATTTATTTTCCTATTGGTTGGTGGGAAATCTTTACATGTTCTAGATACTAATCTTTTGTTGATTACTATAAAGAATATCTTCTAAGTGGTGGCTTATCTTTTATTCTCTTTATCGTGCCTTTCAATTAGTTATGAGCTTAACTAATATGTACAGATTTTATTTAGTCAATATACAGCACCAACCTTTTACTTTATGGATTGGGATTTTTTATATCTTTTTAAAAACATACTTCCTAATGTCATAAAGATCCTCTCATATATTCTCTTGTACTAATTTCCACATAGATATGCTTAATATTTTGAAGAGTTTTCTATGGTATGATACAAGGATCCAATTTCCTTTTTATTGGTTCATTTTTTCAAGAAGGATAAACAACAATAACAAGCGCCTGCCAGGCACGGTCGTTCACGCCTGTAATCCCAACACTTTGGGAGGCTGAGGCAAGCAGATTGTCCTGAGTTCATGAGTTCGAGATCAACCTGGGCCACATGGTGAAACCTTGTCTCTACCAAACGTACAAAACGTTAGCTGAGAGTGGTGGTGTGTGCCTGTGGTCCCTGCTACTTGGGAGGCTGAGGAGAGGAGGACTGCCTGAGCTCAGGAGGCAGAGGTTGCAGTGAGCTGAGAGTGCCACTGCACTCCAGTCTGGGCAATAGAGGGAGATTCTGTCTACAAATAAATAAATAAATACAAAAAATAACAAGCATCGAAGCTCCTTTTACTGAACTCTTATTTAATACAATTATCATCTTTTCACCTATGATCTGAAATGTCAGTTTTATATATGCATGCATGTGAATGTGTGTTTGTGTGTGTGTGTGTATATATATATACACACACACACACAGAGACAGACACAGAGTGTGTATATATGTGTGTGTATATATAAATGTATATATATAAGAGAGGGCAAGGCTGAGAGTCATTTGTAGTGTCTCGTTATTTTGATGGTCTAAATAATTGTGAATAATTTCCACTGTAATTTCTTCTTTGTTATTGACTTATTAAGAATTGTATGTTTAAATTTCCAAATGTTTATAGTATTTTATTTTATTGATTTATAATTAAATTTTGCTATAATATAGGAATGTATCCTTTGAAATTTGCTGAGGCTTGCTCTATGGACTATTCCGCAGTCAATGTTGGTAAAGTACTCTGTGTTTTAAGAAACATATTCTCATTTAAGTGCAGTGTCTATATGGGACTTTTGGATTAAGATTAATATTTCCAATAGTAAAATCTTTCTTCTTTTGAGTTTAATATGTTGAGTAGGAAGAGAGTTGCATTAAATTATATGCTCTGATAGTGAATGTTTCAAATTCTTTTTGGATATTTGTCAGGTTTTTATATGATTTGAACCTATGTTATTAGGCACATACCAGTTTAGAATTGTTATGTCTTCTCAATGAATTTGAGCTTCCATTAATATATATTAATACCCTTTTGTCATGCTGTTTTAGCTATAAAATCTTTTTGTCTAATTGCTACACCAGTAATTGTATTAATTAGCCTGGTCTTTATTTTTCACACACTTCTTTCAGCCTGCCTATTTTGTAAATTTATGTATTATAAACAAAATATAATCAAATATTTGAAAGCAAACTGACAATCTTTAAAGTCAATATTTTATTATAAAAAAAGATTGTCATTACTTTCTATATCTTCCCCACTTAAATTTTGGTTTTACTCATTCACATTTCTTTTCCTTACTAGATTTTCCCCTCTGCATTAGGTACGAAGTTCGGCAATCTATTTCTATGTTCTTACTAATTTCCCTAGAAATTGTAAGGTGATCATTTTAATCAAATAAACCTTTACCCTCCTCTAAGGACTTTAGTGTAATCTAATGGAATTTTCTGCTTTAGATTGTACTATTTCAAGATTTTTAGGTCTCAGTTTTAACTGAACAAGATAAATATGTAGTTATTATGTTACAACCAATAGTTAAATTTCACAGCTTGTTTAACATTTATGTGCTTAGTATTCCCTCTTCCATCTGATACTTCCCTGCACCCATTTTTTCTTGAAATATATCATTGAGAAATTTCTATAAGAATAAGTTGATAATTATTTAGTTTATGTTTGTGTTTTTGAATGTTTCTTAAACATGATTTTACTTTATACATAATTTTATATTGATACTTTTCTCTAAGGTCTGTGGATTTTTCCATTGCCAAATGGTTTCCATTGCTGCTATTAGAAAGTATTCTGTAAATTTGCTTATAACTCCTTTCTAGTCATCTCTTTATTCTTTCCTGACACTTCTAATATTTTTCTCTTTTTTTATCTTAAAGATTTCTGTAGTTTTACTACAAGGTATCCATGAATAAATTCATTTTATTAATCATCTTGAATATTTTGCATACTATACCTGTGACATATTTTGCTAACATCTGGAAAAGTGTTAATGGTTATTTCTTCAAATAGTCTACTGTCCTTACTCCTCCACTGACTCTACTATCTCCTTCAGAATGATGACGATGAATATGTTAGTCCTTCTCATTCTTAATTTCCTTTTGGTTATGTCCCAACACATTGTAACTCTTGATTTTCTTTTCAGCTGTCTGATCTGCAGCTGATCTTATTTTAAGACTTTTTTTCAATTGTTAAATAACTGCTATAAAAATTGCATTTTCTATTCTAAAAGTTTGAAATCATTCCACTTCAAATCTGCCTGGTCATTTTATATATCGCCATTTTTTGTTCATTTTTGTGACTCCATCTTATATTTTAAAATATGTATTTATTTATTTATTTATTTATTTTAGAGATGGGGTCTTGCTTTGTTGCCCAGGTTGTTCTCAAAATACTGGGCTCAAAGAATCCTCCTGCCTCAGCCTCCTGAGCAGCTGGGACATCAGGCCTGCACCACTAAGTTCAACTTCTACTTAGACATTATTTTTTCTATTATGTGTTCATTTCAGCAGATGAAATCTTTAAGGGTATAACTACTACATCCTTACTGTGTGTTTGCTAATTTTTTAAATAAACTTTATTTTTTTAGAGCAGTTTTAGGTTCACAGCAAAATTGAGCAGAAGTACAGAGAATTCCCATACTCCCTCTGCCCGGTACAAATGCATAGCCTCCCTCATTATCAACATCCCCTACCAGAGTGATACCTTTGTTACAACTGATGAACCTACTTTGGCACACGATTATCATCAAAAATTCATAGTTTACATTAGGGTTCAAGCTCATCAGCATTGTAAATTCTATAGGTTTATACAAATGTTTAATTACATGTTATAAATAGCATCATACAGAGTATTTTGACTGCCCCCAAATCCTCTGTTTTGCCGATTTAATCCTCTCTCCTTGCTAATCCCTTGCAGCTACTGACCTTTTTGTGTGTTTTCTGATGTTTTAATATGAGCTTTTAATTATTTATGTATGTTTGTATGTTTGTTTAAACCCTCAGAAATTCTAAAGGCAAATTAGGAATGCTTTGTTGAAGAAAGGACTTGCATTTACTTCTGTCAGGAACCAAAAGGATATTGCCGATTTGGGAACATTCTGGCTCTCTTCCAGGGCAATGGCTTGCTGTGGGTATCTCACTTTAGCTCTCCCTTAAAAAAAAAAAAAAAAAAAAAAAAAAAAAAAAAATTCTCTTTTATTTTTATTTCAATAGGTTTTTGGAGAACAGTGTTTTGTTACATGAATAAGTTCTTTAGTGGTGATTTTGGTGTACCCATCACCCAAGCAGTGTACACTGTACCCAGCGTGTAGTCTTTTATCCCTTGCCACCCTGCACCCTTTCCCCCAAGTCCCTAAAGTCCAATATATCATTCTTATGCCTTTTCATCCTCATAGCTTAGCTCTCATATGAATGAGAACATGCAATGTTTGGTTTTCCAGTCCTGAGTTACTTCACTTAGAATAATAGTCTCCAATTTCATCCAAGTTGCTGCAAATGATGTTACTTCATTCCTTTTTATGGCTGAGTAGTATTCCATCATACATATATACTACAGTTTCTTTATATACCACAGTTTGATGGGCATTTGGGCTGGTTCCATATTTTGCAGTTGCAAATTGTGCTGCTGTAAATGTGCATGTGCAAATATCTTTTTCATACAGTGACTTTGACTTCTTTTCTGTGGGTAGTAATTACTAGTGGGATAGCTGGATCACATGGTAGATCTACTTTTAGTACTTTAAGGACTCTCCACACTGTTTTCCATAGTGGCTATACTAGTTTACATTCCCACTAACAATGTAAAAGTATTCCTCTATCATCACATCTACATCAACATCTATTTTTTTACATTTTTTTATTATAGTTATTCTTGTAAGAGTGACGTGGTATCACACTGTGGTTTTGATTTTTATTTCTCTGACAATTAGTGATGTTGAGCATTTTTCTATATGCTTTTTGGCCATTTGTATATCTTCTTTTGAAAATTGTCTATTATTGTCCTTGGCCCATGTTTTCAGGGGACTGTGTGTTTCTTGCTGATTTGTTTGAGTTATTTGTAGACTCTGGATATTAGTTTAGATAGATAGATAGATAGATAGATAGATAGATAGATAGATAGATAGATAGTGAAGATTTTCTGTTAACTCTGCTGATTATTTCTTTTGCTGTGCAGAAGCATTTTAGCTTAATTAAGTCCCATCTATTTATCTTTGTGTTGTGTTTGCTTTTGGATTTTTAGTAATGAAGGCTTTGCCTAAGCCAATGTCTTGGAATGGTTTTTCTGGTGTTATCTTCTAGAATCTTCATGGTTTCAGGTCTTAGATTTAAGTATTTGATTCATCTTGAGTTGATTTTTATATAAGGTGAGAGATGATGATCTAGTTTGATTCTTCTATGTGTGACTTGCCAATTATCCCACTACCATTTGCTAAATAGGATGTCTGTTTCCCACTTTATGTTTTGTTTGCTTTGTGGAATATCAGTTGGCTGTAAGTATTTGGCTTTATTTCTGGGTTCTCTATTGTGTTCCATTGGTCTATGTGCATATTTTTATACCAATATCAAGCTGTTTTGGTGACTATGGCCTTATAGTTTGATGTGGGGTAATGTGATGTCTCCAGATTTGTTCTTTTTGCTTAGTCCTGCTTTGGCTATCTGGGCTCTTTCATGGTTCCATATAAATTTTAGGATTTTTAAAATAGTTCTGTGAAGAATGATGGTGTTATTTTGATGGGAATTGCATTTAATTTGTAGATTGCTTTTGGCAGCATGATAATTTTCACAATATTGATTCTACCCTTCCATGGTCATGAACTGTGTTTCCATTTGTTTGTGTTATCTGTGACTTCCTTCAGCAGTGTTTTGTAGTTTTCCTTGTAGAGGTCTTTCACATGTGGTATACTCCTACGTATTTTATTTTTTGCAGCTATTGTGAAAGGGGTTAAGTCTTAATTTGATTCTCAGCTTGGTCACTGTGTTGTGTAGCAGGGCTACTGATTTGTGTACATCATACTTGTATCCTGAAACTTTGCTGAATTTATTTACTAGTTCTAGCAGCTTATTGGAGGATTCTTTAGGGTTTTCTAGGTATATGATTATATCATCGGCAAATACAACTCTTTGACCTCCTCTTTACTAATTTGGAGGCCCTTTATTTCTTTCTCTTTTCTGATTGATCTGATTAGGACCTCCAGTATCATGCTGAATAGAAGTGGTAAAAGTGGTCATCTTTGTCCTTCTCCAGTTCTCAGGGGAAATGCTTTCCACTTTTCCCCATTTAGTATGATGTTGGCTCTGGGTGTGTCATAGATGGATTTTATAAATTTCAAGTATGTCCCTTTTATACTGATTTTGCTGAGGGTTTTAACATAAAGGGATGCTGGATTTTGTCAAATGCTTTTTCTGTATCTGTTGAGATGACCACTTGATTTTTGTTTTTAATTCTGTTTCTGTGGTGTACCACATTTATTGACTTGCGTATATTAAAACATCCCTGTATCCCTGGTGTGAAACCCACTTGATCATGGTGAATTATCTTTTTGATATGCTGTTGGATTTGGTTTACTAGTATTTTGTTGAGGATTTTTGCATCTATGTTCATCAGGATTATTGGTCTGTAGTTTTCTTTTTTTTTGTTAAGTCCTGCCCTGGTTTTGGTATTAGGATGATACTGGCTTCATAGAATGATATAGGGAGGATTCCCTCTTTCTCTGTCTTTTGGAATAGTGTCAATAGAATTGGTACAATTCTTCTTTGAAGGACTGATAGAATTCAACTGTGAATCTGTCTGGTCCTTGACCTTTTTTGTTGACAATTGTGTTAATACCATTTCAATCTCACTGCCTGTTATTGGTCTGTTCAGAGATTCTGTATCTTCCTGGTTTAATCTAGGATGGATATATATTTCCAGAAATTTATCTATCTCCTCTAGGTTTTCTAGTTTATGTGCATAACGGTGTTTATAGTAGCCTTGAATAATCTTTTGTATTTCTGTGGTATCAATAGTAGTATTTACTATTCCGTTTATAATTGAGCTTATTTGAATCTTCTCTCTTCTTGGTTAATCTCATTAGTGGTCTATCAATTTTATTTATTTTATCAAAGAAAAATCATCTTTTTGTTTCATTTATCTTTTGTTTCATTTTTTGTTTGTTCGTTTGTTTGTTTCTTTCTATTTCATTTAGTTCTGCTCTGATCTTCATTATTTCTTTACTCCCACTGCATTTGGGTTTGGATTGTTCTTGTTTTTCCAGTTCCATGAGGTGTGAACTTAGATTGTCTATTTATGTTTTTCCAGTTTTCTGATGTAGGAATTTAATGCTATAAATGTTCCTTTTAGCACCACTTTTGCTGTATCCCAGTGCTTTTGATAGGTTGTGTCACTATTATCATTCAGTTCAAATATTGTTTTTTTAATTTCTGTCTTGATTTCATTATTGACCCAATAATCATTCAGGAACAGGTTAATTTCCATGTATTTGCATGGTTTTTAGGGTTCCTTTTGGAGTTGATTTCCAAATCAATTCCACTGTGGGCTCAGAGAATACTTTATATAATTTCAATTTTCTTAAATTTACTTGTTTTGTGGCCTATCGTATGGTCTATCTTGGAGAATGTTCCATATGCTGATGAAAAGAATGCATGTTCTGTAGTTGGGTGACACGTTCTATAAATATCTGTTAAGTCCACTTGTGGGTATAGTTTAAGTCCATTGTTTCTTTGTTGACTTTCTGTCTTGATGACCTCTCTAGTGCTGTTAGTGGCATATTGAAGTCCCCCACTATTATTCTGTTGCTATCTGTCTCATTTCTTAGTTATAGCAGTAATTGTTTTATAAATTTGGGAGCTCCAGTGTTAGGTGTCTATATGTTTAGAATTGTGATATTTTCCTGTTGGACTAGTTCTTTTATCATTATATGATGTCCCTCTTTGTCTTTTTTAACCAGTGTTGCTTTAAAGTTTGTTTTATCTGATAAAATAATAGCTCCTCCTGCTCACTTTTGTGTCCATTCACGTGGAATATCTTTTTCCACTCCTTTACCTTAAGTTTATGTGACTTTTTATGTATTAGACAAGTCTCCTGAATACTGCAGAAAGTTGGTGGGTTAATTCTAATCCATTCAGCCATTCTGTATCTTTTAAGTATAGCATTTAGGCCATTGACATTCAATGTTAGTATTGTGATGTTAGGTACTGTTCTATTCATCATGCTATTTGTTGCCTGAATACCTTGCTTGTTGTTGTTGTTATTGTTGTTTGTTTGTTTGTTTGAATTGTGTTATTGTTATATAGGTCCTGTGACATTTATCCTATAAGGAATTTCTATTTTGGTGTATTTCAAGGATTTGTTTCAAGATTTAGAGTCCTTTTAGCCATTTTTGTAGTGCTGGCTTGGTAGTGGCAAATTCTCTCAGCATTTGTTTATCAGGAAAAGGGTGTATCTTCTTTTTTACAGCTGAATCAAGGTGGACTCTCCATGTTGCAATGCTTGCATGGGCTCTTCTCTCCAGCAGCCTTGCCTTTCACATCTCCTCACAGTTCTACATCTATGTTCTAGTGTCAGCTCAGGATTTTGTACAGTTGAGATATTTGGGGAGATTTTCTTACTTATTTAAAGCCCAGAAATTCATTAAATGTGTGTGTGTGTTTTAATCAAGGCTACTGTAATTTTTGTTTAAGGTCCTATTCAGATAATTTATTCAAAGTCCACCAAATCTTTTTTTTCAGTAGTGTCTAATCTGCGGTTTAACTCATCTTTTGCATTTCAATGATTATATTTTTTTCATTTGGGGTTTTATAAATGGATCTTTTAAAAAATCTGCTGGCATATTTTTGATAATCATTTGTCTTTCATAACACTACCAATGCCTCCTTTTATTTCTTTACTTATAACTAAAAATATATTTATGCTATTTTCTGTATTTGATAATTCAAACTGTCCACATGATTCGTATGTTTGGATGTACAGCTTGAAGAACTTTGCTAACTCTCACTTTTGTGGCTTGGGGCCTTATACTTTGCCAAATTGTAATCCCCAGTGTTGGAGGTGGGGCCTGGTGGAATAGATTTGGGGGGTGGAGTTCTTATAAATGGTTTAGCATCATCTCCCCTTGTTACTGAATAGGGCATTCTCTAGAGATCTGGTTGTTTAAAAGTGTGTGGCACCTCCCCTCCCTCCTGCTCCTGCCATGTGAGACAGACGTGCTTCCCCTTTGTCTGCCTCCATGACTGTGAGTTTCCTGAGGGCTGCCCAGAAGCTGATGCCACCGTGCTTCTGTAGCCTGCAGAACTGTGAGCCAATTCAGCCTCTTATCTTTATAAATTACCCAGTCTCAGGAATTTTTTTTATAGCAAGGTGAGAATGGACTAATACACTTAGCTTCCTTACCATGTTAAACATATATTTTAAAATACTTTTCCTTAGTGTCATATCCCTGGTTTTCATTTGCCATAAATAAGATTTTTTTCTGCAACTTCTTTAGGGAAGACTTCCCTAAGACCAAGATTAGGCAAGACTTTTTATTATTCTGCAATTTTCTTAGTTGTATGTGGCACAATTTAAATTACTTTCACATATAGATTATTAGCCAATATAAGCTTAAGAACTCTTTCTGTGTAGTTTTACTTACGTGAATTATAAAATGATATTTATTCTCTAACATTCATTTCACATGTTATTTCCATGAATTCTTTTCTGAAACTCTCTAAACTCCTTTAAACCCTCGGTATAAGACATTTTAATAATTTTCTCCACCTAGACCCAGTTCTTAGTAATCCTGTCTTAGCAGAGTCCCCAGAGAGATAGTCCACGAGATCATGTGATCTATCCCTTCATCACATTTGAGTGGCTCACTCAATTATGGACACATAGCATGAGCCTAGGAATCATATTCTATTTCTGAAAAAACAGAAATTTGGATGCAGAGAAATTCTGAAAAGTACAAAGGGAATTGTAATTATTCAGGAATAAACTGTCACATTTTTAAATTAACATCTATTCTATTTATTCATCATCATTTTCAAAAAAAGAAAAAAAAACATTAAGTGAAAGTCTACTGATTAATCATTGTTAAAAGAAAATCCTTAGTGAAATTAAATTTAACATAGTTTAATTGAGCAAAGAATGAGTCACAAATTGAACAGCCTCCCCAGCCACAGTAGGCTCAGCGAGACTCTACCGCAGCCACGTAGTTGAAAAAGATTTATAGACAGAAAAAGGAAAGCGACGTACAGAAAACAGAAGTGAGGTACACAAACAGCCGGCTGGGTTACAGCTCAACATTTGCCTTATTTGAACATAGTTTGAGCAGTTGGCCCCCTTTGATTGGCCAAAACTCGGTGACTGGCACAAAGGTAGGTTACAGTCTGTTTATACTTCCATTTAGGTTATAGTTCACTATTTTCAGAGAAACTTAAAATATATAAGGAGTTAACTTTAGACTAAACTTGATTTAACATCATGTAGATCACAGCAAGAACTTGCATCTAATCCCAGCTACACCATACACTGAACTTTAGACAAGTAATTTAACGCCTTTCCTTTGGTTTATTCATAGGCATAAAGGGATAATAAATAACATTCTAACCACTGAATTGTGAGAACTAATTACTTAAAACATGAAATGCTTGAAACAGGAACCAACACATAGTAACCATTCAATAAATATTAGGTGTTTTGTTATTATTATTGTTATAAGTATCAAGTGTCTAGCAGAAGACGTGGTCCATAATTAAGTAAATTTATCTTCCCTTCTCAGAGCTAATTACCATTGTTGGTAAATGTTTATGAATCTATACATATATGCTTTTTAAATATCAATCTTTGATTTCCTATATCTCCATTAACTTACTGTTTTTATTTAAAACTTTCTTATGAAAACCAGATGTAGCAGATGAACCAGACTAAAGAGAACATCTGACCATATGAATTTCATATGGATTCTACATATTCAACATTCTGTTCATGTAATTTCTAACATTTGTCTACATTAATAATGTAAACAATAATAATAATGTTTAAAATATTATAACTCTATATAACAGGTTTATGTGGGTTAAATGACTATACTTCCTCTTAGATTATAAGCTTGAATATTTCTTTGAGAATTTTATGTGGTCTTTTTCACATTGGCAAAGTGATTGAAACTTTTCTTCTTAATATACACCAGAGAACCATGGAGCAGATATGGACAAAGTGGAAATAATGCATTTAGTAGTAATTTAAACCAATTAAGCATATTTTTTCTAACTGGGGTACAATTTTCTGCAATTAGGTTATGCTAAAGCTCATATTAACAACTTTGTAGATCTACATATCTAGGATTCACAATTTTATATGTCCATGAAAATAAAGGCTAAGATGGAAACACATCAATCCTAGATGATTTTCCTGTTGATATGTTTTACTATACCTCCTAGCTATATGTTTACATTTTATTTCACTGCTCTTACATATATTTAATACATATGTATTTTCAGCACCATATAATTACTTAACATTCTTTTTTTAAAAATAAACTCCAGCTGAATTACAGCAAAGCAGAGAATAACTGAGTATTGTATCTTTCTTTAAGAAGAATGCTAGAGTATACTCGAGTATATACCTCAGCCACATTCTCCATCACTGACTGCAACTAATCTGTCTTGAGGCAGCATGGCCAATCTCTCCATTAATCATGCCAGATCTGGATTCAAAATTTCCCAGCAACAGCTATAAAAGGAAAATTAAGTTCACCACAGAAATAATATCATACAAAATTATGCAACTGCTAGTATGTTTTAATTCTTCAAAAAGTTCAATAAGTAAACAAAAACATGAATAGAGTTTTCTGTGTTTTGTTTTTGAGAAATATAATAGAATAATACCTAGTCTACGTTAAATATCTACTGTAAAACTTTAGTGGATCTTTGTTCACATACAAATAATAGGCCATCAAGCCCTTTGAATCTAACTTACGGTTGAATTATTGGTTGATACAAGAAACAAGAAAATAGAAACTGAAACTTACATTTATATTGTTCAGGTAATTTGAATAAGACTTCTTTTTCCTACAATAAAGACAGGATTTCTAGTAATCAAAACGTATTATCTACTCAGATTTGAAAGGTATGATTTTAGGATATGAATTCAAAAGCATAATTTGGAGAATTCTATGACTCAGCTCTAAGACACTTTGTTGCACAAATGCCATGGAGTGTCATTTTAAATGTGGAAGTGATATGATAAAACTCTCACTCTTCTAAGAATAAAGCTATTGCTGGACCCTGTTATCTCACAACCCCAAGGTACAATATGATAATGATATCACTTAACATCAGTGCTGAAGTAGGAAAAACAAAAGGGAAAAGCTGCAAGCATTTTAACTAGAAAGAAGTCAAATTAAAATATTAATTTACTGATTAATATAACATTAGCTGACCTATTTTCTCCAGCTTGTTAAACAACAAAGACTTGTGAAGCTAAATAACTGCTTAAAAGATAAATGTTTTCAGAATTCCCAGGGAGATGTTTAGCTCCTTTTTAAACATCATTAAAGATATGCCTTGCATATATCAGGCAATTTTATGCTTTCTGTGCTGAAACATCCTGTCTACATTTATTAATGCATTCTAGAGAATTGGGATTTGCTTAGGGGATCCCCCTTTTTCCAAAACTATGACCAATAGATGTCAGGGATTGTTTACGCTTAGTGACTCATTGTAGAATTTATGAAAATTCAAACTCTTTCAAGAGAGTGAAACAGGTCACACTTGGAAATTTATTTTCTTGAACCCTTCATAATTTGAGATAATATTGATTTTAAAAATAAAACCCAGCAAGCTGCTGTCCACATACTTACAGCCCCTACAATCTCAGAAGTTCAGACTGGCCTTCAAAGAATTGTACTGAAAGCAAAGAGGGGCTAGCTTTTGTGTTAAGTCAAGTTTCTACTACAATTATGTTACTTAATACCATGCACCGCTAAAACATATTTTTCTTTAAAAAGTGAAAGTTTTTGAACAAAATTTCTGTCTTTCTTGAGTTGCAAACTGCTAGCAATGTGGTCAGCCAAGATACAAAATAAAACTCACTTTGATTTGGTGCATTCTGATGCATGGTCTGAAGAAAGCGGAATGGGTTTCTTAGGAGAATCCAGAATTCATTGAAGTAATGTAAATAGTTAAATGGGGTGTAGTTAGTAAAACAGAGATCCTAAAGGTTTTGGTAAGGAGTTGAAATGGGGTTACACAAGGGATAGACAGATAGATAGATGGTTGAGAGTAGTGAAAAGAAAAAATTTAAATAATCTCCTTAGCTCTTCAGAATAGTTTGTTGATGAATGCCTCGTTCTTAACGTAATTTAGAGGATAATGCTGACTTTTTGCTTAACATGGGTGTTGAACCCACATCTTTTAGCAAAAGAATAATGTGATTTGTTAAAATTCAGTTTCTACTATTAGGGACTCTTCCAAAAATGTCTTCAAGAGTTAATGGAGCCTGAGGATCTACCTGTGAGTGTTAGTGACAGCATTAAACCATATGACCTACAGAGTTGCCAGTTTTCTTCATTGCTTTCTTTTCAATTTGGTCTTTCTAAATTTTAGTTCATATATATATATATATATATATATATTCTGAAAATAACATTTTTGTTTTTCTCAGCTTCCAAAACAGTTGGTTGCTTTCTAAGAAACTATTCCATTCAAAGTCTTTGTTCTTTTGGTTCAGCCTACAGAATATTCCTTGAGACCCTCTGAGATGCAGTTTTGTGTCAGTTGTTAAGTTGTTTGACTGGAACTTCCCTTCCTTTATTCTTTCTCTGGCTCTCTCTCTCTCTCACACACACTCACAGAGTCTTTAAAAATTGGTTAGAATTGGTACCTATTATTAAATACATCCTCCCCTAAACTACTGTCTTAAAAAAACAATAACACATATAGCAGTATAGTGGTATGCTGGTAAATGTTTAACAACCAGTTCTCTGGGAATAATAAGAAAGCTCTGATATTTAATGTTAATGGTTTCCCTGGTGTAAATACTCTCACCATGGCTCATCTCAAGCCACTGAGATAATCTCACTGAATGTGGATTTGGGACAAATTTGCACATTTGGCTCTTGTGAACTGGTAGAAGTAGAATGACTACTTTTTAACCCGGGCCTCTTCTGAAGAGGTCCATGTAGCTGGTAACCTTAAAAAATATGTGAACATCTCCTTCCACAATCCCTCCCCACCAACAAAGACCAGGCTTTCCTATTTCATAATAGAAGGGATAGATGTCCCAAGCTTAGTGTTCCATGAGTTATAACAGAAATCCACTGTGCGTATAGTATTCATCTGGGCCATATCATGTTACCCATGTGGAACTTGAGACAAGAAGAACCAATGCAAATATGTTGATGATCATGCTGACTTCAGTGCCATGAATAATAAAATATTTGTCTCTTAGTCTGAAGTTTTGTGTCTCTATCAGCATACATGAAACAGTTACAGGCTAACTTACTAGTCTATAAGTAAGATAAAATCAAATTTCATACCCAACAAATATCCTGTATTGAAACTGATAGAAACACGTATGTTCACATATATGCAAAAGTAGTCTTTATATGTTGGTAATATATAGGGACTTATTTTCATTGATCAGAAATATTGGAATAGCATGAAATAATTTAGATTAAAAAATCATTGTTAAGAATTTTCAACTTCTAAAATTATACAGTGAATTTTTCACTATGAAGTATTCATTGACTATTTATATATCAAATTATTCCACTGGATTTTTTGTTACTTGCTGTTTTGCAGTGTCATGATTTTGTTTTATAAAATGTAATATCTGCCAATACTGATCCAAAGAATATTAGAATATTCAATTTTATGTCATGGTCTTAAGTCAAAGTGAAAGTTTTAACAAAGTTTGAAGTACTCACTCTGTTAATATATGCGGACATATTTCTACCAAGTTTTGTGTTCCTATATGTAATTTCCAGAGTCATATTTGCAATACTGATAATCAGTTATTATAGATATTTTCTAGTTATAATAAATTCTGGATTTTCTTGATTTGAATATACACTTAAATGCAATAGAAAAAAAGGAAGATTAAATTAAAATCAGTATCAATAATGTAAACTTGCTTCTACTATACTCCTAGGATTCACCTGAATGCAGACTCCTAGGGACCACCAAAAAAAAAAAAAAAAAAAAAAAAACCCAAAATACTATTTCTCCCTCTTTCCTTTTCCTCCACTTCTCTTTTTGCAGATTTCCTTTCTCAGCAAATTATGTAACATATATATGTTGTATACCATGAGTATATGCAATTTTAATTTATCAACTAAAATAAAGAAATAAACTATAAAGGTTCAAAAATTAAAATGAAATTATTATGTAACAGATTTAAGGTTTGAGGTTTGATTATCATTGTTTATCACATCATACTCTAGAGTGAATGAATAAATATTTGTTAAGTTTTCAATCAATATAAAATTCTGAAGATGTCTCTAAAGACATTAATATAATGTAGCGAGCAATACTAGGTTATATTATTATACAGTTTTAAACTTCAAGATCTTGATAAAACAGTTCCAAGCAGACATTTAATAAGCAATAAAATTTTGCACATATTGAATTCTAAATGCTACTCGATTAAGACTAACAAAAATTATTGTTAATATTGTAATGTTAGTTGATGACTGTGAAAACCTTCAT
Source organism: Rhinopithecus roxellana (assembly GCF_007565055.1). Classification (NCBI taxonomy): domain Eukaryota; kingdom Metazoa; phylum Chordata; class Mammalia; order Primates; family Cercopithecidae; genus Rhinopithecus; species Rhinopithecus roxellana. Next base: position 139,403,571 of record NC_044554.1, read on the forward strand.
TTATCTCACATTATCAGAAGTAAATATAACTAATTATATTAAAATAATACAATTTAAAACTGATTAGCTATAGCATATTAGAATTTTATCCAGTTTTCTTAATATCATATATTATCCTGATCAAAAGTAGTGATGTCATTTTAAATGACATTATCCCAAACAAGGAACATGAAAGGAACCCCAAAAAATTAACTAAGAATTTTAAAGATAAATGTTGATCTATTTTTAACTCCTTGATGAATGCACAGAAAATAAATTCTTCATTTTGTTTTTTGACTGACAACATTCCTCACTCACACTCAAATCCTACTTGAGCTCCATCCCAGTGCTATGAAAACATCTTATGGTATTCTAATAGGGCCATGCTCTGTACCCAGTAGAGATAGCGAATGGAGAAATAGTGCCAAAAATGTGCCAAATAAAACTCTAATATTTATTTCAGTTACTTACACTGCATATGAAAAATGCTAGCTTTTAGTGTCCTCTTTATCAGGGTCTTTGTCCTAATACTCACTCTAAGGCTGATTCACTCTCTTTTACTCTTTCCAGCTCTATTAGAATCACACTCCTATATATTTTAATAGCAGTTAGCCTGATGGTTATCAAGTGCTGTCATAATCCACACGCAGGCTGGGATCTCCCATGGAAGGAGGTTTTGTACCAAAACTTTAGGAATAAGCTATAGTAAGGATATGCCAGAAGCCAATTTTGAGGAATTACTCAAAAAGTAATGTAATTCAGAAATCTAAGACTTTCCATCATTTGACCATTTTCATTCTTAGGGATTGTCATGATACCTCTTTTACTCTGTAGAAAAACCTGAAAGTTTGATACTGTTAATCTCATTTTAGAAATGAAAGACTCTGGGATCAAGTTCACACAGTTAAAAGTCATAAAGTAAGCATTTACAAATACTATAGGCTTTTTCTATATGTATGTATTTCATTATAATTTAACAAGGTTAAAAAGGGGAGTTATTAAGCTTCCTAATTGTGCTTGTTTCTTTTTAGAAACAGATAAGTAACCACTACAGGAGATTCACACTTAATTTTAACAAAACCGCATATTGGATACTGAACATAAATATTTGGTAGAATAGCACAATGTTGAATGATATCACACCTTACTGTCCAAAACTCATTATAATTTAGAAATATAGAATAAAAACATTGCATATAAAAGTTTCTAGTATACCAGTACCATACTTTAAACCTGTCAATTTTTGAAATACTGCGTAGAAATGGTGAATCATACTACATAGGAGAACAACATTTAAAGTAAGGTACAAACTAAGAGAAATTTACCATTAAGCAAGAATATCTGTATGTTTCATTTGTTACTTACTTTTTAAATTTTCTGGAAATAACATTTATCTATTTTTATTTCATCTAGTTGTGATTTTATCCATGTATTCTTAGTTAAAGTTCTAATATATGTTTTTATTTCATGTGTATTTTTGAATGTAATAAGTCCTGTGTTTCATTAATATTCTACTATTTAAAGATGGAATCTGTATACGTAGCTTTGTGTTGCTTTTCTGGAAGAAGATATGAAACATGTAAATCCAAGCTCATTTTAGCTGCTAAAAACATATGTTCTCTTTTTTTGTTCTTTATTTTTAATACATCCTCTCAGTTTCAAAAGTAGAAAGACTTACAACATCTAGTTTCAGCAAACAGATTCTTAAGGGAACTCTATTTGAGACTACATGCTTTAATACAAAATTTATCAAATATTGCAAAACTGAAGAGTTGCATCTACCTACTGTATATAGGTTTGTGAAGTTCATATTCTCCAACAAAACATTTTATCTAAAATTAAAATAGAATCCATATAGCTCAGTGGATTTTTCACTTTTACAATAAATACTAAAACTGGAGGAATAGCAACAGATGTGACGAGTTTTCATGGGAACTTTATGATAAAACCAAAGCAGGACACACTTCATGGACATCAAGACATATCACATAACTCAGGTGAAGACTCTTAAGAGAACGAGTGTATATTTAGATATATCTTCCTGGCTTATCAATGAAACAATTTTTCATCAAGTTTTGTATAAAAATCAAATGGAGTTGATACATTTGGCTTATCAACAGAAAAGAAAGAGCTTGTGAAAAGGAGAGTGAGCAAAAATCAAGATTTTCAGAGCTTCTTTCTGTTATAGAAGCTGGGATGTTCTCTTGAACATTGCTGCCTTTCATTGTTACTTCTCTTCCTTCTCCTACTCCCTTTTCTTCTTATTTCCCCCTTTTTAATGCCTATAGCTTTTTGCCAAAAAAGTTAGCTTTATAATAATAAAGTACTGTTTTGTTAAGTTCTACTCATCACTTACCTACATTGCCCCTACCAATGTAACAATTTCATATCATTTTCCTATTAGATAGGTTAAAAGATAGACTAAAATCCTAAATGTATTTTGAGATACATTTTTAAATCAACTTAAAAATGAATTTTGTGACATGTGAGAAGGAGCATTTGTGGATGTATTTTAAATATTACATTCTGGATATTTTAACATGGTGTTAGCACAAAGAATTTTCCCTTCAAAATCAACTTAGTTAAAAAGACAAACTGTTGTGATCCTAGAATAATAATCCATTTTGTTACTATTCCCACATCCCCTTCTTCTCTTTCCTTCTCTCTCCTATGCCTCCTTCAATCTTCAGAAGTTCTAAGTATTTACTAAGTGACTATTACTATTATTATTATTTGAGATGGGATCTCGCTCTGTCACCTAGGCTGGAGTGCACAGGCACTATCTTGGCTCACGGCAACCTCCACCTCTTAGGTTCAACGGATTCTCATACCTCAGCCTGCCAAGTAGCTGGGATTATAGGCATGCACCACCACGCCAGATTAGTTTTTGTATTTTTAGTGGAGATGGGGTTTAACCATGTTGGACAGGCTGGTCTCAAACTGCTGACTTAAGTAATCCACCAGCCTTGGCCTCCCAAAGTGCTGGGATTACAGGCGTGAGCAACTGTGCCCGGCCTAAGTGACTATTATTTGCCAGTTATTTTACAGGGTAATTTATATGTGACTATATATAGTCCATGCAATAATCCTCTGAAAATGATGTTGTAATCCTCATTTTAAAGTGGAGTCATATAAAGCTATAAGAAGTTGAGCCACTAAGAAATGGAGCTAGAATGTACCAAATAAAGAACAGATAAAATGGAGATAAGCAAAGGAGGTAAAACTGTCAAAATATTATCGTCAGTATCAAAGGCTTTCATTGACTTAAAGATAAGGACAACCAGATTTCTCTTGTGCTTAGCACTAATGTAGCGTGTTTTAGTGTTGAGTATGTGCATGGTTGAGCCCTGAAACATGTAGGGAAAGGTGCTCAGTTTATCGTCTTGACATCCCAGAGAGCTATCTGAAACCCAATAAATGCAATAAAATGAACAGGGATAAAGACGAAAAGCATTTCTCCATAGCCTTAGGATCAACATCCATTACTTAACTAGCACAGCAATAAATTCATCACCAAAGGAATCTCAGAGCAGTGGAACAATATCAATCAGATAACACTTCATACTTTTCAGCTAGAAAGGAGCTGACTTTTGTCTCATTTTATTTCTACTTTCATGGGTAAGAAAACTGAAGGTTATATAAATGAAATGAGCTGCCTGTTGTATAAGTAACAATGTTGAGACTGATCCATAATGTAGCACTCTGGACATTTTAACCCATCGTTACCACCACCTTCAAGGCCACTCTTGAAGTATGACCCACTCTTCAAGGCACTAAAATGCAAAGAACAGATTAAAGCAGGATAGGAAACTCAATATGCTCAGACATTTCCAATGACAAGAAAGCAAGTTTTTAAAATCTAGAATTGTTTTCTGAACTGTAGCTCAATTAAAAAATAGAGTCAAAGTCAGTAATTTTTGTCTTGAAATCCAAAATATATATATATTTTTCTAAAAATAGCTAAATTGAGTCTGAACCTTGGAATCTGACCAACCAGGATCTAATGAAACTTTGACATGATTCATTGCTAACAATGAAAAAGGTAGCTAACTGATGATAAATGATACTTCAGAATAACGTCTAAATTCTCAGAGGAATGCATGAGATATTCAACTGTATGAGCTGACCAGTGATGATCCAGAACATATCCCTCAGAAGAGAGCATTATCATGATAGTTTCACTGTATATATTATTTATGTAATTATTGGAGTTTTGCTTCAAGACACTGCTTTATTAAAAAACAAGCTGATTATTTAAAATAGTTTACTGAACATTATTCCACATTAATTTTTTTCACAAACTCAATGTTATATCAAAAAAGTGTACATAAGTCAGTCAGTTTGATTCATGAAGGTTAAAAAAACTTCATGTAACCTTGAGCATGTATTTTTCAAAATAATAAGTTATACTTACTGAAAAATGTGTCAGTTTTTAAAAAACAGATCTTTTTTATCTTTTAAACTTTCTAGAGGTTAGTGGAATGGGATAAAATGACAGGAGAAGGCAAAAAAAAAAGGTGTTATGTAGTCGTTTATGTACAAATAATGAATGCCAATGATAAAATTGTTATTTAGACATTGCAGTGATCATGAAAAACCAAGGCCCATAATCTTTACTCTATGACAGATTTTCAGTTTACAAGAAGATTCTTGGCTTGTAAGTCAGACAAGTTATTCCCAGGTGGAGAGCAATAATTCTGTGAAGAATGTCAATGGTAGTTTAGTGGGAATAGCATTGAATCTATAAATTACATTGGGCAGTATGGCCATCTTCACAATATTGATTCTTCCTATCCATGAGCACGGAATGTTTTTCTATTTGTTTGTGTCCTCTCTGAATTCCTTAGGCAGTGCTTTGTAGTTATCCTTGAAGAAGTCTTTCACTTCCTTTGTTGGCTGTACTCCTAGGTATTTTATTTTCTTTGTAGCAATTGTGAATGGGAGTTCATTCATGACTTTTAAATAATTGCTGTTCTGACTGGCATGAGATGGTACCTCATTGTGGTTTTGATTTGCATTTCTCTAATAATCAATGATATTGAGCTTTTTTCATATGTTTGTTGGCCACATGTTTATCTTCTTTGAGAAGTGTCTGTTCATGTCCTTTGTCCACTTTTTAATGGGGTTGTTTGGTTTCTTTCTTGTAAATGTGTTTAAGTTCCTTGTAGATTCTAGATAATAGACCTATGTCAGATGGATAGATTGTAAAAATTTTCTCCCATTCTGTAGGTTGTCTGTTTGCTCTGATGATAGTTTATTTTGCTGCACAGAAATTCTTTAGTTTGATTAGATCCCATTTGTCAATTTTTACTTTTGCTGCAAATTGTTTTTGGTGATTTCATCACAAAATCTTTGCCCATGCCTATGTCCAGAATGGTATTGCCTAGATTTTCTTCTAGGTTTTTTATAGTTTTGGGTTTTACATTTAAGTCTTTAATCCATCTTGAGTCAATTTTTGTATAAGGTGTAAAGAAAAGGTCCACTTTCAATTTCTGCATATGGCTAGCCAGTTCTCCCAGCATCATTTACTGAATAGAGAATCCTATCCCAATTGCTTGTTTTTGTTGGGTTTGTCAAAGATCAGATTAATGTAGATGTGTGGTTTTACTTCTGAGGTCTCTATTCTGTTCCATTGTTCTATGTGCCTCTTTTTGTACCAGTACCATGCTGTTTTGGTTATTGTAGACTTGTAGTATAATTTGAAGTAGGGTAGCGTGATGCCTCTCACTTTGTTCTTTTTGCTCAGGATTATCCTGGCTATACAAGCTGTTTTTGTTGTTGTTGTTGTTGTTGTTGTTGTTCCTCCATATGAATTTTAAAATAGTTTTTTTCTAATTCTGTGAAGAATGTCAATGGTAGTTTTATGGGTATAGCATTGAATCTATAAATTTCTTTGGGCAGTATGGCAATTTTCATGATATTTATTCCTCCTATATGAGCATGGAATGTTTTTCCATCTGTTTGTGTCCCCTCTGATTTCCTTGAGCACTGGTTTGTATTTCTGCTTGAAGAGGTCCTTCACTTCCCTTGTTAGCTGTATTCCTAGGTATTTTATTCTCTTTGTAGCAATTGTGAATGAGCGTTCATTCATGATTTGGTTCTCTGCTTCTCTGTTGGTGTATAGAAATGCTTGTAATTCCTGCACACTGAATTTGTATCCCGAGACTTTGCTCAAGTTGCTTATCAGCTTAAGAAGCTTTTAGGCTGAGACTGATGGTGTTTTCTAGATATAGGATTATGTCAGCTACAAACAAAGATAATTTGACTTTCTCTTTTCCCATTTGAACTCTTATTTCTTTCTCTTGCCTAATTGGTAGGCTATTTAATACTGCCTCCATTTCAGAAGTGGTTATTGGTCTATTCAAGGATTCAACTTTTTCCTGGTTCAGTCTTGGGAAGGTGTATGTGTCCAGGAACTTACCAATTTCTTCCATATTTTCTAGTTTACTTGCATAGAGGTTTTATAGTATTCTCTGATGGTTGTTTATATTTCTGTTGGGTCAGTGATGGTATCCCCCTTATCATTTCTGATTGTGTTTATTTGAATCTTCTCTCTTTTCTTCTTCTTCTTTTTCTTTTTTTTTTTAGATGGAATCTCCCTCTGTCACCCAGGCTGGAGTGCAGTAGCGCAATCTCAACTCTCTGCAAGCTCCGCCTCCTGGGTTCACGCCATTCTCCTGCCTCAGCCTCCTGAGTAGCTGGGGCTACAGGCACCGGCCACCGCGACTGGCTAATTTTTTTTTTTTTTTTTTTTTTTTTTTGTATTTTTAGTAGAGACGGGGTTTCACCGTGTTAGCCGGATGGTCTCCATCTCCTGACCTTGTGATCCACCTGCCTCGGCCTCTCAAAGTGCTGGGATTACAGGCTTGAGCCACCATGCCTGGCCTCTTTTCTTCTTTATTAGTCTAGCTAGTGGTCTATCTATTTTATTGATTTTTTTGAAAAAAAACAGCTCCTGGATTTCTTGATTTTTTTAAGGGTTTGTGTGTGTGTGTGTGTGTGTGTGTGTGTGTGTGTGTGTGTGTGTGTATCTCCTTAAGTTCTGCTCTGAGCTTCATTATTTCTTGTCTCCTGCTGGCTTAGGGTTTGATTTAGTACTATAAATTTTCCTCTTAACACTGCTTCAGCTGCATTCCAGAGATTCTAGTACATTGTCTATTTGTTCTCATTAGTTTCAAATAACTTCTTGATTTATGACTTAATTTCATTATTTACCCAGGAGCCATTCAAGAGCAGGTTGCTCAATTTCTATGAAGTTTGTGTGGTTTTGAGTTTCTTTCGTCCCTTCCTTCCTTCCTTCCTTCCTTCCTTCCTTCCTTCCTTCCTTCCTTCCTTCCTTCCTTCCTTCCTTCCTTCCTTCCTTCCTTCCTTCTTTCTTTCTTTTTTTCTTTCTTTCTTTCTCTTTCTTTCTTTAATAGAGATGGAATCTCAGTCTGTCACCCAGGCTAGAGTACAGTGGTGCAATCTTGGCTCACTGCAACCTCCACCTCCCAGGTTCAAGCAATTATCCTGCCTCAGCCTCCTGAGTAGCTGGGACTACAGGCACACACCACCAGACCCGGCTAATTTCTTTTTGTATTTTAGTAGAGATGGAGTTTCACCATGTTGCCAAGGTTGGTCTTGAACTCCTGAGCTCAGACAATCCACCTGCCTTGGCCTCCCAAAGTGCTAGGATTACAGGCATGAGCCACCACACCTGACTTTCAGTAAGTTTCTTAATCTTGAGTTATAATTTGATTGCACTGTGGTCTGAGGCACTGTTATGATTTCAGCATTTTGCATTTGATGAGGAGTGTTTTACTTCCAATTATGTGATCAATTTTAGACTAGGTGCCATGTTATGATGAGAAGAATTTATATTCTGTTGTTTGGGGGTGGACAGTTCTGCAAATATCTATCAAATACACTTGGTTCAGAGCTGAATTCAAGTCCTGAATGTCTGTGTTAATTTTCTGTCTCAATTATCTGTCTAATATTGACAATGGGGTATCAAAGTAACCCACTATTATTGTGTGGGGCTCTAAATCTCTTTGTAGGTCTTTACCAACATTTTTTATGAATCTGGTGCTCCTGTATTGGGTGCATATATATTTTAAATAGCTCTTCGTATTTAATTGAACCCTTTTTCATTATGTAATGCCCTTTGTCTTTTTTTACCTTTGTTGTTTTAAAGTTTATTTTGTCAGAAACAAGGATTGCAACCCCTACTTTTTTCTGCTTTCCATTTGCTTGGAAAATTTTCCTTCATCCCTTTATTTGAACCTATGTGTGTCTTTGCACATGAGATGGTTCTCTTGAATACAGCATACCAGTAAGCCTTGTCTTTTTACCCAGCTTTCCATTCTGTCTTTTAATTGAGGCATTTAGCCATTACATTTAAGGTTAATATTATTATGTGTGGATTTGGTCTTATCATTGTGATCCTGACTGGTTAATTTTGCAGACTTGTTATTATAGTTGCTTCATAGTGTCATTGGTTTGTTTTGTAGTAGGTGATAACAGTTTTTCCTTTCTGTGTTTAATGCTTCCTCCAGGAGCTCTTTCAAGGCAGGCCTGGTGGTGATGAAATCCCTTAGCATTGGCTTGTCTGAAAAGAATTTTATTTCTCCTCCACTTATGAAGTTTAGTTTGTCCGGATATGAAATTCTGGACTGGAATTTATTTTCTTTAAGAATGTTGAATATTGGCCCTCAATCTCTTCTGGCTTGTATGGCTTCCACTGAGAGATCCACTGTGACCTGACCTGTCTCTCTGGCTGTCCTTAACATTTTTACCTTAATTTCAACCTTGGAGAATATGACAATCATGTGTCTTGGGGTTGATCTTCTCATGAAGTATCTCTGGTTTTCCTGAATTTGAATTTGGGCCTGGCTTGCTTGGTTGAGGAAGTTCTCCTGGATGATACACTGAACTATGTTTTCTAACTTGCTTTCATTCCTCCATCTCTTTCATGTACCCTGATCAGTTGTAGGTTTGGACTTTTTACATAATCCCATATTCCCAGAGATTTTGTTCATACATTTTCATTCTCTTTTCTCTATTCTTGTCTGCCGGTCTTATTTTAGAAAAATGGACTTCAAGCTCGGATATTCTTTCTTCCACTTGATCTATTCTGCTATTGATAATTTTGATTGCATTATGAAGTTCTTCTGTTATGTTTTTCAACTCTGTAAGGTCATTTATGTTCCTCTCTAAACTGGCTATTCTGGTTTTCAGCTTCTGGTTATGTTTTATCATGGTTCTTAGCTTCTTTGCATTGGATCAGAACATGGTTCGTTAGCTCAGCAAAGTTCATTATTACCCACCTTCTGAAGCCTACTTCTGTCAATTCAGCCATCTCACCATCATCCCAGTTCTGTGTGCCTTGCTGGAGAGGTATTGTGATTGTTTGGAGAAGAGGCAATCTGGCTTTTTTAGTTTTCAACTATATATATACTTTTTTTTTTTTTTGAAACAGAGTTTCACTGTGTCACCCAGGCTAGAGTGTGGTGGCGCGAACTCAGCTCACTGCAGCCTCCACCTCCCGGGTTCAAGTGATTCTCCTGTCTCAGCCTCCTGAGTAGCTGAGATTACTGGTATGTGCCACCATGCCTGGGTAATTTTTTTGTATTTTTATGTTTTATTTGTTTATTTATTTTGGGACAGAGTCTCTCTCTGTCACCAGGCTGGAGTGCAGTGGTGCGATCTCAGCTCACTGCAACCTCTGCCTCCCAGGTTCAAACAATTCTCCTGCCTCAGCCTCCCAAGTAGCTGGGACTACAAGTGCGCACCAACATACCCAGTTAATTTTTGTATTTTTAGTAGAGATGGGGTTGTTGGCCAGGATGGTCTCGATCTCTTGACCTTGTTATCTGCCCACCTCGGCCTCCCAAAGTGCTGGGATTACAGATATGAGCCACTGTGCCCAGCCAGTTTTCAGCATTTTTTCATCGATTGTTTCTCATCTTTGTGGACTTCTCTACCTTCAATCTTTGAGGTTGCTTACCTTTGAATGGGGTTTTGGTGGGGCCTTTTTTGTTGATGTTGTTGTTGTTGCTTTCTGTATGTTTGTTTTCCTTTTATCAGTTAGGCACCTCTTCCATGGAGCTGCTGTGGATTGCTAGAGGTCCACTCCAGACCCAATCACCTGGTACCCCTCCTCTACCTGGAGGTATCACCAGTGAGGGCTGCAAAACAGCAAACATGGCAGCCTGCTCCTTCCTCTGGGAGCTCCATCCCAGTGGGTCACCAACATATGCTGGCCCAAACACTCCTTTAGGAAATGTCTGGAGACCCCTGTTGGAAGATCTTATCTAGTCAGAAGGAACAGGTTCAGGGACCCACTTGAAGAAGCAGTCTGGCTGCCCCTTTCTGGAGCAGGTGCATTGTGCTGGGGGGAACACCCCCCTCGTTGACCCCCTGGACTCTCCAGAGCCAGCAGGCAGGAAAGACTAAGTCAGCTGAACCTCAGGGACCAAGGCCGCCACACCTCCCAGGAACTCTGTCCCAGGGAGATCAGAGTTCTGTTCCTAAACCCCTGGCTAGAGTTGCTGAAATTCCCATGAGGAGGCCCTGCCCAGTGAAGAGAGATGGATTAGGGTCCTGCTTAAAGAAGCAGTCTGATCATGATCTGCCATAGCAGCTGTGCTACACTGTGGGGAATTCCTCCCCGTCTGGAACACCCAGACTCCCTGGTACTGACTTGAGCTGCCAAGATGGTGGCCACCCCTCCCACCTGGGAAGTCAGTCATCTCAGGCAGTCTCCAGGCTGCTACCACCAGCCGGCTGGCTGGAATTCCAGGTCAGTGAGCCTTAACTTGTGAGGTGCCATGGGAGTGGGGCCTACTGAACCTGCCACTTGGCTCCTTAGCTTCAGCCTCTCTTCTAGGGAAATGGATAGATATCTTGCCTCACAGGAATTCCCAAGGCCGGAGTATGTAAAAAACTCCTGGGTTTCATCCATGCCCGTGTTGTTGCCCAGAGTCCACAGAGCTCTGTGCTTTGGACCCAAGGCCCTGGCGGTGTAGGCCCCTAAGGGGATCTCCTGATTTGCGGGTTGCAAAGATCCATAGGAAAAGAGTGCTTTCCTGAGCACGATCAAACAATCACTTGCTGCCTCCCTTGACTGAGGGTAGGGGCTCCCCTGGCTCCATGCTGCTCCTGGATGGGCCATCACCCCACCCTGCTTTTCCTCACTCTCCGTGGGTCCTGCCAACCACCTAGTCAGTTCCAATGTGAGAACCTGGATATTTCAGTTGAAGGTGTAGCATTCACTCAATTCACTCGCCATTTTTGTTACTGGTGAGCATCATGGACCACCCTTGCTTCTAATCAGCCGTCTTGGCTTGCTAAAGCCTCTTTCTTCTTATACTATCTCGATTTTTAACATTATTATATGATTTTGCTCATTTTTGAAATGTATGTAAAAGGAAACCATATGTTATATGCCATTTGTGCTGGCTTATTACCCTCAAAATTGTATTTGTAAATTTCAGCCATTTTTGTTGTGAGTGGCTACACAGTATTTTATTACCATACTGAATTTATTGCATAAATACATTACTATTTACCGATGCTACATAATGGACACATTGGTTACAGTTTGGCGCCACTATGATGACTGTACATTTCTTTAAGTGCCATGTCCACATATTTGTGTTGAGTGAAATTGCTTTGACACTGTATCAATCCAGAATTTCCCATAAGGTTTTTTTGGGTTTTTTTTTTGAGACTGAGTTTTGATCTGTCACCCAGCCTGGAGTGCAGTGGCTCGATCTCAGCTCACTGGAAGCGCCACCTCCCAAGTTCATGCCATTCTCCTGCCTCAGCCTCCCAAGTAGCTGGGACTACAGGTGCCCACCACCACCCCTAGCTAAACTAATTGTTTTATAATTTTAGTAGAGATGGGGTTTCACCGTGTTAGACAGGATGGTCTCCATCTCCTGACCTCGTGATCCGCCTGCCTCGACCTCCCAAAATGCTGGGATTACTGGCATGAGTCACCGCGCCTGCACTCCCATAAAGTTTTTAAATAAATATTTATTAGTCAGTTTGTGCTTCTTGAATTTCTGTAAGTAATTTTTGTGTGCAACAGTTGAGTCAAAGGAAGCATGAAGGATTGTTTTGAAGCTTGACTCTCACAGCTATTTAAATAAGTTGAGAAAATAAAATTTATTCCCCTCTCAGAATCAGATAAGACAATTGGAAATTGGTGGGCAAGAGGAGTGAGTGCTAAAGACCGACTCCCTTCAGCCAGATGGGGCTAACACTGAGGTCCATGCCATGATTTTGGAGATTCTGATACTGCATATCAGACAGACATTGCAATTCTATAGTTGTCTCTTAAAAAACAAACAAACAAACAAACAAAAAACAGCTTTATTGAAATACAGTGAATATGTAAGGAACAGCATATATGGTAATATTTATGTGCATGCACCTATGAAACAATCACCAAAACCAAGATAATGAACATATTCATCACTTCCAAAAGTTTCCCTGTGTCCATTTGCAATCTATTCTTCCAAGCTCTTTCTGAACCCCCCATGCCCCCTCTCCCAACTTTTCCAAATGAAACCACTAATATACATTCTGCCACTATACATAAGTTTGCATTTTCCAAATGTTTGGTAAATAAAATCACATAGGATATGTTCTCTTTTAGGAAATTTTCTTTAATTCAGCATGTTTATTTTAATATTCATGTATGAATTAAGTGTTTATTTCTTCTTATTTGGGAGGAGTATTTCATTGTATAATATAACATCCTGTTATATTAATAGGATGTGTAGGTGTTTACATTTTTTAAGTGAACTTTTTAAATCATTTGTTAATATTGTGAATCACATTGATTTTTAAATGTTAAACCCAATCCGCGTTCCTGACAGAAAACTCACCTAGCCACCATGTATTATTTCAATCATCTAATGTTGGATTTGAGTTGTTTAAAATTTGTGCACAATTAGTACATCTATGTTCAGAAGGTTATTGGTCTATGGTTATCTTTTCTTATAAAGTCATCTTCAGATTTTGCTATCAGGATAGTATTGATTCATAGAATAAGTTAGGAAATAATTTTTTCACAGTTTTCTGAAAGATTTTACACATATTCAATATTATTTCTTTTTAAAATGTTTGCTAGAATTTGTCAGTTAAGCTACCTGGGCCTAGAGTTGCCATTGTAGAATTTCTAACCATAAATTTAATCTCTTTAGTAGTTGTAGGGCTACTCAGGTTATCCATTTTATCTTCAGTAGGCTATAGTAGTATGTGTATTTCAAGGAATTTGTGTATTTCAGCTAAACTGGAGATTTTCTTGGTATAAAATTATTTGCAATTTTTTAATTCTCCTAATATCTATAGAATCAGTAGTGACATCATAATCTCTCTCATATCTTATGTTGGTATGTTGTGTCTTCTTTTCATTTTCTTCTCAGCAGTCTGGCTAGAGGTGTACAAATTCTGTTCATTTCATTAAGAACCAATATTTGATTTATTTTTTCTATTGTCTTTCTGCTTTCTATTTTATTAATGTTGTTCTGATATTATTATGTTCTTTGCTTTATTTTGAATTCATTTGTTCTTTCTCTAGTTTTTTTAGGTGGAAGCTGAAGCTCTTGATCTGAGACCTTCCTTCTTTTCTATTATTGGCATTAAGTGTTTTAAATTTTCCTGTAAGTACTGCTTTTGTTGCATTCCACAAATTTTTATGTGTTGTAATTTCATTTTCATTTACTTACAAAAACCTTTTTAATTTTCCTCTTTAACTTATATATTTATGTGTATTTAGTTTCCAGTATTTGGAACATTTTAGATATCATTCTATTTTTAATTTCTAGTTTAATTTCATTATAACTACAGAGCATTCTTTATATAACTTGATTGTTCTGAAATATGAGACTAGTTTTATGTCTTACAGTACAGCTTATCTTAGTAAATTGTCCATGTTCTCTTTCCAAAAATGAGTGTTCTGTGGTTGTTGAGTAAACTCTTCTAAAAATTTCCATTAGGTCAAATTGATTGACAGTGATGTTCAATTTCTTCATATCCTTACTGATTTTTTTGCCTATTTTTATCATTTATGAGAGAGAGCTATTAATCAGCTATAATTATGATTTTGTCTATTCTTCCTGCAGTTCTGTCTGTGTTTGCTTCCTGTATCTTGAAGATTTTCGTTTGATACATACATAAATGCTTAAAACTTGTATATTCCTTTGATTAATTGATCCCTTTATCATCATAAAATGACCCTTTCGTTCCTAGTGATAATCTTTGCTCTAAAGTCTACTTTGTGTGATGTTAGAATTTTTCTATTTTTCTTCTGTTAGTGTTAGCTCAGTATTTATTTTTCCTTCCTTTTACTTTTAACCTCTTTGTGTCTTTGTATTTCATTTTTTTTTTCTTTATAAGCATCCTATTATTGGGTGTTGCTTCTTTATTCTCTCTGACAATCTCTATATTTTAATTTTGAGAATTTAGAGCATTTACATTTAATGTGATTACTGATATGGTTAGGGTTAAATCTGTCAACTTGCTCTTTGTGTGTGTGTGTGTGTGTGTGTGTGTGTGTGTGTGTGTGTGTGTGTTTTCTTTTTGGCCTGTTCTTCCTTTTTTCCTCTCTTTATGCTCAGTTGGAATTTATTGGGTTTATTTATGGTTAATTTTCTCCCTGTGTTTGCTTGTTAGCTAAAGCTTCTTACTTGGTTATCTTAGCAATTATTTTAGAATTTGTAGCACACATCTTTACCTTATTACAGTCTACTTTCAAGAAATATTATATTATGTATGGCATAAGTCCCTTAAAATTACATTCTTTGTTTTCCTCTCCTAGTTTTTGCATTGTCATACATTTTACTTCTACATGTTATAAACCCCATGCCACATTGCCTTTTTTAAAAAAAGCAGTCAATTGTCTACTAAAAAATTTATACATATTTTAAGTATCATAATTTTCCCCATGTGATTACCATTTTTATGTTCATCATTCCTTTTATTGATCTATATGTCAAATTTCTTCCTGCTTGAAGGACTTCCATTTATATTTTATATAATACATTTCTGCTATTTATGAATTCTTTCAGTTTTTGTGTGTCTGATAAATACTTTATCTTTATTTTTAAAGATATTATTGCTGGATAACAAATTGTAGGTTCACAACCCCCCCTTTTTTTTAGTACTTTAAAAATGTTGCTCCACTGTCTTCTCACTTGCATTGCTTTGATGAGAAATTTGTTCCTCTCTATATAATGCATCTTATTACACACATCACTCTGGCTGCTTTTATGATTTCTCTCTTTAATGCTTGTTTTATACAATTTGATAATGACTTCTTTTCCTGTACTTTTCATGTTTCTTATGATTGAGGTTCATTGAGCTTTTCAATCTGTGTGTTTGCAAGTTTTATCAAAATTGGAAAATTTTCAGCAATTACCATTTCAAATACTTTTCCATTGCCTTTTGATCTTCTGTTTTCCAAGGACTCCAAATACCATATTAGGCCACATAAAATTTTCTTACTGCTTACTGATGCTCTCTTAATGTGTTTCATTTTGGATCATTCCTATCATAATATCTTTTCATTGTGGGTCATATTTTCTTACTTCTTTGCATGACCCTTGATTTTTTATTATAACAGCCATGGCAACTTTTACCTTCTTATTATAGCTCCTGAATAGATTTGAACTTCTAAAAAAAAATCATTGATCCATTTTGTAAGACATAGTTAAGTTACTTGAAAATAATACGATTCTTTAGTGCCTTGTTTTTAAGATTTTTTTAAAGATGAAATTAGAGCATTAATCCATGGCTACTACTGAGGGACTCTTGGTTCCTTATCCAATGCTTCATGAATTATGTTTTTTAGTGTGGCTAATAAGAAAAGCTGTTGTTTTCAGCCCTGTAGAAACTCCTAGTGTTGTTCTGTCTAATACTTTGAGTGATTCTTTACCCAGCCTTTCATACATATATGCCCTGATCAAGGGGCCTTTTCCAAATCCCTGGAATTCTTTCTATATGCATTTCTCTCCTATCTGGTACTCTGACCTGTGAACACTAGCTATCTTTGCTGAACTTTTAGCATCATCAGTTCAACTCAGAGAGTCCACCAGACTCTGCCTGGATCCCCCTCTTTGTCGGGAAACCTCTGAGGGTATTAAGCTGGAACACCCCCATTTGTGTCCTTTACTTCAGGGATCATTTTTCTTAATCGTCTGATGTCCAATTCCTTGAAAACTATTTTTAAAATATATTTTGTCTTATATTACAGATGTTACAGATAGGAGGACTAATCCAGGCCCTGTTATTCTATCTTTGCCATAAGTGTATATCGCCACGTTTACACTTTATATTTTCCATGAGTGTCTTATTGAGTAGCCAAGGTTGAATCATTCTTTCAGATGTCCAACAGTGAGTTTTCATGGACTGGGATAATTTATATAGTTAATTAAATGAATCTGGCCTTTATGAGATTAAATAAAAGAGGCTATATAAAGTTCCTGATGCACATTTAAAACTCAATAGCTAATATTAACCTTTCATCTTCTTCAATGTATCCTTGAATTAAAAAAGACATTGTTTTATAATGGAAACAGGCATAAACAGGACTTGAATAACCTGAATTCTGGTTATTGGTTTCCAACCTATCAGTACTGGTGAGCCATTTAAACTGCTGAATCCACTCAATGGATTCTAATCCACTCAAAATTAGTTCTTCTAATCCACTCAATGATGGCAGAAACATTTTTCCTTTATATCTTATGGAATTGTTGGCAAGATTAAGATATCAAAGGTGAAAGTTCTTTTGTAAATTGAAAAGTATTACATATATGTGATATTAATGCTCAAATTTTGCCTGGTGATGTTTTGTTTGGTTCTGTTTTAAGTTACACTTCACTATGTGTTCCATTTTTCCCAAATGGGCCATTTGTACATAGAAAGCCTTTGAAGAAAGTCCCTTAGAGATAAATCTTTTGACAGATTTTTAAAACTTTACTTAACACAGAAAATTTTCCAAGCATCTTTCTAAAGTTAATACAGAAGCGTATTTTAAAAAATAACCTAGAAAGTACAAAAACGCAGAAAAAAATTAAATTAATGCCCTTATGGTAATTTATAAAAATAAATTGATATTGTCACCCTATTACTATAAAAATAAAAAATAGGTTTTTATATTATGCATATGAATTCAAGATATGTTGGGATATTTAAATTCATTATTCCAATGAGACTCAATAATGTTTATGTAAGGTAGAATTACTCTGTGTTTTGTGGTGATCAAGACAGTTATGGTTCAAGAGACTTAATTTTGGTTCTAGAATTATAATCGCCCAACCACAAGAGCACATGCTTATTTAAGGTATAGTCCCACTTGTATTCAAAATGCTTCACAGATAACTATAGCTGGATTAAATTGCTGCGTAAATACCAGATGCAGATCTGCAGGTACAGCACTCCTTAAGACAGTCTATCAGAAATTTTAAATGTCATAGTGCATAATTTATCAATGCTAATAGCCCTCGGCACAGATCTGAGGGAATTAACCTATACAGTCAAACTATTTATCACATCACAATATATAAAATGTACTTTTAATTAATAAATGGACAATCTATTGCCTTCATGTATGCAACTGATCAATCCTTTTTTATCTTCTGTCTACAGTTTGGGTCCTTTTAATGGGTTTTAATGGGTTTTTCTGTACACTTGCACAGCCGAGTTTATGCACTTACTTCCTGGAACAGTTTCTGTACTTTGTGGCATAATCTCACAGCCTCTTTGGTATTTTTCCATGGCAGTATCAGTGTGAAAATAATCATGCTTCTTGGTATTTTAAAATGGCATTCATTACTCTTGAGCTGACCTCCCTGGCACTAGCCTATCTGAAAGCCATAAAATTAGTATAATGCAGTTCCCATCAATACACTAAGTCTTTAAGGATCTGAGTTAATAGTTTACATGAGCAAAGATTGTTAAAAGTACAGTGATTCACTACACTCATGAAAAGTGAAGCAAACAGCTACAACTGGAAAACAGTTATATATAGATGTTAACAAAGCATCTAAGTTCTTACTGAATCTATTACGGCAACTACTGAATTTAATTGTCTAGTTGCATTTGGCATCAAATCAGCTTTTAAAAATTTGATGGTACAGACTGCTTCTTCCAGATTTACAAACAGGATGTATTTTATGGGAGTTTGATTGAAAAAATTAAAGATTATAAAATAAACTATTTTGAAGTTACTGATGGTTTCAGCACTTTATACTGAGTCAACCAAAAATATTTCTACCTCAAATTTTAAAAAGAATTAAGATTAATGAAAGCAATGAGTTAAAATGCATGAGGACACTATGAGTGTTCTATTTTTATTGTTCTGTATTCCTAATATTTTCTAAAACATGTTGTTTTGATTCAGGATTTATACACTTCCAGAAAAATTATTTTAAACTTTTCCTCTTACGTATAACATGGGTTTTAGTAAAAGACTGAATAATTAAAAGGCAAAAATATTTTATTCATAAATAATCATATTATTATAATCACTTGGTTTCATAAGGAGATTATTCCTTCTTATGGTGCCCTATCATCTCCTTAAACCTTAATACTCCAATTTTCAAATCCAAATACCAAGGAAGACAGAACATCTTACAATGAGCTCCATTTTCCAGATTAATGCACCTGAGAAACATTTTTCCTTATTTAATATCCCTTACTCATTTCCTCTCCTGTTATAGGGATAGCACAGCTGTTTATCTGGCAATTATCTTTGAATCTATTAGTGAAAATGCCTAAATTAATCATAAAAAGACAAGTACATCACAGAGTAACTGTGCTATGAATACAGGACCTCCTTGTATTCTTTCTGTCATTTTCACTTGTTCCACATGGCAGCATTTGTTTCTTGATACTGTAAACTGTAAGTTTGTTTCAGATAGAGAACTTATATAGATTTATTAGACTGTACTACTTAGTTCTAGTAAGAATACCAGTTACCCCCAGCAATTCAGATGCTCTTAGTTATAACTACAGAATAGTTCTGTGCAGTCAACAAAAAGATATCTGGGAATTGTGGGGGACTTGCATATTTGACTTAAATAACTCATTCAGAAGTTTGACAGATTCAATATTTGGATCAATGATCAAAAAATAGTTTTCATTTAATTTAATGAACATTTGCTTGTTGTTTTATATATATATATGTGTGTGTGTGTATATATGCTATGTAAAATCTAAAGATAGGATGGTGACATGTAAACTGTAATTTACAGAACTGAAATAAAAAGTGGAAAATGGACTCATAGAATATAGGCATACACCAGGTTGTGCCACTAATTCATTCACTTAATCAAAGAATATTAGAATTTACAAAATGAAATTTAGATTTTTCAACTTGTACAAATATGGGCAAGACATGTTTTTTTATTTTTGGTTTTTACCCTCAGGAAGTTCAGTGTCTACTAGAGGCGACAGACACACAAAGGTATAAATTATAATAGAAGATTAAATAATATCATTGTGACAAGAAAAAAAGTCTCATTTTGTACGGGCACAAAATGAGAAACTCTTATTAACGCTGGAACTAACTTTATAGATAAATAACAGTAAATTTTCTAGTATAACTGATAAGGCGACACATGGATCAATGTAAAGGGAAAAACAAAAAATAGAACATAAGTATTATTCTCCTCAAAGGAAAAGCCTAATGCTTTTCTCAGCAATCAGAGAAAGGGAATAAAATAAGCTCTTTCAGACACAGGGATGTGTTTAGTCACAACTCACTAACAAAAATTGATTAAGACAAAATGTGCTTCACAGTTGAGAATTCTTCTCTAGGCTCAACCCTTAACTGATGTGAGCTGAGAAATGGTTATTACGTGTCCTGTATATTCAGGGATCCCAATGTTACAAAGAAAGTGGACGAAGTCCAGCCACTCATGTTTTGGCATACATTACTTTGATTAGCTATCTTTGTTTGTCACATTTACTTTATAATTATGTTTTTTTCTATGCAGGTCTTACTGATAAATGCAGCTGTGCCTGTATTGTTAGAGGTTAAGGGTGATGGAGAATAACATACAGATGGCAAAATGGTTTTACTCACAATACAAAGTGTATTGCCTACCTGGAGCCCTGTGTTGAAAAGGACTCTGAGGACATGTGGCATAACCAATCTGCAATGAGTGAAAGAGGAGAGTAGCAGTGCAAGGGCCCCACATTTGCTTTCCCTAGAAAAGAAACTGAGTGAAGATTTAAGAGTCGGGCAGACTCGGATTCCAACCTGGAAGTTCCTGATGCACATTTAAAACTCAATAGCTAGTAATAACCTTTCATCTTCTTCAATGTATCCTTGAATTTAAAAAGACATTGTTTTATAATGGAAACAGGCATAAACAGGACTTGAATAACCTGAATTCTGGTTATTGGTTTCCAACCTATCAGTACTGGTGAGCCACTTAAACTACTGAAGTCTTATTCTTCTAATCCACTCAATGATGGCAGAAACATTTTTCCTTTATATCTTATGGAATTGTTGGCAAGATTAAGATATCACTTATTAGTTGTGCTTCTTTAAATAAATTGCTTGATCTCACAAAACCACTGTTTCCTTTCCTGTAAAACAGAAAAATATCATTGTACATACTCCATATATGCTTATAGTAATAATTAAATGAGATAATACAGAGAAAGTATTTACAACAGTACCTAGCACATATAATCACTCTATCAATATTGACTAGATTAAATGAGATATTGCTCCTAAAGTGTTGGCCTCCTATAAAGAAAAATGATTAATAGTCGATTAGTATTATGTACAGAAATTTAAAAACAAACATCCTTCTTCTCCCAAGGCAAAACTTATACGTATAGGTGTAGTGATATGAGAATAATTCATTTATCATTCATGCTATAAATATTTATTAAATACCTACTATATTATCTTTCTAAATACTGTGGGTGAAATTTTGGCCAAATTTTTGCCCTTGTGGTGCTTCTATGCTCATAGAACCTTAGTCCCACAATTTTAACCAATTTGCATATGATCATTTCCAGTGTGGAAAAAACATAAGTAGCTGTTGTATATATTATTCTGATATTATGGGCCTATCAATCCCGTTGCACCAAATTCACCTCCACAGTAATCAGTTCTATGCCAGAATGCCTGGACAAAGAATTATAATATCTTCTAAGCTTTTTAATTCCCTAGAAGGGTCTGATAAACCACACTGAACTGTTCCTGCAATTTAAGTAGCAATCAGAGAGATTTGCTGAAGGAGGTCTTGAGGACGTTCAAAACTGAATCCAAACTGGGTCCTGCATGTCTTTCTTTTTGGGAGGTAATTCTGAAGGCTGCTAGAGTTATAATTTCTGATGGCTTCAAAGTGTATTAATTCATCTAAACAGGAAGATTGAAGCTTTATTTTTTTCTCACCCCTACATGCAGCTGATTTAGATAACCATCAGATACATGAGTTTCTAAGAAACAGACTAATGATACAGAATGTAATTTTAAATTTAGCTTTATACCTACTTTCTGAAGACAATACAATGGATTGCTAGATGATTCACTGTAAATCCACATTATTAAAAATTATTTTCATTTAATAGAAGATAGAATAGTTTAAACCACACAACTTTGCTCCTAGCAACATAGCTGTTGTGATTTTCTCTAATTTGAAAGGGACCATTTCAGAAATAATTTGTACAGATATTGTTTCCCCACAACTGATGATATCCAGGTATTGATATTAACTTTGTAAATTCTATTTATTAAGGAGTACTATTTGAATTCTATCAAGAGAAAATATAGATTTCAAAATTTGTTATGCACTGTTTATAAAAGAATAAATTCAATTATTACAGAAGAAAATCAGGTACAAAGCAGAAAAGATTCATTTGAGTATGTTTCTAATAAAATTATAAATGCTTATATTATTAACTTGAAAGTGTGGATTAAGACTACTATAGATGAACCCTCCCTTGTAAATCAATATCAATTAAAAATAATCACCATCAGACAACTAAACTAAAGTCTGCATTGCTGTAAAAAAGGTTTGCCCTAGTGACAGATCATTGCTACAACCTCTCACGCTATTGGGTGATGTTTACCATATGTCCCATGATTGATAGTCAGATTTAATGAGTTCTTACAAGCAATTAAATAATCAAGAGTTCCTGCTGTTACATGGCATAGCTTGATAGAACAGTGACAAATGAGAGAATATCTACAACCTAATCAAAGGGACATATTTCCTTGGGAACAAAATAATATTATCCACCAGTGCAATCAAAGGACAAAAGAACATAGAAAGGACACCAACAGAATGAGATAAAGTATGTCCTCTTTTCATTATTCTGACTGCACAGTTTCCATTTATTGTGTCTTATTAAATCAGAAAGAAAATTAGGCTTGTTAAATATGTTTAACTTATCATATGTTGTTGGATGGTTCATATATATGTATACTTAATCCTTCAAGAGAAGACTATTGTTGAAAATCACTAACAGTACAATGTATTACTCTTCGCCCTCCTAAGAAAAACACATCAAGAATAAATAAAAAGTGCAAGGCAGCCTTAGGTGGTTTTCCTCAGGCCTTCCATGTTAAATGTTATTTTACTGCCCCCCCTTGGTGTTCAACCCAGGTAAATGTAACACAATTTTGTTTTTGTCAGTTCGTCTGTAAGTGTTGAGTTACAAGAAAAAGATCCACTGTCTTTGAAGATTCTCCACTTTAGTATTATTTTTCCACAGTAATTTCCTATAAATTTCAAATAAAATATCTCTAATGCATATAATATTTCATGATACAATTGCATTCACTTACTACATTGTTAGGAAAGTAGAGGATTATTGTTCTGTTAAATCCTGATGAAATATGAATTTTTGTGTCTATTCATGATATCCCAGGTGGTCTACATTTTATGCTTCTCATGTTTTCTTTCTGATATTTAAGTAAATAAGTAAAATAATAAGAATAATGACAAATGTTTTTTAAAAACTGCAAGCTGGAAGGATATGTTTGCGCATTTTATCTTAAAAAAATCACATCACATGCACTGTATTACCATCCATTTCAGCAGATTGAGACACAGCTTTTAAGAGGAGTCAAATAAAGCCTTATATTGGCAAGAGACAGAGTTGGAATTTGAATTCTTGCACTTTTAATATAGCTCTATAGTAAAGACAAATATTCTGGAAGTAGATATGCCTGATGCTGAATCTGGCTGTGTCACCTACTAGCTGTTTGGCTTTGGGCAAATTATTTATACTCTCTGAGCCTCAGTTTCTTCAACCAAAAAAGGAAATAATATGCAATAACTCATCCAATATATGTAGCAAATTACTTGGTCAGTGAATGTGACTATTAAGTTATTAGCTTATTCAAGTACATATTGGCCATTTATGAACCTGAATATACATACAAGGCTGCTCTAGTCATCGAAGAATTCATAGTTTAAATGAGAATTATGGATAATAAATAGCAGATTAGAATACAGACTACCTAGCTGTGTTCTTTGATTATTGTAGGCACAGTGCAATGTAGGCAAACAAATTAAAACAACACACAAATGCAAGAAGAATGAATAACAAATCTGAGCTGGCCATGGGACAGTTAAGGTGGGACCTGTTTAAAATAAAAAATGGATCTTAAAGAATCAATAAGCATGAGTGTGGTAAAGAGTGAAGTTCATGCTGGTTCATGCAAAAGGAATCACAAAGACCTGAAGGTGAGTCAGAGTGTGGTAGATTCAGGGAATTGAATATCATTTAATTTGATTGAGGCTCAGAACAACTCTCTGGGAATGGTGGATGAATGAGATAAATAATTAAGCAAAAAAAAAAAAAAATGTAAAAACAGGTCGAAAGGTTTGCAGGTTTGCTCTTTTTCCTTAGGGCCACAGGGAACAATTGAAGAATGTTTAGAATTGGAGTAAGAAGGGATCCTAGGCCAGGTGAAGTGGCTCATACCCATAATCCCAGCACTTTGGGAGGCCAAGGGAGGGGGATAGGTTGAGGCCATGAGTTCCAGACAATCCTGGGCAACATACCATGACCCCATCTCTAAAAAATAAATTAATACACCACACACACACACACACCCCCCACACACACACACACATGAAATAATTAGCTGGGTATGGTAGCCCCCACCTATAGTCCCAGCTACTCAGGAGTCTGAGGTAAGAGGATTGCTTGAACCCAGCAGTTCAATATTGTAATGAGCTATGATTATGTCACTTCATTCTGCATTCCAGCCTGGGCAAGAGAGCGAGTCCTCTCAAAAATGGAAAAGAACAAAGGACTCTAAAAGAAAGCCATTCAATTAGAAGTCTCTGGCAGTAATCCCATCTGGACATGATGGTGACTCACATAGGCTGTGGTAATGAGGGTGGAAGGAACTAAACAGATTCTAGAAATTTTAAAAAAATTATCATCCCGACTACATGAATATTCTATAGTGAACAGTATTATAACCCCTGTTATTAACCACTTCAGATTCTTTTGGCCTAAACTGTCTGTTGGGCATTTGGCCATTTGTATTCTTATCGGCCATTAGGAATAACCTATTTCTCCATGAGCTTTCTGTGGCACAAAGAACAGTCCTGGGGCCTGGGGTTTCCTTACTGACAATAGCACACGATCACTGAAACCTTTGGTGCTCCCATGTGCACAATTAGGGAGTGCAGAGGAACTTAATTCCCTGTGGGCTCATTTCGACCAGTGGCAGAAAGGAGCTGATGATTATATTATTTTTCCTTCCTCTGCTTTTTTCTTGACTTCCCTGAAAATTAGTCATGTATGATACCTCTCAGAAGATGGTGCCAGGAGACTGAGAATTTGTGCTTGATACCCACGTGGTGATCAGGATGAAAACATATTCTCTTACTTGCTCTCCCCATTTTGGGCCACATTTACTTTTTCCCCCTTTTCTGCTCCTGGGGCAGCATTCTGGCATTCTGTAATGAAGAAGTAACAATTTCTCTTGCTTCAGGCTCTGCTTTCTTAGCAAACCAGGCCAAGACAAGTATGTATTACAGTTGTAATGAAGAAGTGCAGGTCTTTACTTTGATTTGATGCCAAAAAAATAATAATTTTTTCTTCTTAGCTTAGCATCTAGGAACCTATGGTTAAGAACATAGTATGACATGATACAAGTAATACCAACTGTCATTAGAAAAAAATAACAAAAATATTTGAGTAAACTGGAAAACAAAACCAAAAGAAGACTAATGTCACAATTCAAGAGAATTCAAGTAAAGACTTGGTTTTCTGGATATGACAAGGGAGAAAAATAGAAATGAATTAGGAGACCATTTGAGAATATTAAGCCTCAATTTTCCTAGGAATTAAAACTAGATAATATAGTCTAAAATATATAAAAGATAGACTTCATTGTCTGTCTTTATGCTAATGGTCCTCAAAGGGTGGCAGCCAGATGTTCAGTATGAGCATCATTTGGAAAACTGATAAAAAAGTAAATTATTAGATTTCTACTCCAAACCTGCTGAATAACAAATTCTAGGAGTATAGCCTAGTAATCTGTGTTCTCAAAAGCCCTCTAGGGAATTCTGATGCATAAAGATTAGAACCACTGCTTTTTATATCATGATCTGTTTCATTTAGGGTAAGACAAACTAAATTAAACATTAATGGGCTACCCCCTCCATGAAGCATTCTCTGGTTTCCCAAAATCAAAATAACCAATTCAGAGCTCTTGTGTATTCATCCTTTTTTGCATCATTAAAATAAAACAAATTTTGGAACAATATGATACACTATACATGACACATTTGAGTAGTCATGGTGAATTCTAACCTATCAGTTTCCCAGAAGAATCTAGGTGACTAAAGACATCTGATGTGGTATGACTGTGTCTCTACCCAAATCTCATCTTGGATTGTATCTCCCATAATCTCCATGTGTTGTGGAAGGGACCCAGTCAGAGGTAATTGAATCATGGGGTGCAGGTTTTTCCTGTGCTGTTCTCATGAAAGAAAGTCTCACGAGATCTGATGGTTTTATAAAGGACAGTTCCGCTGCACATGCTCTCTTATCTGCCACCATGTAAGACATGCCTTTCCTCCTCCTTTACCTTGTGCCATGATTGTAAGGCCTTCCCAGCCATGTGCAACTGTGAGTACATTAAACCTCTTTTTCCTTATAAATGACCCACTCTCAGGTATATCTTTATTAGCAGTGTGAGAACAACTGTATATGGTAAATTGGTGCTGGTAGATTGGGGTGCTGCTGTAAAGATGCCTGAAAATGTGGAAGCAACTTTGGAACTGGGTAACGGGAAGAGGATGGAACAGTTTGGAGGGCTCAGAATAATACAGGAAAATGTGGGATAGTCTGGAACTTCCTAGAGACTTATTGAATGGCTTTGACCAAAATGCTGATAGTGATATGGACAATAAAGTCCAGGCTGAAGTGGTCTCAGATGGAGATGAGGAGCTTATTGAGAACTGGAGAAAAGGTGATTCTTGCTATGTTTAGCAAAGAGACTGGCAGTATTTTGCCCCTGCACTAGGAATCTGTGGAACTTTGAACTTGAGAGAGGTAATTTATGGTATCTGGCAGAAGAAATTTCTAACCAACAAAGCATGACTTGGGTTCTCTTAAAAACATTCAGTTTTATTCATTCACAAATATATGGTTTGGAATTGAAATTTATGTTTAAAAAGCAAGCAGAGCATAAAAGTCAGGAAAATTTGGAGCCTGACAATGTGATAGAAAAGAAAAATCCATTTGCTGAGAAGAAATTAAAGTCAGCTGTAGAAATTTGCTTAAGTTTCAAGCCAAATGTTAATCGCCAAGACAATGAGGAAAATGTCTCAGAGCAAATCAGAGGTCTTCATGGCAGCCATGAATGTTCAGAGGCCTAGGAGGAAAAAATGGTTTCGTTGGCCAGGCCCATGCTCTTGATATTTTGTGTAGTCTTAGGACTTGGTGCTCTGCATCCCAGCTGTGACTAAAAGGGGCCAAGGTACAGCTTGGGCCTTGGCTTCTGAGGGTGCAAGCCCAAAGTCTTGGCAGCTTCCACATGATGTTGAGCATGCAGGTGCAGAGAAGTTAGGAATTTTGGTTTGGCATCCGCTGCCTAGCTTTCAGATGATGTATGGAAACACCTGGATGTCCAAGCAGAAGTTTGCTGCAGGGTTGAAGCCCTCATGAAGAACCTTTGTTCGCACAGTACTGAAGGAAAATGTGGGGTGTGAACCCCCACACAGAGTCCTCACTGGGGCACTGCCTAGTGAAGCTGTGAGAAGAGTGCCACTGTCCTCCAGACCCTAAATGGTAGATCCACCAACAGCTTGCACAGTGCACCTGGAAAAGCCTCAGACACTCAATGCCAGCCTGCAAAGGAAGCTGGGAGGGGGGCTGTACCCTGCACAGCCACAGGGGTGGAGCTTTCCAAGGCTTTGGGAGCCCAACTCTTGCATTAGCATGACTTGGATTTGAGACATGTAATCAAAGGAGATTAGTTTGGAGCTTTAATATTTGACTGCCCTGCCAGAGTTTGGACTTGCATGGGGCCTGTAGCTCCTTTGTTTTGGCCAATTTCTCCCATTTAGAATGGCTGTATGTACCAATACCTGTACCCCGTTTGTGTCTAGAAAGTAACAAACTTGCTTTTAATTTTATAGGCTCATAGGTGGAAGGAACTTGCCTTGTCACAAATGAGACTTTGGACTATGGACTTTTGAGTTAATTCTGAAATGAGTTAAGATTTTTGGGGAATGTTGGGAAGGCATGATTGGTTTTGAGATCTGAGGACATGAGATTTGATAGGGGCCAGAGGTGAAACAATATGGTTTGCCTGTGTCCTCACCCAAATCTCATCTTAAACTGCAGCTCCCATAACCCCCATGTGCTGTGGGAGGAACCTGATGGTAACCAATTGAATCATAAGGGTGGGTTTTTCCTGTGCTGTTCTTGGGAATTAGTGAATAAATCTCATGAGATCTGATGGTTTTATAAAGGGCAGTTTCCCTGCATATGCTCTCTTGCCTGCCACATTGTAAGATGTGCCTTTGGTCCTTTACTTTCTGCCATGATTGTGAGGCCTCCTCAGCCAAGGTGAACTATGAGTTCATTAAACAATGATGAGTAAAAGTACGTAATTCTTGTTAAGAAAATAAAATAAATCTAATTCCGTTAAGAAAAAAATATACTCAAAGAATATTGAAAAATTGTACAGTTGGACACATGAAGAATGAAAAGTAGCTGCAATTTTCTCTGACTTTTAAAATACCTTAGATGAGATCCTAGACTAACGGTTATTGATCATACTGAGTCAATATGAAATAGAGGGCAATGTTTGGTTATAAGTAGGAAGCAAACATAAAAACCATCAACTCTCCATTAAGCGCATGTGGGGTTTTCAGTTTGCTGGCCATCTGTATCTAAGTATGCATTCTGGACTTCTTACTCTAGCTTTAATTTGTGGATCCCCAAGGAATAAAAATAGGTATCAATATTTGCAAATCCAAAGGTTTTCAAACCTTTCAAAATAAGTGAGTGCTATGCAGCCACTAAGTTTAATTTTGGACAGCCTGTGAGTAAGCATTTGTGTAGCCTTTCCTCAAATAATTTAAGTATATATATTCATGGGTGTTATAGATATGAAAATATCATAGATATTATCTTCCTACATCCAAATATCTGTTATAAAACAAAGCAAATGCTACCAAAATAATATAGTTTGCATTGGATAAATTACCATTAAATACTGTGCTGTTGCTTATTACAATGTACAATATGCAGTGCTCTATAACTGTTTTGAGATTACACGAGATATTTATTTTTAATATAATTTATTGACATATTCCACTATATCAGACCTCTTAGATTACTAAAACTAATAGAGTATAATGGTTTGTTCTGTTTAGTTGGGTGCATCTTGAATGGCTCAGAAACTCTCTTAACGTTCCAGAGCACAAAAATACTGTCAAGAGGCAAGGTATGTGGTTCTTGCACAGCAAAAATAAGACATAATGATCTAAACGAAAATCTCGGAGTACTCAATGATGTAACTCAAAAGAAAAAAGTAATTGAAACTATGAAATATCTGAAGATAGAAGTATGAGGAAGAGTTTTAACAGGGAGAGGAGCAAACTCCATTGTATAATCTTCCAAAGATATTTTCCATGTACATTAGAGAAAAGTACTTCATGTATAATAAGAGCAGTACAAAGGGATCAACAGCTGGCACTAAAATATAATTCTCTTTATCTAAGATAAATGAAAGGTGAAAATACCAAAGTTCAGTAGCATTAAAATTTTTGAGTCTCTCAGAATCAATAAGTTCACAAAAATTACACACCTCATTAAATTCTACACAGATTGCAAAGCTAGCTGTAATGTAAAAACAGGCAGACAGTCTGTCTCAATATTATTACAGGAAGGGTTGGTTAAATTAATAGCTTCTCATTGATTAAAAAATCTTGCATTTTACATGTTCTTAAGTTGGTTCCCACCATTACCTTTCAATAATAGAATGAGCCTTTGGAGAAATGTGGTTATATTGAACTATTAAAATACAAAGGTAGGCAAAAGATGTTTACAATATGCTATCATTGTTTCCTGTCATAAAATGCTAACTACCTAAAAAGAAAATATGTTTGCTTCCTATATTCTTACTGATTTTTATGCTTAAAATCTCCTACTGTTAAAAGTATAATTAGTCTATAATGTTAACTAAGCATAAAATATTATTACTGCATCATAATGTTCCTAGGCAAAACATTATCTTATTCAGGTAATACAGTATCTGACATTGCATGTGACAATGCCACTGAAATCTTGTCCGTTTGTACTCACTGTGAATTAGGAAGTGCTCTCTTACTGGACTACCAGTCATCTGCATTTTGTATATATTTATTTATCTCATTTCCACTTTTCCTCATTTAATAGAACATGGTAATCACATGACTTACCTAGAAAGATTTTATTGTAAGTGTAGATGCTTATTCAAGTTACATGTTGATTTCTATTCAGTAGAAGTCTACTTTTTTTTTTTTTTTTTTCTGAGACAAGAGTCTTGCTCTGTCACTCAGGCTGGGGTGCAGTAGCATGATCTCAGCTCACTGCAGCCTCTGCCTCCCGGGTTCAAGCAATTCTCCTGCCTCCCAGGTTCAAGCAATTCTCCTGCCTCAGCCTCCTGAGTAGCTGGGATTACAGGCACCCACCACCACACCCGGTTAATTTTTATATTTTTAGTAGAGACAGGGTTTCACCATGTTGGCCAGGCTGGTCTCAAACTGCTGACCTTGTGATCTGCCCGCCTTGGCCTCCCAAAGTGCTGGGATTACAGGCATGAGCCACTGCGGCCGGCCAAGTCTACATTTTTTAATATATATAATCCGTTATTAATTCAGTCTGCTTCGTCTCTTAAAGGTTACCAGTAGGTAATTTACCTTTGTTATTGTCAAGTCTACTGAAATACATATATTTATGATATATTACTAAGTTCATTTAAATTTCAGAAGATTTATTCAATCAAAATTGAGTTGATGATATTATTACTGATAGTATTGGTCTCATTAATTATTCCCTTTCACTGATCTCTTCAGCTAAATATGTTGCCATGTCAAAATTAATTTATTGACACTGAAGCAGCATTAAATTGCACTACATATATATACATATTTTTTTTTTTTTTTTTTTTTTTTTTTTTTTTTTTTTTTTTTTTTTTTTGAGATGGAGTTTTGCTCTTGTTGCCCAGGCTGGAGTGCAATGGCACGATCTCGGCTCACCGCAACCTCTGCTTTCCGGGTTCAAGCGATTCTCCTGCATCAGCCTCCCGAGTAGGTGGGATTACAGGCATGTGCCACCATGCCCGGCTAATTTTGTACTTTTGGTAGAGATAGGGTTTCTCCATGTTGGTCAGGCTGGTCTCCAGCTCCCGACCTCAGATGATTCTCCTGCCTTAGCCTCCCAAAGTGCTGAGATTACAGGTGTGAGCCACCATGCCTGGCCTAAATTATACTTTTATTTGATCATACTGTATATACATATTAAATACCCTTTAAATATATATAAATATATATTATAAATTAATACATTATACAACTAATATGGTAATGTAACATTATATGAATATAACATTATTTTTTATTTTTTATTTTTTTTTGAGACAGAGTCTCACTCTGTCACCCAGCCTGGAGTGCAGTGGCATTATCTCAGGCTCACTGCAAGCTTTGCCTCTCTGGTTCACACCATTCTCCTGCCTCAGCCTCCCGAGTAGCTGGGATTACAGGCGGCCACCACCACGCCCGGCTAGTTTTTTGTATTTTTAGTATAGACGGGGTTTCACCGTGTTAGCCAGGATGATCTCGTTCTTCTGACCTTGTGATCTGCCCACCTTGGCTTCCCAAAGTGCTGGGATTACAGGTGTGAGCCACCGCCCCCAACCATATAGCATTATTTATGTGTTACATCATTATATATTACATATATTTTATATATGTGTATATACATATATTAAAACACTTATTTAGGGTAATTGAAAACACAACCTCTTAAGCTGAGATACATTTCAGCTAAAAACAATCTATTCCTTAGGTATTAAATAATAAAATTCATTTCTGAGAGATACATATATAAAATATATTTGTGCAAAGTTATGAAATGATACACTGTATTTCACTATAATTAGAGACATTTACATAAGTAAAGTCATTAAATAGAGAAGATTTAGGTAGATTAAGGTTAGCTTTCTTATTCCTACTTGTAATTATGCTATACATTTGAAAAATGCATTTTAGAAACTGTGATCTTAAAAACTGCAGAATTATAAAAACTGTAATTAGATCTCAAAAAATCATCTCCTTAATGTCGACATATTTATCCATAACCAGACATTAAGGTATTAAGTTTTCACATTTCTTGAATTTGGAAAAAATCTGTATCATCCCCTTTTTTAAGCTAAAGGAAAAAATAATGTGTTGTATGTAAAGATGTTGTATAATCTATGACATCACAGCTTTAGTGAGGTTGTTTCTTATCTAATGTGGTGTTATTGAGTTT
The DNA here is from genome assembly GCF_007565055.1 of Rhinopithecus roxellana. Taxonomy (NCBI): domain Eukaryota; kingdom Metazoa; phylum Chordata; class Mammalia; order Primates; family Cercopithecidae; genus Rhinopithecus; species Rhinopithecus roxellana. The sequence continues at coordinate 139,435,560 of NC_044554.1, forward strand.
CATGTTTTGGATTGAATGACATCCACTCAGATTTATATAATATTTGAGTGTTATATAAGAAAACTCATTATTGCAATCCAATAATATTTGGGTTTAATGATAATTATTATAGCTAATGTGATTAGAGCATATGTCAAATTCCTAATAACAGCTAAAGGCCATCAAATTCATGGTGATATTGACAACACATGGACACAGAGAGGGGAACAACACACACAACAGTCTGTTAGGAGTGGAGGGTGCAGGGAGGGAACTTAGAGAACGGGTCGAAAGCTGCAGCAAACCACCAAGGCACACATATACCTATGTAACAAACCTGCACGTTCTGCAAAAAAAAAAAAAAAAAAAAAAAAAAAAATTTAAAAATTAAAAGTAATGACCTTCAAAAAAAAAAAAAATTCAGGTGTCTGACCTAATTGTCTATCAATGGTTGATTATATAAAGAAAATGTGGTATATAAACACAGTGATATACCATTCAGCCATAAAAAATATCGAAATTGACCAGGCATGGTGGCTCAAGCTGTGATACCAGCACTCAAAAGATTGAAATTGACCAGGCACGGTGGCTCACAGTGTAGTCCCAGCACTATGGGAGCTGAGGTAGGAGGATTGCTTGAACCCAGGAGTTCAAGACCAGCCTGGGCAACATAGTGAGACCTCATCTCTACAAAAAATAAACAAAATGAACTGGGTGTGGTGGTATGCACATGTAGTCCCAGCTACTCAAGAGGCTGAGGTGGGAGGATTGCTGGAGCCCAGGAGGTTGAGGCTGCAATGAGCAACACTGCACTCCAGCCTAGGTGATAGACCAAGACCTTGGAAAGCAAGCAAGCAAGCAAGCAAGAGAGAAAGAAAGAGAGAGAGAGAAATTATTATGTCTTTTCCAGCAACATGGAAGAAACTGGATATCATTATCTTAAGTAAAACAAGTCAGACCCAGAAAATCACGTATCACATGTTCTGACTCATAAGTGGGTGCTAAAAAAAAATGTTTACGCATGGAGATACAGATTGGAATGATAGAAAATGGAGATTTGGAAGGGTGAAGATGTGAGGGAAGCGATGATGAGAAATTACTTAATAGGTATTATTCAGGTGGTAGATACCCTAAGAATTCTGACTTGACCACTATGCAACCTATGCCTATAACAAAATTCCATGGTACCATCACAATTATTTTTTATTTATTTATTATTTATCTATTTTATTTTTGAGACAGAGTCTCGCTCTGTCACCCCGGCTGGAGTGCAGTGGCGCGATCTCTGCTTACTGCAAGCTCCGCCTCCCAGGTTCACGCCATTGTCCTGCCTCAGCCTCCCCAGTAGCTGGGACTACAGGTGCCCGCCACCACGCCCGGCTAATTTTTTGTATTTTTAGTAGAGACAGGGTTTCACCGTGTTAGCCAGGATGGTTTCGATCTCTTGACATCATGATCCGCCCACCTGGCCTCCCAAAGTGCTGGGATTACAGGCGTGAGCCACTGCACCCGGCCCCCATCATATATTTATACAAATAAAAAAAAAATTAAACAAATTCATGGTGATTATGTCTTTTCAAATTACAAATAGCTCTATGCATACTTGACATTGCCATTGCAGAAAATAAAAATAAAAACCTGACAAGTCCACAAGGAGGTAAGCTTGATTAGTCCATCAAGAAATTTGAGCCTTTTATTTTTGCTTACTTTTATATATCCAAATCTAATTTCTAAGACTGTTATTATAGCTGTGGAAATTATGACATGACCTTCATTACATCATGGTGGAAACTTAGAGACTACTGAAATTTCAAAATATTTGAATCATAAAAGAGATGAATCTTCAAACTTAACATTTATAAACTTAGTTCACCTCAATGGGAAGTTTTTATGCTTGTTGTTTTAAACAGACTAGAGAGCAGGAAGTGAACCACAGGTATAAAAAGCATAATTTAGGAATTATTTAATTTTTCAGGTTCTACTCAGGTAGCAACTGTAATAACGAAAAATATCTACAAAAAATAAAAGATTTAATAGGCTAAAGAGAGAAAAAACTACTACCAAGTACCTATACCTGTATGTGTTTTTTTCTCATAATATTCAATGTAGGTTATGTAGAAAAGCTTTATTAAATTTAAAAAGGCAAACTAATTAGCAAAAAATGAGATAATTATCTGTCATTATTTGAAGCTAATTTCAATTTCTTTGTAGTGAATAATCCTTTTCTGTGCTCTAGTGTTCAAGACAACTTATATGTCTATATTTCTATACAGGAAATAATTTTCTAATTTGCAGTGAAAGTTAAAGAGTAAGAAAATAATTAATGAGAACAATGCCTGTCAAAGATTGTGGTATGTGTGTATTACTGAAGCACTGGAAATATTACTGTGGCATATTATTTCTGTTGGAGTAATAATAGAATAACTGTCACACACTGTGTTCAGTATAAGTCAGACACTGGATAAACACTTCTATATTATCAGTATTAACCCCAACAAAAGCATTTAACATGACATTATGACACCCAGAATACATATGGAGGAATTGAGAAACAGAGGTGAAACAACTTTCCTCCACATCACACAGCTAGTAAGTATAGGAACTGGAATTTGAACATGTTCTCATTCCAAGTAAATGCCCTTAATCACTACCCTGTAGAAAGGAGATTCTAAAAGAATGAAATGATCAAACAAAAAATCTACACAGCAAAGGAAACAGCAGTGTAAAGAAACAACATATAGATTGGGAGAAAATATTTGCAAGCCATACATATGATAAGGGGTTAATAACCAAAGTGTATAAGGAACTCAAACAACAGCAAGAAAACACATAACCCAATTGAAAAATGAAGGGGTTTAAATAGATATTTCTCAAAAGAAGACATACAAATGGCTAAAAGAGAGATGAAAAATGTCACTACTCATTAGGAAAATGCAAATTAAAATCTCAATAGGATATCATCTCTCACCTCTCAGAATGGTTATTATCAAAAGAGGAAACATTGGGGCTGAATGCAGAGAAAAGGAAACCCTTATACACTGTAGGCAAGTTTCTCAAAAAACTGAAAAATAGAGTAATCATCTGATCCAGCAATCCCTCTACTCAATATTTACCAATAGATTTTAAACTACTTTTGTTGAAGAAATATTTAGATTCCCATATTCATTGCAGCACCATTTACAATAGCCAAATTATAGAATCAACTCAACCGTCCAATCAACCTAAGTGTCCATCCAGATGAATGACTAAAGAAAATGATGTAATATATATGTATATAACACACACACACACAGAAACATTATACAGTCTTAAGGAAATACTGTCAGTTGTACGACATGGATGGAATTGAAAAGCCTTATTCTAAAAGAAAACCAACCATGGAAAGACAAATATTCCTACTTCCATGTAGAATCTAAAACAACCTCATAGAAAGAGAGAGTAGAATGGTAGTTGCAGAAGTTAAGGGTTGGGGAAAATTGGGACATGATGGTCAAAGGTAACAAAATCTCAGTTATAGGAAGAAGGGTTTTCTTTTTTTCTTTCTTTCTTTTTGTTTGTTTGTTTGTTTTTTTTGTTTGTTTGTTTTTTAGTTCTATTGCACAGAGTGGTGAATAGAGTTAATAATATTGTATTAAAAATTTCCAAATTGCTGAGACAGCAAATTTCAAGTATTTTCACCACACAAAAAATAAGCATTTGAGGTGATGGATATATTGACTGGTTTCATTTGTTTATTACACATCACGTTCATAAATATAATATCACTTTGTACCCCATAGATATATACAAATATTAATTTACTATAAGATAAAATTTAAAAAGGAAACAGTATGAAATGAGGTCAGGTTGCAGTTTCCTAATGTCCTGAAAACTTGTTTAACAGAACTTGATTTTCTTGAAGCTTAATGACACAAAATGCCATAGCTTTTTACTCTTCACTTACTCCAAAAACCTATCTAATACTAACATGCTAAAATAAGTTAATAGTGTAGGTTGCTAGTATTAAATATTCATAAATGGAGTTTTGTGCTCAACTAGATGTAACTGAGAAGTCTGTTTCTACCTGAGTGAGGTTATCACAGAAGGGTTGCCAGATGTATTTTTTTAATATTTCTGTTATTTTGGCTGGCATCCCTACACGGCGCTAACATATCCTCCTCTGCATGTGAATGAAGTCCCTCAATTTCTGAGAGAAACGCATTATTTTTGTTCTATCAATTATGTTCTGAATTGTCATTTCCAATTGATGTTTTATTTGCTTTAAACAAATTTTAGTGAGGTATAATTTAAAAAAGGTTGCATATATTTAAAGTGTACAGTCTGCTATGTTTTGACATAAATACAGCCCATGTAATCATCAACACAATCAAATCAATGAACATCACTATCAAAAGAAGTTTCTTCATTCCCACTGCTAATTTCTCTCTATTATCCCCATCCACCTATTCTTGATGGTACACAGAAGACTGATCTACTTTCTGTCACTATAGATTAGTTTACACTTTCTAAAATTAATGGACCCAAGCCATTCATACCCTTTTGTCCAGCTCTTTTCATGAATTTTGCTTCATGTATAAATAGTTGATTCATTTTTATTGCTGCATTGTATTCCATATTTACCTATTGATGAAAATTTAGATTATTAGCCCATTGTTTTACTATTACAAATAAACTGCTATAAATATTCTTATAAAAGTCTTTGTACCTATGGATGCATGCTTTCATTTATCTCGGTAAACATGTAGGAGTAAAATATCTGGGTCATATGGTAGATTTATGTTTCACTGTAAAACATGACTGAATAATGTCTGTTTTCCCATGTCGATGTACTACTTTGCATTCCTATCAGCAATTTTCAAGGGCTGAATTGCTCAGCATTCCCACCAACACTTGGTTTCATCACTGTTTTTATTTTAGACATGCTTATAGATATGAAGAAGTGTCCAAGGTGGTTTTACTTTGCGTTTTCCTAATGACTAGTGAGGTTGAACATCTTTTCTTGAGCTTATGTGATATCTTTGTATCTTCCCTGGTGAACAATATGTTCAAATCTTTTGTTCATTTTATTATGCAGTGTTTGTTTTCTTATTATGAAGTTTTGATCACCTGTTATGTATTCTGAATAAAGTCTTTATCAAGTATGTGATTTGCAACTATCTTCTCCTAGTCTCACTTGTCCTTTCATTCTATTAGCTGCTTCTAACTGATATTGTTTGGCTGTGTCCCCACCCAAATCTCATCTTGAATTTCCACGTGTTGTGGGAGGGACCCAGTGGGAGGTAATTGAGTCATGGGGGCAAGTCTTTCCCATGTCATTCTCATGATGGTGAATAAGTCTCATGAGATCTGATGTTTTTATAAAGAGGAGTTCTTGTACACAAACTCTCTCTCTTTGCCTGCTGCCATCCATGTAAGACATGACTTGCTCCTCCTTGCCTTCCACCATGATTGTGAGGCCCCCCCAGCCAAGTGGAACTGTTAAAACTCTTTCTTTTGTAAATTGCCCAGTCTTCGTTATGTCTGTATCAGCAGCATGAAAATGAACTAATACACTAATGAAAAGAAAAATTTTTAAATTTTGTTGTAGCCCAATTCATCAAATTTTGTTTTATAGATTGTGGTTTTGGGATTGGCTGATAATCAAATAGATTTTCTGTTTGCTTCTATATATATATATTTTTTTTTTTTGGCTTTAGATTTTACACTTAGATCAATGAGTAATTTAATGAATTTTTGTACATTCTGTAAGGTATGAACCAAACCTTATTTTTAGACTTACAAAAATATAACTATTTCATAATAAATTTTACTGAGAAAAATTATTTCTTTTTTTCACCAAATTAGCTTTGAATATTTGATGAAAATCAATAGACTATATATGTGTTTGTTTATTTCTCAACACTGTATTCTGAGCTATTGATCAACTTATCTATCTCCATGCTGACACTACAATGTTTTGAATATTGTAACTTTGAAATGTCTTCAAATTAAATATTTCAAGTTTTCCAAACCTACTTTGTTTTTCAAGATTGTTTTTTGCTATTTTAGGTCCATTTTATTTTCCTATTGATTTTACTATGAGTTCGTCAATATCCACAAAAAACCCTCCTGAGACTTGAATAAAAATCAGCTGAATTCATGTATCAATTTGGGGAGAAATGATATAAACAATATTTTGTCTTTCTATACACCAACACAGTATATCTCTTCATTTATTTTTCTTTATATTCCCATCAATATTTTTTGTTTCAATATACAGCTTGCACCTTCACTCATATTTTCCTGAGGTATTTTAGATTTTCATGATACTGTTTCCCAATTTTAATTTCCAATTCCTATTGCTAGTATGTAAAAATGCAATTAATTTTTATACGTTAATCTTATATCCTTCAACTTTGCTGAAAGTTGAAATGTATTTGCGTAAGTTGTTTTTTTTAAATAGATTCAAGCAGATTTTTTACAGAAATGATCATATTGCTGTAAAAATAAGACAGTTTTACTTTTCCTATCCAATTCAGATACTTTATTTATTTATTTTTTTTACTTGCCCATGACATGGGCTAGAAACTCCAGTGAAATATTGAACAGAGTGTGGAGAACAGATAATCTTGTCTTAGTCCTCATGTTATGGGGCAAGCAATGAGTCTTTTGTCATTAAATATGATGATACCTGTAGGATTTTTGTTCATGTACCTTATCACATTGGGGAAGCTTCCAGTATTCTTAGTTTGCTGAGAGATTTTCTTGGAATTAATGTTGGATTAAAATTTATTCTGTTAATATGGAAGCTTCCATATTAACATTTTTGAATGTTAAAAAAAATTCCATACATTTTTGAATGTTTATCCAGTATTGTATTTTTATATTAAACTCCATGGTGTATTAATCTGTGTGTGTGTGTGTGTGTGTGTGTGTGTGTGTGTGTGTGTGTGTGTGAATTTAATTTGCTAAAATATTTTTAGGAAATTCTGTATCACTGTTTTAGATACACAATGGTCTGAAGTTTTCTGTCCACATCTTTAATCTTGGTATCAGAATATGGTCAGACTTATATAGTAAGTATAAACTAATCTCTTCCTAAATTTTCTGGAAAATTTTTTATATATTTGGTATTATTTATTCCCATTAACATAATGGTTTAAATGTTTTGCATTTTTAATTCTTTTTTATGCTTTATTCTGGATTATTTCTATTGCTATATTTTCCAGATCATATTTTTTTTCTTCTGCAAAGTCTAATCTGCCTTTAATTCTATCCAGTGTATATATAATCAGAGATATTGTTGTTATTTCATCTTTATACATTTTTTAAAACTTTTTTATATCTGTCACCTATATATTTTTTATATCTGTCACTCATTTATGTCATGTTGAATTTTATCCTGTGGGACACTTGCTAATTTTGTATTTCTTTAAATATACTTGAATTTTTTGAGGCAATGGGGTTGTTACTCAGAAATATTTTGTTCTTTCCCAATCTTTCTTTTTTAAAGGAAGAACCAGAAGGGCTTTTGGTTTAAGTTTGGTTTTTCCCTACTCTTCAGATAAGACATTTCTGAGTACTGCATTCAACATTCCCAAAATTTTCTTTTTTGATTGTCAGCTTCTAATACACATTCAATTATGAGTACTGAAATTTGAATTTTATATAATTTTTATATCGTAAAATGCTATTCTTGTTTCCATTTTTACTAGTATTTTAAAATGTAAAAACTATTCTTAACTTAGGGGATATACAAAAGTAGACATTGAGGACTCCCAGTTCTAGGCAAAATATGTTTAACACATTCTTCCCTGTTTCTCCTTTAGCTAAGAAAAGCTAAAAATCCTGGACATTATACATAAAACAAGTATAAGAAGACACTGAAAATTAGACAGAAGGCATAATACTAGCTAAATAACTCAAACCCAAGAAATGGCATGGTGGTTTCACAGGGTTTTTTTGGTTTTTGGTTTGTTTGTTTGTTTGTTGACCATATATACCCTGAACTGGGTATTCAAAAGACTAGCAAGTCAAAAACACCAGTAAGGGCTAGGTACAGTGGCTCATGACTGTAATTCCAGCACTTTGGGAGGCTAAGGTGGGCAGATCACCTGAGGTCAGGAGTTTGAGACCAGCCTGGGCAGCATGATGAAACCCTGTCTCTACTAAAAATACAAAAACTAGCTGGGCATGGTCACAGGCACCTGTAATCCCAGCTACTCAGGAAGCTGAGACAGGAGAATATCTTTAACCTAGAAAGCAGAGGTTTCAGTGGGCTGAGATTGTACCATTGCACTCCAGCCTGAGCAACAGAGCAAGACCATCTAAAACAAACAAACAAACAAACAAACAAAAAAAACCCAGCAATAAGAGAAAAACAAATAAGTCCCAAGAAATCCTGGTCTTTTGAGTCAATGCACAAGGAAAGAGGCAGTCTAGCAATACATGATAAATTCTGTACTCTCGGCAACATCGTGGAAAATACTGCAGTCCTCAAACTCATCTCTGCTAGCAAAGGACAAATGGAGAACCTGGTCTTCCAAACTCCCCCAATTGTAATGAGACACACTTGCTGTTTGCAAAAGAGGTGTCAGAGAAGGCTGGTGGAGAGACAGGTCTTCTGTCCCTTCCTGAAAGTAATGAGGCCTCCTTAGTAGTGGAGACCATATAAAAACTAGTGATGAGTTACACACTCCTCTACAGAGTATCAATGGAGAGTAACTGGGGAAACCGGATTTTTACTCCCATTGAGCATTAATGAGGCAATGGCATCTTTTTTTAACCGGGGTGATAACAGAAACATCCTGTTTGAACAGAGGATCCAGAATCTCATAACAAAATGCTCCAAATATCCCCAAGATACAATAAAAAATCATTCATTACACCAAAAATTAGAAAAATCACAACTTCTGTAAGAAACAACAATAAAATACAGCACCAGTAACATGGCATAGATTTTGGAATTATCTGACAAAGATTTTAGAGCAGCCATCATAAAAAGTCTTCAATAACCAATCAAATATTATTAAAACAGTTAAAAGAATAGGAAGTCTCAGAAAAAAAATGCAAGATATACAGAAGAACCAACTAGAACTTTTAGAACTCAAAAACACAATAACCAAAATTAAAAACTCAGTGGAAAAGCTAAATAGCAGAATGAAGAAAACAAAAGAAAGACTTGGTGAATTTGAAGAGACAACAATAGAAGTTACTCAACCTAAACAATAAAGATAAAATACAGTGGAGTATTGCTTACTTCTCTCTACTTTCTCAAATAGTTCTTCATCAAACTTAGTTTTGAAAATAAATATGAAGAGTAGTTCCCTGAAAGCAATTTCTTTTGTAGATTGCTGGAAAAACAGTCTCCTCTCGTCCACATATATCTACTTACATATATACACACAAACAAATATATACACACACCCAGCCCCATCCCACCGTAAAAACCTCAAAGAAACAGAAGATATTGATACTTTCATAAAAGGAGCTCGAACTGGGGAGGTGATTAAGACAAAATAATACTAAGACCTAAATATGTGGAGGAAAGGGAACCCTTGCACACTTTTGTTGGTATTGTAAAGTAGTATATCCATTTGAGAAAACAGTATAAAATTTCCTTGAAAATCTAAAAATCGAACAACTGTATGAACCAGCAATTTCACTTCTGGCTATATATCCAAAGAAATTGAAATCAATATGCCAAAAAGATATCTGCACTTCTTTGTTTATTGCAGCACTATTCACAATAGCCAAGATATTAAAATTACTGAAGTGCCCATGAATGGATGAATAGATTTGTAAAAATGTGGAATATATACACAATATAATATTATTCAGCTTTTAAAAAGCAGGATATTCTGTCAGTTGCAAGAACATGGGTCAACCTAGAGGATAACCTAATGAAATAAGCCAGGCACAAAGAGACAAATGCTGCATGATCTTGCTTATATGTAGAATCTAAAAAAGTCAAATTCACAGAAGTAGAGAGTAGAATGGTGGTTACCAGGGGCTGGGGGAGAGAGTTGGCAGGGAAAGGGGAAATACTGGTCAAAGAGTACAAAGTTTCACTTAGATAAGAGGAATGAAAGTCTAGGTGATCTATTGCACAGCATGGTTACCATAGTTAATAATAATAATGTATATCTCAAAATAGCTAAATAAGTTGATTTTAAATATTCTCATCACAAAGAAATGATTGGTATTTGAGGTGATAGATGTGCTAATTAGCCTGATTTGATCATTTCACACTGTATGCATATATGGAAACATCATATTCTACCCCATAAATATATGCAATTATTATTTGTCAATTAAAAAATTTAAAAAACAAGAACAATTATGTCATGGCATGGGAATATGTGTTTGGAGAAGAAAGAAAGCATTATAAAGGGAACAAGGAGTGTTAAGAAGTAAAAAGGGAGGTAAAGAAAAAGAGGCCATAAATAGGAGAGGACTTAAGCAAAGTGTGAAACTGACCCTCCTTGCCATTATTATTCTAAGATGTATTAGTTGTAGCTCTTTGTGTTCCTAATTGGTATCTAGTGTCCCCAAAACAGGGAAATAATTAATAACAATAAACATGTTATCTTTCTCAAGACCCAAGAAACATAAATTTAGAAACTTAATCAAAAGAATAGTAGGCCAGATATAATACTGACCTGGATTTATGACATCTGTTTCCTAGTCATAAAACATCAGGCACTAACTAATTATGTCACTTAACCAAGTACCTTTTTCTTGTAGGGTTGACATCCCTCAGCTGGGATTTAGAAGTTTCTTATAAATAGCAATGTTGACAAATCTATGTATCTATTGTGGTCTTTCAGAAATCAATTTTATGATTGGAAGATAACAATAATTTTGTATGAGATTTCCAATGATAATTTTGTATGAGAGTTACTGGTTCAGTTGAAATTACACCATTATCATGACTAGCCCATTTTCCAAAAAAAAGGCTGAGCATAAATTTAGGTGTTGTCAATAAATATGGAACCTGCAGCATCATGATATGAAGAAAAAAAATACAAAGGGCAAAAATTTATCTCCAATTACTCACAGTGATGGGGGTTAATCAAAGCCTACTCAGTGTTAGTTGAAGACTTGGAATTTATTTTTCAATGAAAAAAGTTATTAATATGTGAATTCAAATAACAATAGCTATCATTTGTCAAGCATTTATTATGAAGTGTTTTGCTAACTGTTTCACATGAATTATCTCATTTAATTCTCAAATAACTCTACGGGACATCTCCAATAATTTGTCCCATTTTTGGGTGAGGAAAGTGCAGGTTAGGAAAGTTAAATAGCATACCAAAAAATGTGCATCTGGAAAAGAGCAGAGCCATAGAAGAAATTTAAGTCAGCTGATTTTAGAATCTATGATCTTAACAATAGCATATATCCTTCCTAAGAAAGTGTTCTCACTAGAATTTTGGTATTGTCACTTTGAATAGAAAAGGTACTGTGGAACAAAAGGAAGATATCATCTCAGGTTTTTTAGGCAAATATGTCACTGAACTACTTGGAATCAAGCCAAACACTGCTCCAGAAATGATGTATTTATTAGGGTATTCAGAAGCCTCCCATTTGGTTCACCTTTTCAAACACTAATTCCACTTTTACCACAACTGCTATGGCCTGGAACAAAGCTACTCATAGTACCACTTGAGGCAATCATTGTTTTCAATGCAAGAGCCCCCATTATATATAATGCATTGAACTAAATATACTTTAAAAAATAAATAGAAGAACTCTTTTCCAGAAAGCAGATTATGATGAACAATGAGGAGCAAGGACTAAACACAGAGAGAGGGCTACACCCACAGCTGGGGAAGTAGAATAAGAAAAGGGGAAGGCAGTGTTCTCATTGTCTCACCTATGAGTGAGAACATGCGGTGTTTGTTTTTCTGTCCTTGTGATAGTTTGCTCAGAATGATGGTTTCCAGCTTAATCCATGTTCCAACAGAAGACATGAACTCATCCTTTTTTATGGCTGCATAGTATTCCATGGTGTATATGTGCCACATTTTCTTAATCCAGTCTGTCATTGATGGACATTTGGGTTGGTTCCAAGTCTTTGCTATTGTGAATAGTGCCACAATAAACATATGGGTGTGCATGTGCTTTATAGTAGCATGATTTATAATCCTTTGGGTATATACCCAGTAATGGGATCACTGGGTCAAATGGTATTTCTAGTTCTAGATCCTTGTGGAATCGCCACACTGTCTTCCGGAATGGTTGAACTAGTTTACAGTCCCACCAACAGTGTAAACGTGTTCCTATTTCTCCACATCCTCTCCAGCACCTGTTGTTTCCTGACTTTTCAATGATCACCATTCTAACTAGTGTGAGATGGTGTATCACACTGGGGCCTGTCATGGGATGGGGGAGGGGAAAGGGATAGCCTTAGGAGAAATACCTAATGTAAATGATGAGTTAATGGGTGCAGCACACCAACATGGCACATGTATACATATGTAACAAACCTGCACGTTGTGCACATGTACCCTAGAACTTAAAGTGTAATTAAAAAAGAAAAAGAAAGAAAAGAAAAGGGGAAGGCAGGTGTACCCAAGATAAACTAAATGTGCATTGCAATTGAGCTCAGGGCCAGTCCAGTAAGGAACAAATCCATTATGAAAATCAAATACAAAGGCAAATTCAGTAAAAACTGCCAGTGTGTTTTTGGAACTATGATTTAAAAGAGGTTCGGAATTGATGTGTTGGATTCAGATATAAGCAACAAAAGAACATTGTGTGTGCTTTAGCTATGCAGCCACTTCTGATTTATTTCAAAAAAGCTTGCTGGAGAATATTGTGATGTTCTCTGACTGGCTTTGCAGTTATACCAGTCAGCAAGCCAAGAATAAAGACCACTTAAGTATTATTTAGAAATGAAATCACTACTAAAAAGGATATAGTTGTATGTTAAAGAGACACCAAACCATTATGAGTCAACTAACTTAGCTCTAGGGTCAAGAATAAATGAATACAAATGTGAGACAATATTCTGGTAGATACAGTACTTTCACAGAGTCTTGTGTCTGAGAGTATGGAAAGGCCAATGAGGAGACAGTGAGCTATCAAACATCTGTCATAAATATATATCTAAGTAACATTAAGTTGCCTGATACTTGAATACATCAAGGGAAAGATAGCATTTTAGGGTCAATTAAACAAAAGCATATGTACTGTAATAGTTCAACACAAAGGAGAATGGATAGAGAACGAAAAACAGTCAAAGTGGTAAGCTTTATCAAAATAGAGTTTTTGACCTCGTAGAGATAAAGAGAGTTTAGAAATATGAATTGGCTTACCCACGCAAGTTAAAAAAAATTTAGAGAGGCAGAAAGAGTGGAAGAGGAAAAATGAATACAGACATCTATAACTTTTGTACATGAAAAATAGCATGTATGATGAAGAAAAAGGAAATAAAGGCAGATTTGATTCCCCAAATTTTCTTTACAAAAAGAGCAATAAAATTTTAATGATATTTTACTAAACATACTCTAAACTTAATTTCCAGTTCTTGAAATCATATGTTTAAAGTTTAAGGAATCTTCCTGCATTAGTAAGGCTTCTGCAGAGAGAAACAACCAATAGCAGATAATAGATAAATGAATAGATACACATACAAACAGACAGACAGATAGATAGATGATAGATAGATAGATAGATAGATAGATAGATAGATAGATAGATAGATAGACAGACAGACAGATAGAGATGTATTAAGGAAGTTGGCTCATATGGTATATGGAGGCTAAGAAGTCCCATAACAGGCTGTCTTCCAGCTGGAGAACCAGGAAAGGTGTTAGCATGGCTCAGTCCAAGTCTAAAAGCCTCAGAACAAGGGAAACTGATGATTTATCCTTCAGTCTGAGACTGAAGGTTTGAGAAACTGGGGGACCACCAGTAAACCCAGAGTCCAAAGGCCAAAGAATCTGGATTCTGATGTCCAAGGGCAAATGAAGAAGGATGTCCCAGCTAGAGGACAGAAGGGGAGAGAGAGAAAGAGAGAGAGAGAGAGAGAAAGAGAGAGACAGAAATTTGTCATTTCTTTGCCTTTTTGTTCTATCCAGGCCCTCACTGATTAGATGTGTCCTTCCACATCAGATGAAGATAGATCTTCCTTATTCAGTCCACTGATTCAAACCCCAGTCTCTTCTGCATACACCCTCACAGACATAACCAGCTATCTGTGTATCCCTTCAGCCAGGCAAGTTGACACCGATAATTAACTATCACAAGTCTTCTCCTTGTCAACTTGGCTCCCATATGCATCTCCTTAAATCATACATAATCACCAAATAAAGACAATAACAAGGTCATAGTCCTGCCAAGCATACCACCACTATTCTACATACAACCCCAAATACTCTAAATCTCTTCCCCAGAAGAGTACATGAAGTCCATGAGTCATGTTTACTCTTAACCTGGTATCCTGTAACAAATATGAAGACATAAAATCAACAGCAATTAAATAGTGATATAAACTCAATACATCTTATGTTACATGATTTAAAAAAGGAGAGGAAAGGAAACAAAGATATATGCTTAATACATGTATATACACTCTGAAACATATTCTTAACAAAATAAGGAGAAAATGCTAATGACAAAAACAGTCTTTATTTCTGTAACCGGTTACATGTTCTTAGCTAGAGTTTACCTTCCTCTCTCCATTCTATATTCCCTTTGCCTTCAGAAAGCACCTCAGCTGGTCATGATTCTTCACCTGGAAAAGTGACCCAAACCTTCATTCCTGGAAAACTCTGGACTATTAACAGTCCTTTCTGGATTGAGTTGTAGTTTCCCACTGACCTTAATCACAGAGCAGCGTAATGCTAACAGATGGCCTAAGGGATCACCTGTATTTCAGACATACTTTTTTCTTGCTTCTGTTATGAGGTAGTAATTCGGTTTCCCCTTGGTAGCCCAGATCATCCTAGCCAACATGGTAACTCCTTTCCTGGCCTTTTGACTCAGACGCATGGAGGCCAAAGTTGCCAGGTGGAAGTCTCAAATTCCATTTAATGGGATCATTGTTGTGTTTCCTGGTAGAATTCATTCTTCCCTCTGGGACTAAGATATCTAGACTAGAAGAGCATAAAGTCACAAAACAGGAAACAAAACGTTTGCTAGAGGGTTACTATGGGTAAGGGTGAGTGATACCACTCTTCGTTTCTGGACTTGTGAATCCTGGCAATAGGAGAAATAGTGCCATCTATTGGATGCTGATTCAGAGCATATACAGCCTTCTGGAGAATACTGTCCCAGCCCTGCATGGTATTGTCACCTAGTTGGTATGGTATTTGCACCTTCAAAAAGCCATTTTACCATTCTAGAGAGCCCACTACTTCAGAATAGTGAGGAAACATGGAAATACCGGTAAATTTTATGAGCATGATTCATTGTTTTACTTCTCTGACTGTGAAGTGAGTTTCTTAATCAAAAGCAATGTTGTGTAGAATACCATGATGGTGGATAAATCATCTGTAACTTCACAGATGATGCTGTAGACAGAAGCATTGAATGCAGAGAAGGGAAATCCATATCCAGATAAAGTGTCTATTCCCATAAGAATAAAATGTGACTCCTTCCAGGATGAAAGTGGTCCAATGTAATCTACCTGCCCCAGGAAGTTCCTGCATTACTCAGCATTCTTCCTCTGAGATCACAGAGCCACCAGCATGCAACATCAGGCTGAGAGAGCCCCAAGCATAAAACTCCCATCAGAGAGTGCTGCTGTGTGGGCTGTGTCCAGCAAAACCATTGGAGTGGAGCCACCTGAGGTCTTGGAAAGCAGGGCACAGAATCAAAGATTGTTCTCAAGTCCCAAGATTTAACGTTTGCTTTCTTGGGTTTTGGAATTACTTGGGACCTGTTAGCCACTTTCTTCTTTCCTGTTGCTCTTTCAGAATAGGAATGTCTATCTTGTGCCTGTTAGAACATTTTATTTTGGAAGCACATAAGTTGTTTGATTTCATAGCCTCACAGCTGGAGGGAATTGGTCTCAGGATGTCACACCTTTGAGTCTCACTCATATCTGATTTAGGTGATATTTAAATGACATATTGAGCTTTTTAAACTTTTCTGCATGGAGACAATTTCTGAACTCTTTCATAGAAACTAGAGTCCAAACAGAACATAGCACTTTTATGTATTTCAGGAGACATATGCTACAGTTTGGACAGGATAAATTGGCTATAATTTTTAGGGCACTTTTATCTGCATTAAAAACCGGTTCAGGCAGATACTCTTTCTCCTCAATAGTTTTCTTTTCTTTTTTTTTTTTTTTTTTTGAGACGGAGTGTTGCTCTGTCGCCCAGGCTGGAGTGCAGTGGCCGGATCTCAGCTCACTGCAACCTCCGTCTCCAGGGTTCACGCCATTCTCCCGCCTCAGCCTCCTGAGTAGCTGGGACCACAGGCGCCCGCCACCTCGCCCGGCTAATTTTTTGTATTTTTAGTAGAGACGGGGTTTCGCCGTGTTAGCCAGGATGGTCTCGATCTCCTGACCTCGTGATCCGCCCGTCTCGGCCTCCCAAAGTGCTGGGATTACAGGCTTGAGCCACCACGCCCGGCCCTCAATGGTTTTCTTAATGGCATCTGGGAACTTGTCTGTTGCCTCTTGGTTGGCAGAAGCTGCCTCTTCTGTTATCTTGATATTTTTTAAACCAAACTTTTTTCTAAAATCATTTTTTAAAGGAAACATTTTTCTAAATCATTTCCAATATGAGTTGATGCTGGAATGAGCTAAGACTGTTGAGGCTATTAAGATGAAATACATGTATTTTGCATGTGAAAAGGACATAAATTTTCGGGGGTCAGGGTGTGCATTCTATGGTTTCAATGTTTGTGTCCCCTCTGAAATTCATGGCCTAGAAGTGAAGTCCTATTTTGACTTTTAAAAAATTACTTCCTCAAAAGAACAGATCAATTAGACTGACTTTCGTCTGCTTTCCTACTTATCATTATTTAAACATTCTAATTATTCTTATCTGAGTGGAAGTTTCCCAATGGGGACTTTGACCGGGTGAATTTGGGAACCTCTAGGTTAAACTAGATTTAAAAGTGTCTTTAATAATCAATGACACCCCAAAGTGAAGTTACAGAATGCATTGTATTCACACCTATTTAGCAAAGCAACGTTATCTATATAATGGGACCCCTCACAGTATTAGTATTTAGTAGACATAATGTGGGTGACACTTGTCACTGTACACCATTGCATTGAAGTCAAAGATGAGGTGTGCTGCTATTTAAGAGACACAGATTGAGTAATTAATAAATAATACAAAATTATTTCTCTCAGTTCTAGAGGCTAGGTGCAAGATTGAGAGATCTTAGCAGGCTTAGTGCCTGACAAGAGGATTCTTGCTTTGTCCTCATGTGGAGGAAGAACAGAAGGGCAGAAAAGGCCTAGCTAGTTCCCTGGAGCCCTTTTATAAGGTTGCTAATCCCCTTAATGAGGGCTCTATCCTCACTATTTAACATCTGCTAAAGGTCCCACCTCTTAATACTATACACTGGAGTTTAAGTTCTAACATCAATTTTCCTAAATAAATATATAGAAACTAGAAAATTTTTCATCCTGGCTTTCTGACTGGAGACAATTTCTGAACTCTTTCATAGAAACTAGAGTCCAAACAGAACATAGAACTTTTTACGTATTTCAGGAGACATATGCTACAGTTTGGCAGGATAAATTGGCTGTCATTTTTAGGGCACTTTTGTCTACATTAAAAACCTGTTCAGGCAGATACTCTTTCTCCTCAATGATTTTCTTAATGGCATCTGGGAACTTGTCTGTTGCCTCTTGTTGGCAGAAGCTGCCTCTCCTGTTTTCTTGATGTTTTTTAAACCAAACTTTTTTCTAAAATCATCAAACCATCCTTTGCTGGTGTTACGTTTTTCAGCTTTAGATCCTTACCTTCCTTTTGTTTTGTCATGTAATGATTTTGTTGTTTCTGGAATCACCTTTGATTCTACAGGTATGCCTTTCTTACAGCAATCCTGCACTCATATAAAAGCTGCATTTTCAATATGATTAAAAAGTATTTATCAAAAATTGCAAGCTTCTCATGCCTGCTGGTGTAGCTGCATTAATTTTCTTTTCTTTCTTTCTTTCTTTCTTTCTTTCTTTCTTTCTTTCTTTCTTTCTTTCTTTCTTTCTTTCTTTCTTTCTTTCTTTCTTTCTTTCTTTCTTTTTTTTTTTTTTTTACAATTGTCCTTTTTTTTATTTTTATTTTTATTTTTATTTATTTTTTTATTTTTTTGAGATGGAGTCTCACTCTGTCACCCAGGCTGGAGTGCAGTGGCCAGATCTCAGCTCACTGCAAGCTCCGCCTCCCGGGTTTACGCCATTCTCCTGCCTCAGCCTCCCGAGTAGCTGGGACTACAGGCGCCCGCCACCTCGCCCGGCTAGGTTTTTGTATTTTTTAGTAGAGACGGGGTTTCAGCGGGTTAGCCAGGATGGTCTCGATCTCCTGACCTCATGATCCGCCCGTCTCGGCCTCCCAAAGTGCTGGGATTACAGGCTTGAGCCACTGCGCCCGGCCAATTGCCCTTTTATTAACAACTGTTGTCTTGAAATAGCAGGCAACCACAGCTGTAGAACTCTATCTAGAGTACATATCAAGAAATTCATTTTTTATTGTATTTCAACTTTCATCTGCTTCTTGGAAGTACTTTCAGAATCACTACTGGCATTTAGTATGTATCTCTTGGTGTTATTCAAAGTTTATGATCTTGCACTAAATATGATAAAAATATATGAGAACCATGAGAGATTACTTTTTACTGCCATATTTCATTTACTACAGACATGAATTGCTCACGTGGAGATAATTAGCAACATATGGTTTTAACAGATACTTACAACACTTAAGCTCACTATAGTAGCAATAGGAGGCGGCAACCAAGTTATAACAGTAGTACAGTATGTACTACTGTTAATGCAGTTATGATTTAATATTACACCTTTACATTTGCTTATACTACAAATGATGCCATATTTGATCTGTAATTGTATGTGTGTAAGTTTTGATAAATTTTAACTTTTTATAATAAATTTGTATACATTTTATAATAGTAAATGACAAAAAACTACCATCCACATATAGTTTATTCATTCATGACATATGTTTTTCATACCTACCTTTTTCTTAATTTTATTGATATTTCTAGGCTATATGGTTTATCTACAAATTTTTTCAAATTGTTA
This sequence comes from Rhinopithecus roxellana, assembly GCF_007565055.1. Taxonomy (NCBI): domain Eukaryota; kingdom Metazoa; phylum Chordata; class Mammalia; order Primates; family Cercopithecidae; genus Rhinopithecus; species Rhinopithecus roxellana. The sequence continues at coordinate 139,454,749 of NC_044554.1, forward strand.
CAAATCTCCAAACATATTCCAATGTATTTATTCAAACAAATCCATGTATAAGTGGACCCATGCAGTTCGAACTTTTGTTGTTCAAGGGCCAATTGTATATCTACATCTCCTTTCATTTCTCTTTATCTGGAAAACTCTGACTAATACAAATACTTAAATAGAGATGTTGATGAATTGCTGGAAAGTAAGGGTGCACTAGAGAGAGTGTGAGAAACTCCTGGGGGCTGAAGTTCTCAGAAGAATTTATATACAATAACTTCATCATCAGATTCTCATATTGAAGAGCCAAGAAAGATCCCTTCATGACTCTAGCAGGAAGAGAGGAAAGGTAATCATTGTGAAATATGCACAGAGACTTCTCCATCAGAAAATGCCTACTCTTCAGTAGGAAAGGCCACACCAGAGCCTTGTCCCAAAGCCATGAGGGAAGTTTATTTTCTGACTCCAGCCTTCTTGTTTCACCTAAAGAGTGGAGAAAGCTGTATAAGAAGAAATACTAGTACAGGTCACAAGCCAGAAATACAAATCCATTAAAAGACTGAGATTTTATCATAAGATTATACATTCTCCTCCCACTTCATATTTGCTACTAAAAAGTGGGTGGTGGGGGATCAGTGCTTGATGGTTTCACAAGCAGATGTTACCAAAACATTTAAGAGAGAAATGACATCAGTTCTCCACAATCTCTTTCAGAAAATAGAAGCAAAGATGACCATTCCTGTCTCATTCTATGAAGCCAACAAAACCCTAATATCCAAACCAAATAAAAACATTATATAAAGAAAAACTGTAGACCATTATCTCTCTTGAAAATAGATGTAAAAATTCTTAACAAATTTTAGCAAATTGATTCCAACATTGTATAAAAACATACATATACACATAACCAAGTAGAATTTATTCCATGTCTTCAGGGCATGTTCAATATTTGAAAATAGATCAATGCACTCACCACATCAATACCAAGCAAAAGAAACATCATATGATCATGTCTTTTGATGCAGAAAAAGCATTTGATAAAGTTTAACACTCATTTAAGATAACTCTTAATCTCTAGGAACAGAGAGGAAACATTTTCAAATGGATAAAGAATGACAACAAAAACTTACAGCTAATTGTGAAAAACTGGATGATTTTTAAAATCAGAATAAGGCAAAGATGTTCCCACTCACCACTCCTATTCAACATTGTACTAAAAGTTCTAGCCAGTACAATAGGAAACAAAGGAATTTAAAAAAAGAAAGGAAGAAAAAAATAATCAAGCCATGAAAAGACATAAGGCTATATATAATTCTAATTAATAACCCTCTGTAAATGGAAAGTCTACAGAGATGTAAAAAATCGATGGTTGCTAGAGCTTAAGGGAAGGAAAGGAGGTTTTAGTAGGTGAAACATAGAGGATTATTTTAGGACAATGAAATTTTTCTGTATGATACTGTAATAGTATATACCTGATAACCACCCATTTGTCAAAATCCATAGAGCATCACAGAACAAAGATTAAATCTCAGTGAATGCAATTTTTTCCTGAGAATTGTTAAAGAGGTCCAGAGATCCCAGACAGAATGCAGAATTTGACAAAATAATCTAAATATATTACAACTATATGAAACATCCTCAAAAAAAGATTAGGGTATTAGGGTACAGATTTCAGTTACTTTGGGAATGAGTATAGCTTGCAACACTGTAGACAAAAGCATTTTTACGTAAACACTGTACTTTAATTGATAACATTGTTTCCCTTTCAGGTAAGGTTTAATAATTGTAGAAACACTATGCATGTATACCAGAATTAAGCAACAGAGTAAATGGTTGTCAGAGGACATGAGTCAGGTTTCTCACTGTTGGAGTGGGAATTTATAGATAAGCAACAAGAGGAGACCAGGAAGAACCATGTGGTAATGGATTAGAGGTGGAGACATAAATATGGACTTGGTTAGTTCAATATAGACACAAAGATAGATGGTTACATCTAGAAATATTTATTGATATGTGCATATCTGTGGGTTAGCATATATATATACGTATATATACGTATATGTATACATATATACGTATATATACGTGTATATACACGTATATATACGTGTATATATACGTGTATATACACGTATATATATATATACATATTTAATATAGACATCTGAAATGTCAGCTGAAAGGACCTAGAAGCAATGATACCCAGTAGCAATAAGCATACCTAGTGTTCAGATCTTGCTTTCTATTACTCTTATCCAACAAAAGAAACCAGGATGCATTGGAGAAATAGCTGATGGTAGAGCCAGAGCACAAAATTATACTAGATGAGCCTGGAGTGCCAGAAAGGGCACACATACACAGAAAGTGCCACAAATGGATAAAGAATAACAACAAAAACCAGGGGATATGTCAAAGGGATACAGGAGTCAACTGAAAGAGCTATCAGTTGTCAACACAGGACTAATGAATGATTTATCAACAAAATAAGCAGAAATCAGCAAAAGCATGATATGTGGAATATCTTCAGACCAATCAATATAATTCATGATATTAAGAGAATAAAAGGAAAACCATATGATTACCACATGTGACTAAATTCATTATCAATTCATGAAAATAATTTTCAGCAATATGGGAATAAAAGAACATATTCAACCTGATTATGGACATCTATAAATTACCTACATATCACATTATGCTTAATGGTAAAAGTCCTAAGATTGAAAATAAGACAAGGATGCCCATTCTTGCCACTTCTATTCATCATCACATTGAAGATCCTTATCATTGCAATAAGGCAAAAAATAAAAATAAATAAAAGGGAAGAAAATAACTTCAATGGTGCTCACCAACATACATATTAATTACATTTAAATGGATCATAGATATAAATGTACATGCTGAATCATAAAACTTCTAGAAGAAAAAATATTTAAAAACTGAAACTGTCTTTTTTCCACAATGAGACCATACATAAAAAATGTTAGGGAATCTACAATAACAATACTAGAATTAGTAAATGAGTTAAGCAGACTGAAGTATAAAAAGGCAATATGTAAAAATAAATTATATTCCTATATAATAGCAATTAATTATTGAAAATTGAACTTAATTTACAATAATTATGTAACTGACAAAAAGAAACAAAAGCATGAAATATTTAGGAATACAATTAATAACATTGGTACAATATCTGCAAAGAACTTATAAATCATTGCTGGTCAAAAGTGAAGTCTAAATTAATGGAAATACATACTATGTTCATTGACGGAACACTCATCTTTTATAATATGTTAATTTTCCCAAGTTACTCTACATATTCAATCTTCTCTCAGTTGAAATCTTTGAAGGCAATTTTGTAGAAACTGACAAACTATTTCTGCAACTTATTTGAGAGGAAATTGATCTATAATAGTCAAAAGACGTTTTTAAACAATAAAGTTGAAAAACTTACACTACCTTATGCCATAACTTTAAAGCTATAACAATCAATACAATGTGCTGTTTACATATAGATATATAAATTAGTGCAACAAAATGAATCACATAAAGACCCACACATACATCATCAATTCATGTTTAACAGAGGTGCCATGACAATTAAATAGGGGAATAATATTGTTTTCTAGAAATGGTGCTGGAACAAGTGAATATCTACTTGAAAATGAATTGTGAAATGATGCCACAAACTACACATAAGTTAACTTGAGATAGGCCATAGATTTAACCTTGAAAGCTAAAACTATAAACTTGTAAAAAAAATTAGGAGTAAATCTTGCAATCTTGGTATAGGCAAAGATTTATTAAAAAGATTCAAAAACTTTTAAAGATAAAAATATTTTTATAAATTAGACTTCATAAAAATTAAAAACTGCCTTTTTTAGAGAATACATTAAGTGATTGAAGGAGCAAGACACACACTGAGGGAAAATATTTGAAATGTATAAACCTGAGAAAGGACTTGAGTTTAGAATACTTCAAACATTCTTACAGCTCAATAATAAAAAGGCAAACTACTCAATCAAAAATTGAACAAAAAAATACAGAGATGTCACAAAAGGAAACATATGAATAGCAAATAACCACATGAGATGGTTCACTATTTTTTTTATCATCAGGGAAATGTAAATTAAAATCACAATAAGTTAACACTACACAATGATTAGAAATGACTAAAAGTAAAAAGGCTGATAATGTCAAGCTTTGGTGAGACTGGACCAATTGAAATTGTCATACACTGCTGATAGTAATGTAATGATAAAACTACTGTGTAAAGCAGTTTGGAAATTTCTTAAAAAGTTTAACATAACTTACCATATAACCAAATCATTCCACTTCTAGGTTTGTACGTGAATGTTTATAGATTTATTCATAATAACCTCAAACTGGAGACAATCCACATGTTCATCAGTAGCTGAATGCCTGATATGATTTGGCTCTGTGTCCCCATCCAAATCTCATTTTGAATTGTAATCCCCAGCGTTGGGGGAGGGATGTGGTGGGAGGTGATTAGATTTTCTTCTTGCTGTTCTCATGATAGTGAGTGAGTTCTCACAAGATCTGGTTGTTTGAAAGTGTGTTCTCCCTTCACTTTCTCTGTTTCCTGTTGCCATGTGAAGATGTGCTTGCTTCCCCTTTGCCTTCTGCCATGATCATAAGTTTCCTGAGGCCTCCTATGTCATGCCTCCTGTATAGCCTGCAGAACTGTGAGTCAATTAAACCCCTTTTCTTTACAAATTATCTAGTCTTAGATAGTTCTTTATATCAATGCAGAACTGACTAATATAGTGCCTAAGCAAATTCTGATAACATTAATACATTTGGATACTGCTAAGTATTAAAAGGGAAGAAATGATATATATATATATACATGTATTCTTGTCAAAAATACTATACCAGGTAAAAGAAACAAGACATGAAAAAATTAATACTATATGATTTCATTATTATGAAGTTATAGAAAAGCCAAGTCTAATCTACAGTACCAGAAAGCAGATCCATGCATGTTTTAAACCAGGGTTTGGAAGGAGCATAAAGGGAACATTTTGGAGTAATGGAAATATGGTATGTATTGTGATTTGGCAATGACCACTTGTGTAAAGATGTCAAAACTTACCAAACAGTACAATTAAAATGGGTTCATTTTATTGTATGTAAATATAAAATGCCCCTCATCTTTAATAAAATTGATTTAAAGAAGTCAAGGATAGTAAGCTTTCAATAAGGCACTTATTCCTTGATGACAATGTTGTGGGTTTTTTAAATATAATTGACAGCTCACACCCCATCACTACTGCTATTAAACTGTATAATACAGCTCAGCTATCCACAAGAAACAAATCAAAACAAAACAAAACAAAAAAAACCTATCAATGAATTATAATACTGCCTGGAAAACATGAGAAAATACACTCATCAATCCTATTTCACACTCCTCATCCAGTCCCATACACAAACAAATAACTGCTTAGCTATCTAGTTAAAGTCTCTTAGGGGCCTAACAACGTATCAAATGTCACATGCTTTACCTGGGATATCAAAGCATTTATATCAATGATCAACAAATTATAGTCCATGGGCCAATACAGACTATTGACTGTTTTTGTAGATAAAGTTTTATTGGAACACAACTACATCCATTTCTTTACATATTGTCCATCTTTATTTTTGCAGTGAAAGAGACTGCAAAGTCCTCAAAGCTGAAAATATTTTCTATTTGGAAATTAACAAAAAGAGCTTGTCCACCTCTATTCTATAAAGAACTTGAAGGCATTATTAGGGTACATGGATAATAACTCTCAAACAATGTAGGCAGGACATTAATGTGTATAAAGTGCCAATTATGTGCTAGGAATTGCGTCTGGCATTTTCACAAAATCATAACATTTAAATGAAGTATTTTAAATACCATTGGACGTAATTAAAGCGGTACAGAGTGTGTATTTCTAGGAAATACTTATGTTGGGATTTGAAATAACCTCCTTCAACAAATAATGAATAGTTTGCCGGAAGCAGAGTCTAAGCAAGGGCAAAGAAAGAGGAGGCTTTGGAGACAAGAATGATGTTATTCTGAGTAACTTTCTAGGGCAGCTCCATGAAGTTGAAAGAACACTATCTTCCAGAGATAGAAAAATCTTTATGCCTCAGTGGACAGTCTCAACTGTGTGGTCTTCAGGGTGCTAATATTACATTTGGTTTGTCAACAGCAGATAATGAATTGGCATTGAAGCAGGTCATCAAGGGACCACAGATCATCAGTTAGGTGGGGAAAAATGAGGTGGTAATGAAACATGTTTGTTTTTCTTATAATAACATGATCTAATTCATCCCAAATATTGGGAACAAAGGAGGTAATCAGATTGGGTCATTGAAGACAGCAGGCCAAGGAAATTGTTAACCTCTCTCCTTTCTCCACCCTTACCAAGAATATCTCAGATTCCTTCCTGATTCTGCTTTGTTCTTTAATTGCCACATCCAGTCACTTAGTAGATACTGACTTTTCTACTGCTAAATTTCTTCTCCCTATAACTCTTGCCTTTTCCTGTCTTTATAATTTCCTAACTATATGGATACATTTTTAAATTTATTCATTCAATATTTATTAACCACCTACCTCTTTCTAGAACCCATTCTCATCATGGGAGAAACATCCTGGTAAAAAAGGGAGAACATCTCTTCCCCACGTTTATGTGTTGTGGGTAATAATGTCAAGTGTTTAAGCAATGGTGAGTACAATGGCAAGGAAGAGCGGGGTTTTAGAAGGCCCCAAGAGAGAAATTTATTCTTAACTTAGGATGCTGGACTTCCTGAAAGAAGAGTTTTAAACTAAAATCAACAGGCTAGGAATGAGTTAGCCAGAGAGAATGAAAATACTTGGATGTAAAAACATAAAAAAGACCGACAAACTGAAAATTCTTTTATAATATATATCAGAATGAAACACTTAAAAATGAAGCACTTATAAGAGAAAAACAGATAATCTTTTTACTAAGAATGTATGCTATTTTATTTATATGACATATATGTGTATATATACATATATGATTATAGTCATTTACTTCTTTAGAAATACATTTAGAACATATAGTTCTAAATATGCAGAAAAATATTTATAAAATATATATAGAAAATATTATATACATATGTATTTCTCAAGGATCAGACAACCATCTGCTCTTTAATATAGTTGGGATATTTCCTTATATCTAGAAAGAACGCAAATTATCCCCTTTGAGGGACAATTCAGAACCTTATGGAAAATAAACAATGTAACTATGACAAAGTCCTTCCTGTGTTTGCTGACGAGTAGGAGAGCAGCACCATATGTTTTCGTGTATATTACCCCAGGAGGGCAGTGCCATATGTTCACACGTATGTCACCCGTCTTGGCCTTTTGTATAAGGCAGTGTCCCAAGGGGTATGCCAAATAGGAAAAGAGAAGGCAGCCACATGAGTATGAGGATGTGGCATGTTTTCCTTGTTGACAGATTTTGCTAGACCATCACTTCAGTTGGCAAGCACCCAGAACAGCTGCTTCACCCTGGAGCAAAGGTCTTTGTGATCCCACAAACTCTCCCCAGTGAGTGAGACAGTGGAGGGAAGGTGTTGTGCCCTTTGGAGTGGACTTTTCCTCCCTACTGTGAGATGCGAAAAAGGGAATAATTACCATGAAAGACTTTTAACTCTCATCTTTGCCACTAAGTTCCGATAAAATAGGTGAGCATCTATTTACACATAATTGAAATTCTTCATATTAAAAACAGAGGGACCAATATAATAAATGTAAAAGACTTTGTTGATCAAAATTTTTTTCATTATGATTTAGTGATTTGATTTACATGTTATTTAAAGATCAGTGTTGATTTCTGACCTCCTCAGTATCTTTCAAGGCTGTACATACATGATACTTCGGGCCATAATTCCATTCTATCATCTCAGAAGCGACAAATGAGAAAAAAGTTTTCACAAACTCATTCACAGAGTAATTCAAATATATTTAAAGAAGTAATAAAATACTATCTATGTTTATATTTACGAATCCATGTACATGTAGAAAATAAATCTAGTTTATACCATTGTGGTTAAATATAATTATTTAATGACATATTTCAATGCTTTCCTTTGCATTCCTGCTTCTAGTAAAAATACATAAGATAAACTAGTAAAACAGTTAGTAGCTGTGTTCAACAACTGAATTTCAGTTTTGTCTCGCAAGAGAGAGGTTTGAGTCTCAAAAGATTTTTCTCTTTGCTATTTTTAGACAAAAATAATTTGAGATAAAAGTTTGGAAGAATTATTGAAAAATTCTGAGGTAATTTATCAGGGTTTTTACCAGAAAATAGGCAATGTTGCTCCCTACTTTACAGATATAAGATAAAATTTTCAGGGAGGTTTTACAATGATCCCATGTAGCTAGTGAGTAGGCAGTACCAACATACAAAAGCAGGTGCATTTGATACCAAAACTGAGATATACTTTCCCCATACACTGTGTTGTGTGCTAGGTTAATGAATCGATGTTTATCCATTTGATTTCCTAGAAAGATAAATGGACAGTTCTGAGATGTGTTTCGGAAGGGTCCTCAGAAGGTCCTGAGGTATTGAGTCCTAGCCATTCATAACCATGGCCACCTTAATCAATGGTTTTTTCCACCTTCCTCTTTCACACCCAATGTCCTTCACTCCTGTTACCTATGATCACTTCTCCAATAAAAAACCTGCAAGCATGTCTTAGTTTCTCACTTTGCTGTCTTAAATGCCTCTTCTCCCCTTTCTCCCACCCTGCTTTCCTTCCAGTGCCTCCCAAATTATTGCCTATCAAATCAACTACTTGCACTTCAGTTGTTATCTCAGAGTCTCTTTCTGGGGAAACCGTAAATAAAATACTTATTCTTAAAAAAAAAAACAAAAAAAAACAAAAACACCCTTTCTTCCATTTCTTTCCTCCTCCTCCAATCTTCCTGGCCCACTTATCCCACTCCTATTTTTCTTGACATCCTTTCACTTCTGAGTAGACACTCTGGGTTCTCATGGTCTCTCTACATTCCCTTACTGTCAGAACCTTCACTCATAAAGGACAGAATGATGTGATTCACTCTAGAGAGTAAATTACTAATAACAATTTGGATTTTGTGCTTTTCTGGGGTATTTGCACTGTAGCACAGGGCCTAGTCTGTACACAATGTCATAAAACTTCCATCGTAAAATTTTAGTTATTTTTAATACTGGAGATAGAAGTGCCTAAATTCTGGTAACGAAACTAGGAGCTTGTCTAAAATCTTGGCTAGCAAATGGTCATCTAGTGTGCCTTCTTAAAAAATTTATGAGGTAATAGAAAATATTAATTTATATCCAAACAGCTTTCATCAACCCACATATACATATACTATTATTTTGAGCACTCAAAAAATTCAGAAACTCAAAATTTTATAAACTACATTTCTTTCTTAAGGTTATAGTACCATAGTTTCACAGCTAACGTGGAAAATTTTGTTCTGAGTGGTTGTAATTTCTATTAGGTAAAGTGAGTTCCTTTGTGTCACATGCCCAAACCATGCACCATAATATCGTTTAAAAAATATTAATGACAATGACAAGTGCTGAGTGCAACTCACTCAGGTGGACAAAGAACAGATTTTTTAATATACTCAATATGATTAAATAGCCATAAAAAGATTATTGCAATTCGCATGAGAAAACTCAGATGGCCAATGTGATGCCACAGTTTGTACACTGTGTCACAGCTCAAATGCTGAGCAGTAAACATGGCATCAGCTTCACTGTTGGCAAGAGTATGAGAACAGGGAAGAAGCTGTTAGATCACACAGCCTGCGATGTTTCCCCACTGAAGTCTGAATTGCTCAGACATCACTGTGCCAGAGTAAACAGGAAATCACTCCAGACACATATCAGAGCATTCGGTTCCTAAAATGCCTAGTGAAGTTTAGTAAATAAAAACAATGCTTGATAGGTTACAATCATTGAAAGTCAAAAGGTTATAACAATCCCTCTCTCATTTTTATCTAGTCTTTCAATAAATTAAATGAAAATCAATTTTCAAATTTAGAATTTGCTGTGAGAGTTCAAAGAGATATATGATACAGATGTTTAGAAACCAAGTGCAAAAGAGGAAAATGGAATTTAAAGTAACTTGAAGATCAATAGGTTCAAATCCTTAAAGTAATTTACTGTGGCAAATTAAGTTTTTATAAAATTAAACACACACATGGCAAAATTGAGAACATCGTCTATATCCTCACTTTGACTCTGACAAAGAACAGAAATGCTAGAGGGCCAAAATTTCTTCTGAATTGTTGTTCCAGTCCTCCTGTCTCTCTCTGTTTCTTCTTTCTTTCCCTTTCTTTCCTTCATTCTTTCTTTTTTCTGTCTCTCTTTCTTCTTTTCTTTCTTTTTACAAATTCTCAGTTGTTTCCCTCTGACTCTCAAGATAAAAACCAACTAACCAATGCTGAAGTAGGAGGATCATTTGAGTCTAAGAGTTTAAGACTACATCTCTAATAATAACAATAATAATAACTAACCAATACACAAGGAAATGATAAAAGTAAACACTTGAAATTCCACCAACTTGGAATCCTACTCCCCAGAGTTTATTAACATAATACGTGAGTGGTCAAACATCTAGAACACTTACTATATATACACAAATGGTTCCATATATATTTCTGCAGGTATTATAGAATATCTAATATTCTATAACTTTTTGCACTCAGCAATAACTTACCCTGGACATTTTTCTATGATATAGGATCAATTTCCATTCTACTTTAGTTTAATTGGTCTACTTATTCAATTTCTGTTTTCATACTGTTTTATTTACTTTAGCTTTATGCATTATTTTTAATATATCCAGAAAAACAAGTTGCTTCTTCTTCTTTACTTCTGTTTTGAACAGTTTTAATAAGCATCACTCTTTTGACATAATTAAAAACAATGTGATCACTAGCTTAAAATAATTTGAATGGCTAATGTAACTATCTGTGGCTTATGGATCCTTATATAGTAAGTACTTCTTAAAAATAAATTATTCTTGATAAAAGGAGGATGATAAAAATGATTTAATTTATATTATTCTATACTATCATTTAGATTTACCAAAGTTTCTGGTTTTAAACAAGTAAACCATTGATTGATTATCACTTTGAGAGATGAATAAAGAAGTTATTTTTGCCCAAATTATTGACAATAATATGATTCTGTTATGTAAATGCATTTTTAAAAATTCCATTTCCAACCTTTTCTCTAAAAGTGGTAGCACATTGGAAATTAATCAATGGGGCATAGTTACATTTCTTCAAACTGTATTATAATGTGAAACCAGATTAAGCTATATCTAGACAGAGTATAGAGGTTTAGTGCAACTCAACTAATGGGGAGTGGAGTGGGGTAATGCGTAGTTTGCCCAACAAAATCTTATATAAAAGAGATCACTCTTGTGGAATATTTCATATGCTTCTTGAGATAATTTTAAAGATGGAAATTTCAAAATTAATGTTAATGATATATTCAAAAAAAGAAAGCTAAAGTCTTCATTCCTACAAAAAAAAAAAAATAGTTTCAGAGTGATGACTCCATTTACCCAACCCGAGACAAATATGAGTATCAATTCTTGTGAGTAAATTAGACAAAGAAGCAAACAACATTGTTTGGTGTTAAAAATTAGGTCAGAAAAGGCTGGGTGCAGTGGCTCATGCCTGTAATCTTAGCACTTTGAGAGGCCAAGGCGAGTGAATTCCCTGAGCTCAGGAGTTTGAGACCAGCCTAACCAACACAGTGAACCCCTGTCTCTGCTAAAATACAGAAGAAATAAGCTGGGCGTGGCAGCGTGCACCTGTAGTCCCAGCTACTTGGGAGGCTGAGGCAGGAGAATTGATTGAACCCTGGAGGCAGAGGTTGCACTGAGCTGAGATCGTGTCACTGCACTCCAGCCTCGGTGACAGAATGAGGCTCCATCTCTAAAATAAAAAAAAAAAATTAAAAAGTTTTAAAAATAGGCTAGAGAAAAAGTACGTTGCTTTTCTTCTGAAGTAAACTTAATTTTAAGAAAAAAATAGTCAGAAAGGTATTTTCATAAATGTTTGGAGCAATTACTATACCATCAGAATAAATATCTTGCCTCCTAGCAAGACTTCGTACATTAAGCATATCTATTCTAATAATTAAATCGCAGATTTATTTTATTTAAAAAAGTAGTCTCATTTTTTGCATTCATTTTTTACAATAAATCCTCACAGTTTTCTATAATATTACAATTACTAAAACATTGCCATATCTTGGTAAACTAGTCATCTGTATTATCACTTAGGAAAAGTGAAAACAAAAAAATCGTCGCTCGTAAATATTTACGAAATGGTGTATGGGAATAATTGTTTCGGTGATATAAAAATCCCAGTTGAGAAGCTAAAGAGGGAATTCACTAATTGAGTAACATAATATCTCCCGGAACTCAAGTTCAGGAATGCAGTTTATCCTCAAGACATGTTTGGAACCAAAATCTCAGGAACTCCAGGACGCTTGATCTCCCAGCCCTGCTCATCTGTGTGTGTCCTTTAATTCTCTGCAGGTGAGTTTCCTCTACTATCCCACCGCATGGTGAGAAAACGTGACTATCATGAGTGCCTGGATTCACTTGCGACCATTTGTTCTCTCTGAAGAGAATTTCATCTTTTATCTGTCTCAGCCATAGTCTTAAAGAAAATTGCTGATTAGTCCAGTCTGGGTTATATGTCCTCCCTCTCCCTGGGACCGACTCATCCATTGTAGCCAGGGGAAATTGTGCCAAGGAAGAAAAAAGGAGGCCAAGAATTGACCACTTTGAAAAAGGCAGGTTGTTTTTAGAGAAAAAGTGATAGGCAATTAGATTACTATCCAGGACAGTTATCTACTCTATTCTTGGCCTTAAACGTGTTACAGGAGGAAATAAAGAGTAGCGGCCGGGCGCGGTGGCTCACGCCTGTAACTTTGGGAGGCCAAGGCGGGGGGATCACAAGGTCAGGAGATCCAGACCATCCTGGCCAACATGGTGAAACTCCGTCTCTACTACAAACACAAAAATGGCCGGGCGCGGTGGCTCAAGCCTGTAATCCCAGCACTTTGGGAGGCCGAGGCGGGTGGATCACGAGGTCAGGAGATCGAGACCATCCTGGCTAACACGGTGAAACCCCGTCTCTACTAAAAAATACAAAAAAACTAGCTGGGCGTGGTGGCAGGCGCCTGTAGTCCCAGCTACTCGGGAGGCTGAGGCAGGAGAATCACTTGAACCCGAGAGGCAGAGATTGCGGTAAGCCGAGATCGGGCCACTGCACTCCAGCCTGGTGACAGAGCACGACTCTGTCTCAAAAAAAAAAAAAAAAAAAAAGAGTAGCATACATTCTTTTTAATGAAGCTTGTAATCTGATGGGGAAAGAATAACATTTGTTTAGTATGATCAGAATCCACATCTAAACAATCAGATTTTTATAAAGGGTTTTAAAAATAAACTTTTATGCAATAATTACCTGATATTTTATAATATATAACAACCTCATTAGAATATTGAAATGGCAGATCTTACAATTTCCTTTATCAATAGTATTCAAGGAAATATGTACAGATTTTCTAACCATAACTTTCTAATTTTAAAGGAAACTGCATAAAGAAGTAATTAGCTGTCTAATAAAATTAAATGGCTCTGATATTTGTAGCTATTAAGTTGTAGATATGTGAAAAGATATTTCTTTGATGACCCTCGTATTAAATGTACTAAAGACTGAAGTAGTATGACCACTTATTAATCAATTTCTTAGCCAATGACATACAAATTTAACATTATACAACCTTTGATATTTTCTTTGGTTTTGAGTAACTCTTACACAATCTTACTTTGTATTTAACCTCGACTCCAATCCAGAGCATGATAACTATCCTGAGAAAAAAAGAAAAGCAGCTGAAAATAAATTATAACATTTCTATCCTGAAACTGGACCTTCCTCTTATAGAATGGAAGTGTCTGAAGTAGTTTGGAGTAAACTCATATATATTCTCCATATACAGAACTGGTATCTTAACACAATGAGATGTAAACATACAAAGAAAGCTAGTTTTATCATAGTACACTGGAAATAGCTTGACAGTTGGATCTTTTTCTTCTATTAACCTCAGTGTCTGGCGTAAGTGTTGCTCATTATTTGTTCCATAAATGATTTCTGAATTTCTAAAAAATTGGCAAGCATACACTCAATGAACTTCAATAATCTCTATTGATGATTGTGCGAAATACCACCTTTGTTACCAATTGGTTCCATATTTGCTTTTCTTCTTTTTTAGTGTAAAAGTATCAAGAAGGTGTTATCAGGTATGAGGCAAAAAGACCAAGATTAACCTAGATTTTCTGAGTAAATGCATAGCCCTGCAAATCAGAAATTTATGCTAGGGAAAGGACACATTATAAAGACACTTTAAAAGCATTGATTATGGATAGTCAAAAATGTTTAGAAGCAGGGAAATACTAGTAGGTTTACATGGCTGGCAAATTGGATGGTAAAGTAACACTTAAACTGTGATTTGTGTATACTTTATTAAAAATCTCCAGAAAAAGTTTTAGTACCTTTATCTACCAAATAAATGAACTGGATTATTTTTTGTTGATACACTGAAATTTGGTGAGGTACTTTAGAATTAATGGCTGTTTCATCAGTCACCTATGGTAACATAATACTTTGTATTTTCTAAAATTTTCTTCCATAAATGTTGAAACTTTATTTTTAAGAATCAGAATTTCCAAGTTATAGTAAATAAGAACCATAAACCAATCTCCAGCTTACCAACACTGAATTGTTCAATTTCAAATTGATTTATATTCAGTTTTCCACTATCAGCGAACTAATATTGAATTAACGAATGGCTTGATACTTATGCCCACTAAATATAAAAATGTGATTATGATCTTAATTATTATAAACCAGTATTCTGTGAAGCATAGCAGAAGACATAACCTAACCCCACTTAAAGAGCACTATGTTGTAACTTTACTGAAGTATCAAGAAATTAATCATTTTATTAAATCAAACCTTTCTGTTTCCCAAAGAGATAACAATCATTTACAATTAATAAAGTTGAAAAAGTAGGCAAATCCATTTTTCAGAGCCTGATATTCTAGTAATAAGCCAGTGATAATTTAATGAAGTTCTAGTGATGAAATACGTTGAAGTTATTGGGGGACTTTACAGGTACAATTGCAAGCTGGCAACATAAGAAGAGCAAAGGAAACAATCCTCCCTTGTAACTACATCTGTTGCTAAATCTTCTTTGTTTCACTTTTAGAAAAACCAAAAAATCCCTTCCTCAATATTTTTGTTCATATTGTAATCTAGGCCATGATAATCTTTTAGTTTAAATATTAAGCAGCCTATCAGCAAAGTGAACCTTTGTGGTCAGCCCATCAAAGCAATTTTCAGGGTTATTGTAGAAAAACCTCAAATAATACATGATAAGAGTATATGTCACATTAGACACTATGGCAAGCCAAAGTTCAGATTCATGAAATTTAGTGAGAGTAGTGATACCAGCAGACCCCATTTCTATCTTAAGCATTTACTGTCACTGGTAATACTGGTGATAAAATTCAATACCCTTATTATAGCACAGAGGGAGAGAGCCAGACTCTGACATTAGGCTTCCTGGGTTAAAATTATGGCACCTTCACATATTAACTGGTAAACTTGGGGAATCAGTTACCCTCTCAGTTACTCAGTTTCTTAATTGGAGTTATATTATACACTTAATATAACTTTATTAGATTAAATAAGTTAATCCATGGAAGGCACTTAGAACAGTGCCAGCCATATGATAGGTGCTAAGTAATGAAATATTCAATAAAATAATAAGTTATTTTCCTCTAAATTATTCATATTTGTTCTACTTTAATTTCTATAAAATAGTTGTAAAATTATTGGCTCATATGACCATTAATAATCAGTAGTAAGTATTTTAATTTGGAGTTTACATAGCCAGTATTTTATCTGTATTTTTACACATTTTTGAATTTTAACAAAATGAAATTATAATAATGACTCTGACTCACCCCTACAGAAGTGTAATTTCTTGAACTTTTATGTAAATCCAGTTGTCACCTACATTTGAATATCAGTATTCCTTACAATTTTGGGGGGTGATTCTTTACTTATTATTTCATTTATTCATTGCCAAGTTATAAACCTCAAAACCTGATGGTTCAAAACAACAATTTATTATTTCTTATGTTTTCATTTGGGTTGGCAATCTCTCCTGCTAGTCTTTTCTTGAACATTTATGAAGCTGCAGTCATCTGACAGCTCAACTGTGGTGGGAGGATCCCAGATGGCCTCACTCACATGTCTAGTGCTGCAGGTGTAATTGCTGAAGTTGCTCGAGACTAGCAGGTTTTCTCTTTCCCTGCTCTCTCTCTTTTTTTCTTTTATCAGCCAGGTTCTTTTTTCTATGTGGCCTCTCATCTTCTCAAGGCAGTTTCAGTCACTTCTACACATGTATTCATTAAAACAAGTCACAAGGCCAACCCAAATTCAAGAGAAGGGGAAATAGGCCCTACCTCTTAATAACAATGGTAAAGTCCTATTAGGAAGGAGCATGGGATGGTTATTACTGCCATTTTCAAAACAATCTATCACAGTCTGCCTGTTGTGCAAAGCAATTTGCATCCAATCCGTTTGCAAAATACACTCTTTTCCTTTAGTATACAGTCTCCGGTCACTTTTTATCCAATTATGGCATTGACCTCCATGGTTAGACTCTTGTGTTCTGAATCAGGTCTGAATGAGGATGAACATCCTCAGGTAGCATTCCTCCCTGTGGCTCCTCTTGATCGAGAGACTTGTGAATTTAAAAGACAAGTTATCTGCCTCTCACGCACCAAACATACAATGAGAAACAAAAAGAATGTAAGCTCAATAACACTGAATTCTAAAGAAGATGTAATAAAAAGCATCGAGTAACCACTAGTTCGTAGCAATTCTCACCTCCAGACAGGCACATGTTTTCAGGTTTCTCTATTCCAAAAGCAACAGTTTACTTCCTCCAATCAAGGAAGGCTTTTTCAGCCACCAGGGCCCTACACTTGCAGATCCCTCTGCCTAAAGAATTCCTCCTGAAGGGCTTCATGTGAATGGCCCTTATCATTCTAGTCTTAGGTCAAATGTTACCTTTGCTTAGAGGCTGACGCTGAACCCTAACTAGAATTGATCTCCCCTTCTCATATTTCCTTCATGGAACTTACCACATTCTATAATAGCTATCTTCTATGTTGATTTATTCACTTGTATATGAATGCTTCTTTCCAATATAATACAGACTCACAAGGGCATAGACTTTGTTTCTTTTTGATTCATGTATTCTTCCCCAGGCTTAACACAGAGCCTAGCACTTGACGGATGATCAATAAATATCTGCTAAATAAATGAATGAATGAGCTCTTATAGCCACCCTGTAAAACAGATGCTTCCATTTTAAATGTGAAGAAATGGAATGAAGCCCAAACAGGTAAGTAACTTGCCAAAGGTCACACATGTCTAGTCAAGAGCAGAACGCAGATTCATCCCAGCAATCATGTTACTCTCACAGTTTCCCTTTCTTTATAAATAGAAAAAAAGCACATGTCCTTCAGAAGGTTGACATTGTTTCAGAATCTCTTCTTGCATCACTTCACCATTTCATGTAACTTCAGGTCATATTATATCAGACAACTCAAGAAGAATGCCAGTGACTTTCACCTTGTCTTCTTTTCTGTTTATAACTTTTGCAGACACCATGTATTCTTTAATAAGTAAGCAAATGAAAACTGGCAGATGAACCCACCCCATGATGAGGAAAAGGAGTGAACACATGTTCTCTGCCTAACTTCCAATGGATCAGAGTCAGTTCATGTTGCCCTCTTGGAAAGAGTATTTTTATTATTTCTGTTTATCCTTAGAGAATGTTTATTCATTTATGTGACATCTCTATTTTGATTTCCCAGCATATGTGGCCACAAGGTATAAAGAATAAGAACAATTTTAAATGTAAAAACAAAATGTTATATTAGTTTCTCCTTACAGGGGCATTACTGTTTAAAAACTCAATACTGAAATGTTATTTATTAGTACAATTCAAGATTTTTTTTTTTTTTTTTTTTTTTTTTTTTTTTTTGAGACAGAGTCTTGCTGTGTCGCCCAGGCTGGAGTGCAGTGGCACTATCTCGGCTCACGGCAACCTCTGCCTCCCAGGATCAAGTGATTCTCCTGCCTCAGCCTCCCAAGTATCTTGGACTACAGGCACCTGCCACCACGTCCAGCTAATTTTTCTTGTATTTTTAGTAGAGACCGGGTTTCAGTATGTTGGCCAGGCTAGTCTTGAACTCCTGACTTTGTGATCCACCCACCTCAGCCTCCCAACGTACTGGGATTACAGGCGTGACCCACCGCACCCAGCCAAAAAGTAGTTTAAAAACTAAAATTCTATCTTTCCAGGATTATCTGTTCATGTGAGGCAAATAACCTTACTTAAACACACACACACACACACACACACACACACACAGACATGCACACACTCCTATAGATGCATAGGAGAATCCAAATATATTCCAATATATTCTAATAATTAATAACTATGAATGAGTACCTACTATTATACCAGCACTAATCTTGGTGATTCTTATTGTTTACTTAACCTTGAAACAAATCCCCCAGATAGATATTTGCAGTCCTGTTTCACAAATGAGGACTCTGTGTCTTAAGGGCTGATAAATAGTAGCTATTCCAACCCAGTTTTGTATTTTTCTGTTGTATACGTATACCAGCTTCAGTATAGGAGATTAAACCTTTGTTCTTTGCAATGTGTTTGTTTTTTTCTCCTCCTCTTCCTACTCCTTCCTTCCTCTTCATTGTCCTCCACCTCTTCCTTCTTCTTATTCACTTTATTTTTTCGTTCTTTGTTTTTTTTGTCTCCCTGAAGAAAGTAGCGACAAAGTCCACTCTCCTTAAACCATGCTAAACATGCTTACCCTAAAGGTAATTTTTAATTATATAACAAAGTCATCCATATAACTATATGGATAGTTACAAAGCTGTAACTATCCATAGCTAAACTTCCATTAGGTCACTGAAACACCAAACATATAATTTAACAGAAATAACAGATCTTATTGTTTTATTTAATCTAAATAATCTAAATACTGGAAGAATTTTCACCATTGATAAAAACTGCATAGTACCAGATAGGATGGTTTTAGCAGAAATTCACAGAATCACCAACTTAAATTGCTTTTTTAAATGAAAGGAAATATCTTATTACATACCAGAATGTCCACAGGATGGTTTTTAATGGAGCTATAGGTATTATACAATCAGCTGCTCAAAGATGTTACTAAGAAACATTGGAAGATTATTTTACTTTGACTTTAATTGAATGTTATAATTTAGTTTGAGTAATTTCTATGTGATATAAGGGACCACACATTTAGGAAGGATATACATTCTTAGCTATATCACTGAGTACTTGTATGACATTGAGAAATTTGCATAAACTTTCTATCTATTACTTTCTTCATCTCTAAAAACTAACAGTACCCATTATATTAGTCATTCTCACACAGCTATGAAGAAATATCTGAGGCTGGGTAATTTGTAAAGAAAGGAGGTTTCATTGACTCATAGTTCCACAAGGCAGGGGAGGCCTTGCAAAACTTACAATCATGGTGGCAGGGGAAGCAAATACATCCTTCTTCACATGGCGGCAGGAGAGAGATGAGTGCCAGCAGGGAAAATGGCAGATGCTTATAATACCATCAGATCTGTGAGACTCACTCTTTGTCATGAGTACAGCATGGAAGTAACTGCCCCCATGATTCATTTACTTTTCACTGGGTCCCTCCCACAACATATGGGTATTACAGGAACTACAATTCAAGATGAGATTTGGGTGGGGACACATACAAACCATATTGCCTACCTTAGAGATTATTATGAGTAATTTATAAGATGATTCATAAGGAGTATTTATCACAGTTTCTGGGAAATTATCTACAAAAAATAGATGAGAATTATTGTCATAATGACTACCAATTCAGTTTCTAAAAACAACTTTGTTGCTGTATATTTTACACACATAAAATTTACCCATCTCAAATGATTCCATGATTTTAATAACAACATTGAGTGAGTGCAACAATCATCATAATTTATTCAGTTTTAACATTTTTATCTGAAAGTTTTTATTCACTTAAATAATCTATAAAATAAAAATGATTGCCAATATTGAATAAAATTTAATGGGTATGTATGTTTATATATAATTAAATCAATAGATAGAAACACATAAATATTACCCAGTACATAGAAATAATTAGGTAAAGTTTAGTCTTACTCTATTTAAATTGAATTTGTGGAACAATCACTAATTTCTTCAATAATTTAGGAATTAATATTTCTTTATTTCATAGCATTATAAATGTAATTTTCACACATATATTGAAATTGTGTGTGAGTGTGTGTGCATTTGTATGTATTTGCAGCAACAGTAACCAACATTTGTTTTCAAAGTGAATTAATATATTTCACATAGAGGATGCCAGGCTTTGACTCTTTACATGGCAGACAAGCCTCAAAATTATTATTTTCCCTTGCTCACCTGTATGTCCTTATCTACTGACAGTCAAAAACATAAAGAATTCTGAGAAGTAGGAATAGAAATAGAGAAGAAATTTACATCTTAAGTTAAATACACACATGCATTATACATTATATATTATGATCATATTAATATATGCAGTATTATATATATTATATGTGTGTATATATTTATATATAGCCATTATTTGGAAAATTAAGAAAAAACCTGGACAAGTATTCATTCAGGACCCCAAATTTACAAAATCCTCTTTAAAGTACAGCTGTTTACTCTGTTTTTCAAGGTTAATAATTCTTACTATTTTATGAGACATGATTGATCTTTGATATCATTATTATTGGCACAAAAACATTGAAGAAAATATATCAAGTGTCTTGTTTCCAGTAAATAATACAACATTAAGTTCTGAAAAATATTAAATATAATAGTAAAACAAGTGGACATTTAACACACATCACTTTTTTTTTCCACCAGACAACATTAGAATACAAGTTTACTTTCTATTTAAAGTTTTCTTTGAGTTCCTTCACTTTATTTTAAATCTCCTCTGGTGCTATGGTCAGAGTCACTGGTCATATTTCAGATTATCTTGCTCTAGCAAAGATTCTAATTATAACTTCCAATATGTAAAGTAAATACTAATTACATGCTAAGGGCCAAGTTCTGCCCTTGAATTTAAACAAAGAATTTACAGTTACTTTAATTAAATCTGAACATCTAACAGATTTATTACCAAAAAATTTTAATGTAGAGGACCATACACACACAAAATGATATAATTGTCTAGGGAAATAAAACACTTAGCTAAGTACAATTTGAACTAAGCCATAGATGTCACCAAAAACTATTCCATGACCATCTTTCTATTTTACACTGAGCTCTCAAAGGCAAATGGAATTTATTATAGAGGTCAAAATATCATAAATATCAACATTTTTTGTTTCGGAAATATTTTCCTTTTTTTTTTTTTTTTTTTTTTTTTTTACTATCTTGAGATTCCTTCAGAATTCCTTGAGTAAGAGATGAATCCCATGAAGAGAAAGGGTAGAAAGATTTTACCAAGGGAAACTGGTCTCTTCATTGGAAATTTTAGCCAACTATATTTTGGGGGAGATGTAACAATAAGTATCTTGCAATTCTAGCAAATAAAGTTTAAGTAACTGCCTGTTGATAGTCATCTCCTGGAAATAAATTTATGTAAGAAAACAGGTTTTTGGTTTTTGTCATTCATGTATACAAAAGTTTCACATAGAATGCAAGATTCTCTCTTTTTCCCACAAAATTTAGTTTGAAAAGAGAATGAGATTCAAGAGAAGTAAAAACATAAGCATACACAAAAACATGTATACTAATGCTGATAGTGGCATTAATCACAATAGCCAAAATGTGGAAAGAACCCAAATGTTTATCAACCGATGAATGAATGAACAAATGTGGCTTATCCGTAGAATGGAATGTTATTTGGCCATGGAAAGGAATGAAGTACTAATACATGCTGTCTTGAAAACATTAAGTAAAAGACCTCTTTCAAAAGACCACATATAGGATTGCATTAATATGAATGTTGAGAATAGAGAATCTACAGAGGCAGAAAGTAGAAAGGAGGCTAGTTGTTGTTTAGGGTTGGTGAATGAGGATGGGCAGTAGGGGCTGGGATTTCTTTTTAAGCTAACAAAAATAAATTTGACTGTGGTGGTGATCACACATATCGGTGAATATACTAAAAACCATTAAATTAACTTTAAACAGATGAATTGCATGTTATATGAATAATATCTCAATAGAGCTGTTAAAAATGTTTTTAAAAATAAGAAAAAAGAAAGTTACATAACAGCAGTATAATCCAAGTCTGATTTATAGGAATGTCTCAGAGGATTGAATGAATGTTGCACCAGAGATTGTGTGTGTGTGTGTGACTGTGTGTGTGCACGTGTGTGCGTGCACACACACATGTGTTTAATTTAGCTGTTGTTTTCCAGAAGTCCAATACTTTGATTTGCTGTTATTAATATAGAGTTTCATTTTATAGCCCTTTATTTTTAGACTACAATCCATTGAAAAATGACTTTGATGTTGAATTACATTAAAATGGCCTAAAATTGCTTTTTATCTATAAATATTATTTGTCAACATGTTCTGCATTCCGTGTAATAAATTATCAGAATCTGATGCTCTGATCAGTTAGACTACACCATGCTATTTAAAGCTTGAAGCACAATTTTTTTTTAATTTAGTATAATTTTAAACATCACAAAAATAGTTCTCTTGCAGCTCCCCTGCTGTGTCTCAGATTGTTGCCAAAGTTTTTTGTAATATGTTATCACTAGAGTAACATCCTTCTATAAATATTGCATCCTTGATTCTAATGTCACCCAAAATAGCAATGTGGTATAAAGAATACATAAAAAGGAAATGTAAAGAGAGAACTGTGATTTAATTTTATTTTTCTTTATTTTGTAGTCATTACTGCTTCCATATCATCATGCTTTCTCACTTATCTGCATATTTTCCAAATATGAAAGTCTCCTTTGGGTCTCAGGATATTTTTTTTTCAAGCCCAGAAAAATTTTCCATATAACATTAAGCTCAGCTGAATGACTGATAGATGAAAAGAAAGGCATTGAACTTTGTGGAGTACTTTGTAAAAAAACTCACTAACCAAGTCTCAACTGCTTTCAGAGTTCTCATTTCAATGACCCATAATATGAAGTAATTTCTCCACTGTGTAAGTTTTAAAGAGAGAAATAAAAATGTTGTGGGTATAGTCTGAATCTTGACATGAATTCTAAAATGAATGGAGTTGACATAGTTTGCTTTAGTTTTTATTTACTCTGAAATGTTGATCTTTTATGTATTATGAGGAAAATTTCTTCCATATGTGACTAATTGTCAATTGTATTTCATTCATCAAACTATATTTGAAAGAGTCTTGAGGTTATAAATCAAATAGCTTTTGAAATAGACTTTGTAAATTGTTTTACAATTAGCTATTAAAATATTGTTTTTGAAAAAGAGGAAGTCATTATTCCAAGCCAAGAGTAACAAAAGACCCAGAAGACTCAAGTTATACTTTAAATATTAAGCCCCAAATGCTCAGTAATTCCTACATCTAATAAAACAAATTTGAGCATCTCATTCTAAGTCTGCCTGTATATGGAACAGATCTAAGCACATGTGGCTATGGTAGCTGTCAACTTTCGTATGACAAGAAGAGTTCCACAGTGACAAAAGGCTGACTTCTAATTCCAAGAAAATAACCCACTCTTTGTATCAGCTTGATTATGGCGGATACATAGGCCAAAAATATTGGGAGATTTTTATAGACCCCAACACCTCATCAGCAAAATTAACTGAAATAATACATACAGAAATTAATTCTTAAGTGACACCATTATTCATTTGTTACCTGGTGTATTGCCTATGTAACATGGCTGAATTTCTAGCCCACCTTAACTCTGCTTATCTTTAAAAACAGGATGCTTCCTATAAAATGTTCCCTTTGTAAAATCCAACCAGCTGAGATTGGTTAGAACAAAGATAGCCAACCAAAGGACTGCAAAAAGACTTCAGACTTGTCAAAGATCAGATGGCTGTAGATGTGTGGTATTATTTCTGAGGACTCTGTTCTGTTCCATTGGTCTATAGCTCTGTTTTGGTACCAGTACCATGCTGTTTTGGTTACTGTAGCCTTGTAGTATAGTTTGAAGTCAGGTAGCGTGACGCCTCCAGCTTTGTCCTTTTGACTCAGGATTGTCTTGGCAATGCGGGCTCTTTTTTGGTTCCCTATGAACTTTAAAGCAGTTTTTTCCAATTCTGTGAAGAAACTCATTGGTAGCTTGATGGGGATGGCATTGAATCTATAAATAACCTTGGGCAGTATGGCCATTTTCACGATATTGATTCTTCCTATCCATGAGCATGGTATGTGCTTCCATTTGTTTGTGTCCTCTTTGATTTCACTGAGCAGTGGTTTGTAGTTCTCCTTGAAGAGGTCCTTTACATCTCTTGTAAGCTGGATTCCTAGGTATTTTATTCTCTTTGAAGCAATTGTGAATGGAAGTTCATTCCTGATTTGGCTCTCTGCTTGTCTGTTACTGGTGTATAAGAATGCTTGTGATTTTTGCACATTAATTTTGTATCCTGAGACTTTGCTGAAGTTGCTTATCAGCTTAAGGAGATTTTGGGCTGAGACGATGGGGTTTTCTAAATATACAATCATGTCATCTGCAAACAGGGACAATTTGACTTCTTCTTTTCCTAACTGGATACCCTTGATTTCTTTCTCTTGCCTGATTGCCCTAGCCAGAACTTCCAACACTATGTTGAATAGGAGTGGTGAGAGAGGGCATCCCTGTCTTGTGCCAGTTTTCAAAGGGAATGTTTCCAGTTTTTGCCCATTCGGAATGATATTAGCTGTGGGTTTGTCATAAATAGCTCTTATTATTTTGAGGTACGTTCCATCAATACCGAATGTATTGAGCGTTTTTAGCATGAAGGGCTGTTGAATTTTGTCAAAAGCCTTTTCTGCATCTATTGAGATAATCATGTGGTTCTTGTCTTTGGTTCTGTTTATATGCTGGATTACATTTATTGATTTGCGAATGTTGAACCAGCCTTGCATCCCAGGGATGAAGCCCACTTGATCATGGTGGATAAGCTTTTTGATGTGCTGCTGAATCCGGTTTGCCAGTATTTTATTGAGAATTTTTGCGTCGATGTTCATCAGGGATATTGGTCTAAAATTCTCTTTTTTTGTTGTGTCTCTGCCAGGCTTTGGTATCAGGATGATTTTGGCCTCATAAAATGAGTTAGGGAGGATTCCCTCTTTTTCTATTGATTGGAATAGTTTCAGAAGGAATGGTACCAGCTCCTCCTTGTACCTCTGGTAGAATTCAGCTGTTAATCCATCTGGTCCTGGACTTTTTTTGGTGTGTAGGCTATTAATTGTTGCCTGAATTTCATAGCCTGCTATTGGTCTATTCAGGGATTCAACTTCTTCCTGGTTTAGCTGAAACTGGATCCTTTCCTTACCCCTTATACGAAGATTAATTCAAGATGGATTAGAGACTTAAATGTTAGACCTAGTACCATAAAAACCCTAGAAGAAAATCTAGGTAGTGCCATTCAGGACATAGGCATGGGCAAGGACTTCATGTCTAAAACACCAAAAGCAATGGCAGCAAAAGCCAAAATTGACAAATGGGATCTAATTAAACAAAAGAGCTTCTGCACAGCAAAAGAAACTACCATCAGAGTGAACAGGCAACCTACAGAATGGGAGAAAATTTTTGCAACCTACTCATCTGACAAAGGGCTAATATCCAGAATCTACAAAGAACTCAAACAAATATACAAGAAAAAAACAAACAACCCCATCAAAAAGTGGGCAAAGGATATGAACAGACATTTCTCAAAAGAAGACATTCATACAGCCAACAGACACATGAAAAAATGCTCATCATCACTCGCCATCAGAGAAATGCAAATCAAAACCACAATGAGATACCACCTCACACCAGTTAGAATGGCAATCATTAAGAAGTCAGGAAACAACAGGTGTTGGAGAGGATGTGGAGAAATAGGAACACTTTTACACTGTTGGTGGGATTGTAAACTAGTTCAACCATTATGGAAAACAGTATGGCAATTCCTCAAGGATCTAGAACTACATGTACCATATGACCCAGCCATCCCACTACTGGGTATATACCCAAAGGATTATAAATCATGCTGCTATAAAGACACATGCACACGTATGTTTATTGCGGCACTATTCACAATAGCAAAGACTTGGAATCAACCCAAATGTCCATCTGTGACAGACTGGATTAAGAAAATGTGGCACATATACACCATGGAATACTATGCAGCCATAAAAAAGGATGAGTTTGCGTCCTTTGTAGGGACATGGATGCAGCTGGAAACCATCATTCTTAGCAAACTATCACAAGAAGAGAAAACCAAACACCGCATGTTCTCACTCATAGGTGGGAACTGAACAATGAGGAAACTTGGACTCGGGAAGGGGAACATCACACATTGGGGCCTATCATGGGGAGGGGGGAGGGGGGAGGAATTGCACTGGGGAGTTATACATGATATAAATGATGAATTGATGGGTGCTGACGAGTTGATGGGTGCAGCACACCAACATGGCATAAGTATACATATGTAACAAACCTGCACATTATGCACATGTACCCTAGAACTTAAAGTATACATAAAAAAAAAAAAGACTTCAGACTTCATTACAATCTCTTTTCCATGCTAAATGAAAGTCTTGCCAGTGCTGCGTTGACAATCACTATGATAATGACTGAAAGAAGTCATAAAAGGACAGAAAGGTGGCACTACTGGCTTTGGAAAGTTCACTGCCTGTCCCAGGAAACACATAAATATTCCTCCCCTCACTTCTAAGGTCCATCCCCTTCATTAGAGAAACCCTATATTTTAAATTCCTCCCCCTTGGTTTGCCAGCCATGTTACTGCTTTCAGTTCCATGACCATCACATAAAGCCTGTACTACTTGATGCTCATTTTTGGTTTTGCATTTTGGCTTCATGTCATGGAAAAGGAAATACCCTATTTAGCCGGATCAGCTTTGTTGGTAATAAATTTATAACATTAGATTGAATCCTATGATGAATTGTATGCTGTTTGAAGCTCTATACCACCACACTTCTAAACCTTGTGAAACAAAACAACGAAAGAATGGCAATAATTAAAATGTAGGGATTGAAGCCATGGAGACAGGGGAGAATTAAGGGAGAGATAGGGCAGTGTTCAAAGCAAGTTTGTGATTTCAATTAAACTCAACTGTAGGCATAGAAATAATCTAGAATCACAAAGTTATAGATATATTACCCACTGGTGAATATCTGAGAATTAATAGCTTACCCATGAAAAGTAAAGAAGAATGTTTCTTGATTATGGATATAATTCATCTCTGAAGGATCAAATCTAATCTTACACATAAAAGCAGCAAATCTAGTTTCCTATATTTGCTCATACCACATTCTACTTTCTTGCTCAAATCATTATCCCCATACATCTTAAGAGTCTTAAATCTCATGACCTTAAAGTAGGGTTTTCTTTTCTTTTTCTTTTTGTCTTTTTTTGTTTTTTGTTTTTGGTTAGTTGGTTTGTTCTTTCTTTTGGGACCTAGACGTTTTATATCTTCTACCATCTACTAACTTTAGCTACCTGGAACTCTCATCTCTAAATATCCCTTAGTTCCAGTAACAGATATTTCCTCTGCATTTCCGCATTCCACAGAACCTACACTAGAGAGGCACCCTGGCACCCCCTTGTGAGCATGGAATTGAACATGATTTCTAAAATCTACCATGACTTTCCCATGTTAATATCAATATCTCAAGGCTTAACTTAATTCCAATAGCTACCACCAACATTTACTTCCAGAATAATTAAATAAATGTCTAAAGTATGGGGAAAATACTAATGCTTTTTGTATTCGTCCATTTTCATGCTACTGATAACGCCTTACCCAAGACTGGATAATTTACAAAAGAAAGAGGTTTAATGGAGAACTCACAGTTCCATGTGGCTGGGAAAGCCTCACAATATGGTGGAAGGCAACGAGCAACAAGTCACATCTTATGTGGATAGTGGCAGGCAAAGAGAGAGAGCTTGTGCAGAGAAACTCTTGTTTTTAAAACCATCAGCTCTTGTGAAACTTATTCACTATCACAAGAACAGCACAGGAAAGGCCTGCCTCATGATTCAACGACATCTCACTAGGTTTCTTCCATAACCTGTGGGAACTGTGGAAAGTACAATTCAAGATGAGATTTGGGTGGGGACACAGCCAAGTCATATCACTATTAAAATTATGTTTAAGTTTTCTTGCATGTTTTTGAAAAGTGATACTTCACAAAATTAGTTTGTATTTAGGGAAACTACATCTTCCAGAGTTACTGTTTAGAGATGTGAAAATGTGGAAATTGCAAAATATGAATCATGGAAATTTAAGATATACATTTTTTGGACATAACTTTTTTTTTCTCCACATTATATGCAGTAATTGTATCTTATCCCATTTCCCCCAAATCCTGAGGCAAAAATCATATACTTTTATGGGGAATTTGTAACCTCAGAGAAACAAAGGTGGAAGAAAAGGGAAATGAAGAAAAACAAATACAAAATGAAACATCAAGAAGCTGACCACAGCTTCCACCGAAAGCACAGTTGGCTGCTACATTACGCTTATGTCTACAGTAAGGTGGTATGGAAAAGCTGCTGATTCTCATAATTCTCTGTTAGGCAAGAAAGAAGGAGCATGTATTTAACCCACCTTTCTATTGCTAGTCTTTCACTGATGAAAGTTATCACTGAGTGTTAACTCACCACACTCTTCCATTATGTTACCTGGCTTCTTTGAGCTGTGGAGGCAACATCCACTGAGAACCACAGTACCATTTTCTCTGATGTGAGTCTTACTTCTGCAAGATGTCCCAGCAAGTGGCCATGAGCCAGAAACCCTACTAGCCTAACTGAAGATCGAAATTTCGAAGTAATAGTAAAGTATTGTGGCTAAAGGCAAGACAGTATGAAGTCATGATTTGAGAGACCTACAGCAGCTGCTGAAGCATGCCCAATAGACTGAGCAGGTGAGATATGGTCTCCTCAATGAAGATAATCATGCTTTTCAATGAACTTCTCTAACAAAGATCAACAAATACCAATACCTCTTCTCTATATACTACAAGAAAGTGGTTTTTCCTAAGTAAACTTCCTAGAAAGCCATCAGTAGAACTATGCAGAAAAACATTGCAAAAAATATGAGATTCATAGAGATCTTTTAGGAAAAATATTGGAAACAAAATATAAGGAATAAAAATATTTACATAAATTATATTCTTTAAATGAAAACAAGAAAAAGCTCAAATCATCAACTCATGTTTAGAATGTAAGAAAGTAGAAAAAGAAAAAACTAAACCTAGCAGAAGGAAGAAAAATATAAAGAATAGAAAAAATAAAGAGTAAAAAATAAAAAAAAAATAAAGAATAGAGCAGAGATTCTTAAAAATAGAGAGTAGAAAAACAATAGAGAAAAATCAATGAACCCAAAAGTTGGTTCTTTAAAATGATTAACAAAACTGATGAACCTTTAACTAGATGAACTGCAAAAAAAGATAGAGATACAAACTGGTAAAATAAGAAATTAAACTGTGGGTGGAGCATTGCTATTGACTCTACAGAGCACTATGAAAAATTGTACAATTTGTATAGTACAAACTATATCCAAATTGGATAACTTGAATGAAATAAATTTCTAGGAAAACAAAACTTGTGAATATTAAATTATGAAGTAATAGAAAATCTATTTAGAATTATGACTAGCAAAGAGATTAAGTCAGTAATCAAAAATCTCTCAACAAAGAAAAGTCTTGATGTAACAGCTTCACAAGCAAATTATACCAACTATTTTAAAAACTAACACAAATTCTTCTCAAACTTTTCCAAAAAAAATTAAGAGAAAGAAATACTTCTTAAGTAATTCTATGAGGCTAGCACTACCCTGATACCAAAGCCAGAAAAAAGATATTATAAGCAAAGGAAACTACAGACCAGTATCTATTAAGTACACTGATGCAAAAAAATCCTCATTAAAATACTAGCAAACCGAATTCAGCATATGCTGAAACTTAAGAAAACTTAAACATAATATTAATAGTGATATGACTTGGCTGTGTCCCCACCCAAATCTCATCTTGAATTGTACTTTCCACAGTTCCCACAGGTTATGGGAGAAACCTGGTGAGATGTAATTGAATCATGAGGCAGGCCTTTCCTGTGCTGTTCTTGTGATAGTGAATAAGTTTCACAAGAGCTGATGGTTTTAAAAACAAGAGTTTCTCTGCACAAGCTCTCTCTCTTTGCCTGCCACTATCCACATAAGATGTGACTTGTTGCTCGTTGCCTTCCACCATATTGTGAGGCTTTCCCAGCCACATGGAACTGTGAGTTCTCCATTAAACCTCTTTCTTTTGTAAATTATCCAGTCTTGGGTAAGGTGTTATCAGTAGCATGAAAATGGACGAATACAAAAAGCATTAGTATTTTCCCCATACTTTAGACATTTATTTAATTATTCTGGAAGTAAATGTTGGTGGTAGCTATTGGAATTAAATTAAGCCTTGAGATATTGATATTAACATGGGAAAGTCATGGTAGATTTTAGAAATCATGTTCAATTCCATGCTCACAAGGGGGTGCCAGGGTGCCTCTCTAGTGTAGGTTCTGTGGAATGCGGAAATGCAGAGGAAATATCAGCATATATATATATATATATGGAGAGAGAGAGACAGGATGGTTCAATATATACATATTGATCAATATAATACATAATGTTTACAAAAGGAAGAAAAAAGTCATGAGTATATTAATTGTGGTAAAAGAAGAATTTGAAAAATTCAACTATCTTCCATGATAAAAAACACTCAGCAAAGTAGGAATAGAAGAAAACTATCTCATAGTTTATAAACTATGAGAATAAAAGGCATGTACGAAAAATACACAGTGAATAACATAACGGTGAAAGACTGTAAGCTTTTCCTCAAAGAAAAAAAAAAAGCAAGAATGCCCACTTTCATCATTCTTATTCAACATAGTATTGGAAGTTCTAGGCAAAGCAGTTAGGTAAGAAAAAGAAATAAAACTATCCCAAATTTAAAAGACAGTAGTGAAAGTATCTCTGTTCACAGATGACATGATCCCATATGTTGAAAACCCTGAAGATTCCACAATAAAAACTGTTAGAACTAATAAGTGAATTCAGCAAAGTGGCAGGACATCAAATGAACTCATAAAGTAAGTTGCATTTCTATACACTAACACTAAACAATCTGAAAAAGCAAATATAAAAACAATTCAATTTACCATAGCATCAAAAAAAAAAAAAAAAAAAAAAAAAAAAAAAAAAAAAAAAAAAAAAAACCTAGAACTAACTTAACCAAGAAGTGAAATATTTTACAATTAAAACTACAAAACATTGCAGAAAGAAATTAAATACATAAGTTCATGGCAACATTTCTCATGTTCAAGGATTGGAAGACTTAATATTATTAAGCTATCCATATTATCTAAAGTAATCTACAAAATAATGTAATCCCTATCAAAATCCCAATGACTTTTTTTTGTAGAAATAGAAAAACCTATCCTAAAATTCACATGGAATCCCAAGGGACTCCAAATAGCTGAAACAGTCTTTAAAAAGAACAAGACTGGAGGGCTCATACTTCCTGATTTTAAAATTTAACTGCAAAGTTAACCAAACTGTGGTACTGGCATAAAAATAAACATATATACCAGTGATACAGAACAAAACTGTGGTACAAGCATAAACACAGAAATACCAATGAAATAGAATAGAAAGCATACAAATAAATGCTTACATATATGGTCAAATGATTTTTGACAAGAGTGACAAGATCATTCAATGGAGAAAGGAGAGATATTTCAACATATGGTGGTTAGAAAACTGGACTGCCACATGTAAAATAAGTTAGACTCTTACCTAACATCATATACAAAAAATAACTCAAACTGAATCAAAGATCTACCTTTAAGGCCTCAAACTATGCAACTCTTAGAAGAAGACGTAGGACAAAAACTTTAGAACACTGGATTTTGCAATGATTTATTAGAAGTGACACCAAAGTCACAGGCAACTAAACACAAAATAGACAACTTGAACTCCATAAAAACTTCAAAAATTTGTACACTAAAAGATAATGTCAACCGAATAAAAAAAAAAGCAACCCATGGAATAAGAGGAAATATTTGAAAAGGATATATCTGATAAGGGATTGATATCCAGAATATATAGAGAACACCTAAAACTCAACAAAAAAAGAACAACCTGATTCAAAAATGGAAAAAAGCTTGAATAGACCTTTCTCCAAAAAAGATACACAAATAACAAATAAGCACATGAAAAGATGCTCAACATCACTAATTATTAGAGCAATGCATATCAAAGCTTCAAAGAGATATCACCTCATATTCTTGATGACTACCATCAAAACAAACAAACAAACAAACAAAAACAGAAAATAACAAGGGTTACCAAAATGTGGAGAAACTGGAACCCTTGAGAACTGTTAGTGGGAATGTAAAGTCACTGTAGAAAACAATAGGGTCATTCCTCAAAATATTAAAAATAAAATTACTATATGATCCAGTGATTCCACTTCTAAGTACATACCCAAAATAATTGAAAGCAGGGACTTGAAGAGATATATGTAGACCCATATATTACAGTAGCTAAAATGTGAAAGTCGCCCCCAGGTATTTATTTAAAAATAAGTGGGCTGGGCGTGGTGGCTCATACCTGTAATACCAGCACTTCGGGAGACTGAGGCGGGTGGATCACAGGGTCAGGACGTTGAGACCATCCTGGCTAACATGGTGAAACCCTGTCTCTGCTAAAAATACAAAAAATTAGCCGGGTGTTGTGGTGGGCGCCTGTAGTCCCAGCTGCTCAGGAGGCTGAGGTAGGAGAATGGCAAGAACACGGGAGGTGGAGCTTGCAGTGAGCTGAGATCACGCGATTGCACTTCCGCCTGGGCAACAGAGTGAGACTCTGTCTCAAAAAAAAAAAAAAAAAAGGAAGAGTGTATATACAAAATGTGGTATATACATTATACAATGGAATATAATTCTAAAATTTAAAAAAGAAAGAACATTTTGATATGCTATTACATGGATAAAACTTAAGGCCATTGTGCTAAGTGAAATAAGCTAGTCAGAAAAAGACACATACTGTGTGATTTTATTTACATGATGTACGTACAGTCATTAAAATTATAAAGACAGAAAGTAGAATGATGATTGCCAGGGGCTGAGAGGAGAGGAAAATGAGTTATTATAGGTATAGAGTTTCAGTTTTACCAGATGAAAAGGGTTATGGAGAAGAATGGTAGTGCTGATTGCACAACATTACGAATGTACTTAATACCACCGAACTGTACATTTAACAATAGTTAAGATGTTAAATTTTATGTTACGTGTGTTTTACTACAATAAAAAAATTAAAAACAACATAAGTTAGAGGTTCTCAGGGCAGAGAGTGGAGCAGAAGTGGACTACAAAAAGGCACAGTGATCGATGTGTTCTAGATCTTTATTTTGATGGCACTTACAAACTATGTGTGTTTGTCAAATTGTGCATTAAAAAGAGTGAATTTACACTTTTTTTCTGAGAAATCCACCGCAAAAGATCATCACCAAGGCACATAGTCATCAGGTTATTTAAAATGAAGACAAAAGCAAAACCTTAAGAGCTGTAAGGCAAAAGCATCAGGCAACCTACAAAGGAAAATCTATCAGATTAACAGCAGATTTCAGGGCAGAAACCCTACAAGCCAGAGGGATTGGGGTCCTATCTTTAACCTTTTCAAACAAAATAATGCCAGTCAAGAGTTTTTTTTTATCCATTGAGACTAAGCTTCATAAATTAAGGAGAGATAAAGTCTTTTTCAAATAAATGCTGAGAATTTGCCACTATGAAGCCAGCACTACAAGAAGTGCTAAAGGGAGTTCTAAATATTAAAATGAAACCTCAAAACATGCTACAATAGAATGCATAAATCTCACAGGGCCTATAAAACAATAATACAATTTAAAAAAAAAAAAAAAAAACAAGGTATTCAGGCAACTACTAACATGATGAATGCAATGGTACCTCACATCTCAATATTACTGTTGAATGTAAATGACCTAAATGCTTCACTTAAAAGATAGAGAATAGCAGAATGAATAAAAATCCACCAACCAAGTATCTGCTGTCTTTAGGAGACTTACCTAAAACATAAGGACTCACGTAAACGTAAGGTAAAGAGGTAGAAAAAGATATTCCATGCAAATGGAAACCAAAAGCAAGCAGGAGTAGCTATTCTTATATCAGACAAAAAAGACTTTAAAGCAACAACCAAAAAAGAGCCCGCATTGCCAAGACAATCCTAAGTCAAAAGAACAAAACTGGAGGCATCACGCTACCTGACTTCAAACTATACTACAAGGCTACAGTAACCAAAACAGCATGGTACTGGTACCAAAACAGAGATATAGACCAATGGAACAGAACAGAGTCCTCAGAAATAATACCACACATCTACAGCCATCTGATCTTTGACAAACCTGAGAGAAACAAGAAATGGGGAAAGGATTCCCTATTTAATAAATGGTGCT
Source organism: Rhinopithecus roxellana (assembly GCF_007565055.1). NCBI lineage: Eukaryota > Metazoa > Chordata > Mammalia > Primates > Cercopithecidae > Rhinopithecus > Rhinopithecus roxellana. Next base: position 139,489,598 of record NC_044554.1, read on the forward strand.
GGGAAAATTGGCTAGCCATAAGTAGAAAGCTGAAACTGGATCCTTTCCTTATTCCTTATACGAAGATTAATTCAAGATGGATTAGAGACTTAAATGTTAGACCTAATACCATAAAAACCATAGAAGAAAACCTAGGTAGTTCCATTCAGGACATAGGCATGGGCAAGGACTTCATGTCTAAAACACCAAAAGCAACGGCAGCAAAAGCCAAAATTGACAAATGGGATCTAATTAAACTAAAGAGCTTCTGCACAGCAAAAGAAACTAACATCAGAGTGAACAGGCAACCTACAGAATGGGAGAAAATTTTTGCAATCTACTCTTCTGACAAAGGGCTAATATCCAGAACCTACAAAGAACTCAAACAAATTTACAAGAACAAAAAAACAAACAACCCCATCAAAAAGTGGGCAAAGGATATGAACAGACATTTCTCAAAAGAAGACATTCATACAGCCAACAGACACATGAAAAAATGCTCATCATCACTGGCCATCAGAGAAATGCAAATCAAAACCACAATGAGATACCATCTCACACCAGTTAGAATGGCAATCATTAAAAAGTCAAGAAACAACAGGTGCTGGAGAGGATGTGGAGAAATAGGAACACTTTTACACTGTTGGTGGGATTGTAAACTAGTTCAACCATTATGGAAAACAGTATGGCGATTCCTCAAGGATCTAGAACTACATGTACCATATGACCCAGCCATCCCATTACTGGGTATATACCCAAAGGATCATAAATCATGCTGCTATAAAGACACATGCACACATATGTTTATTGCAGCACTATTCACAATAGCAAAGACTTGGAATCAACCCAAATGTCCATCAGTGACAGACTGGATTAAGAAAATGTGGCACATATACACCATGGAATACTATGCAGCCATAAAAATGGATGAGTTTGTGTCCTTTGTAGGGACATGGATGCAGCTGGAAACCATCATTCTTAGCAAACTATCACAAGAAGAGAAAACCAAACACCGCATGTTCTCACTCATAGGTGGGAACTGAACAATGAGATCACTTGGACTCGGGAAGGGGAATATCACACACTGGGGCCTATCATGGGGAGCGGGGAGGAGGGAGGGATTGCACTGGGAGTTATACCTGATGTAAATGACGAGTTGATGGGTGCTGACGAGTTGATGGGTGCAGCACACCAACATGGCACAAGTATACATATGTAACAAACCTGCACGTTATGCACATGTATCCTAGAACTTAAAGTATAATAATAATAATAATAATAAAGACAAAGTGGGTCATTATAAAATGATAAAAGGATTAGTCCAAGTCCAACCGGGAAATAACACAATCCTAAACATATATGCACTTAATACGGGAGTTCTCAAATTTATAAAACAATTTCTATAGATGTGAGGAATAAGATAGACAGCAATACAATCTTTAAATCATGTATCAATAACTCTGACTTTAGTTTTTTTCAGAAAAACCTTCAAATGAAGAAAAATAATTACTTTGACCACTCTATAAAATTACAACCTGATAACTTGCTGCCTCCACTGTCATACAGCATTCTCAATCCACCTTCCTCAGCTTCTTGTTTTACCATGACAGGTATTATTCTCCATTTTATTAAATTATTTCTTTATGTATCATTTTTATTGTTTATTGCCTACCTTGCCCCATGTACTAAAAATCCACAAAGGAATAAATTTTTGTCTATTTTTGTTGACTGACTAATCCAAGAAATCATAATGGTGCCTTTAGCATAGTAAATATTCCAATAAATATTCATTCATTAATAAATTAATGTGCAGAATAAAATTATGTTGGATAAAATCAGACTTATTTTCAGCTGAAAGTAAAAAAAAAAAAAAACACAAATCTTATCTAGACTATTTTTAAAAATGGAGAATCATTTGTTCATACAACAAAAAAATCCACAATAGGCTCTGCTCCATGTACAGATTAAGGAGAACTTTAAAAGCTGATACCAGGCTCTGTTTCTTCCATCAATCTTCATCCCCTTTTTCCTTCATTTCTCATAGTCATAAGATGGCTACAATAACACCTCACAACTTTCCAGATTGATCCATTGTGAAAGAAAAAGTGCTTCTTTCCAGATGCTCAGAAGTCCCAGGATCAGTTGTGATTTGGGCTTACTCCAGCCCCTTGGGGCCTGGATGGTAGAATATGTTGAAGGACAGAGGCCTTGGCCACATACCCTGCATGACAGGTCAGCAGCATCCAAAGTGTAGAAGTTAAGAGTGGTGCTTTAGAGTCTTGTACATTTCAAATGTTTTAAATGAAGTCATAGTTAAGAACATATGATATAAAAATCCCCTTCTTAGTTATAACAAAGCAGATTATTTCAGAGATTGAGCAGAAATAACTTTGGAGAAGGGTATGTAAATAGGGTGTCCTCAGCCAACCACAATCTACCATACCTGGTGGTCTCACTTTTGATCCATAATGTCATCATGTACATGTGATTGCAAAGCATTATACATACATTATCAAAATGCAAAGGAAATTGTAGAACATAAAATTAACCATTGTGAAACAAATAAAAAAATCTATCCAGCCCAGAAACCTGCTTGAGTATACAAATGAGAATTTTAATGGACTGTTTTTTGCATTCCAAAGTATAAATATATGTTCTCAAATATACTGGCTTATATTTATTTCCATCAAGCACTAAGACCTTCTTATAATTGTCAATGTAGTGTTTATTAAAATAATTCTTAATTTAATCATTTAAATATACCCTAAATACTTGGTAAAAATACGTATGTATAAATAAAACATGTTAAACTTTCCCCAATTCACATTTAGTTCATTTACTATGTTCATCTTTCCTAATGAAGACCTCAAACCATTTTTGAAATAAAGCAAGATTAAACAAATAGCATGGACAATACTAAATTTCCTATAAGATTCCCCATTCCTTTTGTCCCTTCTGAATGTTTACAAGTAAGTGTGCATGCACAGTTGGAATTTCACCTAATGGTATTCTATTTTAAGTTTATGTAATATGAAACAGATTGCATCTAAATATATAGAGCAGTTCTATTTTCTTTAGTTTATCTTTAAAACTATCAATCAAATTAGTCCTATAGATCAATTTATTTATCTTAAAGTACTATCATTTGTCAGCTAAAGAGTTTTTTCCTATATAATTATCACATTATAATCAGTTAAATGAGTATTAATTATTTTGGCATTATCTCCCACAGAGTGAACACTTAAATAGAAGCCTCTGTTAAAACTTACTGCTCTTGTCAAAAGTTCTCTGTATATATCAGTCATAGCACATTAGCCTTGGAAGGGACACACAGTCAAAGTTCTGTGTATATCAGTCATAGTACATTAGCCTTAGAAGGGACCCACAGATCATTTAATTAGAAATTATTCATTTGACAGATAAGGTATACTCACCTCTGACAGAACTACCACTAGAAATGAATGCTCGTAAACCAATGCTGTTTTCCAATTACCCATATTTTCTTCTATTCTTATGCTCTATCACTTTATAAATAAGTGTAATATCTGTACAGTATGCTGAATTCCCTGTTAAATTTGGTTAGTAATGTAAAAACAAAAGTTTCTACTTGATTGATATATAATTTAATACAACTGAGGATTTTTCTCAGCCTAAATCAAACGTTTTAATGGGACATTCTTCCTGGTACATAACATTGGACATCCACTTGCCTTAAAATCTCACCCAGTTATTACTGGGAGTCCCTAAGGTGTCACATAAAGGTTGTTAAGAGTTTGAATACAACAAGATGTGAATATGCCAATGTGAAGACCACTATGCTAAATTACCCCCAAACACACACACACACACACACATATACACACACACAATATACTTCCCCACTTTGCCATATTATCAGGAAATTTAAAAATTTTGGTTAAATATTGAAAATTCCTTTTGTTATGCCTGTGTAAACATTACACACCCAAGTAGCATATTGTGATGATACTTTCTTTTTGGTACTAATTTACTTGAGACATGATTTTTTAAAAATACTTTTTAATTGAAGAATAATAGACATAGAAAGAAATGTAAATTGCATTTATCTCAGTAATTTTTTTTTACTAGGTGAATGCACTTGAAAACACAGAATTTAAGTCAAGAATTATAATATTACTAGTATGCAAGAAAACACCTCAGTCTTGCTCCCAGTCATTACTACCTTGGAAGTGGTAATTGTCATCCTGAATTCTAACACCATTAATTAATTTGCCGTTTTTTTAACTTTACACAAATAGATTTATATAATTATTGTTTTGTCTCTGGCTTTTTTCACTCGACATTAGCTGTGTGAAATTCATATGCTGTATAGCATTTCATCATATGCATATACCACAATTTATTCACTCCATTGTTGATGAGTATGTGAGTCGTTTCCAGCTTTTGGCTATAAGCAAATAATGCTCCTTGGTTACGCAGCCAGGATGAAAGTTGCTGGAGAAACAGAGTTCGTTGAATGCTTGGTTTTAGAAACATTATCAAATAGATTTTCAAATGGCTGCAACAGTTTATCTATTTATCTATTTATTTACTTTAATAAATAATAATTGCAAATATTTTATGGGATAAAATGTGATGTTATGATGCATGTATATATTGTAGAAGATTAAAGCAAGATAATTAGCATATCCATCACCTCACCTACTTATACTTTCTAGTGAGAACATTTTAAATCGACTCCTTTAGCAATTTGGAAATATGTACTACATTATTATTAACTATAGTCATCATGCTGTGTAAATAAATCACTGGAACTTATTCCCCCCATCCAACTGAAACTTCCTACACTTTGACTAATATCTCCCCTTTCCTGTCCTCCTCCCCACAGTTTTCTTCCCACACAATCTATACTCTAGTCCCTGGGCACCACCATTCTACTGTCTACTTCTAAAAGTTCCAATCTTTTTGATTCCACATATAGGTGAAATCATGCAGTAATTGTCTTTCTGGGCCTGACTTATTTCATTTAGCATAATGTTCTTGAGATTCATACATGTTTTAAATGACAAATTTTTCTTCCTTTTAAATGCTGAGTAGTATTCCATTGTGTATATGTGCCACATTTTCTTTATCCATTCATCCATTGATGGGCACTTGTGTTGTTTCCATATCTTGGCTGCAGCAATGTAGATTTCATTTAGCAACATATGATAGTTTTAATTTTCTCTATACACTGACCAACAATTACTGGTATTTTCCGTGTTTCTAATTTTATTCATTCTGGTACATTTATAGTTGTACCTAATTGTGGTGTTGGTAGTGTTCTGTTTTGTTTTATGGAGTACTATATTTGATTCATTCAAAACAATAGAATAGAGTAAATCAAAGCTAACACTTGCATGCCCCACAAAATTAAGAATTTAAATTACAAATTAAAACTGGAAAGAAATGTTACAGCTACTGCAACTATATAACTTGTCATTCAAAAGTAGACAATAGGCAGTAAGTTGCAATTAACCCAGACATTTATCACCCACAACTCCTAATTAGATCTTTTCTTACAACACCTCATAATGTAGTGCTTTGAATCTGGAAAAGTATAATATGTAAACCAACACTGAAGTTTTATAAAATTTCCTTAGAACGCATTGCAGTTAATTCTAGAAGTCACAGTTCTGAGTATTAGATCAATAGCAACAGAGAATTTATAAAAAATACTTGTATTAGTTTTTCAGATAAATGTACTATACTTGTGGCTTTAATGTACATTTCCCTGATGACAAATTATTTTGAGCATATTTTCTTGTTTATTGGTTATTTAGAAAACCGTCTTTTATGGCATGCCAACTCTAGTGTTTTGGATTTGAACAAGCAAAATCCAAAATTGAATGCATTTTTTATATCTCTCTTTTTTTTAATGGCTGATCGCAACAAACACTTCTCTTTCTTTTTAATTTTAATAGCTTTTGGGTACAAGCGTTTTTTGATTACATGGTTGAATTATGTAGTGGTGAATTCTGATATTTTAGTGAACTCATCACCGGGTAGTGTACATTATGCCCAATATGTATATTTTTAAATTATAGTTTAAGTTCTGGGATACATGTACAGAACGTGCAGGTTTGTTGTATAGCTATAAACATGCCATGATGGTTTGCTGTACCCATCAACCCATCATCTACATTAGGTATCTCTCCTAATGCTATCCCTTCCCTAGCCCCCCACCCCCCAACAGGGTAGTGGTAGCTTGATGGGGATAGCATTGAATCTATAAATTACTTTGGGCAGTATGGTGTGTGATGTTCCCCTCCCTGTGTCCATGTGTTCTCATTGTTCAACTCCCACTTATGAGTGAGAACAGGTGGTGTTTGATTTTCTATTCCTGTGTTAGTTTGCTGAGAATGATGGTTTCCAGCTTCATCCATGTCCCTGAAAAGGACATGAGCTGATCCTTTTTTCTGGCTGCATAGTATTCCATGGTGTATATGTGCTACATTTTCTTTATCCAGTCTATCATTGATGGATATTTGGGTTGGTTCCAAGTCTTTGCTATTGTGAACAGTGCTGTAATAGACATATGTGTGCATGTGTCTTTACAATAGAATGATTTATAATCCTTTGTGTAAATACCCAGTAATAAGATTGCTGGGTTAAATGGTATTTCAGGTTATAGATCATTGAGGAATCGCCACACTGTCTTCCACAATGGTTGAACTAATTTACACTCCCACCAACAGTATAAATGAGTCCCTATTTCACCAAATCCTCTCCAGCATCTGTTGTTTCCTGACTTTTTAATGATCGCCACTCTAACTGGTGTGAGATGGTATCTCATTGTGGTTTTAATTTCATTTCTCTAATGACCAGTGATTATGAGCGTTTTCTCATGTTTGTTGGCTGCATAAATATCTTCTATTGAGAAGTGTCTGTTCATATCCTTAGCCCACTTTTTGATGGAGTTGTTTGCTTTTTTTCTTGTAAATTTGTTTAAGTTGCTTGTAGATTCTGGATATTAGCCCTTTTGTCAGATAGATTGCAAAAATTTTCTCCCATTCTGTAGGTTGCCTGTTCACTCTGATGATAGTCCATTTTGCTGGGCAGAAGCTCTTTGGTTTAATTAGATCCCATTTGTCAATTTTGGCTTCTGTTGCCATTGCTTTTGGTGTTTTAGTCATGAAGACTTTGCTCATGCCTATGTCCTGAGTGGTATTGCTTAGGTTTTCTTCTAGGGTTTTTATTGTTTTAGGTCTTATGTTTATGTCTTTAATCCCTCTTGAGTTAATTTTTGTATAAGGTGTAAGGAAGGGGTCCAGTTTCAGTTTTCTGCATATGACTAGCCAGTTTTCCCAACACCATTTATTAAATAGGGAATCCTTTCCCCTTTGCTTGTTTGTGTCAGATTTGTCAAAGATCAGATGGTTGTAAATGTGTGGCATTATTTCTGAGACCTCTGTTCTGTTCCATTGTTCTATATATCTGTTTTGGTACTAGCACCATGCTGTTTTGGTTACTGTAGCCTTATAGCATAGTTTGAAGTCAAGTGGTGTGATACTTCAAGCTTTGCTCCTTTTGCTAAGGATTGTTTTGACTATACAGGCCCTTTTTTGGTTCCATATGAACTTTAAAGTAGTTTTTTCTTATTATGTGAAGAAGGTCAATGGTAGCTTGATGGGGATAGCATTGAATCTATAAATTACTTTGGGCAGTATGGCCATTTTCACAATATTGATTCTTCCTATCCAAGAGCATGGAGTGTTTTTCCACTTGTTTGTGTCCTCTCTTATTTCCTTGAGCAGTGATTTGTAGTTCTCCTTGAAGAGGCCCTTCACATCCCTTGTAAGTTATATTCCTAGGTATTTTATTCTCTTTGTAGCAATTCTGAATGGGAGTTCACTCATGATTTGGCTCTCTGTCTATTATTGGTGCATAGGAATGCTTGTAATTTTTTCACACTGATTTTATATTATGAGACTTTGCTGAAATTGCTTATCAGCTTAAGGAGATTTGGGGCAGAGATGATGGGGTTTTCTAAATGTACAATCATGTCATCTGCAAACAGAGATAATTTGGCTTCCTCTCTTCCTATTAGAATGCCCTTTATTCCTTTCTCTCACCTGATTGCCCTGGCCAAACTTACAATATTATGTTGAATAGGAGTGGTGAGAAAGGACATCCTTGTCCTGGTTTTCAAAGGGAATGCTTCCAGCTTTTACCCATTCAGTATGATATTGACTGTGGGTTTGTCATAAATAGCTCTTCTTGAGATACGTTCCATCAATACCTAGTTTATTCAGAGTTTTTAACATGAAGGGGTGTTGAATTTTATCAAAGGCCTTTTCTGCATCTATTGAGATAATCATGTGACTCTTGTCATTGGTTCTGTTTACGTGATGGATTGTGGTTATTGATTTGTGTATATTGAACCAGCCTTGCCTCACAGGGATGAAGCCAACTTGATTGTGGTGGATAAGCTTTTTGCTATGCTGCTGGATTCAATTTGCCAGTATTTTATTGAGGATTTTCACATCGATGTTCATCTTAATATTGGCCTGAAATTGTCTCTATTTGTTGTGTCTCTGTCAGGTTTTGATATCAGCTTGATGCTGACCTCATAAAATGAGTTAGGGAGGATTCCCTTTTTTTCTGTTGTTTGGAATAGTTTCAGAAGGAATGATACCAGCTCCCCTTTGTACCTCTGGTAGAATTCGGCTGTGAATCTGTCTTGTCCTGGACTTTTGATGGCTGGTAGGCTATTAATTACTGCCTCAATTTCAGAACTTGTTATTGGTCTATTCATGGATTCGAATTCTTCCTGGTTTAGTCTTGAGAAGGTTTATTTGTCCAGGAATTTATCAATTTCCTTTATATTTTCCATTTTACTTGTGTAGAGGTGTTTGTAGCATTTTCTGATGGTAGTATGTATTTCTTTGGGATCAGTGGTGATATCCTCTTTATCATTTTTATTGTTTCTATTTGATTCTTCTCTCTTTTCTTCTTTATTAGTATGGATAGTGATCTATCTATTTTGTTTATCTTTAAAAAAAACAGCTCCTGGATTCATTAAGTTTTTGAAGCCTTTTTCATGTCTTCAGTTCTGCTCTGATCTTAGTTATTTCTTGTCTTCTGCTAGCTGTTGAATTTGTTTGCTGTTGCTTCTCTAATTCTTTTAGTTGTGATGTTAGGGTGTCAGTCTTATATCTTTCCCCCTTTCTCCTCTGGGTATTTAATGCTATAAATTTCCCTGTAAACACTACTTCAGCTGTGTCCCAGAGATTCTTGTACATTGTGTCTTTGTTCTCATTGGTTTCAGATAACTTATTTATTTCTTCCTTAATTTCATTATTTACTCAGTAGTCATTTAGGAGCAGATTTTTCAGTTTCCATGTAGTTGTGCAGTTTTGAGTGAGTTTCGTAATCGTGAGTTCTAATTTGATTGCACTGTGGTCTGAGAGACTGTTATGATTTCCATTCTTTTTCATTTGTTGAAGAGTGCTTTACTTCCAATTATGTGGTCAATTTTAGATTAAGTGTGATGTGGTGCTGAGAAGAATGTATATTCTGTTGATTTGGGGTGGAGAGTTCTGTAGATGTCTAGTAGGTCCACTTGGTCCAGAGCTGAGTTCAAGTCCTGAATATCCTTGTTAATTTTTCTGTCTCATTGATCTGTCTAATATTGACAGTGTGGTATTAAAGTCTCCCATTATTACTGTGTGGGAGTCTAAATCTCTTTGTAGGTCTTTAAGAACTTGCTTTATGAATCTGAGTGCTCCTGTATTGGTTGCATATATATTTAGGAGAGTTAGCTCTTCTTGTTGCATTGATCACTTTGCCATTATGTAATGCCCTTTTTGTCTTTTTTGATCTTTGTTTATTTAAAGTCTGTTTTATCAGAGACTATGATTGCAACCCCTGCTTTTTTTATCTGCTTTCCATTTTCTTGGAAAATATTCCTTAGCCTATGTGTGTCTTTGCAAGTGAGATGGGTCTCCTGAATACAGCAAACTGATGGTCTTGACTCTTTATCCAATTTGCCAGTCTGTGTCTTTTAACTGGGGCATTTAGCCCATTTACATTTAAGGTTAATTTTATTATGTGTGAATTTGATCCTGTCATTTTGATGCTAGCTGGTTATTTTGCCCGTTAGTTGATGCAGTTCCTTCATAGCATTGATGGTCTTTACAATTTGGTATGTTTGTATAGTGTCTGATACTGGTTTTTCCTTTCCATATGTAGTGTTTCCTTCAGGAGCTCTTGTAAGGCAGGCCTGGTGGTGACAAAAATCTCTCAGCATTTGCTCGTTTGTAAATGATTTTATTTCTCCTTCGTTTATCAAGCTTGAAAATTCTTTTATTTAAGAATGTTGAATATTAGCCCCTACTCTCTTCTGGCTTGTAGGGTTTCTGCAGACAAATCTGCTATTAGTCTGATGGGCTTCCCTTTGTGGATAACCTGACCTTTCTCTCTGGCTGCACTTAACATTTTTTTCCTTCATTTCAACCTTGGTGAATCTGATGATTATGTGTCTTGGCATTGCTCTTCTCAAGGAGTATCTTTGTGGTGTTCTCTGTATTTTCTGAATTTGAATGTTGGCCTGTCTTGCTAGGTTGAGGAAGTTCTCCTTGATAATATCCTGAAGAGTGTTTTCCAATTGGTTCTATTCTCCCCATCACTTTCAGGTACACCAATAAAACATAGATTTGGTCTTTTCACCTCGTCCCATATTTCTTGGAGGCTTTGATCGTTCCTTTTCATTCTTTTTTCTCTAATCTTGTCTTCACACTCTATTTCATTAAATTGATCTTCAATCTCTGATATTCTTTCTTCCACTTGATCAATTCGGCTATTGATTCTTGTGTATTCATCACGAAGTTCTCGTGCTGTGTTTTTCAGCTCCATCAGGTCATTTATGTTCTTCTCTACACTGATTATTCTAGTTAACAATTCCTCTAACCTTTTTTCAAGGTTCTTAGCTTCCTTGTATTTGGTTAGAACACGCTCCTTTAGCTCGGAGGAGTTTGTTATTACCCACCTTCTGAAGCCTACTTCTGTCAATTCGTCAAACTCATTCTCCATCCAGTTTTGTTCCCTTGCTGGAGAGGAGTTGTGATCCTTTGGAGGAGAAGAGGTGTTCTGGTTTTTGGAATTTTCAGCCCTTTTTGCTGGTTTTTCCTCACCTTTGTGGATTTATCTACCTTTGGTATTTGATGTTGGTGACCTTCGGACGGGGTTTTTGTGTGGATGTCCTTTTTGTTGATGTTGATGCTATTCCTTTCCATTTGTCAGTTTTTCTTCTAACAGTCAGGACCCTTTGCTGCAGGTCTGTTGGAGTTTGCTGGAGGTCCACTCCAGACCTCGTTTGCCTGGGTATCACCAGCAGAGGCTGCAGAACAGCAAAGATTGCTGCCTGCTTATTCCTCTGGAAGTTTCTTCCCAGAGGGGCACTCACCAGATGCCAACCAGAGCTCTCCTGTATGAGGTGTCTGTCGACCCCTGCCAGGAGGTGTCTCCCAATCAGGAGGTACAGTGGTCAGGGAGCCATTTGAGGAGGAAGTCTGTCCCTTAGCAGAGCTCAAGTGCTGTGATGTGAGATCCACTGCTCTCTTCAGAGCTGGCAGGCAGGAACATTTAAGTCTGCTGAAGCTGTGCCCACAGCCACCTCTTCCCCTAGATGCTCTATCCCAGGGAGATAGGAGTTTTATCTATAAGCCCCTGACTAGGGCTGCTGCCTTTCTTTCAGAGATGCCCTGCCCAGACATGAGGAATCTAGAGATGCAGTCTGGCCACAGCAGCTTTGCTGAGCTGTGGTGGACTCCGCCCAGTTCAAACTTCCTGGCAGCTTTGTTTACACTGTGAGGGGAATACCGCCTACTCAAACCTCAGTAATGGTGGATGCCCCTCCCCCCACCAAGGTCGAGCATCCCAAGTGGACTTCACACTGCTGTACTGGCAGCAAGAATTTCAAGTCAGTGGATCTTAGCTTGCTGGGCTCCATGGGTGTGGGGTCCACTGAGCTAGACCACTTGACTCCCTGGCTTCAGCCCCCTTTCTACAGGAGCGAACAGTTTTGTCTCACTGGCATTCCAGGTGCCACTGGGGTATGAAAAAAAAAAAAAAACTCCTGCAGCTAGCTTGGTGTCTGCCCAAATATCTGCCCAGTTTTTTGCTTGAAACCCAGAGCCCTGGTAGTGTATACACTTAAGGGAATCTCCTGGTCTGTGAGTTGCAAAGACCATAGGAAAAGCTTAGTATCTGGGCTGGAATGTACCATGCCTCATAGCACAGTCCTTCACAGCTTCCTTTGACTGGGGAGGGAGTTGCCTGACCCCTTGCACTTCCCAGTGATGCAACGCCCCACCTGCTTCAGCTCGCCCTCTGTGGGCTGCACCCACTGTCTAACCAGTCCCAATGAGATGAGCCAGGTACCTCAGTTGGAAATACAGAAATCACCTACCTTCTGTGTTGATCTCACTGGGAGTTGCAGACCAGAGCTGTTCCTATTCAGTCATCCCACTTATAAGGGAGAATGTACAGTTTTTGGTTTTCCATTCCTGAGTTACTTCAATTAGAATAATGGTCTCCAGCTATCAAAATTGCTGCAAAAGAATATCATTTTGTTTCTTTTTATGGCTGAGTAATATTCCATGGTGCATATATGCCACATTTTCTTTATCCATTCATGGGTCAATGGGCAGTTAGGTTGGTTCCATATCTTTGCAATCATGAATCATGCTGGTATAAACATACATGTCCATGTATCTTTTTTCATATAATACCTTCTTTTCCTTTGGGTAGATACCTAGTAATAAGATTACTGGATTGAATTGTAGGTCTCCTTTTAGTTCCTAAAAAAATCTCCATACTGTTTCCCACACAGGTGGCACTAATTTACATTCCAACTAGCAGTGTATAGATATTTCTTTTTCACTACAGCCATGCCAACATCTATTATTTTTTGACTTTTTAATAATGGCCATTCTTGTAGGAGTAAGATGATGGTGTCTCATTGTGGTTTTAATTTGCATTTCCCTGATGATTAGTGAGCTTTTGATGATTTTTTAATGTCTCTTGGCTATTTGTATATCTTCTTTTGTGAAATGTCTATTTCTTTGCCCATTTTTTGAAGAAGTTGTTTGTTTTTTTCTGGCTAAGTTTATTGAGTTCCTTGTAGATTCTGGATACTAGTCCTTTGTTGAATGCATAGTTTGCAAATATATTTAACTAAGGAGGTAAAAGATCTCTACTAGGGTAACTACAAAATGCTACCAAAAGATACTACAGATGACACAAACAAATGGAAATACATCCCATGCTCATGGATTAGAAGAATCAATATTGTGAAAATGAGCATACATCCAGGAACACATGAAAAAGGAAATATCCCAAACCAATGTACAGATTCAAAACAATTCCAATCAAAATACAAACATCATTTTTTTTACAGAATTAGAAAAAACAATTTTAAAATTCATATGGAACCAAAAAATAGCCCAAATAGCCAAACCAAAGAACAAATATGGTGGCATCACATTACCAGAATTCAAATTATAGTACAAGGCTGTAGTTGCCAAAACAGCATGGTACTGGTATAAAAGTCGGCACATAGACCAACAGAAGAGAATAGAGAACTCAGAAATAAAGCCAAATACAGCCAACTGATCTTTGACAAAGCATACAAAAACATAAACTGGGGAAAGGACACTCTATTTAATAAATGATGCTGCGAAAACCAGCAAGCCACATGTAGAAGAATGAAACTGAATCCCTTTATCTCACCTTATACGAAAATCAACTCAAGATGGATCAAAGACTGAAATCTAAGACCTGAAACCACAAAAATTCGAGAAGATAAACTTAAACATTCTTCTGAATATTTGCATAAGCAAAGATTTCATGACTAAGACTGCAAAGCAAATGCAACAAAAGCAAAAATAAACAAATGGAAACTAATTAAACTAAAAAGAAGAAATCATCAGATTAAACAGACAACCGAATAGAATTTTTTTAAACTTGTTGTTATTTATTTACAGGAATTCTTCATATTTTTAAGAGTTATCAACTATATGTATTACCATATTTCTTCCACAGTGTGGTGTGTTGTTTCACTCTTTAAAAGTATCTTGATAACAAAAGTTTATATCTTAATACAGTCCAATTTGTCCATTTTTTCTTTACAATTAATGCTATTTGTTTCTGATTCTAAAACATCTTTCCATATTCAAAGGTCAGTTTTTTGTTTTTTTTTTTTTTAATTCTAAAATCTCTATTGTTTTACCTTTCAGCTTTAGACTGTAATCCATCCAAAACTGATTTCGTTTATGGGATGAGAGAGGAATCAAGATTTTGTTTTTGTCATATGTGTATCCAGTTGACATTGCACCATTTATTAAACAGACCATCTGTACCCTCACTGCATTACGGTGCCAGCTTTATTCTAAATAAGAGAGAGTGTAAATACAGATCTACCTCTCTTTCATTGATTTATTAGTATAGTCAGTGCTGTGTCACACTTTCTTCGTCATTGTAGTTTTATAAGTTTAATAAATGGCCATGTGTGTCCTCCCCCTTTCTTTATCTTCTTGATGGTTTCACTTGTGCTTTTCGTTTCCATATACATTTTAGAATCAACTTGTTAACTTCAAAAAGAAAGCTTCCTAATATTTTTATTAGGATTTTGCTGAACCTAAGAACCAATTTAAACAGTACTGACATCTTTTCAAAACTGAGTTTCAGTCTGTGATAATGGTATATTCCTCCATTTATTTGCATAATCATCAATTTTTCTCAATATGTTTTATAGAAATCTTGTGAGTCTTCTAAATTTTATTCAAAATAATATTTTTAACTATTAAAAATGCTGTCATTTAAAAATATTATTTTCAACCTATTTATGGCAAGAAATGTAAATATAAAAGTGGTTTTTGTATGTTAACCTGATAAATTTGCTTTGAGTGAATGCATATATATAAAACATATATAGATATATATATGTATATATAAGTTTTTCTGGACTTTGTACTTACACAATCACATTCATCTGAATAATGATGGTTATATTCCTTCCTTCCTACATTTATACTTTTTATTTACTTTCTTGCCTAGTACCAGCTACAAGCACCACTACAATGTTGAATATAAGTGACAAGACAGGTCATCCTTGTATTATTCCTAGTCCAAGGGAAATTTTTCAAATTTTCATTACTTAAGTAGGGTGTTGTCTGTGGTACTTTTGTAGATACTTTTTCAGATTAAAGATGTTCCCCTCTTTCCCTAGAATTTTTATTTGATGAAAGTTGAACTTTACATTTACATTTACCATATGATTTTTCTCCTTTATTCTGTAAGTAGAGTGAATTACATTGATTTATTTTCAAATGTAAAACAAACTACATTTCTGGGAAAGACCGAACTGCTGATGTGTTGCTGTTTCCCTTTACATGTGTTACTGGATCCACCTAGTTATTTTGGATTGAGTGGAGGGAATCATGAGAGAAATTGGCCTGCAGTTTTTATAACCAGCTAACCAAACAGTAGCTGCATTTAAAAAATAAAAATAAAACTTTCCTTGATTCTGTAAGAAGCCCTATCAGTCACCTGGGTTCATTCTCTGATAAGAATGCCATATTAAAAAACAAAAAATACAAAAGACTTTTAGTAACCCCAATCTTATTCTACAAGCAAAACAGAATTATAAAAATGGAAATTCTCATCAGCTTCTTAAAAAAATTAACTCTTCCTCCAAGCACCATAATGGTTATTTTAGTTCTTGGACAAACATCTACTTTCATCTGTATTACAGAACATGGAAATATTGAGGAATTCTATTCTTCTTAATAATGCCTGCCCCCAGAAGAACCTATTTTACCAGAGCCTAACCTCCTGGGGTTTTATCAGAGCATGGCACACATGAGGGAAGGAAAATACTCACTTCAGTTCAATCTAGCCGTCCTGTCCCACCTCAGGGTGGAGGGAAGTGGTGAGAAGCACTTGTGAAGTTCACAGTCCAGAGGCATAGACTCACTAAAGACTGAGACCTAATCATAGGTCTATAGAATGCTTCACCTCAGGCTACAATCTACTATCACATTACTGAAGTCCATTAACATTATGTCTTGCTACCAAAAAAAAAAGTGTACAAGGCACACTAAAGGGCAAAAACAAAAACAAAACCTACAGTATGAAGAGGCAGAATAAGCAGCAAAACCAGACATGGCAGAGATGCTGAAATTATCAGACCAGGAATTTAAAACAACTATGCCAAAGGATCTAAATGATAAAGCAGATAGCATGCAAATAACAGTTGGGCAATGCAAGCAGAAAGAGGATAATCCTAAGAAAGAACTCCCCTCTGGAAACAACAACAACAACAACAACAACAACAACAAAAAAACGTTGCTAGAAATAAAAATCACTGTAACAAAAATGAAGAATGCTTATCCGTAGACTGAACATGACTGAGGATCTCTGGGCTTGAGGATATATCAATAGAGACTTCCCAAACTGGAAAACAAAGAAAACAAAGACTGAAAAAAAAAAAAAAAAAAAAAAAACTGCCTGGAACAACTACAAAAGGTGTAATATATGCATAATGGGGATGAATAAAGAAGAAGAGAGCAAGACACAGAAGAAATAATTTGAAACAATCATCAATGAGAATTTTCCCAAATCAATGTCAGACACCAAACCACAGATCTAGGAAGCACAGAGAATACCAAACAGAATAAATGACAGAAACCCGGAAATGTTACACCTAGGAATATCATATTCCAACTACAGAAAATTAAAAATAAACAAAAAAATCCTGAAACAGCCTGGAGGGTGCGATGGGTCGAGAAACTTACTTACAGAGGAGAAAAGATAAGAATTATGTACAACTTTTTTTCAGAAACCATGGTAGCAAAGAGAGAGTGGAGTAAAATATTTAAAGTGTTCAGAGAAATAAAAAGTGACTGGAATTCTGTACCCTATGAAACTATCTTCCAGAAGTAAAGGGAAAGTAAAGACTTCCTCAAACAAACAAAAATAGAGGAAATTTGTTGCCAGTAGACCCACCTGATGAAAAATGTTAAAAGAAGTTCTTTAGAGAAGAGGAAAATACTATAGGTAAAGAACTTGGATCTATTTAAAAAAAAGAGAGAGAGCATTAAAGAAAAATTAAGTGAAGGTAAAAAAATATTTTTCTTATTCTTAATTGATGTAACAGATAACAGTTTGTTCAAAATAATAGCCACAATGTATTTGATTGTGTATGCTTAAGTATATATTATATGTATATGGGTATCCTTATGTACGCTTATGAAATGAATGACAGCAATAATACAAAGAGCCAGAGGGAAGAATTAGGATTGTTTTATTATTACAAGAACCTCACACTACCTGTGAAGCAATTTAGTGTTATCTGAAAGTAGACTTGGATTAGTTGTAAATGTATATTGCAAACTCTAGGGCAACCACTAAAGCAAGAAAATATATATATATATATATATCTGATACGCTAAGAAACGAGAGAAAACGGAACAACATAAAATGATCAGTTGAAACCACAAAGGAAAAAAAGGACTGAAAAACAAAAATAGGTAAAAACAAGGGCATCAAATAGAACACAGTAACAAATATGGTAGCTATTAATCCAACTACATCAATATGTACTTTGAACATCGATGGTCTAAAAACACGGACTAAAACGCAGAGATTAACAGAGTTCATCAAAAAACAAGACTCTGCAACATATTTTCTAGAAGAAACCAACTTTAAATATAAAGCTAGTGGGAATACAAAATGTGATAGTCACTGAGGAAAATACTTTGGCAGTTTCTAATAAAATTAACATACTCTTACTATACAATGCAGCAATCATGCCCTTTGGTAGAAACCCAAATGGTTGAATATTTATATTCACACAAAAACCTATAAATGGATATTTATTGCAGCTTTATTCATAATTACCAAGATGTTTTTCAGTACGTGAAGAGCTAAACAGTAGTATATCCAGATAATGAAATAATATTCAGCACTAAAAACAATTAGCTATCAAGTTATTATATAAAAAGACATGGAGGAACCTTTAATGCATGTTACTAAGTGAAAGAACCTGATATGGTTTGGCTCTGTCCCCATCCAAACCTCATCTTGAATTGTAGTTCCCATAATTACCACTTGTCATAGGAGGGACCTGGTGGGAGGTGCAGTTACCCCCATGCTGCTGTTCTTGTGAAAGTGAGTGAGTTCTCACGAGATCTGTTGATTTTATAAGGGGCATTTCCCTCTTTGCTCAGCACTTCCCCTTCCTGCCATCCTGTGAAGAAGGGCAGGTTTCTTTCCCCTTATGCCATGATTCTAAGTTTCCTGAGGCTTCCCCAGCCATGTGTAAAAGGACTTTAATGGATCAATTAAAACTCTTTCCTTTATAAATTACCCAGTCTTGGGCAGTTCATTACAGCAGCGTAGGAATGGACTAATACAGAAACCAATCAGAAAAGGCTACCTACTGGATGATTTCTACTATTTAACATTCTGGAAAAGGTAAAATTTCAAAGAGAATAAAAATAACAATGATTTCAAGACTTAAGGAGAAGTTTCTAAATAGGTAGAGCACAGAGGATTTTTAGAAAAGTGAAACTACTCTGTAAGATACCAGAATGGTAGATGCATGTCATTACATGTTTGTCCAAACCCATGGAATGTTCAGCACCAAGGATGAATGTAAACTATGGACTGGATGATAATGAAGTCTCAATGTAAGTTCATCAGTTGAAACAAATGTACCACTCTGATGGGGGATGTTGATAATGGGGGAGGCTATGCATCTGTGGGGGCAGGAGGTATATGAAAAATCTTTGTACCTTCCTTTCAATTATGCTATGGACCAGAAACTGCTCTAAAAAGTTATCCTTAATTTTTAAAAATGTATTATGGAAACATTCTTATATCAAGAAATTTTTAACATGTAAAAAATGTAAGGTACAATTTTTGTTAAGTATTTTGTTATAAATTCAGTATGAATTTTTGTTTAATAATTAGGAATTAAAAGAGCTCCAAAAGCAAAAATTGTATAGGAAAGACTGATAAACATTTTTTCACTCCGAGCTGTTTAAAATGTTCTTATAGTTAATTTTTTTAAAAAAAGAATAAATGTCAAAGGCAAATGACACACTGACAGAAAATATTGTCAACATACGTTACAGTGAAAAAGTAAATATTACTTCTAGTTTTTAAAATTAATCATATGAATAAAAAAAGTAAAATGAATCAGTAAGACACAAAATAAGAAATACAAATAATTAATAGATGTATGTAATATACTTTTAGTCATCAAACAAATATAAGCCAAGAAAATGAAATATAATTTTTCAGCTGAGCAAAAAAAAATTGTAATTTGTGCAGTTGACAAATAGAAAAGAAAAATGAGCATGTTTAAATTATTCTGATATAGATATTAATGTAAGTACATTTTTTAAGCAATTGTGGCAATTTGAATAGAAAACCTTACAATTTTTATGGATACATTTCTACTCAAGTAATTTCATTTATAGAAATTGTTCATTAAAAGAAATTTCATTGAGACTTACAAAGGATGATATGAAACTTTTA
The DNA here is from genome assembly GCF_007565055.1 of Rhinopithecus roxellana. Taxonomy (NCBI): domain Eukaryota; kingdom Metazoa; phylum Chordata; class Mammalia; order Primates; family Cercopithecidae; genus Rhinopithecus; species Rhinopithecus roxellana. Next base: position 139,509,143 of record NC_044554.1, read on the forward strand.
ACAATAATGTAGCAGAGGTATAAAGTAAAAAACTAGAAATGCTATATTATTGCATTAAAAACAATATACTGTATTAGTTTTCTATAACTATGTAACAAATATTACAAATTTAGCAGCTTAAAACAATGTCCACTTATTTGCTCAGGATTTTATAGGTCAGAAATCTGGCAGAGTGTCACTGGATTAGCCTGATATCAGAGTGTTGGCTGGAGGCTCTAAGGAACTACTTATTATATTTCCAAACTCGTTCTTGTTAGTAGCAGAATTCAGTTTTTTGTGACTGCAGCACTGAGTCCTCTGTTTTGCTGGGGACACTCTCAGCTCCTGGAAGGAGCCCTTCAATCTTCCAGCAATGTTTTGAATCTCTGACTTCTCCCATCTCTGACTTCTAGATTCAGATTTAAAGAGATATGATTAGGATAAATTCCCTACCTTAAGATCAACGGATTTGGGACCTTACTTACATCTACAAAACCCCTTCACAGCAGTAGCTAAATGAGTATTTTACTGAATATCTGAGAGGCATATGTACCAGTGGCAACAATCTTGAGGGTTATCCTAGAATTGTAACTACCACAGAGCCAAAACAGAATGTATTATGGCCTCCAATTATATAGAGATGAAGGAATACATATAAATTTACATATATATGCATGTTTCTGTAAAGACAGATACAACACAACAGTATACAGATGATAGGTAGAGATAGTTATAGATATTATGTATACATATGTATATGTATATATGTGGGTGGGGAGTAATTTCATATGTGATTTTAATGTTCACCTTCTATTTATCAGCTTTGAAATTTTTATACAATGTATGTTTTGTGTTTGTTTGTTTTTTTTTTTTTTTTTTTTGAGACGGAGTCTCACTCTGTCCCCCAGGCTGGGGTGCAATGGCACAGTCTTGGCTCACTGCAACCTCCGCCTCCTGGGTTCAAGCAATTCTCCTGCCTCAGCCCCCCGAGTAGCTGGGACTACAGTCGTGTGCCACCACACTCGGCTAATTGTATTTTTACTAGAGTCGGGGTTTCGCTATGTTGGCCAGGCTGGTCTCAAACTCCTGAGCTCGTGATCCACCTACCTTGGCCTCCCAAAGTGCTGGGATTACAGGTGTGAGCCACCGTGCCCAGCCCAATGTATGTTTTTATAATTTTAAAGAAATAAACATATTCTGGAGCCTGTCAAGAAGATCATATTTTCAGAAAAAAAGAGAACTTCTGATTTTAACATATTTACCTATCAAACGGTGTTACCAATGTTAGGCTTCTAAGCCAAAGACCATAGTTACAGGACCCGAGGGAGCTTATACAGAGGCATGAAAATACACTTAGAAATTTTGCAGTTACTTTGAGCAGTTAAAATACCCTTTTGATGCATGCTCAATTGAGAATTAAAAGTTCAAATATTGATTTGCATAGGAAATTAGTAATTAAGTACCCATAAAATTAACTCGCACCTGCCAATTGATGTACCAATTAACTTTGCAGAAACCTTAGAAGAAACTTCTTGAAAATAAAGTTTCTGATATTATTTGACAATAATCTGTTGTCGATGTTTAAAAATACACAATTCTGCAGAAAGGTACATAGGATGACCATGAGACTGTATGCTGCAGATAGCCAATTACAGAGAACATAATTTACCAAGGGTCCAGCTGCCATGCTCTGAAATTCATCACCAAGTTAGCACAGAGGCCAGACTTCCCACAGGCTGCTCACTGGCCAGTGATTGAATGCAGTAGGGACTCTCATGGACATCTGTGCTTGGAAGAACCAGGATCTCAGCTGCTGGATTTGGCTCAAGAATTACTCAGTGACTACCTTGCCACTTCTCTTTGTTTGGATTGCATCCCCCCAAAAGATATGTTGAGTTTCTATCCCTGGATACCTGTTCATGTGACCTTATTTGGAAATAGATTTTATGCTGATGCATCAAGTTAAGATGAGGTAATGCTCATTACAGTGTGCCATAATTGCAATTAGTGGTGCCCTTATAAAGAGAGACAGATTTTTGAACACATTGACACACACAAGGGAAAGACAATCATGTGATGATGGAGACAGAAATTAGAGTGCTGCAGCTACAAACCAAGGACTGTCAAAGATTGCCAACAACCACCCAAAGCTAGGAAGAGCTGTCCCCACAGCCTTCAGAGAGAGCATGGCCCTGCTGATAACTTTGTTCTGGACTTCAAGCCCCCAGAACTGGGAGAGAATGTATTTTTGCTGTTTTAAGACATTCAGTTTGTGATAATTTGTCATGACAGTCCTAGGAAACTAGTATAGCACCAAAACTTGCTTTCTTCCCCATATGATTCAGAGTCAGACATGTACAGTGGTTTGACAACACTCACAGCCTTACTCAGAGACTGCCCGTTTTCTTCCACACACAAGTATTTTCCCTAATATAACCTTTATGTGTTTAAATCTTATTATGACCTCTGCTTCTCAGAGATCCTAGATTAACACTGTACACTATACAGAAAATGAAGCAAAGCATATTTAAGTGTGCATTTTAACACGTGTATTAATAACATGGATGTGGGACAACTGAACTGGATTTGAAATATTTTATTTGAGGTTTCCTGCCTGTTACTGAGGTTGAGTTTATCTCCCTATGTTGATGGCCCGTCAACGTATCTAGTAGCAGTACAGTAGTCCCCAATTTCCTGCTGTTTCCCTTTCTGTGGTTTCAGTTACCTGCAGTCAACCATGGTCCAAAAATATTAAGTGGAAAACTCCAGAAATAAACAATTGGTAAGTTTAAAATTATTCACTGTTCTGAGTAGCACGAGGATATCTCATACCCCAAATCCTGAATACTCCTCTTGTCCAGTGTATCTAGAGGCTCCCTGCCCGTTAGTCACTTAGTAGCTGGGAAAGTTAACAGATCAAAAAAAGCATGGTGTTTATAGGGTTCAGTACTACCCATGGTTTCAGGCATCCTCCAGGGGTCTTAGAATGCATCCCCAATGCATTGTGGGGGACTACTACATACAGAAGCCAGGGCTATCTATCAGCAGCTTCAATCAGGATGTAAGCTACCTCTCAGGAGAAGTGGAGATGCACCTTTTAATGGAAAACACTAAAGAAGGAGGAATATCTGAAGCCTTCATCTCTTCTCATCATCAATCTTCTACCAGTGCCCTGGATTAGCCAACGTACCTATATATTATCCTGATATAAGGGAGCATGGGAAGCATAGTTTGAAGCAGAAAGACAAGGAATGAATCTGGCACAAACAAGAAATAGCCAGACCCTTTGCCTATTTTTATATGGAATCATTTGCCTTTTTGCTCTAATATTTTGCATAAAATATTTACATGCTCCACGAATTGTATGTTATAAAATTCAGATGCCCATGTCTGTCTTTTCATAAATATTTTCATGAAATCCAAATTTTTTTACCTGAAAGTCTTCAGAGTTCATACTTTACTTAAGAATGTTGTCCTGACATCAAAATTCTGAAAATATTCTCCTTTGTTTACATATATAGTCATGTGCCACATAATGATGGTTCTGGTCAATGAGGGGACTGCACACCAGATAGTGGTTCCCTAAGATTTAGATGCAGCTGAAAAATTCCTATCACCCAATGTTTAGTATACTATAACTTTAATCACTATTTTAGAGTATGTAGCATCTACTCATTTTTTAAAAATGTATTAACTATAAAACAGCCTCAGGTAAGTTCATAAGTACACTCTACAATGTTCACAGAATGATGCAATTGCCTAGTGATGCATTTCTCAGATTGTATCCCCATTATTAAGTGACACCTGACTGTAGTCACTTTAATAATTGATCATTTTTAGTTCGCCAGGATTTTAGAACACACGCACATGCATGTATGCATGCACACACAAGCATGAGGATATTTCTTTGAAGAAAGAAAATGAGTTTGATAAATTTAGCTTAGCCTAAGTGTACAGTGTTTATAAAGTCTACAGTAGTGTGCAGTAATGTCCTAGGCCTTCACGTTCACTCACCACTCACTCACTGACTCACCCAGAGCAACTTCCAATCCTGCAAGCGCTATTAATTGTAAGTGCCCTATACAGGTATACTATTTTTTATCTTATTTTAACTTTACCTTTCCCATGTTTAGATATACAAACGCTTACTGTAGTGTTACAGTTACCTACAGTATATTATACAGTATAGTAACACGCTGTCTAGGTTTGTAGCCAAGAAGCAATTGGCCCTACCATATAGACTAGATGTGTGTTAGTTTCTGTAAGTACACTCTACAGTGTTCGCACAATGATGGAATTGCCTAATGACACATTTCTCAGATTATATCCCCATTGTTAAGTGACATCTGACTGTAATTACTTTAATAATTGATAATTTTTTAGTTCACCAGGATTTTAGAACACACACACATACATGTATGCATGCACATGTGCACACACACAAAGCTTTAACTTACTTTTTAAAAATGACTGCGATGGCAGAGACAGTGGGGCTTAAATATTTTCTGTCCTGTTCTGTACTTTCCAGAGTCTATGCATTCAGTTTTGGTCAATAGACAGACATTGAGAAGAAATGGCATGTTATTTAGTCCTATTACTTAGAGCTAGTAAGTGGAGGTCCTCTATGCACTCCTGTTTGTTTTTTTCTCTCCAATACAGGGACTTATAAGTCATGTTATGACTTATGTTAGTCAGTTAAGATAGTGTTGTCACAAATTGGTGGAAACCTGAATTCCAGAGGCACCAAATAGAAATGAGCCTCTGTCAAATCACGTTTGGCATTTTATAAGTGAGAAATAACCTCTCACTATATTAGGCCATTTTAGGTCAGGTTCTTGAGAATCAGAGCCTTTAGTGAGGATGCTTGTAGAAGGGATTACTGAGTGAGTGCCTTGGAGTGAAAACTCTAAGAGAGGGAAGGAAGGATAGCATAGAGAAGTCACCTGAGGAAAGATGCAGTTCATTTACATATACCCTCAGCTTGATGTGGTTAATGGAAACATCCAAGGTGCCTCCTATCTGCTGAGAAGGTGCAGTTGAGAGCCATTAAGCAGCCAACATTCACAGCATCAGGGGAAGAGCACATCATTGGAAAGAATACCTAAGCTGGGCCCCAACAGAGTTGATTAGAGTACCTAAGATATTAGGGATAATTTTCTACCACAGTGTACCCTGAACTATCCTATCTTGTCTAACAATATTGCTAGATGCCCTCAATGAAGTAATTGAATAGCCCTTTCTAGCCACCGTGACTTGAAAAGCCACCATGACTATACACTAAATTTCACTTACAAAGCGCTGTTTGTGGGCTATTTTTGGTTATTAATAGATCCTCTTTGTCTTCTTTTGCCAAAGACCTATTGCCTTAATTGCTGTGTCTTTAAAGTAAGTTTTTCTTATCTAGTGAGGAATTATACAGTAATCTATCTTTTTAACAAAATATTGGCTATTATGCATTTTAACTTATATGAACTTTAAACTAAAACTGTCAAGTTATATCCAAAAAACCCGTATATGTTGTATTGAATTTATAAATTAATATGTGCAAAAGGAACATTCTTAAAACACTTAGTAACTCTACCCAAAAATATATTCTATTTAGTAAATTAATCTGTACAAAAGTAACATTCTTTTTTTTTTGTCTGAACTCTTTTATTTATTTATTTATTTATTTATTTATTTATTTATTTATTTATTATACTTTAAGTTCGAGGGTACATGTGCATAATGTGCAGGTTTGTTACATATGTATACTTATGCCATGTTGGTGTGCTGCACCCATCAACTCGTCAGCACCCATCAATTCATCATTTATATCATGTATAACTCCCCAATGCAATCCCTCCCTCCTCCCCGCTCCCCATGATAGGCCCCAGTGTGTGATATTCCCCTTCCCGAGTCCAAGTGATCTCATTGTTCAGTTCCCACCTATGAGTGAGAACATGCGGTGTTTGGTTTTCTGTTCTTGTGATAGTTTGCTAAGAATGATGGTTTCCAGCTGCATCCATGTCCCTACAAAGGACGCAAACTCATCCTTTTTTATGGCTGCATAGTATTCCATGGTGTATATGTGCCACATTTTCTTAATCCAGTCTGTCACAGATGGACATTTGGGTTGATTCCAAGTCTTTGCTATTGTGAATAGTGCCGCAATAAACATACGTGTGCATGTGTCTTTGTAGTAGAATAATTTATAATCCTTTGGGTATATACCCAGTAGTGGGATGGCTGGGTCATATGGTACATGTAGTTCTAGATCCTTGAGGAATCGCCATACTGGTTTCCATAATGGTTGAACTAGTTTACAATCCCACCAACAGTGTAAAAGTGTTCCTATTTCTCCACAACCTCTCCAACACCTGTTGTTTCCTGACTTCTTAATGATTGCCATTCTAACTGGTGTGAGATGGTATCTCATTGTGGTTTTGATTTGCATTTCTCTGATGGCGAGTGATGATGAGCATTTTTTCATGTGTCTGTTGTCTGTATGAATGTCTTCTTTTGAGAAATGTCTGTTCATATCCTTTCCCCACTTTTTGATGGGGTTGTTTGTTTTTTTCTTGTATATTTGTTTGAGTTCTTTGTAGATTCTGGATATTAGCCCTTTGTCAGATGAGTAGGTTGCAAAAATTTTCTCCCATTCTGTAGGTTGCCTGTTCACTCTGATGGTAGTTTCTTTTGCTGTGCAAAAGGTCTTTAGTTTAATTAGATCCCATTTGTCAATTTTGGCTTTTGCTGCCATTGCTTTTGGTGTTTTAGACATGAAGTCCTTGCCCATGCCTATGTCCTGAATGGTACTACCTAGGTTTTCCTCTAGGGTTTTTATGGTATTAGGTCTAACATTTAAGTCTCTAATCCATCTTGAATTAATCTTCGTATAAGGAGTAAGGAAAGTATCCAGTTTCAGCTTTCTACTTATGGCTAGCCAATTTTCCCAGCACCATTTATTAAATAGGGAATCCTTTCCCCATTTCTTGTTTCTCTCAGGTTTGTCAAAGATCAGATGGCTGTAGATGTGTGGTATTATTTCTGAGGACTCTGTTCTGTTCCATTGGTCTATATCTCTGTTTTGGTACCAGTACCATGCTGTTTTGGTTACTGTAGCCTTGTAGTATAGTTTGAAGTCAGGTAGCGTGACGCCTCCAGCTTTGTCCTTTTGACTTAGGATTGTCTTGGCAATGCGGGCTCTTTTTTGGTTCCATATGAACTTTAAAGCAGTTTTTTCCAATTCTGTGAAGAAAGTCATTGGGAGCTTGATGGGGATGGCATTGAATCTATAAATAACCTTGGGCAGTATGGCCATTTTCACGATATTGATTCTTCCTATCCATGAGCATGGTATGTTCTTCCATTTGTTTGTGTCCTCTTTGATTTCACTGAGCAGTGGTTTGTAGTTCTCCTTGAAGAGGTCCTTTACATCCCTTGTCAGCTGGATTCCTAGGTATTTGATTCTCTTTGAAGCAATTGTGAATGGAAGGTCATTCCTGATTTGGCTCTCTGCTTGTCTGTTACTGGTGTATAAGAATGCTTGTGATTTTTGCACATTAATTTTGTATCCTGAGACTTTGCTGAAGTTGCTTATCAGCTTAAGGAGATTTTGGGCTGAGACAATGGGGTTTTCTAAATATACAATCATGTCATCTGCAAACAGGGACAATTTGACTTCTTCTTTTCCTAACTGGATACCCTTGATTTCTTTCTCTTGCCTGATTGCCCTAGCCAGAACTTCCAACACTATGTTGAATAGGAGTGGTGAGAGAGGGCATCCCTGTCTTGTGCCAGTTTTCAAAGGGAATGTTTCCAGTTTCTGCCCATTCAGAATGATATTAGCTGTGGGTTTGTCATAAATAGCTCTTATTATTTTGAGGTACGTTCCATCAATACCGAATGTATTGGGCGTTTTTAGTATGAAGGGCTGTTGAATTTTGTCAAAAGCCTTTTCTGCATCTATTGAGATAATCATGTGGTTCTTGTCTTTGGTTCTGTTTATATGCTGGATTACGTTTATTGATTTGCGTATGTTGAACCAGCCTTGCATCCCAGGGATGAAGCCCACTTGATCATGGTGGATAAGCTTTTTGATGTGCTGCTGAATCCGGTTTGCCAGTATTTTATTGAGGATTTTTGCATCGATGTTCATCAGGGATATTGGTCTAAAATTCTCTTTTTTTGTTGTGTCTCTGCCAGGCTTTGGTATCAGGATGATGTTGGCCTCATAAAATGAGTTAGGGAGGATTCCCTCTTTTTCTATTGATTGGATTAGTTTCAGAAGGAATGGTACCAGCTCCTCCTTGTACCTCTGGTAGAATTCAGCTGTGAATCCATCTGGTCCTGGACTTTTTTTGGTGTGTAGGCTATTAATTGTTGCCTGAATTTCATAGCCTGCTATTGGTCTATTCAGGGATTCAACTTCTTCCTGGTTTAGTCTTGGGAGAGTGTAAGTGTCCAGGAAGTTATCCATTTCTTCTAGATTTTCTAGTTGATTTGCATAGAGGCGTTTATAGTATTCTCTGATGGTTGTATGTATTTCTGTGGGGTCAGTGGTGATATCCCCTTTATCATTTTTTATTGCATCTATTTGATTCCTCTCTCTTTTCTTCTTTATTAGTCTTGCTAGCAGTCTGTCAATTTTGTTGATCTTTTCAAAAAACTAACTCCTGGATTCATTGATTTTTTGGAGGGTTTTTTGTGTCTCTATCTCCTTCAGTTCTGCTCTGATCTTAGTTATTTCTTACCTTCTGCTAGCTTTTGAATGTGTTTGCTCTTGCCTCTCTAGTTCTTTTAATTGTGATGTTAGAGTGTCCATTTTAGATCTTTCCTGCTTTGTCTTGTGGGCATTTAGTGCTATAAATTTCCCTCTACACACTGCTTTAAATGTGTCCCAGAGATTTTGGTATGTTGTATCTTTGTTCTCACTGGTTTCAAAGAACATCTTTATTTCTGCTTTCATTTCGTTATGTACCCAGTAGTCATTCAGGAGCAGGTTGTTCAGTTTCCATGTAGTTGAGCAGTTTTGATTGAGTTTCTTAGTCCTGAGTTCTAGTTTGATTGCCCTGTGGTCTGAGAGACAGTTTGTTATAATTTCTGTTCTTTTACATTTGCTGAGGAGTGCTTTACTTCCAATTATGTGGTCAATTTTGGAATAAGTGCGATGTGGTGCTGAGAAGAATGTATATTCTGTTGATTTGGGGTGGAGAGTTCTATAGATGTCTATTAGGTCCGCTTGGTGCAGAGATGAGTTCAATTCCTGGATATCCTTGTTAACTTTCTGTCTCGTTGATCTGTCTAATGTTGACAGTGGAGTCTTGAAGTCTCCCATTATTATTGTATGGGAGTCTAAGTCTCTTTGTAATTCTCTAAGCACTTGCTTTATGAATCTGGGTGCTCCTGTATTGGGTGCATATATATTTAGGAGAGTTAGCTCTTCCTGTTGAATTGATCCCTTTACCATTATGTAATGGCCTTCTTTGTCTCTTTTGATCTTTGATGGTTTAAAGTCTGTTTTATCAGAGACTAGGATTGCAACCCCTGCTTTTTTTTGTTCTCCATTTGCTTGGTAGATCTTCCTCCATCCCTTTATTTTGAGCCTATGTATGTCTCTGCATGTGAGATGGGTCTCCTGAATACAGCAGACTGATGGGTCTTGACTCTTTATCCAGTTTGCCAGTCTGTGTCTTTTAATTGGAGCATTTAGTCCATTTACATTTAAGGTTAATATTGTTATGTGTGAACTTGATCCTGTCATTCTGATATTAACTGGTTATTTTGCTCGTTAGTTGATGCAGTTTCTTCCTAGCCTCGATGGTCTTTACATTTTGGCATGTTTTTGCAATGGCTTTTACCGGTTGTTCCTTTCCATGTTTAGGGCTTCCTTCAGGGTCTCCTGTAAGGCAGGCCTGGTGGTGACAAAATCTCTAAGCATTTGCTTATCTGTAAAGGATTTTATTTCTCCTTCACTTATGAAACTTAGTTTGGCTGGATATGAAATTCTGGGTTTAAAATTCTTTTATTTAAGAATGTTGAATATTGGCCCCCACTCTCTTCTGGCTTGTAGAGTTTCTGCCGAGAGATCTGCTGTTAGTCTGATGGGCTTCCCTTTGTGGGTAACCCAACCTTTCTCTCTGGCTGCCCTTAAGATTTTTTCCTTCATTTCAACTTTGGTGAATCTGGCAATTATGTGTCTTGGAGTTGCTCTTCTGAAGGAGTATCTTTGTGGCGTTCTCTGTATTTCCTGAATTTGAATGTTGGCCTGCCCTACTAGGTTGGGGAAGTTCTCCTAGATGATATCCTGAAGAGTGTTTTCCAACTTGGATCCATTTTCCCCCTCACTTTCAGGCACCCCAATCAGACGTAGATTTGGTCTTTTTACATAATCCCATACTTCTTGCAGGCTTTGTTCATTTCTTTTTCTTCTTTTTTCTTTTGGTTTCTCTTCTCGCTTCATTTCATTCATTTGATCCTCAATCGCTGATACTCTTTCTTCCAGTTGATCGAGTCGGTTACTGAAGCTTGTGCATTTGTCACATATTTCTCGTGTCATGGTTTTCATCTCTGTCATTTCGTTTATGATCTTCTCTGCATTAATTAGTCTGGCTGTCAGTTCTTCCACTCTTTTTTCAAGATTTTTAGTTTCTTTGCCCTGGGTACGTAATTCCTCCTTTAGCTCTGAGAAGTTTGATGGACTGAAGCCTTCTCCTCTCATCTCGTCAAAGTCATTCTCTGACCAGCTTTGATCCATTGCTGGCGATGGGCTGCGCTCCTTTGCAGGGGGAGATGCGCTCTTATTTTTTGAATTTCCAGCTTTTCTGCCCTGCTTCTTCCCCATCTTTGTGATTTTATCTGTCTCTGGTCTTTGATGATGGTGACGTACTGATGGGGTTTTGGTATAGGTGTCCTTCCTGTTTGATAGTTTTCCTTCTGACAGTCAGAAGGACTGTCTCTTGGTCTGTTGGAGATTGCTTGAGGTCCACTCCAGACCCTGTTTGCCTGGGTATCAGCAGCAGAGGTTGCCGAAGATAGAATATTGCTGAACAGCGAGTGTACCTGTCTGATTCTTCCTTTGGAAGTTTCCTCTCAGGGGTGTACTCCACCCTGTGAGGTGTGGGGTGTCAGACTGCCCCTAGTGGGGGATGTCTCCCAGCTAGGCTACTCAGTGGTCAGGGTCCCACCTGAGCAGGCAGTCTGTCCATTCTCAGATCTCAACCTCCGCGTTGGGAGATCCACGGCTCTCCCCAAAGCTGTCAGACAGAGTCGTTCGCGTCTGCACCGGCCCCCGCTGCTTCCCCTGTTGGTCTTCAGCTGTGCGCTGTCCCCAGAGGTGGAGACTACAGAGACAGGCAGGCTTCCTTGAGCTGCTGTGAGCTCCACCCAGTTCGAGCTTCCCAGCGGCTTTGTTTACCTACTTAAGCCTCAGCAATGGCGGGCGCCCCTCCCCCAGCCTCGCCGCTGCCCTGCGGATAGATCGCCGCAGACTGCTGTGTTAGCAGTGAGGGAGGCTCCGTGGGCGTGGGACCCTCCCGGCCAGGTATGGGATACACTCTCCTGGTGTGCCTGTTTGCTTAAAGCACAGTATTGGGGTGGGAGTTACCCGATTTTCCAGGTGTTGTGTGTCTCAGTTTCCCTGGCTAGGAAAACAGATTCCCTTCCCCCTTGCGCTTCCCAGGTGAGGTGATGCCTCGCCCTGCTTCAGCTCTCGCTGGTCAGGCTGCAGCAGCTGACCAGCACCTATTGTCCGGCACTCCCTAGTGAGATGACCCCAGTACCTCAGTTGAAAATGCAGAAATCACCGGTCTTCTGTGTTGCTCGCTCTGGGAGTTGGAGACTGGAGCTGTTCCTATTTGGCCATCTTGCTCCGCCCCCCAAAAGTAACATTCTTACAGCACTTAGTAATCTTTCCCAAAAATATTTTCTATTTTGTGACTTTGTGTTGTAGTGTTTTATTGTTACTTTATTTGTTTTTATATGGTTGTTTCAATTTCCATTGACTTTCTAGCCCTCAATACTATCTCATATGCAACATTTTGCCCCTCTATATTTTTAATTTGTTATTGCCAGATGATGGCTATTCTGATACTTGTACATATACTTTCTCCAGCACTTTCTGAAATCTTGTAAGAAATGGAATAATTTTACCATTGACATTTTTTAGTTCTAGGTCATATTGTAACATGTACAATAAATTGTGTTCTTCAAACAAATTCAAATTAATAAGTTCATCATTTACCTGTAAACCTTTGGGAAAATGAACAGAGGGCTAGACAGAGTTGGACTGCCTAGGATACATGAAGAATAGAAAAGCTGTTCAAGTGAGATACCACTAAGTAATGGGTAAGTAAAATACTTAGAAGGAAAACAGTGATAAGAAAAAATTTCAGTGTTACCACTGCAAATATGTATATGTTTACATATCTGCTTGGCGTCAGTGTTCAGAGGAGGGAGGAAATAGAATATCTTTTACAAATATTAACAATACTTACTAATTTTGAGAAGTTATCTGCGTGTAGTTGATCCAATGAAATACTGTTGAATTGAATACATGACTGAACAATTTTCTCATCGATTTAAGCGTGATTTTGGGGTCCTCCTTGATACTCTACACTCGGTACAGAGTTGACAATGTCAGTGTTGGGCAGCCCCTGATGCTTGTTTAGAATTTTACAATTTGCAAAGCTCTAGTGCAATCGGCTTCATATTGCTCTCCATCCCACCTCCATCCTCTTCCCAGGAGATTTTTTAAAAGACCAATCTAACATTTTCACTTTCTATTTTAAAACTTATTCATTCTTCATTGCCCTCAAGATAAAATGTAATCTTTTTATGATGGCATAAAAGAGCCTTCGAAACTTAGTCCCAAATGATATTTACAGCTTCATTTCCCACTATAAACTTCCCTTCTGTATACATTATATTCCAAGTTTTCTGAAGGAACTGTACATTTTAACACCTCAGGCTTTTTAATTTGACTGATCTGTATGCCTAAAATTCTCTTCCCATCCCTCATCAAAAACTTATGCCCTATCTTTAGAGACCCAAGTGGGCTGTTATCTCCTCAAAGTAGCCCTCTCTAATACCTAGAAAAGTATGTGAACATAGCCTTTTGTAAATTTCTACACCAAGAGATGATTTGCAATGCATTTTTATCTCTGTGTGTGTCTATCTGTTCCACTGGGCTATGATTTTCCTAAGGTAAGTCACTATGTTTTTATATCTTTTGTATCACCATTCAAACACAAAAGGATGGATGATGCTTACTCTTATGATTTGTACTTTGAAACGTGAGAGGGAAGTGTGACTTGGTTTCTCATTCCATTTTAACACCATGAAGTGAAAAAAACAGAGTCCCTGAGTGTGTGCCCATCCTCTGCCTAGAAGAAGCTTTATGTAACACTGATGACTGGCATTTTGCTAACTTGGAAAGTAGTGATAGAAGAAAGGATAATGACTGGCATCAGACCATGACCCCCTAAACATCCAGACATCCTTTGGTTTGAAGGGAAGTAAATATTCCTAAGAAGTAGAAATTCCTAGTAAATTATTGGATATGGTCATGGTTACCAATTCTATTTGAATAAGAAATTACTCAAAAGAACATAAATCTTCAAGTGTGCTAATAATCCCCTTATTCTTGGAGCAGGGAACTGTAAAAGTCCCTATGCCTTTCCATTTGACTTTGAAATTGAGGCACAACTCCAATAGAAAGCTTTCCTTGACCACCCTGGGCTCTCAAGGAAAGTAATCTCTTCGTGTCACTCTGCCATCACTATATTCTTTCACATTGCTATCACTATACTTATTACTTTGTATTCTAATTGTTGTTTATAGGTTGTGGGTTTCTCAAAAGAGGCTGGATCTTGGTCCTCATTTATGGTGACTTCCTAACAGAGCTCCAGAAAAATTATCAGCATTCATCAATATGTGTTGGATGAAAGAATCAATCAATCAGTATTATAAAATTTAAACTTATAGACCAGGGATTATAAAATCTACCTAGCTAAATTTTCATAAGAAGTTTTCTATACCCTTTGCCCATATCTAGGATTTTAAAAACATTTAGAAAATTAGAATCCCTAAACGTAAGAGATAAAATTTTTATCATCAGGATCTGCACAAGCATGTTAGTTCTATTCTCAGACATTGACTAGAGTGCTTGAGCAGGGTTAAGACACTCTGTCATTAGGAACAGAAATATTTAAAATAATAGCACATTAAGCAAATGTATAATAGAGAAAAACTCACAATGTATAAGCCACACTCCTTTTTTAAAATCTGAAACAAAGTCACAGACCCAGAAATATTTTTACAGTTTGCTACATTATTATTTTGGACTGGGTGCACAGTTTAGTTTCTATTTTTATTTCTAAGTTTTTAAAAAACTGGGGTTCTCTAACATCTAGAATAACCTTTTGGAGCTGTTTATATACCACACTTGGGCTTCACAGAGAAATTTGGCTGTAACAGAAAGGCTAACTTACTTTTGGAGAACAAGAGTCTTAAAACAGGTAAGTAGTTTCTACGAATGCAGCTAGAAATATATATATATATATATACTGAATATTCTTGAGAAATGAAAATGACATGGATTTGATACCTTTGGGGCTATAGAGCCAACAGAATAATGCAGGGAGTTTGTGCTTGTATAATCCTCTTGGAAGATTCCAAAAAAGTAATGACCTAGAATTGAAAGACATGTGTGAAGCACCACAGGAATACCATGAGTGCATGAATACAAGATTCCGCTGTTCTAAAGTTCTTGGTCACGTATGAATGTGGTATACAAAATAAGGAGTTGCTCTCTTTCCAACTAAGAGGAACAAGACTCTTCCAGGCTAGTTTTGAGCTAACTAATGGATCTGGCAGTGAATTTACATTTTCTAAATAGATATTTCAGCTTTCTCTGACCCTTTTACCTCTTAGACTCTTACCTAGCAAAGAAAACCAGCTTATTTTCTTTTTGAAGGTTAGTGTTGTGTGATGTATTTCAGATCTTGCTCCAGATGCAGTTACTCCCATGCTTTGAATACAGTAAATGCTTATCTTTGGTATCTTTAAAACAAAAAGGGTATAGATTCGGGTTTAAAAAGACCTGGATTTGAGCCCTGGCTCTATCATCAATGAGCAATTGTGTTTAGATGGTTGGAATAAAAGCAAATTTTATTACAGTGTGATCAAGTTTAACTAAAATTAGGGCAATGTCTATTTTATAGGTTTGTATAGACTAAATGGAGAATACATATAAAGAGTCACACCCCTAAGGAATGGTAGATTCTTGTTTTTGTTGATATTCTAGAGAAGGCTTTTGTTCATCACTTTGAACGTAGAGCAGGAATACAATCTGTGATGGTTAATACTGAGTATCAACTTGATTGGATTGAAGGATGCACAGTATTGTTCCTGGGTGTGTCTGTGAGGATGTTGCCAAAGGAGATTAACATTTGAGTCAGTGGACTAGAAGAGGCAGACCCACCCTCAATCTTGATGGGCACCATCTAATCAGCTGCCAGTGTGGCTGGAATAAAGCAAGCAAACATAGAAGGACTAGACTCGCTGAGTCTACCAGCCTCCATCTTTCTCCCGTGTTGGACGCTTCCTGCCATCGAACACTGGACTCCAAGTACTTCAGCTTTTGGACTCTTGGACTACACCAGTGGTTTGCCAGGGGCTCTTAGGCCTTTGGCCGCAGTCTGAAGGCTCTACTGTCGGTTTCCCTACTTTTGTGGTTTTGGGAATTGAATTGACTTCCTTGCTCCTCAGCTTGCAGAGGGTCTATTGTGGGACTTCTCCTTATGATCATGTGAGTCAACTGTCCTTAATAAACTCCCTTTCATGTATACATCTATCCTATTAGTTCTGTTTCTCTAGAGAACCCTAATACACAATCCCCATAGGAGAGTTCTCTAGAAATGGAGATGAGAAGAGCAAGGCTAAATTCTTTCCTTGCATACATGAGAGATACTTGGGTAGCATTTCTGTAGAGCCCAGTAATCACTTGTGATGCTTGGTTTACTCTGACATGAATTTGGAAGCTTGCACTCTCCGTTTTAAAGTGGATGTGAAGTACAGAGATGAATGGTTCTTTTTGAACTGAATGGCTTTAAAGATATCTTTGCACAGGATAAACTCATCAGGAGTGGCAAGTGATAAATGAGGGTTATAAAAATTTAGGAATCTTTTACTTACCCTAATTGATGGCTCTCACAAGAGGATTCATAACTTTTTTGTTAGTTGCTCTTTACTTTCTCCAATGTCTGAAGTCTTAAAACGGCAGAGAGTTTGAGGGGTTTTCGTAAAGTTAATTAATGTTAATTGTGTCGTGAATTACTTTAAAGAGTCTGTTGAGTGATGGACCCAGAGAAGAGGGTCGATACCATTTAATGTTCAATAGGGGATAATGCTGGTCTTTGGCACCGTTTTACGATCATTAGGGCCGTGCTAAAGCTTGTCAGGAACAGCTCTAAAGATCAGTTGCTCATGGCAATTAAAACAATTGGAAATGACCTGGTATTACATTATACATGATGCAACACTGCTCCCAGTATGAACAAACTTTCATTCCATTAGTGATTTTCAATTTCATACCAAGCATTGCAATTTATTTTTCTTAGTTACCTAACTATGGCTGTCTCTGTACTTCTAGCAGGATATTATTAATATTTATCCTATTATCTCATACAACATTTCATGCTTAAAGCACTTTGCAATCTTAACTAATTAATCTTTATATCCTGCCTAAAAGGATGGTAAATACCCTTTTAGAGTTGGGGAAACTGGGTTGAGAGTGGTTAAGAATTGGCCATCAAGAAAATGATCTCTTGGGTTCCACAGACTAGGTTTGGGCCTTTTTTCTCCCCCCTTGCAACTAAAATTAATGAACCTTTGTCTTGAAAGATCATACCCTGAAGTATAAATGGCCTCTTAACCCCTAAGAGAGGTAAATGGAATTATTTTTAATATAATCTATTCTCTAGGCAAAAAAGACTTAAAAAATTCATCACAAATACAGAGAATAGAAAGAAGTTTAGTGACTTTTTTTCATGTTAAAACTGTTACCTATTTAGAGGAACTAGTGAACTAAATTTTATTCAAAGTACGTAAAGTATATACAAATTTTTCAAAAACAATATGTTTTAGAGATATAATAGTAGAAAGAATACCTAATAAATATTAGACAGATATCAGGGATGGTAAGAACATGACTAAGCTATAACAATAAACTGGTAAATTTGATATTTAATTTGCTGATCAGGCAACTGAAGCTTGGAGAGTTTGACTTACTTATGAATACATATTGAACAAAAAAAAATGCTTAAACTAAAACCCAAGTCTATCTGAATCAGAAGTCCTTAGTTTTTAGGTTACAAAAATACCACTTCCCTGGTAGTATACAGAAATTAATCTCCAATTTACAAATCCCATACTTGACACAACAATGATCTGTTTTTTTTCTAATCCATTGTCATATTAGACTCATTACTAAAGACTACTCTGCATGCCCCAAATGTGCTGTCTTTCATTCACCACTCCCACCCCCGTGGGAGTTTGTGCCCCCAACCCAACCAAAACTTCTACCTTCTACCTCCCTGCATCCCTTCCGCTCCTCAAGAGTCATAAAAGAACTCATGCCACAGCCCCTGCTACTACAAGTCTGATTCTTTCCTGTCAAACGAAGCCTTACCCTAATCTGAATAAGTGTGATACCTTCTGCCCATACTTTTACTCTTACTTTTATGGAGAAAGGTGTCCACATTTTAAACAATGGATTTAAATACCATTTTGAAACTAACCTTGTTATGAACTGAAGACACACACATATAACTGTCTTTTTCTTTTGATTTCTTTTTCTTCTTACTCTCCTTCTCCCCATGCCCTCATCTCCTCCTCCCAATCCTGTTCCTCATTCTCTTTCTCTTCATCTTCCTTATCACATAGTTCTAAGCTTTTAATGCATGTTGGAATAATAATAAATGTATTTTATATAGTCAGAGATATTAGTTTAAATCAATTTTGTCTGGGTGACTGAAGTGTATTCTAAAATGATTTCATTTTATATCTATTTTGGAAATGCTAAGTTATGTGTGGTGGACATGGAAAGGAATGTATTGATAGTATGGGGTTTGTCATGGGAAACCACTGTGCTAACAATAAATATGTTTACAAGATACATATTTAACCCAAGCAAAAGGGAGATAGCAAAGAAAAACTAATAAACCAATAGAAACTGCTTCTACAGAGGATGATTTCTGTTACCTAAAGATCTTGATTCCACCTGGATTCAGTTATTTAGAAATCATGACAAAACCTAACGAGTCTGCAAGATAAATTGTTGAAAATTTTGAGGTAATGGGAAAAATCCAAATGGATAGGGGAAAATCCAAAGGGATAGGGGAAAACCAGCAAGGTTGGGTAGTATATAGAAACAGTAAAAACACTACATAAGTACATAAATGATCCTTATGGATATTAACCAAGGAGGAATTGCAAAGAACAAACATATAAGTTAGAGTATCTATATGAACTGCTGTGCATTGTAAGATATGATTAAAATCTTCTATAAAGACTACAAAAATAAATAAAATTCTTGTTCTGATTTTTTTTCCTATTCATCAAAGTTCATTTTGACTACATCTTTGAAAGGTCAAAAATAAAAAAAAGGTCAAAAAATAAAATAAAACATACAAATTTTTTAAACATATATTTTACTTATATGCATTAAATTGTACTTTTTCAGTCTTCTCTGTTCTTTTCTGATAATGCAATTCTATTTGCCTTACTCCTGCTATACTCAAATTGTTTTCACCTGTGGAATACTGTTTGCGCATTTATTTTTGTGATTTTTTTTTTTTTTTTTTTTTTTTAGCAAGAAAGAAGGGAAAGCTGATGAGACATTTTCAACTTTTTTATTCTAAAAAAATTGGAGAAATTAACCTCTTATTGAGATCTACAATGTGCCTAACCTGTGTGACAAGCTCAAAGAAGGATTTCAATCAAGTAAGGCTATGGTTAAGCTTGTTAGCCAGCTTCATGCTTATTATCTAATCAAGACAGTGACACGTGAAAACATAAAACTGTAAAGAATAATTTTGGTAAATAAGTATCCCAAATGAATAAATATTATAATCAGGGACTGCTGCAGAAATCTTGAAGAGACATTACTTTCAACAGTCATGACACACATACATTTATACTTTTAAGTTGAATTTATGAAAAATTCATAACTTAAATGTGTTTTTAGTTTGGTGCCATTGGGAGAGACATCCAAATTTTAGAATCACAGTTTGTATACTTTCTGGGAGCAAATATAAACATATTATCATATCCATGTCCATTTAAATGATAAGGAAAGTCTTGGGTCTGATATGAATGGAAGATACGCAACTTTGGGATTCACATGTACTCTCTCCAGCTCCTAGGCTTGTGCAGCAAGTATACACCACAGTATTCTAAAACCTGTGATAGCTACTCCATAGTATAACTTGGGTGAGTCTTGTGTAAAACCAGTGCATTATGGCTGTCTTAGTATTAGAGTAACTATGTCAAAGTGATTTTTCCTATGTTGTGGATATCTAATGATAGTGATAGGAAGTAATGTGAAGAGCGAGAGCTCAGACTGCTTTGTGGTTTAGGTTACTTTTTGGATATTAGTGGATAATATTTGGCATAAGACACTATATTATTGAGCCTGAATTATTAAATCTAATATATAGTACAATATGATTCTGGTTTTTAGTGGAGCTGAGGTTGGATGTTGCTTTCCTGGGGACACTGTTGACATGTTAAAAGACATGTACACACGCCATAGATAATGCTCTTGTTTGAAACTTTTAACACCACCAAAAATCAGGCCAGCTAAAGAAAAAGGAAATAAATCCCAAAAGTCTTCACTTTATTTTTTCAAAATCTTCTAGTTTACATTTTACATCAAATTATTCCTATATTCTTTCTATGAGTATTCTTCCATTAAAATACATTTTATAATGTATATTAAAATATTAAGCTAATGTTTTCTATAAATGGATTTATATTTGACATCCTACAATGTACTGAAATGCTAGCTTTCTGCTGTTAAATATGTTGCTTCTTATAAAGATCTGCTTTTTTTGTAGAAAGAAAAATTATGTCACAGAATATCATGTAAATGACTGAGAATGAACTAGTAGAACTCATCTTCTGAGTGAATTTGGAACTGCCTATTTTTTCCTTCAGCAATACCCAGCAATGCACAAACAGTTCTGTATTAGATTATTTGTCAATGTTATTTTATGAAGAAATTTAATAAAATTTACTACTCTGCAATCCATTGAGCACTTCCTAACTTAATTGTCATATTCTGCATTTCCTGAGATTTACAATTAAAATTGTGATGAGCCAGACATACAAACTATTCCTTTTGTGACAAGACAGGTTATTTGTGTTTTACCAAAATTACCTGAGATTTTTATTTATAAAATAAAAATCTATTAAAATCAATTTCACCCATCTATGAGTACCTGTATGTAATATAAATATATGTCTGAATATTTTTTCAACCTAAGTTTCTCTCAATTCCCACCACAAAAAGATAGTTCAATTTACTATTTATGTCCATGCCAGATCCAGTTAATAAAAAATAATGGCCCTGACATTTTATATTTTCTGAGGATGATCAAATAAGAAATGGTCTCCAGACCAGAGTAAACATTTATTGTGATTAAGAAATGTTTAGTCTTCCTTATATCATTGTCACTAGTCACCAGTATTACTTTCTAAATCTTTAAGAAAACATAAATATATTAATTTAAATTATTATTGTGTCTTTTTTAAAACTTAAGTTTAATTGGTAGAAAGACCAATACAAATATGATAGACCACTTTACAAATATTGCTCTTTGTGTAATAATTAACGGACTTGTAAATAGAAAACAGCATAGGATCAAAAATTAAGATTTTATTCTTATCACATTACCTAAGAACTAAATTTAAGTATTTGAAACAATTTGCCACTGGATTTAAAAATATATAGGATATTCCTTACTGAGCAGGGATACAAAAATCCATCTTTCTTTATGCCAATTCTCTTGTTTGTTCTTTCTAGTATCTTGGGTGGCTGCAGTGGGAATGAAGAATCATATTGATTAATGACTTTGTATGTGATTTTATATAGGCATTAAATGAGAGAATCAACTTTAAGAAAACCATTTATTTATTCGTTTCACCACACTCTCAGCAACTATGGATTAATTTCCAGATGTTGGACTTGATGAAAGGCTGACTAGGAAAATAATAGCCCTGTTAATTGAGAAATTTGAGAAAAGGAGACCATTGGCAGGTAACATTGATAACACTCCAAATTCCATTTGAAAAGTGTCTTGACCGGTTTTGGACTTGCTTGGAAAAGTTCTGAACAAGTTTAAATAGCTCTGTGGTTGATATCTGAATATTTCTTGCTTCCATACCTAATGTCATGGCTTGAAAAATTAACCTCTTTGAGGGTCAGCATCCTACATGTGAAATGGAAATAATACCATCAACCTTATAGTATTGGGTGGAAAAACTGTATAGTGTATATATGAAGATACTTTGTCAACTATAGAAAGTTACACAATGAATTATATTGCTGCAAAGAAATTTAACTAAAAAAATCCAGAGGGCATTTGTGTAAGTGTAACTTGAGTGTATAGGACTGTAGACTTATACATTACAGTTTAAAAAAAAAAATTTAATAAAAATCTTAGAAGCAAATGACCTTTCCTAGCACATCAAAAAGACAATTTGCCATGATCAAGTGGGCTTTATTCCAGGGATGCAAGGATGGTTCAACATATGCAAATCAATAAATGTAATCCACTGCATAAACAGAACTAAGAAAAAAACCATATTATCATCTCAATAGATGCAGAAAAAGTATTTGATAAAATCTAACATTGCTTCATGATAAAACCCTCAACAAGCTAGGCATAGAAAGAACATACCTCAGAATAATGAAAGTCATCTCTGACAAACCCACAGCCAACATCACACTGAATGGGGAAAAATTGAAAGCATTTCCTCTAAGAACAGGAACAAGGCAGAATGGGAGTAAAGATTTACAAATTATGCCTCTGACAAAGGATTAATTTTGACAATCTATAAGGAACTGAAACAACTCAACAAGAAAAGCAAACAACCCCTTTAAAACCTGGGCAAAGCACATGAACAAGTATTTCTATAAAGAAGAAATACAAGCCGCCAAAAAACACATGAAAAAAAATCCTCAACATCACTAATTATCAGAGAAATGCAAATTAAAACCACAATAAGATACCATCTTACAACATTCAGGATGGCTTTTACTAAAAAGTCAAAAAACAACAGATCTTGGCATGAATGCAAAGAAAGTGAATGCTCATATGCTGTTGGTGGGAATGTAAATTAGCTCAAACTCTATGAGATAAAAGTATGGCGATATCTCAAAGAACTAAAAAGAGAACTACCGTTTGACCCAATAATCCCCATACTGGGTATCTACCCAGAGGAAAAGAAATCATTATATCAGAAGACACCAGAATTTATATGCTTAGTGCAGTACTATTTACAATTGCAAAGTAATGGAACCAACCTAAGTGTCCACCAGTAGCTGATTGGATAAAGAAAGTTTGGTATGCATACTTTATAGAATAGTATGCAGCCATAAAAAGGCTGAAATTATGTCCTTTGCAGCAACATAAATGGAGCTGGAGGTCATTGTTCTAAGTGAACTAACACAGATGCAGAAAATCAAATATTCCATGTTCTTGCTTACAAGTGGAAGCTAAACAAAGGATACATATGGACATAAACTTGGGGAAAACAGAATCTGGGGACTCCAAATCAGGGAGGGAGGGAGGGGTGTGATGGTTGAAAAATTACCTACGGGGCACAATATTCAATATTTAGGTGATGGGTGGACCAGAAGTCCATCCCCCACGACTTCTCATGTAATACCCATGTAACAAAAAATGACACATACCCTCTGAATCTAAAATTTAAAAAATAAAATAAAATAAAATAAACAAAATACACAGAACAGCTAACACAGAGTAGTGAGTCAATAAAGCTTAATCATTTGACTAGGGAGCAAAGATAAAAGACCAGTATACTCCAGAGGACGTCATACACAATCACAAGATATTACAGATGTCTTTTATTAAACAATAATGTATAAGATTTGTATCTATTTTCTCTGTTAATGACCAATTCTACTTTGTTTACACAGTTAGCTATCATCCATTGAAATGAAACCAATATTAAGTATTAGTAAGGCAATAAAAGTATTTAAGCTAAAATAAAAGGAGTCAGATGAAAAAAAAAAAAAAAAAAAGGTGGTGGTGGGGGAAGGCAATGCCCAAGATTTGAAAGAGAAATAGGACAGTGCAATCACAGACACAGAGACACCAAGCCTAATAGATGCTAGGTTCATGATAGAAAAACCACACACCTCACTGACCGATACACAGGTGCTTCGTTATATTCAAGAGGATGTTTTCAGCAAATAATCATGAAGATTAAGAAGTACAGATGAAATAAGAGGTGTTGTCTTTACCAAGTCTCTCTCCTTTATCTCTAAAGCCAATCACATGCCAAATCCAATTATTTCTTTCTGCACAAATATCTCTTTAAATTCCTCCTCACTTTCATCACTACTACTATGAGAAGTTGAGGGAATGATATTCTAATAGAAGCTTCCTAATTTCTCAGACCACAAACTTGGAGAGCCAAATCCCTAAGAGAGAATAAAGGGGGCATATGGAACTCGATGATGAGAGGATTTTACTCCAGGCCTATTAGTTTGCTCTGACTGTCATAATGAGATACCACAGGTTGGGTGGCTTAAACAGCAGAAATTAATTTTCTCACACTTCTGGAGACTAGAAATCCAAGATCAAGGTGCCATCAGGTTTGATTTCTGATGATGTCTCTCTTCTTGGCTTATAGATGACCACCTTCTTGCTATATCCTCACGTGGTCTTTCCTTTGACCATACATAAGAAAAATATCTGTGCTGTCTCTTCCTCTTCTTATAAGGACAGTGGTCCTATTAGATTGAGGTCTCCTTTTATTACCTCACTTTGCCTTAATTTTTTCCCTAAAGCATCTTCAAATATAGTCACATTGAGGGTTAGGGCTTAATTTTCCATGCTTTTATTTTTATGACATGATGCTTCTGCTAATACTTTTTCCTCAGCTGCAATGTCTTGTCTCTCAAGGCTCACTTACTAATTTCCAGGGTTTCTGTGACAGGGGGAAGAAATCATTCCCAAAATTCCTTAAGTTAGTTGCTGACTTGTCTGTCTTTATCAAATATTCTGAGCTTGTTAAGGCAAAGAATGTTTGTTCGTATTTTACCTAACATAGCCAAAACAACAAAGGTGAAGCCCTTTCATATAGTAAGTGCTCAGTAATTTCTCTATCAATAAATGAATACTGTGAGAAAATGAGAGAGGTTATGTAGAAGAGTTCTTAAAAATGTGTGTTAGGCAAAGAAAGGTGAAAAATAGAATATGTTCTAAACAAGTATAAAAGCTATTATTTTTCTCAAAAGGGAGAAACTATCTTCATTTTATAAAAAGAAGCTAAGAACATGCTTCCTCTGACCACCTAGATGAAATGGCCACATAAATGGCAGACAATGCAAATCTAATTTACTAGGCATTACAAAATACAGTTTGACTGGAAAGGATGCATATGTCATTTTCCTGGTGTAACAACAAGAAAAACGACCAAAGAGGTGGATATGAGCAGAAACAATTAAAATATGCCCTTTATAACATATAAAGTGAAAAGAAAAAAAATCCCTGTACCTCACTTCATAACCTAAGGAAGAGCAGAAAAGTGTCCATGGAAAAATGGTCTCTTGTATTAAAAAAAAGTCTTGTTCAGAGTTCACACTGAGTATCTTTTCATTAGAAATTATATAGCAGCACAATTAAAATGAAATACTAATTGTAACAAGAAACGACGGTGACTGCAGAACATAACTCAGCCTTAATAGATTTTCTAATGCCTTTCTTTATACCAAAGGGGAGTACCCCTTTAGCCAATAAAGTAAATTTTCTGATCTCCAAATGGATACTTTATCCTCATTCAGGCTGATATTGCAGCGACATCATGAATTTCTCAGACAGCTTTGTGAATCAGCAGAGTATTTCAGAGGGGAACACTGACTGCTAAAAGCAAAGACATTTTTTAAAAAGCCTTTAAATAAGTAGATGAAACATTTCATTTTGGGTCAAGGATGCATTTACTCCAGCAACCTGGAAGAGCAGAGAGGGCTGAATCAGTTGGGAAGAAATAGAGTAATGTTACTGTATCAGCCAAACCTCAAATTATATAGTTTTGCAGGTCAAACATTTTTGACTTTTCCTTTTTCGCATCCATGTCTATAATTCTTATTTTCAAAAAGCTTAAATATTTACATTTGATGAAATATCGCCCTATGTTTCTAAAGTATCTTTGAAAAGCCAGTAACTAATTTGCTCATAATAAACTTTGAGGTCTAGAAGAAACTGGTTTTCTTTCTAGTTAAATAATCTATTGAAAAGGAAAGGAAGACAAGAAAAATGGAAACATCCTGATGCACCGACTTAGCAAATGTTCTGAGTGCCACCATGTGCCAACTTTGTCTTAGGTGCTAGGAATATGAAGTAGGAAGACAAAGTCCTTTTCCTCACTTCTGGTTATACTAAAGAACACTGACTCCTACCATAGATAGTGATCAAAGGTCAAGTTAACTGGACCCGAGATGGGGATTATGAGTGTTTATGAATGATAAAATTGAGGTTTTAGCTTAACTCAGTCTTATATTGCTTAATATAGACATAGGTTTTAATAAAAAGTTGCATATATTTTACTTTCTGTTCTTTATTGATGTAAATATATCTTAGCTTAGAAATTCTAAGTAGATCAGGCAATACCTTTAAAATGTTATATTGCCCACAGAATCGGGTTGAGAGTATAGCATAGGATATTTATAAAAATATATAATGCTGAAGCTATGTGTGTTCAGAAAAAAACATTTTCTTACACAAAATAATAGTTATATATTACTGACAAATTTCTTTTATTTTTCATCCCTCCCTCCCTTCCTCGCTTCCCACTTTCCCTCCTTCCCACTTTCCCTCCTTCCTTCCTTTCTTCTTTTTTTCTATAACTATGTGTATTCTTCAGTATTTATATACAGATGCTCCATGATGGGTCACATCCAAACTTACCATAAAGTCAAAATATTGTAAGTCATACTATCACAAGTCAGAAACCATCTGCATGTGTATTCTTGTGTCTAGTCACTTGTGTGGGAATGGAGGAGGAAGGAGGGAAGAAGGAGGAGAGGTGTATCTGGTGTGGATAGTTTAAGTTCCAGATTTCCCCTCAAGAGGAAATTTTGGTCTTCAAATTATAATTCTGTGGTTTTCCTGTTGTCTGCTGACAAGTTTTTAACTAATGTAAAATCAAGGGATTTTACGCTACAGAAAGTTTATTCCTAAGACATGTATCTCGATCTAATCTTATTTCATAGTTGTTATATCTATGTATCAAATGTATCATTATGTATGTTTTCAACTCACATTTATTCTTAAATATAATTAGCCTTATCCCAAACAATAATAAATTGAAGTCACAGTTTGGTATTACATATGTATGTGTGAGACACACACACACAGAGATTTCATTAAACAATAAAATTAATATATAGTCATAAATATGTGTTACTTAAGTCAGGGATCAACAAACTTTTTCTGTAAAGAGCCCGGCAATAAATGATTTAGGGTTTTTTAAGACCCAGAGTAGTTTATGTCACAGCTGCTCAACTCTGCTGTTCTAGTACAACAGCCATGGACAAATAAATGGATGGGCATGGTTGTGTTCCAATAAAACTTTATTTATAAAAACAGGCTAGATGTGGCCCATGGGCTATATATTTTAGATCCATGATCTAGATATATCCCACATCACCAATGATAGGCATGTCATTCTTTGTGAAATAATGCTTTAATATAATTTTGTGAGTTATGATGCTAATGTATATCTGGCCCCTTTGTACTTCTTAGATAGTATTCCTGACCCCAAAAGTATGGTGGGTTTCTGTCAAGATCTGCACAGCAATGATTTTTAATATTATGATTGATAAACCATCTAAGTTATAAGTAAAATATTTCAAGTTTAGAAAAAAAAACTGTTGGGCTGGGTGTGGTGGCTCACACCTGTAATCCCAGCACTTTGGGAGGCCTGGGCCGGTGGATCACCTGAGGTCAGGAGTTCAAGACTACCCTGGCCAACATAGTGAAACCCTGTCTCTACAAAGATGCAAACCTATGCTGGTATTCCTGCTTAGAAAAGAACAAAACACACTTTGCTGATTAGTATTTTAAGTCTTCCAAGTGTTCTTGGTGGCAGGTTGAAAAAAAAGTGATATGAGTTAGCAGGCTTAAAAATCTTAAAGTACAACAATTTTTATAACACACTCACATTTATTACTTCAGTAATAAAATGTGTATGTCAACTACATATCATATCTTTACTATTAAAATGTAAGTTCATTAAGGGAGAGGACCTTGAATATTTATTCTTGTTTCCCATGCTTCTCTGCATACAGTAATATCTTAATAATTATTTATTGAATGAAGAGTGATAGAAGAATAATTAAGAAATAAGAAAATACAGCAAGTATAAAATAAGAGGAAAAGAAATAGTTAAGTAAATAGCATGTTAATTTATTTGCAGAAGTAGTATTTCTTGTTAAGAATATAAAAATCAGCTATGGCATTACAGATGGACTGTAAGTACATAAAAGGCAATAGATTGTTGAATTAGATAGCAAAATACACATAGTAGATAATATGCATTCTCATAAAAATAAGTAACATCTAACAGGAGACTTCTCATAAATAATTTGATGCAATTTGAACAAACCTTAATTTTCAATAGAATAAGAATGTTTGAAAAATGAAGAATGTTGAAGTTTTACTGTTCTTTTAATTCATTTTTTTAACATGGCATGTAATGTTATTAAATTAACTAATATCTTATTCTTTTCTCTGTAGCAAGAATTAAATTTTAAAGACCATTTGAAGAAGCACAGTATTTATCCACCAACATTAAAGTGTCACTCTGGGAGATTATTTCAAATTACTTTTATAGTTTTGAATGATTTTTAATATTATCATTGATAAACCATCTAAATTATAAGTAAAATATTTCAAGTTCAGAAAAAAGACTGTTAGGCCGGGCGTGGTGGCTCACACCTGTAATCCCAGCACTTTGGGAGGCCGAGGCGGGTGGATCACCTGAGGTCAGGAGTTCAAGACCACCCTGGCCAACATAGCGAAACCCTGTCTCTACAAAGATACACAAGTTAGCCGGGCATATTGATGGGTGCCTGTAATCCCAGATATTCAGGAGGCTGAGGCAGGAGAATGGCGGGAGGCGGAGGTTGTAGTGAGCCGAGATCACGCCACTGCACTTCAGCCTGGGCGACAGAGCAAGACTTCATGTCAAAAAAAAAAAAAAAAGACTGTTGAAGATTTTATG
Source organism: Rhinopithecus roxellana (assembly GCF_007565055.1). Lineage (NCBI taxonomy): Eukaryota > Metazoa > Chordata > Mammalia > Primates > Cercopithecidae > Rhinopithecus > Rhinopithecus roxellana. Next base: position 139,537,640 of record NC_044554.1, read on the forward strand.
TCATTTTTCACAATTCACTCAAGGTTCTTACTACTCTAAAAGTGCTTTTACAGTTTGTTAGGCAACTAACATACCATTTAAAATAGATTGAACTCTCTATTTACTCAATATACCATATCAGTTTCAAATGGTTATGAGTAGTGGTTTAAAAAAGTACCATACTTTAAAAGTAACTTTGATAAATATTTACAAGACTGGCTCTAATGCATCTGACAGATACTTCCATTAAAGGATATATATTTGTGTGGGGTGGTTTTATCTGAGGAAAAAAGCTTACACTAAAAATAAGATAGATAATATATTGACAAACACATTAGAACAGATTGCCTTCTACAGTTTAATATCATATTTGGTGTTTAAAGAGTTGACCCTCATTTAGCTCAAAGTTACAAAATATCACTTGGACTAAGTGGCTAGAAAATAGAGCATCAGAAATAGTAATCATCTTCATTATCTAGAAAATACAGAAATGCCAAAAACTTATACACATTAAATCACAAAATATTGTGTCTAAGATTTAAAATAGCAATAGCAATAATTTTAAAATATTTTAATGAGGAAATATATCACTATTCTTATTAGTGAAATAGTTCTAATTTATCTACCATTATGAAAACATATATGGGAGATAAATTATAAGTATATGCATATACATAATCACTATAATTATTTCAAGACTTTTGAGAAGAAGTATCTGTTTTAAGTAAGCTATATATTCCTATTAATTCACTGGGCAGTGCAATTACAGGGAATTTTCTTCATTTTTGTTTCTCTATCTTTTCTAAGTATGCTGCACAGAAAATGCATTACTATATAATAAAATTATTTATATTTAAATACACACAATATAAAGAAGTTCCACTGGCCACTTTTTAAAAACATTGTTTTTTAAACATTATTAACTATATCTAGTTATGTTTTTACATTACAGTTACTAAATATATGACTGAAGTATTAGTAATAAGATTTATACATTCATTTTTGTCAGTAACACTTTAAAATATCCTCAAATCTACAATGTATGCTTATTAGAATTAAACATCTAAATATTATATAATTACTGATATACAATTTTCCTTTAAAAATCAGCTTATCTAAGTTAAATAACAGGCAACCAGAATCCAAAAGTATTACTAGGCAGGTGGTGAATACTAATAAAGTTTTTAAAAAGATCTTTACTAAAAAGCTCAACTGGGTGATACTTGAAGAGTAAGCTGGTTGGATTTGAACCTAGGACCTACATGTGCAAAATCCACTTATAGAAGTTCAGAGTTCAGCTGTGCAGCTGAATGTTTAAGTTAAAGGATAAACTCATCTCCAAGTTGTTGCATTGCTATTTGTTTTAAGTTTGCATTTGCAAAATCTCTTAAGTAAACAGTTTAAATGTCTTTGTTAGCTATACCTTTTGTTAGATGACACCTGGACTTTAAAAATAAAGATTTAATTAGAAAAAATGTGTGATGTACTTGGGACAGAAAATGAAAAAACAAACTAACAACAACAACAAAAAAAAAAAACAGGCCTTAGCTTCTGGGTAGCCCCAGGCCCTTGCAGGATCCTGCCATTAGCTGTGCATCCTTGGGTAGGCCATTTTCTCACCCTGGGTCTCCATTTCCTCATCTGTAAAGTGAGACATTTGGATTTCATACTAAAATTGTTTTGTTAGAAAATTAAATAATTTGATAAATTATAACAGTTTGTCACTGAAAAATGTTCCTCTACCAGTAACATAAAAACATTGAAGTTACTCTGAAAACCTTGCCTCAGAAACGTGTTTCTACTTTTTGGAAATTAGTATGCACACTCTAGATGGTCCTTTTCAGATGACATGTTAACTTGAATGAGAAGAAAAATATCCTTGAAGATGTATGCAATTATTTTATCAAACGTCCTATTTTCACTCTTGATAAGGCAAATCCAACTACAGTAAGTCATCTGCCCGGACTTGTGAGTCATTGGTGAACAGGTGATTACGGTTTCTCATTCATCCTATGCCATTGCTTTCTCCAACACTTCAGACTGGATTAGAAAGGGTGAATTTAACAAGAAAGTGTAAAATAAAATAATAAATCTTTATAACAAGAAAAAGTTTGTGTTAGGTATGTGACAAACAATATTTATAACTTTAGCTAAGGCCAAACCTGTATAAATATAAAATATCAAGCAGCTTTTGTCATAAAGTTTCTATGATTTGGAGGATTTTTAAATTCACATCTTAAGAATTTGACAACAAATGTTTTGCTTATTTTCAAGCTGTTACTAATTACTAGAATTTTTGCTTATATATTCAAATCAAGTCCTCCTCTAAAAAATCTGCCAAAGAAAGTTGGAATACATACATCAGAAAACTATCTTTTTCTTGAAGATTTGTACTTTTTCATTATATAGTACTGTTCATTGTCAAGCATAGAAAGTAAAGAAGTGTTTAAGAAGAAAAAATTCAATTAATTTTTCTACTACCATTTTTGTAAATATTTTCCCATCCTTTAGAAACATATTTGAATAGTATGGCTTCTGAAATAAAGCATATGTACACATTATTAAATGAAAACATTTGCATCATACCATACTTATCATTTTATAGCTTGTGTTTATATTTATAACATTTTTCATAATATTTAATAGCCTTTAATTATATATTTAAATATTAAAAATAAGCTATGTAACACCTCTTGTTCATTAAATGTTTATGATATGCATTTAGTGAACCAAGTTAAAGACATATATATATATATATATATATATATATATATATATATATACATATATACACACACACACTTTTTTTTCTTACTCATCTAAATAATCTGTTTTATACTTCAGGGATCTAAAGCTTTGGATTGACTTGCTGAAGGTCAAAGTCATAAGATGATGAAGTTTGAGTTCAAACCTATGTTTATCTTCAGAGTCAACATTCTAAAGCCATCTTTATATTACCTCCATTTTTAAAACATGACTCCACAGTTTTGTACTATATCAATTTTAAAATCTAACTAATTTCTACTTTTGGATGTTTAGCTTATCTCCTTATTTCTTTTACTTGTCTCACAATGTTTTTAAAAACATTTTATGCATAAATTATTATGTTAATCACTGATATTTTCTAAGAATGCATTTCTATGTCAGGCATACATTTGCAGTTACTCATATGTAATTGTCTACCAATTTGCACTTCCACAAATGATTTTATGTTTCAGAATTCTGAATGATGCTTTCCCCTTACCTGAAAACTTGTGACTATATAGGTCAGTAATTTTTAAAATTAGACAAAACTATACAGTAAACAACTTTGAAACATTATAGTGTCAAAGTCATAGGTTTATACTCATAAATCAAAAGGAAAGATTTAACTACCACAGAGAAGTATGCTGTTTTCTATGGACAATTTAATTCTGGCTATTTGGCATGGATGCATTAACACATTCTTCAATTAAGCATGAATATAGAAATTTTAACATTACAATCAATGAATTGTAGAAGGCTACTCCTACAGGAAAAACTTTTAACCAAACCATACACACAAATACAAACACAAACGCATACCACACATGAGGAAATGAATGCCAAAAAGCATCCAAACATACTGCACATAGCTCAAAGGATCCACATAGTCAAAGAACTAAATGAATACTGCTATCAATATACAAAACCTACTACACTTAAGAAAATTTCAAAGCCTTTTTTCCTGAACAAAGCATATATAGCTCAGAACTATATAGTTTTCATAGATCACCTATGTTAGACCTTTATTTCTATTATATAGGCAAAGTTGTTGTTGGAAATGACATCCCTATTGCTACTGAATTTAAGGTTATCAGTAAGCCTTAAATCTTAATTCTGCAATATGAAACAGTTAACAAACTTATAATTTCTCTTTAGAAACTTTGAAACATGGCATTGTTTGCATGCACAAGGAAAGAAACGTAGAGGTGCCTAAGACAATTTTTGACAAAATATTTTTAAAATCTAGACAATTTTTCTCTCCATTGCTTGAGTACTGGCCTTGTTTTGTTTGGTTTTCTCCAGCCATCATTAAGTGAGAAGGTTCTACCAATATCCTGCTATGAATTTCATTTGAATTTACTTTGAAAGATTCTAAGCATAACAAAGATACTATATTTTACTTTAATTGATAGAGTATGCATCTATTGTACCCGCTAGTCAATTCTAATGATGGTAAATGTATTATACTTGTCTCTCTGGAGTTGCAGAGAAGCCTTATTTATAGGTTTTGCTTATATCCATGGTGTAAATATTCCCATGATGACCTTTATACTGTATACAACGTGGGGGAGAGATGTTCATGATTAGATCCAACAGGAGACAGCTTCAGCGTATCACTGTTGCTAACCAAATTACTGACCAGTTACAAAACCAGCTGGAGGTGTTTAGAGTTTTTAAAGAAAAGCCTAAAATTAACTGTTACATATAGAAAGAATATTAGAGATCAGATAAATTATATGCTACTTTTCATATAGTTCAAGTCTTACCATAAATTAAAATATTTGAGGTTACTCTAGTAGGTAATTTTTTATTCCCTAAAATTAGATATGGCAGCTGCTTATTTTCCCTTTTACTTTGCCTCTTTTCCTTTCTCATAGGTCCATTTATTTGTAACTTCAAAAGTTCTTTACATTAAAGCATTCTAATTTCCATTTAATCTGTTACTTTCACTTTGATGTTGCTTAGTTGATTAAAATCATTTGGAATCTCAGTGCTATGGAATGTGATTAGGAATGTCATATTCCTAAAGGTTATTTTGTTAACATTTTGTACATTGAATTTTGATCAAATAGTAGATAAAAATATTTTGTTTATCATGATAGCCAAAGGAAGCATGTATCCAAAGGAAGAAAGAAAGAAAGTAAAAGAGAGAGAAAGTGAGATAGAAATAGAGAGAGACAGAAAGAAGTTGGAGACACAGGGAGAGAGGGAAGGGGGAAGGGAAGGAAGAGCCACCAGTGCTTCTGTGTCATAAAATCTGATAGATACTGCTGTTATCATTTCTGAAAAAACCACAAACTTACTTAAATTATACAATCTATATGGCTTGTATTTTTATCCCAAGGGTAATCTCCCCTTACTTAAAATCTGACACATTTTTAATTCATTTGTTTCTACATTCATTCAATACATACTAAGATTTTTATATTGCCAGGTTCTTTATAAATGCTGGAAATATGACATGAATAAAGAGGTCCTTTGCCTCATGAGATAATAAATCTATACTCTAGAAATGAAGACAAATTTTGAACAAGTAATTCTATGTGTGATAAATGCAATAGCAAAGAGTGCTCTAAGTGCTTTGCAAGCAAAAGTTAAGAAGTCAAATTTGGTCTTGAATTTTATATTAAGGAAATGTATTCCTATTTAATTAGATAAGGAACATTGAAGAAGGAAGAGGCTGCCTTTAAGATAGCAGTCAGGATTGGCTACCTAGGACAGCCAGTAGAAAGTAAAAATCAGAGCTCCTTATTCAACAATTATTATGAAATTTAAGACTGCAATAGCAGATCATTAAACTGAAGTGTGTGATCCCCAAAATCTGAGGTCCTGTTTGACTGCACATGTCACATGCCATGAAGTCAGTCCTCGTGCCTATGAAGCATCCAGGTATATATGTCAAGTGGGTAGCAGAGTATACAAGTCTGTAGCTCAAGAGAAATATCTTGTTACAGACATTTGCAAGTTGTGAAAGATGGCCATAAATTGTCACTCTAAAAAATCAAGAAATGGGGTTTATCTTCCTCTTTGAATGTGAGCTGGCCCTATGATGGTTTAATCAATACAATGATGTGGAAGTGATGTTGTGGTAGTTCTAGGCCCAACCTTTAAAAGCACTGCTTCTTCTCGCTTGAAATGCTTACACTTGGGACATTTTCCTCCAGAACCCAGAGGCTGAATGGATGTTCACTTTTAGATGACAGCCCCAGCTGTCCCAGCAAATAGGCAGCATCAAGTATCAGCCATATGAGTGAGCCATTTAGATGTTCCAGTGCAATTGAGCAGAAGAACCACCCAGCTGAACCTAGTCAACCCACAGAACCATGAGAGATAATGAAATAGTTGTTGTTTTAGGCCATGAATTTTGCAGTAATACACAGCAATAATAACCAAAACAGAAATTAGTGAGGTGCTGAAACAACAAAAAGCTAAAATGTTTGGCATTGTCTTTGGAGCTAAAAAGCAGGTGGAAGGTAGTCTAAAGCAGACTGCTAGTGAAAAATGGAATGATATGGAGAAAAATGTTATTTGATGCTGTAAAGGAGGAAGAGGGCTTATGTTTTTTGTGGAAACACAAAAAACAGAAAATAAAGCAAATGAAATTTTTTTTATTTTATTGAATAGCTTAGCAGCAGAATACTGAAAGTGCCAAATATTTTTCCTGAATAAAATAAGGTATACATAGAGAGAGGAACTTAAAAAAATAATGATTTTCAAACAGGATCTAGAGGAAGTATTTCTTAAGCAAGTCTTGTTGGGAATTTTCTTATTCCCTGTCTCCTTCAACAAAAGTCTCTCAAAGTAAGAAATTACTTTAGGACAAAGATCAAATCCAAGGCACTGTCAGTAAAAGTGCAGTTTCAAAGTCAAGATCTCAGATATGTGGCTATAAGAACTTTTTGTTAAAAACTCAGAAGGATTTGACATTTGTTAAAAACTCAGGTGTGCCTCTTTGAAACTTTCTTCTAGACAATGAGGCTTCTAAAACTCTCTGTTCAAAGTAGGGAAAGGCCTTTTACAAAGAAATTTTGGTGTCACTTTTGTCTAGGAAAATGGCTTATATTTTTATACTCAGGAAAACCACAAAGTATCTATAGGAAGTATACCAATGTGTACTAAACAAAAAAACAAAAACAGTGACAGTTCAAAATTAAGAGACCTTTGAGACACTCAACTTTCAACAAAAAGAACACAGCCTGAGAAAGTCATTCAGCTACACATGTGGGCTGTGTCTTAGGGAAAAGGGAGACCCATATGGAAGAGCCAGGAGCCCAGAGGAAAAAGCTAAGAGGCAGAGAGAATCAACCCAGGAAAGCTGGAAGAAACCCTAACCAAGGAACTCACATCTGCTCACCTAAATTCCTGGATGTTCATGAACCAGTGACTGCTATTTGCTACTGTACTTTTGGAATGTGTGTGTCTATCAGATTCTACTGTCCTTGTCTCACTATTACATATTGAGTTTGAGGGGGCCAGATAACTTGTTTTCTAGTTCATAGCTCTTCATCTCAAGAGGAGCCTGAGGTGCCTTATTCACACCTGGACCTGGTTTAGATAATGGAATGCTGGACATTGAACCTAATTCACTCACAAACTGAGAATTTGAGGGTCATAGGGAATGGTCAGGGTATTTTGCATGTAGAATGAATTTAAATAGTTTATGACTGAGGGCTCACTGTTGTGGGCTAAAAATGACCAAACATGTTTTATTACTCTTTCCATCAACTTGTGGCATTTATTTTCATTCCCTCTTGAATCTGGGTTGGCCCTGTGATAGCTTAACAAATAGAATGTGGTGGAAGTGATGATATACCAGCTACAGACACTTTTTAAGAGGATTGAAGCATCAATGTCCCCCTCTAGGGTTTCTCACTCTTGGAACAATTCTTGAAACTCAGCCATCATACTGTGAGAAACCCAAGCCACAAGTATAGGACACATGTTGATGATCCAGTTGACAGTCTTAAGGGAACCCTTTGCCAGTAACCAGCATCAAATGCTGCCAGATGAATAAGAAATCTTGACTGTCCCGGAACAATTGAGTCTATAGATGATGCAGCCAAATCCAATTTTATATGAAAAAAGCAACCCCGTTTAGTACAGTCAACATTAAGAATAGTGAGAAATAATAAAATAGTTAAGCCAGTAAATTTTGGAGTGGTTTGTTATAAAATAATAGATAATTAAAATAGGAATCATCTGTGTATAGAGGTTAATGAAGCCATGAGATGGTTAAGACAATAAATATGTGACATGAAAGAAAAAAGGCTATCTTAGTCTGTTTTCTGTTACCTGAATTCCATAGGCTGAGAAATTTATAAAGAAAATAAACTTATTTATTTCTTACGGTTCTAGAGGCTGATAAGTCCAAGCGTATGGTGTCAGCCTCTTGTGAGGTCTTGCTGTGTAATCTCATGGCAGAAGAGTGGAGGGACAAGTGAGCACATGCAAAAGGGAATGTATCAGGTTCTGAGCTGGCTTTATTACAACTTTCTCTTGAGATAACTAGCAACTCTGATGATAGGACCTTAATCCATTCATAAGGGTGGTGCTTATGATTTGATAACCTATTAAAGACCCCACGTCTTAATACTTTTACAATGGCAATTAAATCTCAACATGAGTTCCAGTGGAGACAAACATTCAAACCATAGCAGAAGCTTAGAACAGAATCCTAGGAATTCCAAAATTGCCAGACAGAGAAAAAGAAGACAGCTACAGAATCTGTAAAATATGTTCATCAAAGTAAAAAGAAATCCAGACAGTCAGTGACCTGTGAGCCAGTGGAAGAGAGAAACCACAGAGGTGAGTGCCAATGAGAGATCAAATGAGATATAGGTGATAGTTACTTGTTCTATTAAATGACATAGAAGATAAAGGTGGCCTTAGCAAAAATAGAGTTTCAAACTGTTAGGGAGGAAGCCAGACTGGAATTAGAGAGGTCGCTGAAGAATGACAGGGAATAATTAGAAAGGAACAGAGAGTATAGGTTTTTTTGAAGAGCCAGGAAAGTTGGCATGAAGAAGTTCAATATCTCTTTCTCTCTGGTTCTCATTCTCACTGTGTGTGTGTGTGTGTGTGTGTGTGTGTGGTGGGGAGAAGTAATAAGAGACAGAAATCTTGAAACATTAAAATTATCATTAAATGATGGTGAGAAGGAAAGAAATATAAAAGTTAAGGTAAGAGAAAACTATGAGTAATATTTAACTCTTTCCAGAAAGGATCTTCAAACCAAAGAACATCCATTTAGGCACTATGGCTATTGTTCAAACATATAGTAACCTCAAAATAACACTTGCTCTCAAGCGGACTTTGTAATAACTGAGCTGAATAATCATGGATTCAAAGGAATTTATTTCTTGACATATCAAAATGGCCTGGTTTAAATGCATGTAATCAAGTCTATAATAAAAATTTAATCTTAAGGTTTTATAGCTCAAAAAATCTATATTTTACATTTTTAGGCAGTTTCTTCTAAGGTGAACAATAATATTTACCTTTTGAGTAGAACATGACTTATTTTTGGAAGTGTTGCTTGAGTAATATTAAGAATTAGGAAATGTCTACTTGCTGATATGAGAGTACACAAAAATGTTTGCTTGACAAGCTTCTGAGGGCTCCGTAAGATTGTGAGTGATATCAGATAATGCCCTTCCCAAATGGGTCTGCCTAACAGTGAATTTATATCTGCTCCTGGGAGCATAATAGCTTCCTGGGAGCAGAATGGCTTGTACCTGACTCTGCCTCTGAGTGTTTCAAAGATATGGAAGCATGTTTGATGAAAGATCAGGGAATAGCAAAGAAAAATAGCACCAAAAAGGCAAACAAGACAGGGAAAGATTCTAGACTAGTGATTTGGGATCAACACAGGATAGGATGATTAGAGAGAATACCTTCCTGTGCACACTGTGTGGTTTGATGCAAGAAGCCATCCTGATCCAGGTGCCCTGGTACTGTGAGGAGGCACCTTGGAAAAATGACCCAGAGGGTGTGAAGTGACAGATATGTTACACCAAAACTAGTAAGTCATTCTTCAGAGTGAAGGCAGTTTTCCTACAGAAAGCTTCAAAAAAGGAGATACATCCTTCCTTGTTCCTGGAAATCTTGTATTTGAGGAAATCATTATGTTCCAACTTGGGTGAGTCAGGCCACTGGCCAATTTTTTTTTCTATATCCCTCCTCTACTATAAGTTCCTAATTTCCACTTGTTCTGAATTTTTTTGGTAACCCATTGTCTCCGTTATTGAACTTATTCCTTTCAAAAATTAGCAAAGCTGAGAATTTTCATCCTATTCTTTTCCTACTTTCAGAACTTTGAACTTTGAATTTTCAGGAAGCCATGAAGGATGGAATAAGTAAGATTCTAGGACCAGTTAACAAGAACATGTAAAATAATTTGTTTCTAAAATAATCTTAGAAGGCTAAAGAACAAGCCAGAGCAGATTTTTTTTTTTTTCAAAATGCATAAGCAACACTTGTTCAATTCCACCTGCTGCAGTTAAAGTAAGCAAAAGGGAACATTGACAAAGTAATTATTTCTAGTTATCAAATGTCCATTCATTGATTGCTAGCCAAACCAGAGCAAATCAGGAAGTTTCTGTAAGTTCAATGAGTTTCCAAAATACAGAATATCTGTGTTGGCTCAACTCCTACCAATTACCAAACTCCCTAATCTTCTTCAATACTTTTACAATAATTGTAAATACTTTCAAAGTTAAAATAGATGCATCAAAAAAAAATCTGCCAGATAGCAATATTTGAACACTTTTCACCAAGTGCTAAAAGATTTTAGTTTTATACACTAGTTGTTAACATGGAGTAAAACCAACAAATAAAAACACAGTTGGAATACTAGTTGTGCTATCTGGCCAACTTAGCACCAAATCACTAATAACAATAAAATTTTTCAAAATGTTAATCAAAATTTCCCCAAATTAAAAGAAAACCAATCAATCCATAAATTGTAAATATTGTAAAATTAAATCAGTTAAACTCAGTTGGGAGAGATTTTGTTTTCCAAGGCACATTTGTTAATATCTAAAGACATTTTGTTTGTCACAAATGAAGGAGGGGGTGCTACTGGTGTCTAGTGGGTAGAGATCAGGGATGCTGCTAAACATCCTTTTATACCTAGGCCAGCCCCCTACAACAAAGAATTATTGGCACAAAATGTCAATGGTGCCAGATTTTAGAAATCCTGAGTTGGAGTTATCATAAAGTCCAATTTCTTTTCCTTTATTTAGGCAGCACCCTCTGGTTTATAATGTTAAAATCATAGCATCAGTATGTAGGAAGAAATGTATTTTCTAATCCATTATGGTTTTCAGGAATGAAGAGAATTACTATTGCTATATCTGAAAATAATACCACACCATTAAGAATGTAAGTGAAACGGAAGTGTCTAAGGCACTGGAATCTTTGTACAACTTAATCTTTTAGATAAATTTGAAATTTTTAAATGCTTTAAAATAGGGATAAACTCTCCAAGATTCTGAGTTTACAAAAAAATTTCCAAGTGTTTTAAGTAATTAATTTTCTTATATAAATACCAAATAAGACATAGAGGTACTTGTCAACAAACTGACTCCAGATTTCTATCAATGAACCTAATAATATTACAATGATAGTTTAAATATTAGGCTAAAAGACATTAATAATGGAGATTAAAGTAAAAGATGTATATTTAAATTAATTCAGTTAAATGTTATTGATACTCGTTTCCATTAATTCTGTTTTTGCAACCATTCAGACTTAGTTTCCAGAGGCAGAAAAAAGGCAGAAAAGGTTGTTGAAATTCTTCACATTGATTTCAGGGCAATGATCTCAAATGGTATAGTGGGAACCAGCAAATTTAAGAGGTAAGGGAAGCAAATGGACTCACTGGAAACTTTATCAGGTAAGAGGCAGCCAGGTTTAAAGAATAGCCCTGCCGCTGAAGAGAAGGAAAATCTTCCCTGGCAACATTTTCTATTTTCCATCCTTTTCATTAAGAGAAAACACCACACCTCGAATCTTGGGAACAACATGGATGATCTATGTGTTTTCTCATTGGCAGACACCTACTTTAGGAATCCAAATGTTAATGCACATGGAACTTTAGCATGGAAGAAATCAGAGTACAGCACTTTAATTCAAGTTATGTGTTTGAATTGTAACACTTTTACAATAAAATAATTTTTTTGAAATTTATTAAAATCTCCATTATTGGAGATTAATTTCTTCTAGTCAAGGTCCTGTTGCTTCAATGTTAAAGTAAAAATATTCCAAAATGTTTAGCACACTGTTCTACCAACAGCTATTAAAATCTTAACTTGAATTAACTTCTTTAATCAACTCTAGTATCAGATTTCTCATTTAGAGAGACAGGGTAATGATTTTTAAACTAGTATGATGAATTGACACAAAATTTTCTATTCTAAAGTAGATTCCATGGAACACTATTTTCTGAAGTAGCCACATGGGAGAAAAATGGTTCAAACTTTTAAGAAGTGCAGGACATACTGCCTATATTGATCTTTCTTTGAGGTTCACCATGCATATTAGAAAAGTCTTCGAGAAACTGATTTAACTAGTTATAGAAAGTCACAAATTTGCTCATTTTCCCAGTGTGATCTGTAACATTAATTGACATACTGTGATATTAATACCCTGAGTAAAACTTGGGAACTAGATGTGTAGGGCATGAATAGTATCATTGGGTATATTAGTTGTCTGTTGCCATGCAGTAAATTTTATTATATCAGAGTTTTCCAGGGTCAGGAGTCCAGGCATGGCTTAGTTTATCTGGGTTTACTGCTCATGGTAAAAGGCTGAAATCATGAAATCAGTGAGGACTGCAGCTTGGAAGATTGTCTTCCAAGCTCAACTGGTTGTTGGCACAATTCATTTCCTTGTTGCTGTAGGGCTCTCAGGGCTTGCTTCTTCAAGCCCAGAGAGAGAATCTCTGTGACTTTAAGTTTCTGACCTGTAGATCCCCTTTTAAAGGGCTCTCCTGATTAGAATAGACCTATCTAGAATAATCTTTATCAAGTCAGCTGATTAGGAAACTTAATTGCATCTGCAAAATCCCATCACCTTTGTCTTATAATCTAAGCACTGGAGTAACACTTGTTATAGTCACAAATCCCACCTCTACCCAAGGGCATGGGATTATACAAAGGCTTGGATACCAGGGGAAGAGAATCACAAGGACATCTGGGGACTCAAGAAACCATACTGGGGAACATTAAAGAAAGGGATATATGGGGGCAGAGCAAGATGGCCGAATAGGAACAGCTCCAGTCTCCAACTCCCAGCGCGAGCGACACAGAAGACCGGTGATTTCTGCATTTTCAACTGAGGTACTGGGGTCATCTCACTAGGGAGTGCTGGAAAATCGGTGCTGGTCAGTTGCTGCAGCCCGACCAGCAAGAGCTGAAGCAGGGCGAGGCATCAACTCACCTGGGAAGCACAAGGGGGAAGGGAATCCCTTTTCCTAGTCAGGGGAACTGAGACACACAACACCTGGAAAATCAGGTAACTCCCACCCCAATACTGCGCTTTAAGCAAACGGGCACACCAGGAGAAAATATTGCACACCTGGCCGGGAGGGTCCCACGCCCACGGAGCCTCCCTCATTGCTAAAACGGCAGTCTGCGATCTAACCGCAAGGCAGCAGCGAGGCTGGGGGAGGGGTGCCCGCCATTGCTGAGGCTTAAGTAGGTAAACAAAGCCGCTGGGAAGCTCGAACTGGGTGGAGCTCACAGCAGCTCAAAAAAACCTGCCTGTCTCTGTAGACTCCACCTCTGGGGACAGGGCACAGTTAATAATAACAACAACAAAAGCAGCAGAAACCTCTGCAGATGCAAACGACTCTGTCTGACAGCTTTGAAGACAGCAGTGGATGTCCCAACACAGAGGTTGAGATCTGAGAATGGACAGACTGCCTGCTCAGGTGGGTCCCTGACCCCTGAGTAGCCTAACTGGGAGACATCCCCCACTAGGGGCAGTCTGACACCTCACACCTCACAGGATGGAGTACAACCCTGAGAGGAAGCTTCCAAAGTAAGAATCAGACAGGTACACTTGCTGTTCAGCAATATTCTATCTTCTGCAACCTCTGCTGCTGATACCCAGGCAAACAGGGTCTGGAGTGGACCTCAAGCAATCTCCAACAGACCTACAGCTGAGGGTCCTGACTGTCAGAAGGAAAACTATCAAACAGGAAGGACAGCTATACCAAAACCCCATCAGTACGTCACCATCATCAAAGACCAGAGGCAGATAAAACCACAAAGATGGGGAAAAAGCAGGGCAGAAAAGCTGGAAATTCAAAAAGTAAGAGCACATCTACCCCTGCAAAGGAGTGCAGTCCATCGCCAGCAACGGATCAAAGGTGGTCAGAGAATGACTTTGACGAGATGAGAGAAGAAGGCTTCAGTCCATCAAACTTCTCAGAGCTAAAGGAGGAATTACGTATCCAGGGCAAAGAAACTAAAAATCTTGAAAAAAGAGTGGAAGAATTGACAGCTAGACTAATTAATGCAGAGAAGGTCATAAAGAAAATGACAGAGATGAAAACCATGACACGAGAAATATGTGACAAATGCACAAGCTTCAGTAACTGACTCGATCAACTGGAAGAAAGAGTATCAGCGATTGAGGATCAAATGAATGAAATGAAGCGAGAAGAGAAACCAAAAGAAAAAAGAAGAAAAAGAAATGAACAAAGCCTGCAAGAAGTATGGGATTATGTAAAAAGACCAAATCTACGTCTGATTGGGGTGCCTGAAAGTGAGGGGGAAAATGGAACCAAGTTGGAAAACACTCTTCAGGATATCATCCAGGAGAACTTCCCCAACCTAGTAGGGCAGGCCAACATTCAAATTCAGGAAATACAGAGAATGCCACAAAGATACTCCTTCAGAAGAGCAACTCCAAGACACATAATTGCCAGATTCACCAAAGTTGAAATGAAGGAAAGAATCTTAAGGGCAGCCAGAGAGAAAGGTCGGGTTACCCACAAAGGGAAGCCCATCAGACTAACAGCAGATCTCTTGGCAGAAACTCTACAAGCCAGAAGAGAGTGGGGGCCAATATTCAACATTCTTAAAGAAAAGAATTTTAAACCCAGAATTTCATATCCAGCCAAACTAAGTTTCATCAGTGAAGGAGAAATAAAATCCTTTACAGATAAGCAAATGCTTAGAGATTTTGTCACCACCAGGCCCGCCTTACAAGAGACCCTGAAGGAAGCCCTAAACATGGAAAGGAACAACCGGTAAAAGCCATTGCAAAAACATGGAAAAATGTAAACACCATCGAGGCTAGGAAGAAACTGCATCAACTAACGAGCAAAATAACCAGTTAATATCATAATGGCAGGATCAAGGTCACACATAACAATATTAACCTTAAATGTAAATGGACTAAATGCTCCAATTAAAAGACACAGACTGGCAAACTGGATAAAGAGTCAAGAACCATCAGTCTGCCGTATTCAGGAGACCCATCTCACATGCAGAGACATACATAGGCTCAAAATAAAGGGATGGAGGAAGATCTACCAAGCAAATGGAGAACAAAAAAAAGCAGGGGTTGCAATCCTAGTCTCTGATAAAACAGACTTTAAACCATCAAAGATCAAAAGAGACAAAGAAGGCCATTACATAATGGTAAAAGAATCAATTCAACAGGAAGAGCTAACTCTCCTAAATATATATGCACCCAATACAGGAGCACCCAGATTCATAAAGCCAGTCCTTAGAGACTTACAAAGAGACTTAGACTCCCATACAATAATAATGGGAGACTTCAAGACTCCACTGTCAACATTAGACAGATCAACGAGACAGAAAGTTAACAAGGATATCCAGGAATTGAACTCATCTCTGCACCAAGCGGACCTAATAGACATCTATAGAACTCTCCACCCCAAATCAACAGAATATACATTCTTCTCAGCACCACATCGCACTTATTCCAAAATTGACCACATAATTGGAAGTAAAGCACTCCTCAGCAAATGTAAAAGAACAGAAATTATAACAAACTGTCTCTCAGATCACAGTGCAATCAAACTAGAACTCAGGACTAAGACACTGAATCAAAACCGCTCAACTACATGGAAACTGAACAACCTGCTCCTGAATGACTACTCGCTACATAACGAAATGAAGGCAGAAATAAAGATGTTCTTTGAAACCAATGATAACAAAGACACAACATACCAGATTCTCTGGGACACTTTTAAAGCAGTGTGTAGAGGGAAATTTATAGCACTAAATGCCCACAAGAGAAGGTAGGAAAGATCTAAAATGGACACTCTAACATCACAATTAAAAGAACTAGAGAGGCAAGAGCAAACACATTCAAAAGCTAGCAGAAGGCAAGAAATAACTAAGATCAGAGCAGAACTGAAGGAGAGAGAGACACAAAAAACCCTCCAAAAAATCAATGAATCCAGGAGTTGGTTTTTTGAAAAGATCAACAAAATTGACAGACCACTAGCAAGACTAATAAAGAAGAAAAGAGAGAGGAATCAAATAAACGCAATAAAAAATGATAAAGGGGATATCACCACCGACCCCACAGAAATACAAACTACCATTAGAGAATACTATAAACACCTCTATGCAAATCAACTAGAAAATCTAGAAGAAATGGATAATTTCCTGGACACTTACACTCTCCCAAGACTAAACCAGGAAGAAGTTGAATCCCTGAATAGACCAATAGCAGGCTCTGAAATTGAGGCAATAATTAATAGCCTACCCACCAAAAAAAGTCCAGGACCAGATGGATTCACAGCTGAATTCTACCAGAGGTACAAGGAGGAGCTGGTACCATTCCTTCTGAAACTATTCCAATCAATAGAAAAAGAGGGAATCCTCCCTAACTCTTTTTATGAGGCCAACATCATCCTGATACCAAAGCCCGGGAGAGACACAACAAAAAAAGAAAATTTTAGACCAATATCCCTGATGAACATCGATGCAAAAATCCTCAATAAAATACTGACAAACCGGATTCAGCAGCACATCAAAAAGCTCATCCACCATGATCAAGTGGGCTTCATCCCTGGGATGCAAGGCTGGTTCAACATTCGCAAATCAATAAACGTAATCCAGCATATAAACAGAACCAAAGACAAGAACCACATGATTATCTTTTTTTTTTTTTTTTTTTTTTTTTCGAGACGGAGTCTCGCTCTGTCACCCAGGCTGGAGTGCAGTGGCGATATCTCGGCTCACTGCAAGCTCCGCCTCCCGGGTTCACGCCATTCTCCTGCCTCAGCCTCCTGAGTAGCTGGGACCACAGGCACCCGCCACCTCACCTGGCTAGTTTTTTGTATTTTCTAGTAGAGATGGGGTTTCACCGTGTTAGCCAGGATGGTCTCGATCTCCTGACCTCGTGATCCGCCCGTCTCGGCCTCCCAAAGTGCTGGGATTACAGGCTTGAGCCACCATAGATGCAGAAAAGGCTTTTGACAAAATTCAACAGCCCTTCATGCTAAAAACGCTCAATACATTCGGTATTGATGGAACGTACCTCAAAATAATAAGAGCTATTTATGACAAACCCACAGCTAATATCATACTGAATGGGCAAAAACTGGAAAAATTCCCTTGGAAAACTGGCACAAGACAGGGATGCCCTCTCTCACCACTCCTATTCAACATAGTGTTGGAAGTTCTGGCTAGGGCAATCAGGCAAGAGAAAGAAATCAAGGGTATTCAGTTAGGAAAAGAAGAAGTCAAATTGTCCCTGTTTGCAGATGACATGATTGTATATTTAGAAAACCCCATTGTCTCAGCCCAAAATCTCCTTAAGCTGATAAACAACTTCAGCAAAGTCTCAGGATACAAAATTAATGTGCAGAAATCACAAGCATTCTTATACACCAGTAACAGACAAACAGAGAGCCAAATCAGGAATGAACTTCCATTCACAATTGCTTCAAAGAGAATAAAATACCTAGGAATCCAACTTACAAGGGATGTAAAGGACCTCTTGAAGGAGAACTACAAACCACTGCTCAGTGAAATAAAAGAGGACACAAACAAATGGAAGAACATACCATGCTCATGGATAGGAAGAATCAATATCGTGAAAATGGCCATACTGCCCAAGGTTATTTATCGATTCAATGCCATCTCCATCAAGCTACCAATGAGTTTCTTCACAGAATTGGAAAAAACTGCTTTAAAGTTCATATGGAACCAAAAAAGAGCCCGCATTGCCAAGACAATCCTGAGTCAAAAGGACAAAGCTGGAGGCGTCATGCTACCTGACTTCAAACTATACTACAAGGCTACAGTAACCAAAACAGCATGGTACTGGTACCAAAACAGAGATATAGACCAATGGAACAGAACAGAGTCCTCAGAAATAATACCACACATCTACAGCCATCTGATCTTTGACAAACCTGAGAGAAACAAGAAATGGGGAAAGGATTCCCTATTTAATAAATGGTGCTGGGAAAATTGGCTAGCCATAAGTAGAAAGCTGAAACTGGATCCTTTCCTTACTCCTTATACAAAGATTAATTCAAACTGGATTAGAGACTTAAATGTTAGACCTAATACCATAAAAACAATAGAAGAAAACCTAGGTAATACCATTCAGGACATAGGCATGGGCAAGGACTTCATGTCTAAAACACCAAAAGCAACGGCAGCAAAAGCCAAAATTGACAAATGGGATCTAATTAAACTAAAGAGCTTCTGCACAGCAAAAGAAACTACCATCAGAGTGAACAGGCAACCTACAGAATGGGAGAAAATTTTTGCAATCTACTCATCTGACAAAGGGCTAATATCCAGAATCTACAAAGAACCCAAACAAATATACAAGAAAAAAACAAACAACCCCATCAACAAATGGGCAAAGGATATGAACAGACATTTCTCAAAAGAAGACATTCATACAGCCAACAGACACATGAAAACATGCTCATCATCACTGGCCATCAGAGAAATGCAAATCAAAACCACAATGAGATACCATCTCACACCAGGTAGAATGGCAATCATTAAAAAGTCAGGAAACAACAGATGTTGGAGAGGATGTGGAGAAATAGGAACACTTTTACACTGTCGGTGGGATTGTGAACTAGTTCAACCATTATGGAAAACAGTATGGCAATTCCTCAAGGATCTAAAACTACATGTACCATATGACCCAGCCGTCCCACTACTGGGTATATACCCAAAGGATTATAAATCATGCTGCTATAAAGACACATGCACACGTATGTTTATTGCAGCACTACTCACAATAGCAAAGACTTGGAATCAACCCAAATGTCCATCAGTCACAGACTGGATTAAGAAAATGTGGCACATATACACCATGGAATATTATGCAGCCATAAAAAAGGATGAGTTTGCGTTCTTTGTAGGGACATGGATGCAACTGGAAACCATCATTCTTAGCAAACTATCACAAGAACAGAAAACCAAACACCACATGTTCTCACTCAAAGGTGGGAACTGAACAATGAGATCACTTGGACTCGGGAAGGGGAACATCACACACCGGGGCCTCTCATGGGGAGGGGGGAGGGGGGAGGGGGGAGGGATTGCATTGGGAGTTATACCTGATATAAGTGATGAATTGATGGGTGCTGACGAGTTGATGGGTGCAGCACACCAACATGGCACAAGTATACATATGTAACAAACCTGCACGTTATGCACATGTACCCTAGAACTTAAAGTATAATAAATAAAAAAAAAGAAAGAAAGAAAAAGAAAGAAAGAAAGGGATATACAGAGTGGAGAGCTGAAAGGAGAGGAGAAAATATTAATATCATGAAAGAACTTTAAAACCACAATTATCCTAGCTGCCAAAGGCCAACTCAAGACCACTATCTCAACAAAAATGTCACTGACTGAGTTCTTCACACTGTTTTAACTAAAAGACAAATTAATCAATTTTACTAAGACCAATGGCAAAATGGATCATGGTTTCATTTAGGTACCTATTGCTGAAACTTTTAATCCAGGCTTAAAGTAAACATACAAAAACATAAGCATTATTTTCTGGCACCTGTTCCACTTTCTTAACATAATGCCATTCTAGCATTCTCTTCCAGTAGACATCCCATTGTCACAGCACAACAGAGTAAAAATACATTGTCACAAGGCTGAAAGAATAACATGCTTTTTCTTAAGAAATGGAAAAAGATGGATAAATAATCATCCATAAGTAAAAAGTTCAATAAAATTAAACTTATAATAACTAGAATCTAGATTTCCAAGGTTATATTTTACCAAAATTGTCTTCACTAAAACATTGCAAAATTTTTCTGATTATAATCTAAATATAGTCACCATTTAAATTTTTTTCCTATTTGCCATTTATTAAATTTTCCTTTTAAAACAATTTGTTTAACCTTTACATTAAGTTTAAACTTAAGAAAAAGAAAGAATACAATGAAAAAAGAAAGTAAGGAGCGGATGAAATATTATTTTTATCATAATTAATTTTCTGAAATAAATTAATATTTTTAATTTAGATATACACATCATAGAAAATAACATACACTAAAATCTTTTGCTGTCTTTATTGTTGTATTAAATTGTACCTAATATACTTTTTAAGTGAAAGTAGAGTCTCATCCCTGTATTTACAATGATTTCTTTTGTCTATCGATTAAAAAAAAATTTTTGCTTCTCTTTTCAACAGGAAGCATGAGATCACAGATAAAGCTTAAGCTCATATGTCTTGATAGAGCACTAGTCTTTGTACCAGTTATACACTGTACACATTGCATATTTTAAATTATTTATATTTCAGAGGAAAGAGTTAGCTAGGTGATTTACGTACTACTGGTAAAATCCCAGTGCACAAAACTAGCTGTACAGAAGACAATTGAAGCTTACTCCTGAATATTTATAAATCATTCCAGAGTTAGGATAATAATGTAATTCTCAAAAATAACAGTGAAAAGCAAGAAAAGTTCCTTTTGGAGAAATAAAACAATAGATCCAAGTTTCAAATCCCACTTTGCTAGGCCATAAATCAGGTAAAAAGATATAATTTCATACCAAGCCAATTCTCTATTAGAAAGGGAATGTGGGTTCTGGGAGGCTTGCACTTAATCTGACTTATGCACACCACAGTGTTGTCCACAGAATGTACAAATAACCCTGTAAGAAAGGTTAATCGAATGTGCACTGTGACTTAGGATAAAATGCCTGGGATGGCTGACCAATTCGATTCATATCTCCTAGTGGAGATCCATAATGTCTCAATTCTTAATTATCTAGTCTTTTGTGCATTAAAAAAATGGCCAATAAAATGTCAGCCAAGAAACACACTGTTCATTCCTTTCAGGTTTATTTTAAACCTATTGCACTTAGACTAGAGCTAAATCAATTTTTCATGAATATCTACCCCGGTAGATTGCACCTCTAGCCAATTCAGATCTCTAGAGAATTTTAAAAAAGAGATTTATCAAGTAACAAGTAACACCTCAGGAAAAAGAAACAGGGTTTTTAATTGCTTTGTGTGCTCCATAATTGAAGGCAGGAACCTTCTTGAGGCGCTCGCTGCCAGGAGGAGTGAGACTCCACTTGGCCCTGCCTAATTAATCCTGTGATACAAACCTTCTGGCTTCAATTTTCACATTTCTGTCTCTTTTTAGAGGTGATAATAAAACTAAAAATTTATGTTGGTTACTGTATGACTATAACTGTGCCAGCAGAACGCAAATAAAACCATATGGGCTAAGGAGACCTTGTCTCTACATTTCTGGTTTCCCTGTGGCACGAGGCACCGGGGCAAGCTTTGTGCTAACAAGAAAACGTAGGGAAAACTCAGTAGCGGGTGGAAGTGCAGGTCAACCACTTCTTATGAGTTTGCTCTGTTAAGATGACTCATTGAAACATATGCCTTTTTTATTGACAAAATTTTTTTCTCAAAATAGAATTGTACACTCTGAAAGCTCAATGGCTCAGCGACTGCATATCACAAAACGGCGCTAGAGCTTTTAATGAAAGACAAATTGGGCAGCTTAGCCTTTAAAAAAACTGTCAGAGTGACAAGTGCAGGGTCTATTATCTTAATAGCTTACATATTAAGATGAGTAAAACACATCCTTTAGAACTTTGTCCATGACACCAGCAACATCGTAGTTGAGCTGTGATGCATAATGCATCCCACATCATGAATTGGCTCCATTGTTGACACAGGTCAAAATTATTTTGCTTTTATGGAGAACCTTGATTTGTAATGTGACGTTATTGTTATGTGTCTGGTGGAATGATACTTATATAAAAAGAAGAGGCGAACAAATGGGGAGAATAATAGCGCCTATGGGGTAGTAGTTTACACAGAAAAATAGTATTTTCAAAGATTGGCATAAAAACCTGAAGGGTATATTGTGCCGTGCTGTTCACAAGTAATTCATATGTCTTCTTAAGAGAAAGATAATTCTAAAAATTATGTTACTTAAATTATTTTTATATGTGGTTAAAACTTTCACAGGTTGTATCATTTTCTTTACCTTTGTTTCTTTGAAATCTTTGTTTATTTTGAACAGTTTCTGGTCTTTCCGCTGAATTTTTAAAAATATGGGAGCCATCTGGTGGTCAACAATTATAAATTTTCTTAAAAATAAAATAGTATTTTATTATAAAATAAAGTGCTGTATTATTTTAAAATTTGGTAAGGTCTCCCCCCCACCACCCCCCCCCACCACCCCACCCCCCCCCCCCGCCAGTAGAATTATTTTTTACAAAGGCACTAATTCTGTACTCTCATAGGCTTAGTCAAATAAATTCTGGGCATGAAACTTTTAAAATATATTGTTTTCACTGTACATTCCACTCATTTTTTACAAATATCAAATGGATTCTTCTTTCCATATTGTTCATGTATTTACCAAGAAGTAATTTAAATCATTCAAGGAGTTGAGAAAAATACAAATATATCCTTGAAAATTTTATAATATGTGAGTTTTATGCGTTTTAAAGTAAAGCAAGTGATTTTTATAGAATATTCTTCATAAAGGGAAAGCTTTGGGAACAAGGTCCAGGATTCCATAAATATACACGGATATGGAAGATAATTTTAAAAGGAAAGACTTACACGCAAAGCCTTAACTACAAAAGTTCAAGTTCTGGCCAGTGATATGTGAAACATCAAAACAGAACTGACATTAATAGCAATTGTTGAAGTTCTTCATACCTTGTTCACATGACTTAAAATAAGCTGCTCACCTTCTAAACTAGTATATTGAATGTGTGTATATATATGTATCTACAATACACACATATAAAATGTGGTCTGTTGTGAGTATATTAAAACTGACCATTTCATTCTAATCTCTACCTCTTGATTAAACTGTTGAATTCTTTTTGTTGTTATTAAGTTCTGTTAACTGTTTTTATTGTTATTTAACACATATTGAATATATACTGTATGGCAGGTTTTTGATTAAAAGCTCTTATAAATAATCTCTTTAGGCTGGGGATAGTGGTAAGCACCTGTAGTCCCAGCAAATCCAGAGGCTAAAGTGGGTGGAACACTTGAGTCCAGGAGTTTGAGGTCAACTTGTGCAACATAATGAAACCCCTTCTGTAACAAAATAAAATAAAACAATTTTGTTGAGTCTATGTAAAATACTACCTGATGGGTACCATTATTCTCCCATTTATTTTCTGAAGCATATGCAGCTCAGAGAAGTTGTGAGACATCAGTACAAGTAAGTGGCCTTGGCTTGACCCCAATTTTAACTCCAATTTCTATACTTTTATCTACTATTCAAAACTAAAATGGCTGCTAGACACTCTAATCACTTGCAGTTTTTCTGTTCAACAACATAATTACGTCCTCAATCAGCTTTGAATTGGAAGGGAAAGCACCAGCCTTATAAGCCAGATCTGTTACTTATCTATCAGGTTCCATGAGAGGCAAAGTAATAAGGAGAAATCAAACATCAATGTAATTGTCACTGATTGTTTAGTTCATTAGGCCCTCTTTCTTCCTTCTCTTCTGGA
The DNA here is from genome assembly GCF_007565055.1 of Rhinopithecus roxellana. Taxonomy (NCBI): domain Eukaryota; kingdom Metazoa; phylum Chordata; class Mammalia; order Primates; family Cercopithecidae; genus Rhinopithecus; species Rhinopithecus roxellana. The sequence goes on from NC_044554.1 coordinate 139,561,354, forward strand.
GCAAACTCTTTCCCTTCCACTCAGGGTTGGCTTTCTTCTGCTTCAACTCTGGAGGGAATGCCAATCCCGAACTCTGGGGATTGGGCATGTAGTGCAGGCCTGGCCACCGTGACATGTCCAGGAGACAGCAGGAGGCCTAAGCCAGAACAAGCAAAGGCATTCCCTGGTATTCTTTACCCTTCTCGGAAGAAGGGTGGTGAGAGCTCTTTCCTTCAGATCTCCAAGTTGAAATGATGTAGGCATGAAGCTTCACTCAAACCCTGGGCCTCTTGTCAGAACCCTCCATATGCACTCCTCAGTACCTGAGGAACAGAAGGGAAAGAGATGAATGCAATGGCTACAAGAAATGAGAACTAACAGAAAATAAAAAGCCTTGAGACTTTCACTTGATCTAGCTAAGAGCTCTAAAGCAGTGTTATTTCTTCAGAACTTCCTTCAGTGTTTCAGCTACCCAGGAATTCTTCCAGTAAACTTGTTGTTTATTGGGTTTTGTTTTTGCTGCGGTTGTTTTACCTTGAGCTAGTTTGAGTTGGATTTTTGTCACTTGAACACAGGAGGCCATTAGACTGTACAATTACAAAATATTAGGTTCTCGTATGGCAGAAAACAGAGATAACCACTGTTACCCAATAGTGTCTTTCGGGTGGGTTTTAAAATAAACAGTTTCCCTAGGAAAAGAGCCAGCGTGCCTGCATATGACAGGGAAGTGTGACACAAAGCACCAGACTGGTTTTGGCAAACACAGGGATGAGCCAATTTCCAAAAGCTCTACAGTTTTAATCCCCACTGGCATGCAATGTTTGTTTGTATCTCACCCTTCTATGTGTAAAACTGGACTCAAAATTTGCACACTTAACGAATCTTTCTCTCTCTCTCTCTCTCTCACACACACACACACACACACACATACACACACATAGCCCTCTTCCTGATTTTCTTGATTTTTATATGATCTCATTTGGGCCAGAAGTAATGCCTCCTAGAACTCCATCTTCCTAGTCTACTGAGAAAATAAAGTGGCACACATAGTATAAGGAAAGTGTAAATGTGGAAGAAATCAGAACAAATTTAGCTATTGTGACTAGAGACACAGGATTCTTTAAGCCAAAAATCATATGCTTTTGAGCTGACGCCCTCTAGGTTGGTGTCCCAGCTTTGCCACTTACATGCTGTGTAAGTCAGTGGCTCTGGATGTCCATTTTCTTTTCAATACAAAGGGTGAATATCAAGGTCAATGATATGACTTGACTGTGTCCACACCCAAATCTCATCTTTCACGTTTTGTGGGAGGAACCAGGTAGGAGGTAATTAAGTAATGGGGGCAGGTCTTTCCCACGCTGTTCTCATGATAGTGAATAAGTCTCATGAGATCTGATGGTTTTATAAGGGGTAGTTTCCCTGCACAAGTCCTTTTTTTCCCTGCTGCCATCCATTTAAGATGTGACTTGCTCCTCCTTGTCTTCTGCTATGATTGTGAGGCCTCCCCAGTCACATGGAACTGTGGGGTCCATTTTTCTTCCCGGTCTCCGGTATGCCTTTATCAGTAGCATGAAAATGGACTGATACAGTCAATTTCAAGACTGGCAATAATCTATAAAAAGAACCTAAAATAGATGCTCAATAAATGGCCAGTGTATTGGTGATTATCACTATTATTATTTGTATTATTATATTATTAATATTTGTATTATTGTATTAACTCAGTATATACTTTTGTTAACCAAAACACTGGAATGAAACATACAGCAAAGAGAACAAATAGTTTGATTCCGTGTTTACCAATTTTGCTTTTTCTGGGTATTCTCAATCAGCTTCTTTTGAAAATACAATCAAAACTAACAGTTGGAAAACATTAGTGCTGAAGTCTAACAGAGTATTGCCACTATTGAAAACACATTAAATATTCTATTTTGAACTCAGTATTTTTTCTGGTAAATCTTATCATTTGAAATAAGATATGTTTCTGCAAATTCTCTATTTTTGTCTTCTTTTCCCTAAAGTATAGTGAGAGAAATTTAAGTCTCAGAACCTAGACCTATAACATTCATTCATAAGATACACAGTGTATTATATAATCTCTACTCAGTCATTGTTATGTATATATTTGGACAAGACTATTACATAAAAATATTTAATCTAAGAAGGATTTATTTCAAACAGAAGAAAGCCAAGTTTGAAAGTGATGCCCACTACATATGATAAAATAGTTCAGTGGGTTCCTAACTTGCCTGCTTGTTGCAATCATGGGGGAACTTCAACAAATACTGACACCTTTGACTCACTACCCGCCCACTGGCTAGATTATCATTCCATTGTCTGCATTATGGTCTTGGCTTTAACATTTCCTAAAGACTTCCTGGTGATTCTAGTGTGCAGCAAGTTTTAGAAGCACTGGATGAGCTTCCTCACTATGTTTCTTTTCTTAGTGCTCAAGCAATTTCTACCTGTTCCGTTAATTTTCTCTAAGAACAAGTACATTCATTACAGAAACTTTTATTTTATGACAGAAAATGAAAACACACCAAAGAAAACACCTTTTTTCAATCAATTAATTAAATTAATATGTTCCACTTCTCCAGTGTTCAACACATTCTGATAGAGACTGATGAAGAAAATTTTTTAAAAAGATACAGAGCACAGATTCTGCTTTAAAAAATGTTAAAAGAGGCCAGCCATGGTGGCTCCTCATGCCTGTAATCCCAGCACTTTGGGAGGTCGAGGCCTGTGGATTACTTGAGGTCAGGAGTTTGAGGCCAGCTTGGCCACCATGATGAAAACCAGGCTCTACTAAAAATACAAAAAGTAGGCCAGGCATAGTGGCTCACACCTGTAATCCCAATACTTTGGGAGGCCGAGGCAGGTGGATCATAAGGTCAGGAGTTCAAGACCAGCCTACAATATGGTGAAACCCTGTCTCTACTAAAAATACAAAAATGTGCTCGGTGTGGTGGCACACACCTGTAATCCCAGCTACTCAGGAGGCTGAGGCAGGAGAATTTCTTGAACCCAGGAGCAGAGGTTGCAGTAAGCCAAGATTGTGCCACTGCATTCCAGCCTGGGTGACAGAGCAAGACTCCATCTCAAAAAAAAAAAAAAAAAAAAAAAAAGTAGCTGCCATGATGGCAAGTGCCTATAGTCCCAGCTACTCGGGAGGCTGAGGCATGAGAATTGCTTCAACCTGGGATGCAGAGGTTGCAGTGAACCGAGATTGTGCCACTGCCCTCCAGCCTGGGTGATAGAGTGAGACTCTGTCTCAAAAAAAAAAAAAAAAAAAAGTTAAAAGATTGTTCACCTGATAGAACAATGATTAAAATTCTAAGTGTCTCTCTTCAGCAATAATGATCTTGAGAGAACTTAATCACTTGAAAACAGCGAAAATATTTTTTAAATGCAAGTAAACCATAAAAACTGCAGTGACCAGGGAAGAATCCCCTCATACTTTTTCTTATACACACCAACAATTTATTTTGCAAATGTCATTGAAGTGAGTCTGTTTCTTCATCTGATGTCTAGAAACTACTTGTCTGATTTTCATCAACATTGGAGGTGACCAGACAGCTTCATAGATGCAGCCATTCTCTCTCTGATTCATATGAATACTTTGTCCATCCCTTGAATCTACCATCTACTACCATCTGTGTGAACACCATGCAATACCTATGCTGAGACTTTCACAGTTCAGAGGCATTCATATGTCCATAAGATTCATATTCTTTATATCATATGAACAGTGGAGAAAAGATCTACATTTACACAGGTTTCTTTACTCACTTCTAAAAATCCCAACTAATACCACAACTTGGCGTTAATAAAAGATTTCGAAGTTTTATGTCCCCAAAATGCAATATTTATCTCAGGCCTATAATGAGGATTAAAGGTAATAATGAAAAAAAGAGTTCTTAGCACTGTTACTGAGACATAGTAGCCACTCAGTAAATGTTAGTTCTCAAAACAAAGATGATGTCCAATTTCACTATCTTGAAATGACTGTGTTAATTTTAAGAGTGCTTATAAAAAATTCCTTGAAGTCATTTAAAAGAGAAGCACTATCTCACTTTATTGACATTATTGTCACCTACTCCCAAACTTACTGATTTTTTAAAACTTTAAGTAGGCTTCCCTTAATTAGAGTTATTAGTATTTTAAAAATAAGTAGTTGTAGATTCCTAAATTGTGGCCTAATGCAGGTTGAGAAATGATGCATAGTTAGAAGTAGAATAATAGTTTACTGATGACCTTCATTAAGTCTTTACTGTTTTCTCAGCAAAGCTAGAGGAAACCAAAGTCGTAGAACATCTGAACTCTGTCCAAACTTTGGTTGTATTTCAAAATTTCAGGTTAGAATGCATAATATATTGATGCTATACAACTTTATTGTGTTCACTTTAAAATTTGTATTAAGTAGAATGCTACATTATGGTAATGTACTAAATTACCTAAAGCAAAGTAATACAATGATTAACTGACTATAAACATTGGTTTATGGTCAGTTTGTAAAGTATTACAATGATTAATATTATGCATTTTCATAACAGTAGAAAATTGCAGGATGAAATATCTGTGGATTGACTCAGTGCCATTAGGAATAATAAAACAGTGGTATAACTCAGTCTCAAGTTACATCTTGAGAGTAAACTTTGTTTTAAATCTTCTCCCTAAGTGGTTGGGAAATTCATTAATTTAAAATGCCCAATGCTTGCCAAACATAACATTGAGAATACAAGTGTTCATACAAATATATTAGGCAAACTAGGGATTAACTAATGTTTTTTAAGCATTTTTCTTCAATGTTTTGTGGAAGAACAATGAGAAAACATGAGTTTTATTTGTTATGTTCTCTTAATGATTACAAAAATAGGTAAAATGGATATATTCAAGAGTCAGGTTTTACCTTCTTTCAAAAATAGGTTTGAATGAATTACAATTTTCAAAAATAATCTCTCAGATCTAGAGAAGCCTAGCTCATCTGTTGTACAACATAATGTAGTAGACTGAGTCTTTGTGGAGAAACCAGACCACACTAAGAAAAAAGAAAGAGTCATAAATTTATATTGTTCTATTGTGGCAAAGGATTGGAATGTACTTAGTCACCAATACAAAGGATTTGGGCCTCAGGGAGGAGGAATTCTATAGAAAACTCAGTGAGGGACTTACGCTGGAGAATGCTGCAGCAAAATTGTCTAGGTTTGACTTCTCACCTTGCCACAGAACTGCTGTATAATCTTAGGCCGATTACCTTACTTTCCTCATCTCTAAAATGGATATAATATCTCTGTTTTGAATGGATTAAATAAAAATTGTCAAGTGATTGGTCCATAATAGACAATCAATAAATCACAGTTATTTTTAGGAACATTATCATTATATTTATTACTAGTTGATTATAACTAGTTGGTTATTACTGAATTCTAATGTCCCAGTAGGAAAAAAAGTAAAGTGAAAATTTGTATGGGCCCAGTCTAAGAATGCTGGCTGGCGAAAATGATATGAACTTGGGAAATTGTGTGAGAGCCCTAAAATACATATGTTGATCATTTTATAAGAGCCTCAGACTTCCCATGATAACATCTGCCTAGTCTTTAGAAAAGCGTATGGAAGTGTTCAAGAACCTTTCCTAAAACTGAACTTCTATTACAGACACTGCTTCTTCATGGTTATTCCATCAGATTGCAATCACTTATATGTTTTTTTCCACCCTTCCTTATATTATGAGCACTTTTCACGTAGGGGTTCATATATTTAATAATCACAGCTCCCAACACAATTGTAGGCTTATATTAGATTCTCGATAAAGATGAGCTGAATTAACAGATAATGTAATGAATAAGGAAAAATAGAATAGTTTTGAATTAATGCATTTTACTGATGATGTGAATTTAATGTTTTCATTTCAATATTATTTATATATAAATTTAATTAATTTTTAACTATATTTGCCATCCATATATCTAGTTATCTGCTCATTTGAAAATCTCTTTCCTGCTTCCTATTATTCAAAATATTAAAAACAAATATTACTTAAATATTTAAATCACTCTTTTTCCAAGTGAAGTTTCTCAGGATGCAGAATGTTGCTGTAAACTGAGAAATATTAGACTATACAAAATGGCTACTATAATGTAATTTTCTAGCAAATGATAAAAGTCAAACCCATTGGTTTTTTGCTGCCAATACAAATTTGTCAATGTAATTAATGCCCCTTAGCCTGGGAGGGTTGCATGACAGGAAAAATGGCATCAAAGCCATTTTTATTTTAAAAATAAATTTAATATTCTTTGATAATAAGAGAGCTATATAGGCAAAAATCTTAGAATTTTCTTTTCCGTTTTTTTATTCTTAGTTTCACATCTTTCTACATAGTATCCAAATCCCAGTTGTTAATACTAATTTTCCTGCTTTCTTACCCTTAACAAATTTGGAAACAAAGTTAATATCATTAGTGATATGTAAAGTAATTCCTAAAGCAAAAATCTCTAAAAGTGTGATCCATGTCCCATTTTTTATTGGTCTGCAATGAGGTAAGCACAGAAATTTTAATCACCTCCACACATACCTTCAATGAGCAACATGTACAGGTTTTGAGACTCTTGTCTCTTTTCCGTTGTTTTTTTGTTTTTTTTTTTTTTTCTGATTGCATTTATGAAAATGCAATTTTGTATTTGTTGAACCTAATTATAAAAAAATGAGATTCGTATTTTGTGTATCTGTTCTTTTAAAGTTTATTTTCTAAGTAATTCATCTTCATTGTATTTCATAAAAGTGTCAGTCTGTGAGAGACTGGAAACAACAGAGAGAAGAAAAAGAAAACTAGTCCTCCACCACAGATAGTTTGAAACCACCATCCCAGAGCATGGTGGCCTCTTCCCCACATTATATATTTTCTTTAAAAAATATTTTTAACTTATTAAATGATAGGCAATGCTCTTTTTTTTTTTTTTTTTTTTTTTTTTTTTTTAATCTTCTCTAGGTGCTGCTTTCTGTTTGTTATTTGTGTGGTCTTTACAGATGTTTCTTTAACAAACCGTGAAGGATCAAGACTGAATTTAACAGCAATAACAACAACAAAAAAATGACAATATTATGTCCTACTTAAAATGCATGAGTAGCATCTCCTTACACATATGTTTAATGCTTTTGAAGGCTTAAAGTTCCCACTAATATCTGCTTCTGATTTCCTTTTTTCTTTCCTTTTCTTTCTTTTTTTTTTGAAACGGAGTCCCGCTCTGTCACCCAGGCTGGAGTGCAATGGCGCCATCTCGGCTCACTACAACCTCTACTCCCTGGGTTCAAGCGATTCTCCTACCTCAGCCTCCTGAGTAGCTGAGATTGCAGGCATGTACCACCACACCCGGCTAGTTTTTTGTATTTTTAGTAGAGGTGGAGTTCTCCATGTTGGTCAGGCTGGTCTTGACTCCCGACCTTAGGTGATCCGCTCACCTTGGCCTCCCAAATTGCTGGGATTATAGGCCTGATCCACTGTGTCCGGCCTGTTTCTGATTACTTTTTAACCTGATCTCCAGCTCTCCACTCCAGACCATAGACATATGCTCTCATCTCCATGCCTCTGAAAATATACTTTACTCTCTCATAGAACCCTCGTCTGTCTCTCTCTAACACACACACACATACACACGTGCATATATATATGTACACACATGATTCACACTTGCTGATACCTACTCTCTCTTGAGGTCTTTAGGTGTCAGACTACATGGAACTTTATCTCAAGTCTTTGGTCTCTTACTTGCACTATTAGTACTGTTTTCTTTTCATAAAACTTACTATATTTGTAAAATATTTTTAATAGCTCTCTTTTTCCCTGGATTATAGTTTTGGTTGGTCGACAAACAGTTTTTGCCTTTGCTTTCATATTCTCAGAACTGAGAACAGTGTGTGACACATAGTGGGTTCTCGGTATTTAGAAAAGCAAAAAGTGTATAAAAGATTTTGTGAACTGGTAATTTATAATGACAGATTCTCATAAGTGCTTTTGTTGCTTCATATCCCTCTGCAATAGCCCACATAAAAAGCCCTTATAATAATATTAGTAACTTACAGAAAGAATACCATAACCAAGGGGTCTTATGTTGTCTTATCATTATTAATACTTAGGTTTTCTCTCTACAGTACCTGCTGTACAAATAAGCTTATTATTAAAAAATTCAGTTTGTAATATCTGACGTTTTATTTTTCCAACTTATTAAATGTGTTGAAAATTTAAATTCTGTTCCTCAATATGGTGCAAAAATCTACTTATTAAGACTAACATCAGTGGAAAAGTTTAATAAAACCTCTGGAATTCAGAGTAGTTTGATCTTAATTTAAAATTGAACTCTGTGTAACTCCATTATTTCAGGTTCATTTACACTAACTTCAACTGCAGTTTAATCCTCAGTGCATTGTTTTTTTTTGCATTGGTCTTTTAAAATAATGCCTATTTTCTTTAATTTAGTTATTAATGTAATAATTAACTCAAAAATATGTTTTTGTTGCCCATCTACCAGGAGCAAGACATTTTAATAAGGATTTTCACATAAACTTCATACTCATGGTTCTCCTCTAAAGCTGTTTCTATTATTTCTGAGAACTAAATCCTAGAATGATTAAGTAATTTGTATGAAAACAAGTAGCTAAACTCTGGGAGAGTCACGATTCAAACCCAAGTCGTCTGACTTCATACTTAATACTGTTTCAAGTGTTCTTCTTATCACCATCACCGATATTTTCTAAAAATACATATGACTTTCAGAAGTTCTTTTGAGATTTTAAGAATCCAAAGTAATCACCCCTACATTATAATCTAAAAATCACTCAACACATTCAGTACACCAATTGGAAATTAATTGAAAACAAAACATAAAAGAAAATGACTTGCACATAGGTAATTTTTTGGTAAAAAATTAATAATGGCTGACTGAGTCACATGTTAGCATTGCCAGCTTGATGGAAAGGAGCAATAGTTTAGCTGACTCATAAGTCAAGTGAGTTGGCTTAATGGCTGTGGGGAACAGCATACCTGTATAACTGAAATTCAAACTTATGTTAATAGTTCTCAAAGCAGGACATCTAGGAACCTCTATATTTCTTTCAAGTATAGTAGTATACCAAATGTGAGACAGAGATGGAGTAACTTGGTTTATTTTCCTATCCTATGTGACATTAATATTAGTCTTTGTGACAGGCCCATCAACTCTATTCCCTCTTCTACTTGAGTACAAAGGAAAAGAAAGGCGCCTATAGGGAATGTGCTTTCTGTAACATGGAGGCCACTCACAAAGAAAGATTTCCAAAGAAAGTGTTGTCACTGTCCACAGAGATTCACATAACTCAAGTTCTATAATCTAAGAATGTTTGTTCAGTTGCTTAGAACTTAGTGCAAATGTGACCAAATTAAGTATCTTATCATTCACCCACCCATCAAGTTTTCTCTTGCACAGCTTATTAGGTGACCAGCTGTGTCACCAGCTGTGTCAAGTGTAACCTTACTTGTGGTCAAGTGTGACCACAGGTAGGGTTAGATAGGAGAGTCTAGTTGGTCACAAATAATAGTTAAAATATGTAGCCTTCAGTTATTTGCCATTACACATGAAAGAAATTCTGATAACACATCTGTAGAAACCCTAATCATTTAAGCCAGCAATTATGGATAGTCTCTTAAACATGTATCAATTAATTTCATTATATTTGCTCATAAAAATTAATCACCACTCACCTTTATATCAAATAAAAATGATGGTGTTAAAATCAGTAAATGAAATACCCCTCAAACTATTAAGTAGATGCTTAATTTAGAATATATTTTTTCCTCTCGTTACATGTCTTTGTGTCCATAAGAATAAAAATCCTCTTATAAGAAAACTTCACAATACATACACAGATAACCAGAAATTTCAACCAAGTTATGTTGTAATGAGGCAGAATGGCTGTTGCAAAATGTACAAATGTTCTTCAGAAAAACATTTACACGAAGTGGGTTTTGATTGTTGCTTTGATCACGGGGTTAGAAATGATGAAGGAGGAAATCTTATCCACTACACAGACTGAGTGTGGAAACCTGTATTAAGCAATCTGATAAGCCTAAGTACAGAACATTAAGTCTCTAGAAATACCTTGCACATATACCTGAAATAGCAGAAAACAGAAATCTTCAGCCTTTCATAAATATATTTCCATTTTCAATTTATAAGAGCAATTACTACTATAGGAAAAGATATTTCATAAGGATTAATGACAAGCTAAAGGTAATGATTCCTGCCCTCATGTTAGTCTATCAACTCCCTTCAGAGATGAAACCTAATCAATCTGTCATTATCGAACTGATGTTACATACATACTTTAAAAAAAAAATGCCTCATTTTGATGCCAATAAACTCCTGAAGATAAAGAATACAATCCTCTTCGGCAGGACCACTCTGATTGACTTTGCCCCAAAAATTTGCAGAGAGAAATTTAACAGGCTGACTATAAAGCTAAAATAGTTGTCTGTAGCCACACTCACATTAAAACACTGATTGTCTGAATTTTAAAACCCACAACTTCTCTGTGACTAGGGTTGTTGTTTGTAACATGGGGTAACAACTGCCTTATCCACTCAATAAACATTATTTTGGGAGACAAGTAAGCACAAGGCACCATCTAAATGCTGAAAATATAACTTTGACTAAGGCACAGTCACTATCTTCAGGGAATTTTAATCCACTGGAGAAAATAGCCAAGTAAGGAAGAAATTACAAAAGGGTTTCAAAACTCTTCCACAGGCTGGGCGCGGTGGCTCATGCCTGTAATCCCAGCACTTTGGGAGGTCAAGGTGGGCGAATCACGAGGTCAGGAGATCGAGACCATCCTGGCTAACAAGGTGAAACCCCGTCTCCACTAAACACACACACACACAAAATTAGCCGGGCATGGTGGAGGATGCCTGTAGTCCCAGCTACTCGGGAGACTGAGGCAGGAGAATGGCATGAACCTGGGTGGCGGAGCTTGCAGTGAGCTGAGATTGCACCACTGCACTCCAGCCTGGGCGACAGAGCGAGACTCCATCTCAAAAAAAGGAAAAAAAACAAAAACTCTCCCACAATGGGGCAGGGTAGGTGACAGGGAGCATATAACCTTGCATTTAGAATAGGTGTGAAAGGTGACTGGAAAAGCGTATCCATAGGAAATGACCTCAGAACAGAAAATATATCAGGCTAATATGCTGGTCTCCCAGGAAGAAGTGATCATACATGCAAATGCTTGGAGGTAATTAAAGAAAAAAGCAACACACTCAAGCCACTGCAAGTTGTCCTATGTGGCCCATTAATTCAGGACCTGCATGAAGAGAGATGAGGCTAGAGACATAAGGAGAGACTAGAGTCTCTTATAAACAATATAAATAGGTCTTCTTCTGAGAGCAATGGAAAATCATTTGTGGGTTTCAAATGGAACTGACCTGACGAGTAAGTTAATTTTGGCAGGAGGGAAAGATGGACCAGCCTCAGCTAAGTTTGCTGGAAAACCAGTACTGCAGCATGGGCAAAATAGAATAGTGGCAAGGGAGATGGAGAGACATTGACAATTTCAAAGGATAACAAGGCAGTAGGACTTAAAATATAATGGTCTTGGAAGAATGGAGAAGAAGGTGCCACTCCCTAAGAGAAGGTGAACAGGAAAAACACAGATTCATAAAGGTAGATAAGATTTTCACTATGAAACTTGTGAAGTTTTAGGGCAGGACATCCAAATAGAGATGTCTGTTAGATACGTAGACAGGGCTCCTCCTGAGGAGAGAATGCTGGGATAGAAATAAATATTTGATACATATATATTCTGATTGAGGCATTCAAAGTGGATCAAGCTGCCTAAGGGATATAGTCAGATAAACAGAGACAAAAAGAGAGGGAGTGCACTGAACACATAGCTATGTATTTAAAACCACTGAAGTCATGGGAAAAGATAGGAAGTACGTGAGGGTATGTAGATGAGATAGGAAGACATTAAGGAGAGTGTGTTGTCATAAAAGTTCTCGTGGAATTTGTTGGTTTTTATTCCCAGAATTCATTTTTTCTTCTTATGGTATTACTAGGTGAACTTTGATATGAGTAAACTCTTCATTCCATTCTCAATCATGCTTTTCAAACTTCACCCCTAGGGTCTAGGAGTTGAATACATGAAATAGGCAAAACGTATTGAAGTTGAATACATGAAATATGAAGTTGAATACATGAAAACCTACTGGATTTGAATATGTGAAATAGGCAAAACCAGTCAGCTCATTCTCTCCTGTCTACAAAACATATCTACAAGCTCATTCCCTCCTGGCTTAAGAGTGGGCACAGGACTCAAGTCAAGTCCATCAGTGTCAACACAATTCAATTACAGAATTCTGAGTTACTGGGGAAATAGATTCTTCTGAACTGGTGTTGCAGTTCTGTGAGCCTGAAGCATACAACTTTCCTCCATCAAGTCTGAGAAGAAAGTCAAGACAAAACATAACCAAGGAGGCTAGATCCTACTGACATCACTTGAACCCTTTATCAGCGGGAGGTTACAATCTGAAGATGTTCTTTCTTCCCAAGTTCCTACCAAGAGTCAGTATCCCAAATAGCTTTATGTTTCCTTCCTTTTCTAACAAATCTACTTAGAAAACTGCAGCCATATTGACTTTCTTATTTTCATTATTTTTAAACACTTTCTTCTGACTATAAGATAAATATAAAATTAGGGGGAATACTGAAGAAATAACAATGAAAAGCATAAAAATTAGTACAAACCTCATTACTCAAGAATACTGTTAAAAGTCCAATATAAAAATAGTATTTTAAATTGTATATAAGAGTATAACTATTTTTAAAAAAAAACAGACACACGCTTCTGCCAAAACCAGAAATAGACCATAAGGAAATGTGTTAAAATGTCAATTTAGGCTGTTTTGAATGATAAGGATGTAGATGAATTTTCTTTTTGCTCTAAGAGTTAATATGTCTTCTCTGCATATTACATTAAGAATGAATTTCAAGGTTTTCTTCCTTCTCAATATGCTGTGGTTCAGTTCAACTCTTTCTTTCAGAAACTGGGGAGATCCAAAAATGAGTGTCAGCATCTATAATTCTACCTCTGTTTCTAAAATGGCATAAATTTTATGGTTGAAGTTATAAGTACTTCAAGACGAAGTTGGTGTTACAAAAATGAAATAAGTACATAGATATATATATACATATATATACGTATATATATGTAGAGGTGGGTTATGACAACAGACCACGCATTTCAAAATGTTGTTTTAAAGAAGTGAATGTGTATAAATTTATTGAGGGTTGGATGGTGACATACAGAATTATCTATGTGATTTTGAAAAATGAATACTTGGTCAGAGGTTTCAGCTCTAGAAACCATGAGATTAACACCAAGCAGCTTAGGCAAGTAATTTTTGTCCACTTTTGTAAAGTAAGGAGGGTTTTTTTCCCTGTTCCTAAAATTAGAAGGAAATAATATTTTGCAGAGCTTAAAATTAGTTCTCTGTTTGAAGCTTTCAATAGTTTTCAGTGAGAGGATATTTTTAAACAAATTACATTCTGTAAAAATGAAAATAAACTTCATAGAAAAGTGCACAGAAACAAAGCCCCAACCTTGTTTTTAAATAAGAAGTTGAACTGTTAATGCAATGACATCTCAATTTACACATAATTCTCCATTTAGCTGTTTGAAACCTAGTAATAACATAACATTTGAGCAATACATTATGTAGCAAATGTTTTCTCTTCTGATAGCCCACCAAAATATAGATTCAATGTGTACTACGTCTGAAAGTCCACGTGAGATTTAAGATGACTCCCAGATATTTTCATTCCATGATATAAATTAATGGTTTCAGCATATATTCTAACATTACATTTCTCTTTACAAGAGTTCTTGCAACAGTTGATGACTTCTAACCAGGGCTGATATTAAATTCATGCTCTGGAGAAACATAATTTTAACCTGTCAAATGCTTCAGATTCTTTGCAAGATAGAACAAGGATTAATTTCATTTAAGGCAATAAAATTTACTGCATAAACCAAAACTTTGTAGAAATTCTATGAGATTCACTGACTGACTCTTGAATCAGAGATGCCCTTAGCATGAAGGGTCTATGCTACCCTTCTTTTCTTTTCTTTTCTTTTTTTTTTTTTTTTTAATTATACTTTAAGTTCTAGGTGCATGTGCATAACGTGCAGGTTTGTTACATATGTATACATGTGCCATGTTGGTACCCTTCTTTTCAATCTACTTCAGTCCCTCCCACAATCCAGAGACCAGCTTTCCACCAGGTGTCTCAGGATGTACTCCGCTTTATATATGGGCTTGTCTCAAGAACCAAAGGAAAGTATTTGAGAGTTTTGTTTTGCCTTTTAATGAACACATGATTAAACTATTAGTTATTATTCAGTATGTGTATTGTGATTTCAAGACTCCCCCAATAAATAATTCACAACATTTCGTATGCTGCTGTGGAGTAGCTCATTTACAAAAGAGGTGTCTGTAGTGCTTTAGATAGCATTAACTGAAGTACAGCCTTGTGCAATTTTAGGGGGTCCTAGGAAGGTGGCTAAGATTACTGTTTTTCAGGCTCTCCTTTCTCTTTAAAACCTCTGGGTATATTGATCATGTTCAGGCCTCAAATATCAGTGGGATGTGGAAGGAGGTGAGAGGGAGGTTATTCTACCTTATAACATAGTTATCCCAAACCTCCTTCTGGAATTTGACTCCTGTTTGAACTTAGGGAGCAATTAAAATACAGTCATGCCAACTCAGCCCCAGCCAAATGCTTTACACTTCTCTACTACAGGAATGCTCATCTCTTAAGCCAAGATTCCAATCCTTGTTTGTCCCTAGGCTAGAAAGCCATATCACTGACACAGCTGTTGAGATGAAGCGGAGATACTGGAGTGGAGTCTTGACTTTTTACTCACCCTCTAGCATAGCCCATAAAGGGACTACATGAAACTTTGGAACTTTCTGAAGCACTGCATGAAAACCACTAATCTAAAATGCTCTTCCAAATATTCTAAATATTTGGATTCTATATAACACCATACTACTGTTTTTTTTGGATTTTTTTTTTTTTTTTTTTTTTTTTTTTGAGGAACATGTCCTTCCTTATTTAGTATGGCCCCTCACATTCAAATATATGGGAGCTGCATTAGGAACCAAATTTCCAATATATTGACTCTGGTTTGGGGACACAACTGTATAGCAGATTGTGGCACCAGATCTTTGATCCATCAAAATGTCAAAAATGTGGTTACCTCTTATGGGATGAAGTAGAAGATTATGGTAAGAGGGAACTACAAGTAACTCTCAGAAAGCAAAGTTTGAAGGTATTTTATCTATTGAATATTCTAGCAAATTTTCCCTTTCATTTAAATGAAGATTAGGACAGTGCCCTGATGCCTAGGTCTACTGCCAAGTAAATACTCAGCTTTGCTGGTGTAACTGGACCAGCATGTTTGTCTGGAGCTGAGACTGCCCTCTGGCTGCCAATGTGAATTAAATCATTACAGAAATAACTAAGCTTCATCACAAACAAGCAAGCTCAGTTTTGGAACTGAATCTTTGATAAGGTTCTCAGAGAAGCCCTCATTCTGGATCATGAAGTCAATACCCACTTCATTCTCTCTTAACAGTGTAGCACTTCTAAAGGGCATCATCTCAGCTCTTTCTGTTTCTAGCACTCAACATTGCCAAGGAAAGGAAATTTTTTTAAAAATCATGTTCTGAAAGAATAAAAATAAACAAACTTCATAGAAAATCACAATGAGACAAATTCTTTTACCAGTGTCTCTGGCTTTCACATGTTTTTGCATAATGAAAGGGCTAATATAACATAACAAATCCTAAACTGTTTTCACAAGGAGTGGAAAAAAGATGTGTAAAAGTATGCTCTGTCTTGCTTCCTTCTGTTCACAATGTATCTAAATAAAACAAATGGTGTTCTTGCTCTTTCTGTCTGTTTCCCAATCTGTTTGGATAGTAGCCACGATCCCGCAGCCAACGATAATATCTGACACTTCCTGACATCATGAAAGCCACCATCTGTCTATCACCAAAACCCTGTACTTTTTAAAGACTACTTGGCTTGATCCTTAATGAAGCTTCAAGATGAATGCACAGATCGCTTTAGAAGGAATACAGGGAATAATTGACACAAGGTATCTGTATAAAATCACGTTCTCATTAGATTCCATTTGAAAACATAGAATGAAATGTTAAGGCCCCTTTCAGGCAGAAAAAGCATGGTTTACTTTCAATTGTGTTTCATTTCCGATTTGCCTGTGAAAGTTTAGACAGTGTTGAACACCAGGAATAAACCTAAACTAAAGTGTAAGCTTTAAATTCAATATTTTCAGTCTTGTAAAATTAAACAGTTAGACATGACTTTGCAGTTAGTATACTTGGACTATGAGAAAAGAAGAAAAAAATCTATCAATTATTTTCCCAAGGCTTGAGAAAATCATGCCATTTAAAACTGAATCAACTTCTTCTTTAACACCTGAACGATTATCCAGGAAACAAAAGAAGGTTCTGTATGTCTTCACTTGTAAATGTCACAGGTGAACACAAACAACCCCGTGCTGGCAATGTCAAGTCAGTCTTTGTTTTATTAAACTGTTGTACCTCTATGTGTGCAACAAGGGAATTAGTTAACGGGGAGACTGTGGAAAAATATAATAATTCCTAGGTGATATTAAGTTCTCTCAGAAAAAGTAAAGCTTTCCAGGGAGAAGACAGAATAACAAGTTTCATACACAACTTTCTTGACTGCACTCCAATGTTTTGATTTGTGACACTGATTTCACACTAATGTCTTTCTTTTCTCTCCTTACTCTAATGTTGTCCTGTGGTTCCTTTTAACTATCTCATAAATCCAAATTTTGTGAAGTCATAGACATTTATCTGAGAGTCAAAAATATGTGTATGTATGTAGAATACACACTATATTCACTTATATATGTATATGTGTGTATGTGTACATGTATGTATACAGGAAAGAGAAAGAGAGCACTACAGAGGCAGACACAGAGAAACAACATGTGTGTGTCTGTGTATCTGTGTGTGTATGTTTAGATCAGCCTTAAGTTTAAATCTTAAACTGGGGGAAAGATATTTATAAAGTTCTGTAACAAAGCCTTTATGAGAGTTGAAATCGCATTTCTCCAGAAAAATAGCTTGGTAAAATAAGATTTATTATGTGCTTATGCTATGCCAGGTACGTGGTCAAGCACTTCATAATTATCATTTCATTTGATTCTATTTGTTGGGCACTGTTACTGTCCCACTGTTTTGAAGATGTAATTGAGGCTTATAGACAGTAACTTAACTTGCTGAAGATCCCACAGCTAGTAAGTGACAGATCCTGGATTCAAATCAAAATGGTGTGATTCAGTGCCTGTGCTCTCTCCCACCACCACTGTACAGTACCCCTTGCTTAGACTGTGTACCCTGATACAGTCTCTAGCTATGAGATTATAAAACGTGGCACACTAGGGACAAGGGGGAAAGTGGACATCAGAATATCTTCATCCACATGAGTGACAGCCTTCCAAATCATCATCATGAAAGTCTAAGCACTTAATTTTCCAATTTTCCTGATGTTTTGGAAGGGCAATTGACTCTAAGCCATTTTATCAGCTTTAAAAGAAAATATCACATTGCATTTTGCCCCATATTGGATATGTAGAACAAGTCCCACCTTAACTGAAAAGCAGTTTCATTGCTCTTCTTTCCCTGTCCACTCTACATCACTATGTTTTCAGATGGACAGTGAAAAATGAATTATCCACTTGAAATAATAGTGAGGGAGGCAAAATGATTCACTCGAGTAGATAGTCTATCATAATACTAGACTTTTACTCCACTCAACA
Source organism: Rhinopithecus roxellana (assembly GCF_007565055.1). Classification (NCBI taxonomy): domain Eukaryota; kingdom Metazoa; phylum Chordata; class Mammalia; order Primates; family Cercopithecidae; genus Rhinopithecus; species Rhinopithecus roxellana. Next base: position 139,579,237 of record NC_044554.1, read on the forward strand.
CATCATGATCCTTAAAACCAACAGATGCTTGGGGAGCTGTATTCAACATGTTATCCAAGGTTGTTGCTAATAACCTTGTAATGTAAATAGCTGTCATTTTTTTCTCTCAAATTAATTCAGAATAAAGGGTATATCTCCATATCACTGAGTCTTCTACTTTCTGATTGTCACCTAACCTACTGAAAAAAGAAACATGAAAATATACGCCCTTGAGCCGAAACATTAACAAAACCTGCAGCTAGTCCTTTTACTGTGTGTGTGTCTTGAATTGTACTGGGACTCTCCATAGATATTTGATTTTACCCATTAGTTGAATAACATTGAATTGCTTCTCATTTGTTACATACAAACACATTCATTTCATGTCACACTTCCCTCTGCTAGAGAATTCAGGCTCATGTTTCTCAACCTGGAGATGGGGCATTGTAGTTTTTAGAATAGAAATAACACATGAGAAAAAACTGAGAGCAGGTTGTTTAAATAAAAAGTGAATAAATTATTCAGACTAGCTGTTTGGATTTGGAAAGAACTTTTCTGTGTTGATTAAAATCTCTTCATTTGTCTTGTGCTGCTGTGAAAGAGCAGGGTATAAATAAGTTAGGACCAGAATGCCCTTCTCTGCAAAAACTACTTGGTCTAGCCCAAATACACACAGCCACCTCAGAATGTCTTACTCTTTAGAAGAATGTAGGCAAGTAGGTTTTAATAATGATATACATTTTTACTTTAAAAGATTCAAAGTGTTAATGAAAAATATATTTGACATTTTTAAACAGTGAAAACATTTCCAGAAATTACAACATGCCTATCCTACTGTTAAAAAGAAAAGAAATGAAATGAAGCTAAACAAAAATAAATAAATAATATCATGAGGAAATAAATAAAAAGTGACTGCTAATATTTTCCCATTATCATCCTTTATATCTTCACCCTTTAAATCTTAATGCTTCTTTCTACATACATTTATTGTGTTTAGGTTTTTATTAATTCTAGCCTATAATATGTATTTAAATAGATGTATTAAATACCAGTCCCTAAGCATTTATTATAAGAAGTATCTTAAGAGATTCTCATTTATATATCTAACATCATAAACTTGACCTTTCTAGCATTCTTTTTAACAATAACACGTAATGGATGATATTTAAATAAAGTTTTTGTGAGTAGAAACTGAAAGCAATAACCTTTCTTTATACTAAATTCTTACAGAATTAGCATTCATGGAGCATATGACTTTAATTTACTTGTTTAAAATTTTTTAAAACATAAAAAGCAGATTGAATTTTTTAGCCTATTGATGAAAATGATTTTAAACTTTATATCACAGTAATTATTGTCAATTTTTGCTTCTATAACATTTTTCAACGGTATGTTCACAAGATAAAATACAAAAATTGGTTTTCCACAGAGATCTCCTGGAAAAAGCCCTGTACCTAATATTCTTGTTTGGAGGAAGAAACTAGGAAAGACATCTGTCATCTCTTCACCGGGTTTATTTTATTTTATTTTATTTTTCTACTAAGCTGTTGTACAGAAGCCATTTATTGAGTATGCAGGCTATTTCAACAGTGCCTTGCAGTATAAGAGTGGGCTAGAGAAAAGAAGGAAGAGAGAAAAAACATTCATTATTCATAAATATTATTCAACATAAACAGCTTTAAAGGTATTTGTAGAAATACCTAGGGTATAGGGAGCTGTGTTGTGGGCTGTATAATCTTCATTAGTTATGCAAATTTACCCAGGCAAGTTAAATGAAAAAAAAAAAAAAAAAGAGTGCATTAAGAATGTTTATCACATTTGAAAATATGACCCAACTTTAATATAGTACAGTAGCCTTCTGGACGTCTATACTTAGACTTCTTAATCACAGGTAGCAAGTTAAGTAGAAAAGTAAGTACTTTATAGCAAAATACAAATGCTGGTTTCACTGCTTTCCAGGAACCTAGATAAATGTAACAACATTAAAGGTAAAAAGTAAAAAAGGCACACTGTTGTACAATATATACATGTTTATTGCTGGGGATTAAAAAAAATAGATGACCAAAAGGATAACAGAAAAAGGCTCCATAAAACACAAAATATAGGTTTTAGTGTATGTTCTTCTAGTGTTTTCTTTTCTGTAAATTTTCTGAAAAAAGATATATGATCTTAATGGAACATAAATCACAAGTATATGTATCTGTCTGTATATATCTGCTTGATCCAATGTGTCCAAGGAACTCGGTTAATTTTGTCTCTGGATGGGCAACTTATCTTTACCATGTTCAACAGCTTTATCCTTTAATGAAATTGATGCATATTTCAGTGATTCAAAAGAAAATGTTAATAGTAGAGTATTGATTCAATAGTTCTTTATCATTATTTTCTAACTGAAATTTTCTTATTTTTCTTATTGGAATATCTGTCTTCATTTCTCTACTCAAAAATCATCACATTCTGTCAAAACTCAATTTAAGTCACATATCCTCTATAAAATCTTTCTTTAAGCATTGTCCTAGTTTCCTGTGACATCTCGATTTGTGTGTGTGTGTGTGTGTGTGTTGTGTGTGTGTGTGTGTATTTGTTGTCGTTTTGTTTTGTCTTTTGGCTTCCTAGCATGTTGCATGTGGTAAGGACCCTGACAACATCACTGTTAATGCCACGATGACAATTTCAGAGTTTTCTTCTAGGTTCTCAATTTATTTTATCCTTTCTCAGCTTCACATTCTTAGATTTATTTGCCCATAGGATGACTAATTTCTACTTGTAGGCTTTTTTATTCTCAAAATTTTTTTTAAAAATCTCTTTTTTCCAACCAAGTCAATTACAAAGTTTAAGTTATGTGGTAACATATAGTTTAAATCTACCATGCAAAACTTTATTGGCTTTCTTAGCCTAACAGGTTTCTATCACCATTGTTTTAAGGCTCTTTATCCAGTGCTATACATAATAAACAGTAGTAAAACAAATTCAAAGACCTTATGTATTTAGTCTGCCCCAAATAAGGACAATCTGAAAGAAGAGCATAATGACTCTTTTGAATTCCCTCACTAACCTTATAAAAATACAAGCTTTCACAACTCATCGATGATTTTCTAAATACAGCCATGTATGTTTCCCATGGAACTGTATTAAAAACCCCTTGCTATTTTAATCTAAATAATTCAATAACCTTTTAATACTACAAAATAAACAGATAACTTATTTTAATAAGATGATGATGACTTTTATAGGTTGTGGCATAATAATTATAGAAATTATTACAGTTTATACCTCACACTTTAGTGCTAAGAAATTTAAAACAGAAACCACCATACAAAGTAAAATGTGATAATTTAACTTAAATGTACTCAAAGATGAAATAAATAAATAACATACATAAGTATGTCTATAAAATCTTTGGCATTGATTTTTTTTTTGAAAAAATCTTCCTTTCCACAAGTAGATTGAATATTAGAGGTTTTTAATCACGTGTATGCAACAGGTGTTTGTGCTATTATTCTTAGAGAGATGAATGAAACTCTGAATTCAGTGCTGCAGTCAAAATACTGCATCTTGCAAAGATTATATCACAATTTTAAGTTTCTACAATGTTTTATATTACTTGATTTAATCTATTTAAGCAGTGAAGCACATGGGGGAAGTTCTTTTCCAAATTTTACTTCTCCAAGTATTTTTCTTCCTCTAATACTGTTTCATTTTACAAATCAAAACAATTGCAATGTGGACATCTGCATGCAGACACTCTCATTTGCAAGAAACTACATTTACAAAAACAAAACGCCAGGAAATGTGAGAGGGAAAAGAGCTGCCACCCAGAATCCTGTAGCTAAGCAACAGGATGTCTTCTCTTCAGTAACCAAATTATCCAATCACCCCCTGTGGGCCCCAGAGCTCTATAGGATTTCCATCGTTTGACTTTAACTTAAGCCATTTCTGGGCTTTTTAATCTCGGGCAATCAACCCTATCTTGTCAAGTTTATGGGGTATGAATTTCCATCTCAAAATTGGTCACAGCAGTCCTTCTGGAGGTTCTAGTCTCTAACAAACCATCTTATGGAATACTTAGTAGAACTGATCAAAACATGAATGAAACAATATAGGTATTCATGAATAAGAGCAGCTACAATGAATGAGGATTGTTTATATGTAAGATGAGTTATTATTCAAAGTCCCAATGAATTTCTTTCCACATGGAGATTTTCCAATGTTGAACACAAGAAAGGGTGCTTATTCCTAAATGTATGCATTAGTGACATAATTGCTTGTAATAGCCCACCAATGAAATTATTCTCTAAAAGAAAGCACCCTAACTAAGCTCTCATGGTTTGTTTTTAGTTTGTGTTGTTGTTGTTGTTGTTTTTAGTTCTGGAAAATACCTTTAGAAATGTATACATATGCCAGACACCTAGGACTTCTGGAACCTGGCAAACCACGTTTTTTTTTAGGAACAATGCCATCATAACAGATGGGTGTTAGTGTAGGCATGCCAGGGAATCAAAATGTACATCACGTTCCACTACAAGGGGGCAGAATCTCATCCAGAAATACCCGTCTGTGCCACTGGCTAAAGGAATATTCCACTGTAACTCTATCTTAGAGCCAGCACTTAAAATGATAACTTCTAAAGCCATAAAACAGATTCCCCTCCCCCATACTGTTTTGGCTTTTGAGTGTAAGGATTCACATTCCACTGGGAAAAGTAGAATGGGAGCCATTGAAATGAAATTTTAAGCAGTAAAAATGTTGTTATGGCCCACTTCATTTTTCAGCTGAATGACTTACCTAAATAGAAAATCCATTCTGTGGAAGCAGGCATATAATTTCTGTTAAATAGAACCTGGGAGCTCCTTTCTGACTTAACAATTATTTAGAAGTATTTTTTTCCACTTTTTGGAACCTGTAGAAATCCATTTTAAATTGAGAATAGTTTCACTAGAACTGCCCTACTGAACATACACAAAGTTATCTACTGTTACATACACAAAGTTATCTCCCATTGGTTATGAGAATTATCTAAATGTTACTAGCTTTCATAACAGACTTATACTGACAGCCATAACTACATTGATTGCACAGAACCCATCCCTTGATGCAAAGATGTTCACCAACTATCGTCTTAAATAAGCTATTTGCAGAGGTTCTGGCTTTAACTGGAATACAACAGAAACATCTCCTGAAATAATAGAAATTTTGAGCCTTTATATTGTTGGTTTCTTGTCTGCCTTGAATATATGAATTCATAACAACTACCAAATCAATCTTTCATTTTTATAATAAATCATTCATGTGTAATTGGTTTTATTCTGATCACGATGCTGAAGCTAAATGTTTTGGTCTTGGGTGATAATGGAAGCTTAAAGGTAATATCAACTACAAAGACAGTTTTTAAATGTTTGGCCTGAATATTATCAGCTTAATATTTGCACTATTCTATACTTGTTCCCTTTACAAATCAATTACTAGTATATTACATTTCACTGGGTATGAATAAATATTTTCATTAAATTACTTTAAGAGATCATCAATTAATATACATTTCCTAATAATTATTAACATAATGAACACTTTTTAAAGCATGTATTTTAATGCAAACTAAGACCCTTAGATACATTCTGAGTCATAGAATAAAATCAAGAAGCATTATAGTTTTATGTCAGTCCCCACAAATCATATAGCGTTAAAGGTGACTTTTTAAATTTGTGATTTTTTTTTCTTTTAGTTCTGCAGGATTTTTTTTGTTCTTATTGTTGTTAATAAGGAATAATATATCTTTTCATAATTACAGCAACAAAGTTTAAACAAATTCCTCAGATTTTAGTAAATGATAGCATTCTAACTCTCAAAACAGTTATACCTAAATACATTTGGTACATGTTGTAATACTATATTTATTGTCTCAAGAGAAAATGAAATCTGGTTATTAAGATACATCAATACTTTCCAGTTTTTAAATTAAGAATAAATCAATTATTGCTGGTGGAATTTCCAAAACTAATACTTCACCCATCAACCTAATTAGTAATTAAATATATCAAAAGCATTGAAAAGAAAAGTGGCATATTAGTTAAGATGCCTGAACTACATAAAGGTACAATTCTCCTTTTAAATGCACATATCCCAACTAAATTTCTTTCATAATATGGCTATAAAATCATTTGGTGATTAACAACTGTAAAACAAGACAAAATTTTTTCATCGTTTTCAGAATATATTACTCCTTTTGGTAAACTACTGTGGGAAAAATTACAGCTGTCACATACACAAAGTTATCTCCTATTGGCTATGAGAATTATCTAAATGTTACTAGCTTTCACTTGCTCTTGTCATTTGCAAATGTGCCAAGTCGACTAGCCTTTCTATTAAAATAAAGACTACCTTAGCCAAACAAGAAATTGGACAGATTCTCAGCTTTGTCTGCAAACATGTAGAGGAAAAATACACTAATGGAAGCAGCATGATTCTTCATTATGGACCCCTCCAGGTCTTGAAAATCATCCAAGGAGCTATGTCATCAAATGTTGAAAATCTTCCAAGGATCCCTTCACACACACCCTTTTTAAGTGATGAGTTCTGATCAAATGTTTTCTCCATTGAACATGGAGAGAGGGGTTTCTGAAATTAGGCCCATTTTCTAAACCTTGCCCAAGTTCTATCCAAGCAATGACAAAAGATCCAATATAATATTGTTTTCACTTTTTAAGGATGGAAGAACACCTCCAAGGAAGAAGCAACTTATTGTCATGATTTTCAAGGGCACATCTTGCCTATTATTTGATGGTGAATTCTGTCTTCGTGTGTGTGTGTGTGTGTGTACACACATACATACACATGTATATATATTTATATATTTTCCTTCAGCCTTGAGGAATGGGAATATTCCAAGGTCTCTTTCTGTCAAGCATCCTTTCACACTTACACAGACATCATAGACATGTCCCCGTTTTTACTACGAATATATTTCCAAATAGGAGCCTTAAGGATATGAACAAATTTTGCCAACAAGACATAACTCCCAATCTTATTGCTTTTATTTTAAGGTTGCATTTATGTTTCAATTACTCTAATGCATTTTAAATACCAGATAAATAATATAGTACTTATCCACATACAGCAGAATATTATGAACTATCCATTATAATGTTTATATTTTATATAATTTTCTACTTATATTTCTGTAAATAGTTTCTACTTATTCCTTACTTTTCTTAATGAAATTAATCAAATAATAAAAAATGGAATAGGAAAGGAAAATTATGAAATTATACAGTGTAAGTTAAAAACTGAACTTGAGATAGAGTCGCTGGACATAAAGGAGGGTTTGCAAGTGTCCTAAGATCATAGCAAGAGAACCTAGACTCTGGATAGACCCAAAAGTGCTAATGTCAATAATGTCAGAATACATATGCTTGAGGAAAGAGTAAAGCCATCAGTATTGTCTCAAAGTCACTTCCAGAACCACAGTGTGCCTCCCATTTGGTTGCCTTTGTTTTTTTGGTAGCAATTTGCTCTTTGGAATCTTAAACCATGGTGGTACTTTGAATTTGCTAAGCTGCTTTTCTGCTCCTATGTAAGAGTGTCCAGGTAACAAGTTTTGACAGAGTTTTTAGAGCATCTAGCTGAGCACAGGTAAAATTAATCAGTTTTGCATGAGGTGATATTTGGAAGATGAAAGTATTCATGATTGACAAGAATGAAGCAAATATAGTATCCAAGGCAAAAGACTAAGATATTGGCTGAATAAGGTTATCCTTAAGATACCTGCTAAAATTGGTGATTAAAAACATTTTCATTAAAATTTGGGAAGTCATGGTAAGATATGTTTTTTTCTTTAACATGGTGTAATTCATATCCTTAGTAGTATTTAGTCATTTGGAGCTTCTATTTCACCTTTGAGGATTATTCAGAGTAAAAGCTATAGAAATTTAGAAAATTGTGACAAAAAGAAAATATGAGTCAGAATTCCACTGCCCCAGCATGACTACTTTGATATACTTGCTTTCATTCTCATATTTTATATGGTTGTAATCATATTATGTTGCTGTCTGAATCTTTTTTCTACTTACTATCAAAAGCGTTTTATATTTTGCTCATTTTTAACAATGATGCTTTTTAATGACTGCATAATATTCTATTAAGTGAATATGTCACTGGAAATTAAATGATCACTTTCTCATATTGTTTACCATTTAGCTTTTGTAAATAACAGACTTGTCAATAATTGAATTTCCTTCCTCATGTTTTAAAAATAAAATTTTTGTTTGGGAATAATTTTGAATTTATAGAAAAATGGCAAAGATAGTAGAAAGACCTCCCTATCCACTCCTCACCTGAACTTCAGTTAATCCTAATATTATCATATTACATTTTCAGGGTTCTTTTGTCAAAACTAAAAAAAAAAAAAAAAAAAAAAACATTGGGACAGCAATATTAACATTAAACTCCAGACATTATTAGAATTTCACCAGTTTCTCCAAATAATTTATTTTTAATGGTGCTGTACATTGATAAGGAAGAAAAGTAATGAAATCATGTCTATATAAAGCTACCAGAAGACAAAAAAGGCCTTTCAGTTTATTTTTATCAGTTTTTATGTTGCTTATCCAAAGATCAATAATCACCATTACTTTTAAAGCCAGATATTTTTATTCTAAAAGTCTAATAATTAGCAAAAAGAAATAGGTAATAATAAACTTTAAAAGTACAGACAGATATGTTCCTATTCAAATTCAAATTGCTAAAATGTTATCTGGGAAAAATATTCAGCGATGTGTGAATGCATTTTGGTGTACATTTGTGCAGATGGGCAATCTTTATTAAACCCCAATTACTTGCTCAACCCTCTTCCAGGCACTGCAAAAGGAAAATAAAATATATCTTGACTCTTCTCTCAGAAGCTTAAAAATCTGAAAGCCATCAAACAATACTGTGCTCAAAGATATAATATACACTAAGATGATGTAGACAAAGTATCTTATAGAAAAAGGAAAACTTTTACCAGAATTTCTGAACTTTCTTTGGAGTTATGTTAACAATTTCTAGTAATTGGCAAGTTATTGAATGCTTACTGTGTGACATGAACTGCTGGGCAACTTATTTACTCTCCAAACAACTGACAACATATAGCTATACAAAAACAGCTAATTCAGTCCCCCCAGTTCAATGAATTGCAGGTCTTGGTGCAAATTTCTGGATCAGAATGAAAACTGGTTGGCCCCAGGAAGATGTGCCTGACAGAAAAATAATAATGACTATTGTTTATTGAGCACTTATTCTGTCCCAGGCATGCGTTTATGTACTTCACATGTATTTACTAATATAATCCTCTTGACAATCCTATGATGCAAGATCTCCTATTAGCTTCATTTAAAGTGGAAGAAACTGAATTACAGAAAGTTATGTAATTGTCCAAGGATGCTAGAGTAGTAAGTAGAGAAGTTGGAATTCAAACCAAGGCTGTCTGATTCTAGAGACTGGGTCCATGACTATCCCTCATGCTGGAGAGGAGAAACTGGGGGGTGGGGGAACTTAGAGGGAAGAAGCCATCAGACAAAAGGGAAATGAAATTAATTGGCTAAGTTCAAGAGATCTATTATATGTGGTGACTACAGTTAATAAAACAATGTGAGAAATTAATTGACTGAAATGAAGTAGATGCCTTGGTAGTAAGCTTTGAAAAGTAGGTAAAAATGATTAGACTTGAGACAAATGTATGCCAAATTGTATCTAATTTTCACAATAATATAGTCAATAGAAAATCAGAATGCTACTTTGATCACATAAAGCCTTGAGTTTAAAATTACATGGATTCTCCTTCTGTTTCATATGTTTCCTCTTGATTTAGCCTGTGTTTTGTTTTTCTTAAACAGATGGGGGACCTGCTATGTTGTGCAGACTGGCCTTGAACTTCTGGCCTCAAAGAGATCCTTCCACCTCAGCCTCCAGAATAGTTGGGACTATAGGAATGAACCACTGCACCTGGCTTGACCATTTTTATAATATTAACAAACAAAAGATATACACTGTACCCTTTTCACTGGTAGCCAAATAATGTAACAGCAATTACAGACATTAATTTAACTAACCTTAGATCTAGTTTCAAATGTTCATAACATCTTTCCTTTTGTTTTTAATGTGTTTTCCAGGCCATTTTCAAAACACTCACTATATCTATGTTTTAAATTCTGTCCATTTGGTCAGAGTCTAAATAGTTATTTTTGGAGCCCCCTTCCCCTTGGAACATTCTTCACCATTTAATCTTTTAGTGAATATGCAGTGCTAGCCATTTCTGTGGATTCACAAGGCAAGTAGTTAAAGGTATGATCCTATCACTTGCCCAGGTTTACCCACAGCAGTTTGCCACTTGACAATTCTCATGATATAAAAAATAAAGGAAGCTTTAGAGCACCAGGCTCCACTATCAAGGCACTCTGTTTTCTTTTTGTTTTTAATTTAAATTTCGGTTTTCTGATCTGGCTGTTTAGGTTTGCAATAGTAATCAGGTATTTGTCAAAGTTTTTCTTAGTATTATGCTAATTTCAAATAATTTTTAGTTATGTTCAATGTTTTTCCTGTTATTTTTATTAAGAAGCTGAGAAGGGATTTTTAAATAATATCTAATGTTTAAATAGTTCAAATTTTATTTTCTTGTCTCTGCAATGTTCAGAAAAGCAGAACACATCATTATGCATGCAATATAATCATCATCAATATCACTGAAGCTCACATTTACTGAGCAGGTAAAATATGTTTTACAGATACTAATTTAATCCTCACAACAACCCTTTCAGGTAACTACTATCTTCATCCCATTTTTCAGATTAAGCTATAAACTGAGGTACTGAGGTAAAGTAAATTGCCAAAGATTACACGTCTGTTACCTTATAGAGCCAGACTTTAACACAGACATTTTGATTCCACAGCCCAATAGTTAAATATATCATAATCATTTTACTCAATGTGTAATAGAAGGAAGTTCCTTGACTAATATATTGATTATTGAAATAATTTACAAAAGTATGCAAACAGCAAACATTATGCACACATTTAGAGAGAGAGAGTGGGAGAGTTCAAACTTTTCCAAAACTCACAGATGTTGATGCTCGACTTGATTCATAGCCGTTATATTTTTTCAATTGCCCAGTGGTTTGTCTAACCTAGCATCCCTGTAAAGCCACTGTCATAGGAACCACTGTGAAAGGTGTTATCCAAGCACATCGGTGGGTTTATAATGCTCTCAGTGTTTACTTAAAAATGATAAACAAATTTCGTTCCATAATTATGATCTCGTCTGTTAATATTTCACTTTTAGTGTTCTTTATAGGGGCACATTTATTGCTTGAGTATTTGTGAAGCTAGTTTGAAAAAAATATATTGCATGTAAGTTAAAGTGTCTTCCAGTGTGCATATTGCTTCAAAGACATCAAAGGCTGCTTGTGTGTATGTGAAACCCATCTGGGATTTATTGACAGCTTATTTTTTTCAGGTAACTGCCATCCTATATGCCATCCTACCTATTTTTATTGATAGATTCTGAGGTTACTATAAAATAAAATCTGTTTACTATTTAGAACATGGTTCAATGATGACTATATTATTCTGTTGTATTTTCTCTTAATGTAATCAGTCAAAAATAACAAATCAAAAAGTGTTTGCTTGTGGAGTATTGTTTTGCTTCTAAATTTCATGGTAATCTAGATACAGGCAAGAGGCAACTGTAATAAAAATTAATAGCAAAAGATAGTTTTCAGAGTTGAACTAACTAGAACACTGTATTTGGGTTGACTTTCATCCCAGGTCTCTGGAGGCAGGACTTCCACAGAATAGGTGATCTACAATAAAAGTCTTTAGAGTATTCTTGCTAGTGATGGTACAAGGAGATGCTTTAATAAACCCTTGAAATCAAATTTTTTGGCTTCGATAATAAACAGTTGTGAAATATTGGGCAAATCATTGAGTATTTTAAAATCTTCATGATTCTTTTAAATCTTAGGTTTCTTATTTATATAATGGTAATAAAACTGAAAGGCAGGTGTAAAGATGTAATGAAATCATACATGTGAAATGCCTAGCAAATGTTATTTCCTGGAAATTAGGAAATATTTCACATCCTGGAAATTCCCAAATGTTCAATATCCTGCAGATTAGAAGTTGGGGTATTAAAATAAAGATCACAATATTAGCTGCCATTGCTTGAGCTTAAATTATTGCTCTGTTCTTTCTTAGCTGTGTGACCTGAGGATTTTATAGCCCTCAGAAGAGTGTTCAATAAGATCAACACCTAACAATGTCACTACTTCTCCGCATTTTACTCATTACCAACAAATCCATCCCAACATTTCCTGTCCTTCTCCCTATCCTCTCCCCGGTTTTTTCTTCTTCTCCCTTTCCAGAGCAGCAACAAAAAGATACAAAGTAAAACATAGAAAATTGCCCTATTCCCCCAAAAACAGTACAACCATGGCAGTTGTGCCTCATCAGCAAAAGTTGTGCAATTGTCATCTCTTGTAATTAGTTCTCTTCTAGCCAGATGTTTTATTTGGTGTCACCACTGGACAGATCAAGTAAAAACAATACTTACAATCCAGGCTGATGGCCTAGGGAACAAACATCACATGACTTACAACTAGAGAGTTTAACAATTGGAAAACTGATGGCAACTTGTAAAGAAATGCGTAACTACTGAATACTACTTGACAATGCATTCTTTACAACAAATCTTTCCAAATCTGACCACTTCAGCTTCAGCTTTTATTTTTCAAAGCACAATATTCTTACACATAACCTTGAAAAAGAAAAAGATGAGCCATAGTATCTGTTTACTTAAGAGAAGTTAGATGGTGCATGTAACATCTCTGTTACACAGTATACAATAGTGACAGACTTTAGCCCTTAAATTACATTTGTCATTTGCTTTGACTGCAAAGTGACCTATACTTATTTATGTTGGTTTACAGCAGATAATGCCCTTCAGTTTTTAACTAACACTAAAAAATAAAGACATTGCGGTAAAACAAAGAAAGTCTCTATTAGCCAAATACCAAAGCAAGAGTTAGCCTACAACTTCTAGCACAACAAACATTTACAGAGAACAAAACGCCAAAAGGGAACTGCTGGGTTTTTCCATTACTTGCTCTCTTTCTTTCTTCATATTTATTGGAAAAAGTGTAAGCTTTAATTCAGCTTGTGTAAGTACAAATCCCAGCTCCGTTGCTGAATAATTTTGTGGCCGTTGGCTAAATAACCTGTCTGTGCCTCAGATTCCTTATCTATAAAATGGAAATAGCAATTACAGTAACGTTCTGAGAAAACTGTGTAGAGGATTAAATGAGATAATACATGAAAAGTTTTTAAACAATAATTGAGATACCATAAGTGCTTAATAGATGTTGGTTATTAACACCTTAAATAATACTTCTTTTTAAAACAGTGTGCTGTCTATTCAACACGAAAACTTGCCTACCTTGCAAGAGTAAGAGAAGAGCAAATTAAACTACCAATAAATGTCAACAACCTAATTCGTGGTACTATCTTAACCAAACGTTCAATTTAGTTCTGTATTCTAAAGTTGTAACAGAGTGCCAGGAGTCAAATGAATAACTCAGAAACATCTCTCTGGTGGCATTTGAACAACAATATGAAATAAATCTCATAAAAAATATAAAATTATGGCAACAATCAAAAAGAAAGATGATGAGGATCTAAATGCAGGCAGCGGCCTTAATTATGGAAAGAATGGGAGAAATATGAGGAGAATAAAAGGGACAGACTACACAAGCATATCGCTAATATAAAATGGGTAGTACCAAATAAATTCAATTATATTGTTATTTTTAAAGCTTTCCAGAGCAGGAACTCATCTTATTTGCTCTAGTGCATACTTCATACAATAATCATTATTAGTCCAAAATTTATTTCAATTCACACTTTTTAGAGAATTATCATATGTTGCATTATAGTGGGTGCAAAGGATGCTTATAGCTGGTAAAATATGATTAGCTTTATTAGTATATCAGGCTAAACTACCCATATGTTAATCAATATATTTATGCTAATTGCTAATTTTCATGTCTCACAACAAAGGTGCAAATTGTGGCATCATCTGACCTTCAAGGCACACATAATACCAGTGATGCTTTTTTTTCTTACTAAGTTGTGCAACTGCTAAAATTAATTGTACCCCAGGGCTATTATATTATGTGTGAATTGTCACCCAAATGAATGACAATGTTTGAGAGGGAGTGGAAGAATAGGGATTTAGATGTGTTCTCAGTGAATGCTGCCAGCTACATGACAACTGACATAATACCCAATTACGAGATCACTAATTAAAGCTATCAAATCAAGCCTGTGCAATTTTTGCCCATCACTAGGATTTTCAACTTTAGCTTCTGAATTTTCCTTCAACAATTAGAAAAAAAATCCTTTTCTAACTAGTTTTTCCCAACATTCTGAAACTGGGATTTATCATTTGATGAGTCAGAAAATATTGTAATTTTGCTATGCCCAATTCTAACACGTAACGACATAGTGACAATATGCTTTGATTTTATTTTTCCTGTTTCAGAACTCAAAAAGAGCTAAGAAAGTCAGATACATGTTTCCTCTTTTAAGACTGAAGCAAAGAAAGTAAAATCTCTAAATTTCCTTGCATTCCTCATGAAATCTCCTGAGGAATGCAAGGACATAGTAGGAGGAAAGAGCCTTACCAATATACTATTTATTATCTTCTTTATTGGAAAAAAATAGCTGGTTAAATGTATAGCTTTATATCTACTTTGTTCAGAAACAAGATGAACATAATGGTTCAAGTTTTTCCATATGCAAAGTAGAGTCAACTTTTATTCCACAAGTTAATATTCAGTGAATATCTGAAATATTTGGATGAAAATTTTAGAAATGTGTGTATATATATACACACACACACAAACACACATATACAGCATCATATACATTTACTTGAGTACATATATGTAGATATACATATTATTTATTGTGTGTATATGTGTATATTTGTGTGTGTGTGCGTGTAAGATTTTCACCAAAAAGACCTACAAATTTGTTGAATATTATCTTTGGTTAAAAAAAAAAAAACTTTAGACAAATTAAATTTAACAGAGATTCACTGAGCAAAGAACAATTTGAAAATGGGGCAGCCCACAGAACCAGAATAGGCTCAAAGTGACTCCGGGGTCGCCACATGATTGAATGACATTTACAGACGGAAAAAGGAAAGTAACATACACAAAGTGGGAGCAATGTACAGAAACATCTGGATTGGCTACATCTGGGTGTTTGCCTTAGTTGAGCCTGATTTGTATAGTTGGCTGCCTGTAGTTGACTCAAGTTCAGCTGCTGTAATTGGCTGAGGCTCAGCTACTTGTGACAATAGTAGGTTGCAATCTGTTTACACATCAAGTTGGGTTACAGTTTATTGTATATGGAAAAACCTTTTGGCCAAGTGTAATTTAACCATTTCCTCTTTTGTCAGCTTCTTAATTGAAAACGATTAAAGAAAACCTTAGGCATTGAGGTCACTCTGTCACCATCGTAAATGCACTTATTTGGTCTCAAATCCCTTTGGAGAATGGCAGAATAGTGGGTTTTGTAGGTGGGAACAAGGAAACCGAACAGCAGGAAAAAATGCTGGGGAGCATCAGGTCTCTTCAGATGTCTTTTTTATAAGAGAGCAGAGGAGGCTTCCCTATTATCCTAAAATCTCCTGTTTGAGAGAGGAAAACAAAAATGGGCCTGTTTTGAGATTTATTTCCTAAAGTTTTAGTTTTATTACGTGGCATTTAACATGAGTGACTTCACTTTTATTTGGTCTAGTCTGTTGGGATCTAGTGCAGGAACTCAGTCCAAAACAATGACCCCCAATAATTTTGTTTAAAAATTTCTCCCTTTTGATCAGGATCTCATCTAGGTGTGCATGTGACCAAAACTTAGGGCATTAGCACTATTGTCAGTTACCATCATTTTAGCTCGCCAGTCTCACTATGTCATTCATAGGTTATGGTGTCCTCATGAATGCAAATTTCTTTAACTTGTTGTCTTCCAATCAAAGAGAGTCTATTTAACATTCTACAGATGTCTGCATGCAAACATTTAAAACTTTTGAGAGAATACAGTGCACCAGAAAGACTATTATTATGACTATCAGAAGGACAATATCAAATATGCTGCTTAGCCAGGGTCCCCATAAACCAAAACAACCAAAATTAAATAGATGAAAGAATGTGCCAGATGAAAAGTGCACCTATTTTAACCAAGCAGCCTGTTTGTTAATCTCTTGCAACCTAGTCTGTAATACCTGACGTATTCCTCCATGTGTAACAAGAAGTGTGAGCAATTGCAGATTCTTTCCTGTTCAGCTAACAGGTAATTTAGAGCAATTCTATTATTTAGTACAACTTTAACAAGAGAATGTAAAGAAGTCTGCTCTGCAATTACAGCCTTTGCAATAGAATCTGCTATAGAGCCTATTATGAAGGATACATCTCTAATTATTGTCTCTTTTATTATATATTTACTCCAAGCTCTGGAAAAGGCAGCCTAACAAATGATGCCCATCCAGAACGGTGAAGAGCCCCTGACAATGTTCTCTTTAATGTATGACGCAAGGTAAGGAGTGGACCCGTGCTCTGTTTCTACTGATTTGGAGCAGCAGCGAAGAATTTGAAGCCCACATTGGCCCTTCATCTTCAATCCAACAAGACATAATGTTGCCCATGGATTAGATGGGCTGTGAAATCCTCTAGAAATAAAACTATAACCCTTGGGTGAACACAAAGACCTATTGCTCACATATACATTATAACAGTTTCTGGCCAAGAGTCTGAGACAGAATTATTACAGGTTAAAATAACATTGTGGTACCATGGCATATAGCTAATTTGCAAAAAAACTCCATTTGAGTAAGTCTGTTTTGTAATACACTCATTGGTCTGGCTCTGCATACCATTAAAACAGAGAATGCCTTGGGGGCCGGGCGCGGTGGCTCAAGCCTGTAATCCCAGCACTTTGGGAGGCCGTGACGGGCGGATCACGAGGTCAGGAGGTCGAGACCATCCTGGCTAATACGGTGAAACCCTGTCTCTACTTAAAAATACAAAAAACTAGCCGGGCGACGAGGCGGGCGCCTGTAGTCCCAGCTACTCGGGAGGCTGAGGCAGGAGAATGGCGTAAACCCGGGAGGCGGAGCTTGCAGTGAGCTGAGATCCGGCCACTGCACTCCAGCCTGGGTGGCAGAGCAAGACTCCGTCTCAAAAAACAAAACAAACAAAAAAAAAAAAACAAAAAAAACAAACAGAGAATGCCAGCAAGTTGGTTGAGAAATCTTACCGCTGCTACAATTCGGACAACAGTTACATTAAGGATGTTACTAAAATAACACACAAAGTAAATTACAGGATCCCTTAAGTCGTATGAAGACCTGGGTTTGATATGACAGATTCAACACTCTGTCAAGTTACTCACAGATATTACTGATTGTGAAATTTTAATTACAGCATTCTTCTGCTGCTTTGGTTTTGATGATTGTCCCCTTCAAATCTCATATTGAAATTTAATCTCCAACGTTGGAGGTGCACCTAATGGGAGGTGTTTGGGTCATAGGAGTGGATTCCTCATGAATAGATTAATGTCCTCTCAGAGGGTATGGGAGGGAGAAGTGTGATTGAGTTATTGCTCTATTTTTTCTCATGAGTTCTGATTGTTAAAAACAAAAACAAAAACTAAAGGAAAAAAAAAAAAAAAAAAAAAAAGCCTGGTACCTCCCCTGTACTCTCTCCAGCATCCTCTCTTGCCATGTGATCCCTGCACATGCTCTACTTCACTTTCTGCCATGAATTGAAGCCGCTCGAGGCCTTCACCAGGAACAGATGCTGGTGTCATGCTTTCTCTCCAGCCTACAGAACTCTAAGTCAAATAAACACTTTTATTTATGAATTACTCAGTCTTGGGTATTTTTTATAGCAACACAAAATGGACTAAGACAGAAAATTGATACCTGTAGTGGGGTATTTAAATAAAGATACGTGAAAATGTGGAAGCAGCTTTAGAACTGGATAATGGGCAGAGGTTGGAAGAGCTCGGATGGCTCAGAAGAAAAGAAAAAGGTTGGCACTTCTTAGAGATTGGATAACTGGTTGTGACCAAAGTGCTGATAGAAATATAGATGGGAAAGAGAATGCTGAGAAGATCTCAGACAGAAATGAGAAAATGGGAACTGGAGCAAAAGTCACCCTTCTTATGCCATCACAAAGAACCTGACTGCATTGTGTCCATGCTGTAGACCTTTGTGGAAGGCTGGAACTTAAGAGTGATGACCTAGGGTGTCTGGTGGATGACATTTCTAAGCAGCAAAGTGTTCAAGAAGTGGTGTGGCTGCTTTTAACAGCTTCCAATTAGATATGGTAGGAAAGAAATGTGTTAAAGGTGAAATTTACAATTAAAAGCAAAGCAGAGCAAAAAAAAAAAAAAAAAAAAAAAAAAAAATTGGAAAATTTGCAGCCTGGCCATGTGGTAAAGAAGAAAAGGGCATCTTCAAGGGAAGAATCCAATGGTGCTGTAGAGCAACCACTTTCTAGAGAGGTTACTGTGGATAAAAGGGAGCCAGGTGCTAATAATCAAGATGGGGGGAAAAGGCCCCAAAGACATTTCACAAATCTTCTGAATTCTGAAGGCCACCCCTTCCATCACAGGCCCAAAGGCCTAGGAGTACAGAAGATATTCCTGGGACAGGCCTGAGACACTACTGCCCTGTGTCACCTCAGATGCTGCTCCTGCATCCCAACAACTCTGGCTCCAGCCACAACTTGGACAGCCCCAGCTTCTGCTCTGGTTGACATTCTGGAGAATGCAAGCAGTAGACTTGGCAGCAACCATGTGGTACAAAGTCTTCAGGTGCCCAGAATGCAAGAGTCATTCTTGCATTGGCTTGGTGGCTTAAGAGATATATTGAAAGGACTGGATACACTAGAAGAAGCCTGGTACCACGTCAGAGCAACCAAAGAGAGTCCCTACTAGGGCAGTGCATACTAGGGTAATGAGAGCAGTACTGTCACCCTTCAGATCCCAGAATTATAGAACCACTGGCAGCATAAAATCCTAGCCTAGGAAAGCTGTAGGCATCAGGCTCCAAACCATTAGAACAGCCACATAGACTATGCCCAGCAAAGGTATGGGCAGGGCTTCCAGAAGCCTTAAAAACCTACCCCTCACACCCCAGTGTGCCCAAGATGCAGGATATGAAGTCAGTGAAGACTATTTTGGAGCTTTACAGTTTAATGTCTGCCCTGCTAACTTTTGGACTTGTGTGGGGCTTGTTACACCTTTCTTTTGACTGATCTCTCTGTTTCAAGATAGAAATGTTTATTCAATGCCTGTGCAACCATTATGTCTTAGTAGTAAATAGCCTGTTTTTTATTTTCCAGGCTCATAGCAGGAAGAAACTTGCATCGAGTCTCAGATAAGACTCTGGACTTAAAGTTGATTATGGAACAAGTTAAGACTTTTGGGGACTATTGGGAAAGGCTGATTGCAGTTTGCAATGTGAGAAAGGCATGAGATTTAGGGGTCAAGGAGCAAAATGCTACAGTTTAGATGTTTGTCCCCTTCAAATCTCATGTCGAAATTTGATCCTCAGTGTTGGAGATGAGGTCTAATAGGAAGTGTTTTGGTCTTGGGAGTGGATCACTCATGAATAGATTAAGGTTCTCTTTGGAGGGGAGGGGATGAGTAAGTTCTCACTCTGTTAGTTCCTGTGAGAGCTGGTTGTTAGAAAGAGCCTGGCACCTCCCGTCTTCCTCTTTTGCTTACTCTGTCACGATGCAATTTCTGCTCATGATGATTCCCCTTCACCTTCTGCCATGAGCGGAAGCAGCCTGAGGCCCTCACAGGAGCAGATGCTGGTGCCATGCTTCCTGTACGGCCTATAGAATCATGAGCCAAATAAACCTTCTTTCTTTACTAATGACCAAGTATCAGATATGTCTCTATAGCAACACTAAATGGACTAAGATACCTGCCAAGCACAAGAAGTAGGCATAAGTAAAAAATTAAAAATTAAGAGAAGAGTTTCATGATAGCAGAGAAGTCTTGATCCATGATCTTGGGACAGCTCCTCATGCCTAAGCTGCCTCTGCTTCTGAAAACTTCCCTGACTAGCTTTATCTTAAGGTCTCCAGTGAGTGTACAGTTCCAAGAGTCTAGAGAGGGCCTTTTGGCTTGTGAGATGTGCACTGAAGCTTTGAGGCCCTGACATTTTGCTGCAGTGTGAGTGGCAAGTGCAGTCTTTCTCTGAATACGTTTTTAGATGACCCAATCTCTGGGTTCTAGATCATGAAGGGTTTGATTTTCCTCAGTTGTTGGATCAAGAAAAGGGTACGTTACCTTGTGAAAGCACACATTAGAATAATGTATTAAAGTCTTGTAGCATTTTCATGATTTTAGAGTTTAGAAAAGCAGGAAATACATTAGGTTCTATTATTAGAAGCATGGGCCTTTCAGTGACTATGTCATTAGGGGTCAACTTATATGTTCTACTGAAAGTTCATCTTACTGTCATCAATCGGAAGTGCCTTTGACCTAGACAATCTAGTTGATTCAGTTAGCATTACCTAATGCTATTGTATCTGTAATACCTTATTCAATTGTTTTCCAACTTGTCCAGTAAAGTAAGTACCTCTATTACTGGAAATTTCTCCAAGAATTTCCCATGAGGGAAATACATTTTCTAATAACCATTTTACCTATTGTCACATCATTAGTCTTCTTTCATGGAAAAGCTTCTATCCAACCAGAAAGCATGGATTGAAAATCACAATGGAAAAAAGTTCTTCTATAAATGTTGAAATAGACCATTAGGCAGCAGAAATGTACCTGAACTTGTGAATGTCTTCACAAAATTAAGGGTTTGACTAAACAAATATTAGTCATAAGTAATTTTGCCAATTTTAGAACAGTCACCACACCATATTTTTTAATATAATTTTGATCATTTTGTCTCTTTATGATGAATCATGAAGTACATAGTTTTTAATAATGGAAGTTTTAAGCACTCAGAAGGGACCAGGTGGCTGTCCAGGCTCTCCATGAATCCATGCTTAACACTGGATTTATATTCTCTAAAATATCAACATTGTTTCTGTAATTCAGGTTCATAGCACTGTTTATTAAATGGGTTAACACAGATAATTTGACTTGATCATGGAGTTCATTCAAATTGCATGTCTTAGCAATTTTAGTACTGGCTGACTTAGCATGAAAATCTGCCAAAGTATTTCCTTGGTATTTAATTAGTTCTTGTACTGCTTGAGTTAGCAGTTTTACGAGCCAGTCAGTCTCTTCATTAGAGTTCTGGGAATTCTTACTGAGTCCAATGGTATGATCTTAAGGTTATCAGCAACCTGTGCTTGTCAGAGTCATTTCCAGTCTTTCCATGAACCTCCTTGAAGACATAAAACTTTAAGACTATAATTGCTTATGAAGAGCTTTCTGAAAAAAATCAGAATTAACAATTAACTATAGACAACAAGATTTGAAATGGTTCTGGTTAAAGAGGCAATTGGCAAGGAAATTTGGTTATTTCTATGGCCCACAGTAATTTAATGTAATAACAATAATGACTGATAACATATTCTGAGCTTATACAATTTTGGAACATGTATTAATAACATATGTATACAACTATAACTCAAGCTAAAAAGGTTAAGTATGATTTCTTATTTAATAATACTTTCCATATAAGTTAACATAGCATATAAGTGGTTTTCATATATCTCTTTTGGATGTTTCAGGGGACCTCTGGAACATCTCAAAGTTAATTTGAGATCAAAAAGACTTAATTTTGATTTTAAAATTTGATTTTTGGAAGTCTACCAAATATATTAAGGGTTTAAAATACCTAACCAAAATAGGATCACATGTTGCTGTAAAATAATAGTCATTTAACCAAAATGATAATTAAAACATCTTGAAAAATAATAACTTTTACTCTTTGATAAAGAGGAGACTCGGTTTTCCAAATAATCAAAAGACCTAATAAAGTCAGAATAAAGCACAGAATATTTGTTTCTCTTTCTCTTTCATTCTCTCTCTTTCTCTCTGTTTTTGCAATTTACTCAAAAGGTGAATAAAAATCTTTTATTATCTCTTATTAATACAACACAAAAATCTTGCTTAAAACAAAAAGCTAAATTTTATTTTCATATTAGTCTTCTTTTGATTTTAAGGCTCAATTTTTAAAACTCTTATAACAAATTTATTTATTCTTAGTTTAACCACACAAGATTTTAACTATTTTTTTCTTTCTCAAACTTTCTACGTCCGTTCAGTTTTATCTATATCACTTTTTTATTTGTTTATTTTGAAGCAATGTTTAAATAATGTCTAAGTGAGATAAAATTACTTTAAAAGAAAATATACTTTTATATTTCTTTTATAACCTGTCTCACCAAAAACATATTTTTCCTTTTTTTATTATATATTTTGCATACAGAATTGTTACCCTTATTTTTAGCAGTTTTAATTACATACATTAATTAAAATTTTAACTCTTAATAACTTTAATTTCCAGTGAAGAAACTAGAATATAAGCAATTTTGAACTGTTTTGTAACAGTATTTGTAGATGAAAGCCATTACATAATTTTGAGAAATATATGTTTAATCAGTGTTTTATGTTGATTAATAAACCCAAATATATTTAGCTTCTCTATACCATATAAAAACATGTTAAAATATATAAACTTAAAATTGTTCTTAATAATTAATGTTTCAATATTTTAACTTAGATATGACTCAGATATTTAATGAGTATTAATTTAACATGACTTTAAGATTTTAAGTTGCTGAAAAAATATTTTTGAAACTATGACATGTTCATTTATAAACTTTTATGCCATTTACATTCAGATAATTTACTCATTCATGCGAGGATTGCTCATTAAGCTAAGCTAGTCATTGAAGAAGTTCTGGAAATACCACCCTAAAATAATGTCATTTTATCAAACTATTGCTATGAATACAGGTAAGCAAAGCAAGGCTTTTTAAATTCCCTGCACCTGTCTAAAGACGGATTTTCTGAAGAAACTCAATTGTCATTAATTCTCTTTCCAGGGAGATCCAGCAATGAGGGAAGATTAACTTTTATCACTAGAAAGGAGATTTTGTCATAACCAGACAGATATTGTCACAAACCATCACCCATTTTTCTAAGGGCCCATTCATTTTTTCCAAACACCACTTTCTACCTAAAGCCTAAATACCATCATTTGCCAAAGCCAAGGAAGGAGGGCATAGGAAAAGACCTAGTTAAAATAAGATGTCACGAAAAGCAACTTAAACAAGGATAAGGCTTGTTATGTAAATTTAAACCAATGCCTTTTCCACTGTAAGAGTTTCTAGTTACTCAGTCATTCCTCTCTTCCTAATGCACAGAGATATAAACTCTTACAAATAGATATTTTCTTTATAGATGTATTTTTTTTTTTTTTTACAAAAGGGTTTCAAAGTAGCCAACTAAATGCCAGAAAGTTGTACAATTCTACAGAAGGACAGTGTACTTAAGGACAGTGTACAATGCCGTATAAGGACATTTTGGTCAAGGATGGATTGCATGTATGATGGTGGTTCCATAATATTATAATACCATATTTAAACTGTACCTTTTCTATACATAGATACACAAATACTCAGCATTGTATTACATCAGAACAATAGCATGCTATACAGGTTTGTAGCCAAGGAGCAATAGGCTACACTATGCAGTGTAGGTGTGTAGTAAGCTATACCATCCAGGTTTGTGTAAGTACATTCTATGATGTTCACACAAGGACAGAATTGTCTAATGACATATTTCTCGAAATGTATCCCTATTGTTAAGCAGCGCGTGACTGTATTTTGATGACTGATTTAGTTCAGTAGGAGAGCTTTTTGACTTAGCTTTTATTTCTTAACTAAAATTACATAGTTCAGGGTGGAGGCCATTAACAAATAGGACCAAAAAGTGTCTTCTGTGCCTGGACTCAGCATGGATACCTCTGAAAAAGAAGAAAGCCTACTTTACCTGAGAGCCACCTTTTATAAACACTTTATGCAGTTTTCTTTTCACCTTTGGGATGGGATAGTAGCTAAACCAAATGTTAGCAGAATCTATTTTTTGAACAATTAGTCATTTAAGCTTTTTATTTTTCTTTTGAAACAATTTTTAAAGGAGGCAATAAAAATACTGAAATTTTTGTAGAAGTTTCTGCATGTCAGTAGCGGTCCCTTGGTGAGCCTAATTTGGGAGCCCTCATTTTTAAATGCACTTGTTAAAGTACAGTGCTGTTCATTCTGAATGTTCCACTGTAATTTTAAATTATTTTCTTTAGTAAGATTATGCCATTTTTTTAAGTATTCTCTGCTTCTGAGGCCTAATAACTATACACCTAAAGGTAGGCTTAGCTGGAAGGTGGAGCACTCAGTTCTTCAGAAATTATGGTTCCATTTTTACGCTGAACCTTGGCACTGGTTCTGAGATCCCCTTGATCAACATTGTCAGTGATTTTTCTCTAGCTAGACTTGCAAGTGAAAAAAAACAAAGAGAATAGAACACAAAATTCCCACAAATTTGCAAAAGCAGAGTTCGTACCCTCTGCAGTGATTGCCGTTTACTGCCTGTTTCTGCCTGGTCTGGTCAGACATTTGAGGCCTCTAACTGGATCCAATCTGGTAAGTTATTGTATCTGATCCAATCCTGGACCCATTCCAGTTTTTATGCCAACTTCTGAACTCAATTTAGATCAAAAATTTGCCTAAACAAACTCAGCTCAAAACACAGATCCATGAAACTTCAGAATCGGAAAATAACTTACCCATGATCTCCAGTCGCTGCAAGTGACCAATGGACACGATGACCCTGGAAGGTGTCTCGCTTGGTCAGTCAGTGCTCCTGAGGTCCCCTGAAGCTCTACTTTGAATCCCACTTCTGGTGCCATCTGTTAAATGAAAAACTCTAGACAAATTAACTTTGATTTAATCAAAAACCAATTCCAGAATGGGGCAGACCTCAGAACCAGGATAGGTTCAGAGCAACTCCAAGGCTGCCACATGGTTGGATAATATTTACGGATGGGAAAGGAAAGTGTTGTGTAGAAAATGGAAGTATGGTACAGAAACAGCTCTATTAGTTACAGCTGGGCATTTGTCTTATTTGATCTTGCTTTGAACAGCTGGCTTCTTGGGAGTGGTTGACTGAAGTTTGGCTGTTGTGACTGGCTGAGACTCGGCTACTCGTTACAAGAGAGGGTTACAGTCTACTTTACACAACAAGTTAGGTTACAGTTCATCATGTATGAAGTAACCTTTAGGTGGAACATCTACATTACAGCAAAGCATTGATTACCAGTCGGAAGCCATGCTGCTCTTAATGGTGACTCTGGACTTGTCCTTCCTATGTGTGACTCTAATTTTGACCTTGACAGGCAGCTTGCTGCAGAAATCAGCCATGCCAGCCAGGCACGGTGGATCACGCCTGTAATCCCAGCACTTTGGGAGTCCCAGGCAGGTGGATCACGAGGTCAGGAGATCGAGACCATCCTGGCTAACACGGTGAAACCCTGTTTCTACTAAAATAAATAAATATATATATATATATATATATATACACAAAAAATTAGCCGGGCTTGGTAGGGGGCGCCTGTAGTTCCGGCTACTGGGAAGGCTGAGGCAGGAGAATGGTGTGAACCTGAGAGGCGGAGGTTGCAGTGAGCCGAGATCGTGCCACTGCACTCCAACCTGGGCAACAGAGCAAGACTCGGTCTCAAAAAAAATAAAAGAAAAGACCCGCTGAATCGTGAAAAATAACGAATTTCTCTGGTAAGTCACTGAACTTGGAGTGGCTGAATAATCATCAATAGAGAACTGATCCATTGCATTAATCCACTGAGATTATTAAGTTGATTCAGCCACTGGATTTTCTTTTGCCAATAAACACAACTAGTAATACAACTGATTCAGCAAAGAGTCACAATTCCATGTGTAAGAATTGCTGGCCTGGGTGACTGGTGATCAACTCTATAGATGAAAGTACTGTTAGAAGCTTTTCATTTCAGTGGTGTTAAAAGTGTTTTCCGGATGCCCTGGTTTTCAGGAAGAGCTCCAAAGTCTGTCTGAAAAGAAAGGCCAGCATTCTGCTCTACTTCTGCTGGACCACATGTTTTCAGAAAAAAAATCCATTTTCTAAAAAGGGTCAGCCTGAAAAAACATTGTTATAAAGGTTTGAACATCACTAATCTTGTCCAACTGTATTAAGAATTATTAAAACAGACCCAGAGAAGTAAGGTGGTTTGTTCAAGTTCATGTAACTGAAAGTGACAAAGCAGAAATGTAACTCCCTTCTCTATCCACTAACTTGGGCTTTTGCCTCCTACAACATCCTGAGACTTTCAATATGGAGGGTAAGGGTGGTGTCTGCAACTACAAATGGCTGGATAGCACCCCGTAAATCAAAAAATGCCTTAGCATCTGTACTTATTCAGTTCATCAACAAGTATTTATTAAACAACTGTCACCATCAAGTAGGTCCTACCTAGGCATGTTCCTCCCTGAAGGAGCAGGACTCCTAAAGTTACAAAGATACCTAGCAGGACAGATGTAGCCTTTTTACAAAGTTCTAAACCTCATTTGCCACTGAGTGTTCATTAAGACAAATAAAAATCTATTTTCCTTTCCCACCTCCTTTATCTGAAGAGAAAATTCAGTCCTTTCTTTAAGTCCAATACTTTGCATACATAGTTAGTGTTTTAATATTTAAATTTTTCAAGTTTATTTTTAATATTTAGTGTTTATCTTTACGTTATTGAATAGAAAGAATAGGCACTTGAGCCCCAATACCAACTCATCATTGTATCGCACTGCCCACAAACTAAAGTCCACTTTGAGTATTGTAAATGAGCTCCATTAGTTTTGCCAACCAAGAACAAGTCAACAGTTTTTGCTTCCAAGTTCAGTACTAATAAGCGCACTGTATTTTTCTCTGTCTTCCACTCTGTAGCAAATAGTGAAGTCTTAGAATATTTTCAGGGAAATAACTTGTACATCGTAAAATTGTAGATAAAAATGAAAGCATTTCATTATTAGATAAGGACATTCCTGTTTCATTGTGAATTCTATATTTGTTTTTACCCAAAGTGCATTATTAATAAGTAGTCTTTATTTAATATTACCTTGTCCATTTCCCTATGCAGGATAAATGAATATTCATATAAATAAAAATTATTTACAAATGAGTAAATAGCCCCTTGATTACATCAGAATTGTTAGTAAAGAGCTTACTATATTTTAGATACAGTTTGAAAAATGTGCTCTCCTCCCTGGTTCCAATGAGGATATCACACATTTTGTACCCAAATAAAAGTGATACAAAATTAAGAGCACTTATTTCACAGTTGAGGATAATCATATTCCTGCCTTGGAGGAAGAAGGTATAGAAAGAGAGTGATAGCCATTAGATTCAGCTTCAGCTACCATTCAGGAGACCACATGCCAGATACTTTCACTACAGTCATTTAAACCTCCAAGCAGTCTGGATGAGGCAAACATGATTATCACCTCTTTTCCACAGATAAGGAAACTGAGAATCAAAAATATGTGTGAGAAAAATAGTTACTTTACTGTAGAAAAACCTTGCAGACACTACCTATGGTTGGCAGACTAATTCTCCCCTAGATGTTCACGTCCTAATCCCTAGACCTGTGATTGTATTATGTTACTTGGCAAAGAAGAATTAAGGTTGCTAATCAGATAACCTTAAAATAGGGAGATTAGCTTGGATTAGCCAGGTGGGCCCAATATAATCACAAAGGTTCTTAAAGAGGAAGAGGTAGGTGGATGAAGAGATCAATCAGGGAGACATTTGAAGAAGCTTTGATTCTGGCTTTGAAGATGGAGGTAAATGAGCTAATGAAATGCAGACAGCCTCTAGAAACTAGGAAAGGCAAAGAAACAGAGCCCACAAAAAGGAACACAGCTGTGCTGACACCTGGATTTTACCGTGTGATACCCATGTTGTACTTTTAACCTATAGAACTATCATATAATAAATGTGTGTCATTTTAAACCATTAAACTTGTGGTAATTTGTTACAGCAGAAATAGGGAACGACTACATCACCTTTATCAAGTGACAAATTTCACATCACCAGGGATGTCATATTGATGTCATGTGCCACCTGATATGATGCAATGAGGGGGACATCTCTTCTCTCTGGTTTTCTCCCCAAAAACCCATCGTTTCAACCCCAATGGAGGGACATTCTAAAAATATAACTAAAAAGTATTCGTCAAAACTTTAAAGCTCATGAAAAACCAGTAGAGACTGAGAAGCTAATACAAATCTAAAGAGTAAGAAGACAAGACAATTGACTAAGTGCAATATTGAATTCTTAATTGGATCTTGGAATTAAAAAGGACAAGAGTGGAATAACTGGTGAAATATGAATAATGTCTCTAGTATTGTGGAAAACTTAATTTTTTACTTTTGACAAATGTACTGTGGTTATGAACACTAGAATAAAACAGTGAAGGGAACTTGGGCACTCTGTACTTGTGACTTTTCTGTAAACCAAAAATTATTCCAAAATAAAAAGTTTATTTAAAAATAAGTAAAACAAATTGTCTAAATCAAAGTTTTTAATGAAAGACACATGCCTGAGAGAGTCAACTTTAGATGCAAGTTTTGTAGTCCTGAGTTCTCTTCCCCTATTTCCTCCCAGCATACTATTCTGTCCCAGGACTTAGAATCTACTCAAGCTGGCAGGGTGTGGTGACTCACGCCTGTAATCTCGTCACTTTGGGAGGCCAAGGTGGGCGGATCACCTGAGGTCAGGAGTTCGAGACCAGTCTGGCCAACATGGTGAACCCTGTCTCTACTAAAAATACAAAAAACAAAAACTAGCCAGGCGTGGTAGTGTGCATCTGTAATTCCAGCTACTTGGGAGGCTGAGGCAGGGGAATTACCTGAACCAGAGAGGTGGAGGTTGCAGAGAGCTAAGATCGCACCACTGCACTCCAGCCTGGGTGACAGAGCGAGACTCCGTCTCAAAAAAAAAAAGAAAAAAAAAAAGAAAAAGAAAAATACTCAAACTGACCTTTCCTGAGCCACCATACCATTAATTTAATTAAAGTCAAAATTATCTGGGAAAAAAAACAAGATTAAATTACCTGCTTAAAATTAGCAGGTAATATTACAAAAATCAATAAAAACCGAGAAACATAAAAGTTTGTGGAATAAGGATGGTCTTTATAACTACCTTTTTTCCCTCAAATTCTCACTTTTTTTTTTCTTGCTTAATTAGTTCTGCCTTTGTGGCATTTCATTTTGAATCAGAAATAACCTATCTGCCGGGCGTGGTGGCTCACACCTGTAATCCCAGCACTTTGGGAGACCGAGGTGGGCAGATCACGAGGTCAGGAGATCGCAACCATCCTGGCTAACTTGGTGAAACCCTGTCTCTACTAAAAATACAAAAAAACTGGACATGGTGGCAGACGCCTGTAGCCCTAGCTAGTCAGGAGGCACTGGGCATGGTGGCAGATGCCTGCAGCCCTAGCTACTCAGGAGGCTGAGGCAAGAGAATAGCATGAACCTGTGAGGTGGAGCTTGCAATAAGCCTAGATCGCACCACTGCACTCCAGCCTGGGTGACAGAGCAAGACTCTGTCTCAAAAAAAAAAAAAAAAGAAAAGAAATAATCTAGGGTAGTTTCTGGAGTTGATGTTTCAAACTCTAGGTGTCCTGAAGTGACTTCTATGGCAGAGACATCTTGTTACATCACTGGGGCTAAGTACAGAACAATGATTATAGGAGTTATAATAACAGCATTTATTGAATTTCCTGTGATCCAGGCACTGTTCTAAGCCCTTTACATGTAGTTGTCTCGTTGAACCCACAAAATAACTTTGTAATGTGGAATTATCTTTATTCATTTCCGAATGAAGAAACTGAGACACAGGAAAGTAAAGCAAATTATGACATGGCCAATAAGTGATAGAATCAGATTTCAAACCTCACTAATCTGATACTAAGATTGAGCATCTGACTGTAACTGTAAAAGCATTTGGGCTGAAAGTACAGCTCAATACATCCTTATTAATAATGCTGATATTAGCAGGTAACATTTATTAAGATTTTCCCTTATTTAAACCTCACAGCTATCCCTGTGAGATAAGTACTGCGACAGATCAGGTTCCCTGGGAAGTAAAGTTCGAGACAGATATTAGAATGCAGGAAACTTACTGGGAAGAGCTCTCTGGATTAACATCTGTAATGGAAGGGGGGTTAGCAAGATAAGAAAAAGTTGTACTGTGGTATGATCACAAGTCTCAGCTCTTTCTAGTTGAATGGAGCACTGGAGCTGGGAGAACCCTGCAGAGTTGTGCAAATTGTGGCAAAGTGGCTGGGGACGTATACACCCTCATTGGTAGGTAGTGGATGTGGGTGGCACCAGAGAAGGGTTGAGGCCTTGGGCGAGGTCAGAGGCAGTCTCCAGAAGGGGACTTAGTTGTGAGTCAGCAGCAGCCACCCTGACAGGCAACTTCAGGATAAGAACCTCAGTTCTGGAGTGTGGGCAGAGTGCTAGGCAGATTTTGAGTGGTATACCCCATGTTTATGATTCAGAAAACTGAAGACTAAAGAAAAAGCCACATGCCACAAATAAAATAAATAGTCATTGTATTAGTCAATGTTCTCCAGAGAAACAAAGCCATTAGGATGTGTGGATGAATGAGTAAATGATTGATTGATAGGTAGCTAGATAGAGTATTGATTTATTATAAGGAATTGGCTTATGCAATTATGAAAGCTAAGACTTTTAGTCCTAGGAGAGCCAATATAATTCCAATATGAGTGTGAAGGTCTAAAATGCAACAGAGCCAGTGGCATAAGTTCTGGTCAGAATCCTAGTCTGAAGGCATGTGAAGACAGATATCCCAGCTCCCATACAGGCAGACAGAATTCTTTCTTAGCCTGTCTTGTTCTATTCAGGCCTTCAACAGATTAAATGAGGCACACCTACACTGAGGAGGACAATCTGTTTTACTCAGTCTATAGATTCAAGTGTTATTCTCATACAGAAACATCCTCAAAGACATACTAAGAATAAAGTTCAACCAAATGTCTGGGTGCCCATGGTCCTGTGAGGTTAACACATAAAATCCACTATTACAGTAAGTGATATACATAAAGTATAACTTCAAATCTGTTGGAGTCCACTGTGAATCTTAACCAGTGTGCTATGCTGTTTCAAAATATGCAGGAGCTACTTGGAACCAAAGGAGAGTTTAGAGAGAGTGTGATGGGAGCAAATATACTGATACAATTGCAAGGGCAGCTTCCTAGTTCACTCCAGAAAGTCAAATCTTCCCTGAGAGGTGACATGATAAGGCAATTATAAGTTGAATCATATTTTGATATAGTTATAGTGACTCTTAACTACCTATTTAAAATGATAATACAAAATATCTGTATTAAGTGAATAAGGTGTTAAATTACTTCTAAAAATTGTATATGCAAAAACTATGAATGATTAAAAAGGGATGTTCAGATGCATTAGTAGTATAAGAATAGAACTCCCAAACCAGCAATCTCTGACGTTCTGGTACATTGGGCTTTCTTCAACTAGAACTCACATATGTGTAATTAACTCTGCTCATAGAGGGCAAGGAAATATAATTCTATGTGCAAACATACTTGTGAAAATTGATATGCTGATATATTTTTATGTATTTACTCTAGCTCAAATAATTGAATGGTTAATTTAACGATTGTGAATAACACTCCAAAAAATGTTTCACTTTGTTGGCTAATTTAACAGCAATTAAGTGAACTGTTAAACTCTTTTTCAAAATTACAGAACTTGTCTTATAATGCATTTGAAAACCTCTAATTTCCAATGTATCAAAGAGTGAAGTTTACTCTTTCCATTTTAGATTTAACAAATCTGAGTTACCTGGGAAGATCTAAAGAGAAGTAATTCCAAACAGGATTTCCATTCCACATGGAAATGTGACAAGAAGAATTAAAAGGAGCAAAATGAGGTAATGAAGGGGGAGGTGAAGAAAGACCAGAAGGAAGTGGGAGAGATGGAGAAGGTTGTTTAAGGTTTAATGATAAGAATAGTAAATAACCCTTTTCCAAAACCAAGCTATAATATATCTAGAGTAGAGCATTCCCCAGATTTTCTAGTCGAATAAACACTGCCTAAAAAGGAACCGAGTTTGATCTGGCATTAGTTTCTAGTAAATTTATACTATAATCACTGCATTCTTTTCTTAGATTCATAAAGTGTCTGTTTATTAATCCATTTAAGAACTTGACCAGAGTTTGTCATGCTCACACGTCAGTTCTATGACTTGGAGTTTTTCTGCTCTTTGATATTTGCAAGATTTCAACTTTGACACCAGGTTACTAATGGCTTCCAAAAGATATTCCCACTGGTAAACAATCATAAAAGCTATTTTTATATAAGTTTTTCACTGTACTGTAATATGAAGATTATTCTCTAATGAAAATGACATTAGCCAATAGCAGAACTCCCATCCACAGAATTGTTCAAGCAAACACTAGCTGATTCCATGTGATGGAGTTAAGTACTGCCACTTTCTTTCCTTTTGCCACTTACGGATTTTACATTCTTTTCAAGGTAGTGTACATCCCCCACACAAATGTGATATATTCATTTATTCAACAAATGGTTATTAAGGAAATTTTTTGTTTGATTACTATGAGCTAAATGCTGAATTGAACACTGAGAAGACAAAAATAAAACAAAATCTGAGCCTATAGAGCCGGCACTCTTCTTACCATCACCAAACTCATTTGAATTAAGTAGAAGACCCATTGTCCTAGTGCATTGTATGTTGCTGTAAGTGAATACCTGTTGCTGTAAGTGAATATATATATATATATATATATATATATATATATATATTTTTTTTTTTTTTTTTTTTTTGAGACGGAGTCTCGCTCTGCCGCCCAGGCTGGAGTGCAGTGGCCGGATCTCAGCTCACTGCAAGCTCCGCCTCCTGGGTTTACGCCATTCTCCTGCCTCAGCCTCCCGAGTAGCTGGGACTACAGGCGCCCGCCACGTCGCCCGGCTAATTTTTTGTATTTTTTAGTAGAGACGGGGTTTCACCGTGTTAGCCAGGATGGTCTCGATCTCCTGACCTCGTGATCCGCCCATCTCGGCCTCCCAAAGTGCTGGGATTACAGGCTTGAGCCACCGCGCCCGGCCTGAAACTGGGTAATTTGTAAAGGACAGAAATTTAGTTCTCACAGCTCTAGAGGCTGGGCAGTTCAAGATCAAGATACCAGCAGGTTCAGTGTCTGGTGAGGGCTGCTCTCTGCTTCCATGATGGCCTTGGAATGCTACATTCTCCGGAGGAGCACTGTGTTCTCCCATGGCAGTATGCGGAGGGGCAAAAAACCCTTTTATAATGGCATTAATCCGTCATGAGGGAAGACCTATGTGACTTAAACACCTCCCAAAAGGCCCCACCTGTCAACACTGTTGCATTGGAGATTACGTTTTCAACATATGAATTTGGGCGACACATTGAGACCATAACACCCATTAAACACAAATGTTTCCTAAAAGTATATTTTTAAGTTAATCAGAATGAAGTATGGTGACAAAGGATCAGATATTCTACAACAGTGTTTCTCAGAGCCTTTTAACATGCTGATATGCATTGTGAATATGTCAGAGCAGAAGAGAATATATAATGCTTGCCAAACTTACACGGCCTTAAAATCCCCCTTTCCTCCTTGAGACCTATTAAAAGAGTAGGATTTTGCAGAAAGAATTGGCTGGGAAACGATGGAAATAAGGAGAAATTTGTCTTTAGCACTGCGCTATCTCTTATTCTGTCATCATCGCAAAGGCGCTCAAAGGTAATTCCAAGGTAAATAATGAATAAGTGAATGAGTGAACAATATAGACCATATGCAAGAAGCAACCAACTTTACATAAAGATCTTATAGAATACATAAAAATATGTACATAAACATCTTATAGAAGAAATAGGAATACGTTTTTTATACTTATATGAGTAGTTTAGAATGTATCCTATACATATGTACAGTGATTCTCAGACACAGGAGTGCCTGTATACAAACTGGATGGAGAAATTTTGCATCTGTATGACTTAATTTTTCCATTGCTCAGACAGCTGTTTTTCTTTTATAAAATTTTGAACTCTTCAAACAAAGCTCAATGGCATTCCTTAAAGCAGTGATTCTCAAACTTTAATCTACAGATCATCTATATCAAAACTCTTGGGATGCTCGTTAAAAATTGTGAATTTCTTAACTCTACAAAAATGGTATACCAAAATATGTGTTTTTAAAAAAGGGTGGTTTTAGTGATTCATATGCACAATAGAACTGGAGAAGCATGGAATTAGAATCCAATCTCTCCTACTCTTTTTCCCTTATTTTAAGAAACATCCTCCCATAGCTCTTCACTTTGAGTCTCCAGGGTAATAGCATAGAGTGTCATTATAGGTAACAGGAACCCACAGATGAATCAGAAACACTATTGTGTCAAAAATGGCAACCTCATTAAAATTCAAACCTTTTAATGGGGTACAATCATAAGAAAAAACAAAGATGGCTAGTTTGAGATTAATTTCTATCTCATTATTGCAAATTGGGAAAGCTCAGAAGTCAGAGGAAAGCAGATAATGAGCCTGAAGATAATGCGATAATATATTTCTAGGCACCTTTAATACATATTTATTTCTTAAAAAGTTGAAATCAGGATATGGAGTAGAGAGTTCTGGGAAAATGGCCACCTGAGCTCACATCCCCAGCCCCATCCTCCTCAGCTCCTTGTTAAAGAGGTTTAACAAATAAATTAATCTTGCTGGTAAATACTCCAGAGAAAAGCACAGTTAGGTATTTCATTTTGGTAATGCCCGGGAGGCAATCCCATAGACCAACAGACTTGGGGTTAAGGCTGCTGAGAGCTTTGGTGGCAGACGCTGATGGAATCTGTTGTGGAGGGGGAAAGTGGTTTTTGCACTTTGCTTTTCTCTGGGAGGAGCCTATTTAGCTAATAAGCAAAATCTTGAAGAAGGTGTACTCATAAACTGACTTATTTGTGACCCATTGGTCAAGAAGAGCTATATCTCTTCTGCTTAGTACCGAAGATGACTAAACCAAGAGGAGTTTTTCACTACTGCCCAGTAGAATATTCTGTTTTTCCTACCTGACCAACCTACAGAAAGCTCTCCAGGACTTCACAGCTGGAAAGGTTCCAAAACCTATCTGTGCTATGTTGAGATTAATTACACCTACGGACAAGCAAAGAAAAATCACGAATCATTGTTGTAAACACCATAAACACATTAACTAGAAGAAAAAATATTCCATTAAATAATGAAGGACTAGTATCTAAAAATATAAAGAACATTTACAAAACAAGAAGAAAAAGTTAAACCCAAAGAAAAAGTTAATACAAAATGTGGGCAAAGATTACAGAAAAGCAATACAGAAACACTCAAACGTAAGAAAAACCCATGCACATATCTATAAAGAGACATGTTCAGGAATATGTATTTCAGAATTGCAGAAAAAATTTGAACAGCCTATTTTTAAATTGCTATTTATTCATGTAGCTCAATACTGAATTAAAATGAATGAAATACTGACACATGAATCAACATGGATAAATCTCAAAAACCTAATATTATATGAAAAAAGCAAGTATATGGATTATAAATATATGATCATACTATGCACACAAATTTTTTAACCATAAAATATTATATTTTTATTATGTATACATAACATACATAGTATACAGACAGATTAATCCCACATAGGAATAACAAACAAATTGAGGATAACAATTTCTTCTCTCAAAAGGGGAAGAAAATAACTGAGTGTTGCTACTGAGTCTCTAATGTTTTACTTCTAAACAAGCCAAAACAGGAGGAAGAAAATAAAGCAAAATTATATATTCAAAATTTTACTAATTTTTTCTATATTTCTATATGCTTTAAATATTTTATTTTATGTGAGAAGACTACAGTAAGACCTCAGCATAGCTGAGTATCAAGTCAAGTTTTCAATTTGGAAAAAAACTATCAAATTCAAATTATAATAAATAAAAAAGATACATCTAGACACAACTTATAAAATAACTGAACTCTAAAGATAAAGCTGATTTTACAGGCTTTCAGACACAAATAACTAAAAACAAAGACAGGGGAGTTAGACTAGAAGCCGATTTCTCATCTTATCTTCAACTCTAAGTTGCAAAATATTCACATTTATATTCTATTGCGAGGAAAAAACTTAATTTCAAATCCTACTCTTAGCAAAGATATAACTCTTACATAAAAGCAAAATACAGAGATATGTTAAAACTACAAATTAGCATATGTTATTATGTATATACAATATTCATACAAAAAGCATTCTCCCTACAGACACCTGATAATGCAATTAAAATTTTTAGATGAGGTTAATTATTATAATGTTTCATAAGTCTTTCCTGCTCCCTAGTGATGATCAATTTCTTTTTCTAAATATTAAAAAACTATATTCTAGCAATCCACTTTAGAAGTTTTTGTTTATAAGAAATTTCAGATGTATTTGTCTGTAGTTTATTATAGATGTATGTGCTTTGGCATTTCTCCAAGACTTCACATTAAGTTGGTAATTATTGAAGTGATTCTGTTACCACATGTTATAGTTTCACCAGTACATAAAGTTAAACAGTGTCTAGGCCTGAGACAAGAAACCAGTGAGAGCTGCTAAATTACTTCATAATTACTCCTCGGCAAACTTGAGTCTCAATTTAACCTTAAGCAAGTAAATATCAAATTATATCTTCATATCTTTTTTTTTTTTTTTTTTTTGAGACGGAGTCTCGCTCTGTCGCCCAGGCTGGAGTGCAGTGATGCAATCTCTGCTCACTGCAACCTCCACCTCCCCACCTCCCATGTTCAAGCGAGTCTCCTGCCTCAGCCTCTCCAGTAGCTGGGATTACAGGTGCCTGCCAACGCGGCCGGCTAATTTTTGTATTTGCCATATAGACGGGGTTTCACCATGTTGGCCAGGCTGGTCTCAAACTCCTGACCTCAAGTGATCCGCCCACCTCGGCCTCTCAAAGTGCTAGAATTACAAGTGTGAACCACCGCGCCTGGCCAATTATATCATTTGAAGACTGTTTTCCATGAAGGAAAAGATGATAGGAAAAAAAAAAATTCAAACGGGTCTGCCTTTTCTGCTGTGGTTAACTTTATCCCGTCACCTCCAAACAGAGATGTTATTCTTTTATTTTTCTTATTACTATAAAGATAGAGGCTTTACAATTCTAATTATCATAAGGATAACTATTTCTAAAGTTTCAGAATTTTTTAAAACCTCAGCTCAGTTCCCATCCTTGCTTCCCAGATCTCATTTTTATCAGTAGTACAACTTTTACCTATTCACCCTAAGATTTATACTTCTGTTCATATTTTTTTAATATGCTATAAAATCTAAAGACAAAGGAGGGAAAGGTTGTGTTTTATTTTCTCAATAATCACTGTATTTTTTATAAAAAGTCAAATAAAGGGCCGGGCACAGTGGCTCATGCCTGTAATCCCAGCACTTTGGGAGGCTGAGGTGGGCGGATCATGAGGTCAGGAGATGGAGACCATCCTGGCTAACATGGTGAAACTCCGTCTCTACTGAAAATACAAAAAAATTAGCCAGGCGTGGTGGCGGGCGCCTGCAGTCCCAGCAACTCCGGAGGTTCAGGCAGGAGAATGACGTGAACCCGGGAAGCGGAGCTTGCAGTGAGCGAGATCGCGCCACTGCACTCCAGCCTGGGCGACAGAGCGAGATTCCGTCTCGAACAAAAACAAAACAAAACAAAACAAAAAGTCAAATAAAGCTGTTTTTTAGGTCAAAAAAGAAAAAAAGACATTCTGACATGCAGGAAATAATGTACATACTCTCTGTGATTATTCATAACTCGAGGAAAATACTAGACATGCTCCTACCAAATGACAAATTAATGAGAACAAAGTTTCAGAGTAAGAGAAAAAAAATAAAAGAGTGGAAAGCAATGTGTATATATTTATATGTGTATATAGCAATGTGTAATGTGTATGTGTGTATACACACACGTGTATATATACAATATATATTTAAATTTGAGTGTATATATATATTTATATAAACCTCTGTGACTGAGAATTATAATAAAAGTATTAAATAACGATTCTCAAAATAAAGACTTTTCATAGTTCAAAAATAAAAATTTCTTAAACCTAGGAATCGTGGTAGTATTAAATAAATGCATCACAAACATCTTCCTCAGTAGAGATTTTGGTCATGTGAAATGTCTTGTGCAGGCTAGTAATTATTGAATGCTGCTCAGATGGTGTATATATATTTACATATGTGTTACAATGGGAATG
The DNA here is from genome assembly GCF_007565055.1 of Rhinopithecus roxellana. Lineage (NCBI taxonomy): Eukaryota > Metazoa > Chordata > Mammalia > Primates > Cercopithecidae > Rhinopithecus > Rhinopithecus roxellana. The sequence continues at coordinate 139,617,676 of NC_044554.1, forward strand.
TAACTGGTAATAGAATGTGCAATACAATAGTATTTCTAAGTTAAAACAGGGAGGAAAGGAGGAACAGAAAGAAACTTAAGTCAGCATAGGAAAAACAAGTTGGAAATGAAGGGAATAAAACAAAATGCACTCAATAATCAGCTTAAAATATAATAAAAATATTTTAAGTATTATTTATCACAGTAAATATGAAGAGTTGACTTTATTTAGGCAATGGCAAATACTGTAAGATTGAATAAAGTAAGGAACTCAAGCAGCATTCATTTAGAAGTCTCACATGTAAAACAATGTATCAAAGACCAATTGAAAACAAGAAAATGAACAAATCATAGAAGTACAAACAAAAGGAAAATGGAGTGCAATATTAACATCAGATAGAGAGAAATTCAAGGTCAAAGACAGGAAAAGAGACTCATCATATCTAATGGTTATTTCATACTTACTATTTAGGTTGAACCATATGAAATCGTCATGTTTATGTCAAAAGTAGTCAAATATTGGCAACTTCAAGAATGTCAAAATAAAGTAATTAAAATCTTTAAAAATTAAATCAAACATATCACTGAATTATAATTCTAGTAAAGCAAGCATTATTCAACATTGGGGAATGTTTAACATTATTTGAAAGAAGAAAAGATTTTTAAAAACTGTAAGATTATATTAATAGATGCCAAAATACATTTGCTAAAATTTATTTACCATTTCTAGCAAAACCTCTAAGAAAAATAAGACTAAGAAAAAAAACTAAGATGCAAAAACTATAAAAATTAATATTAAATATTTTTTATACTATGAAACGATAAAGACAATCCAAAGAAAATCAGAAATAATATGAAGATGATCACTACCACTGTATTCATTCACCTTGCTTGTAATAAAATAAGGGCAGGATTTCTTTTTGAATAAGCATAAATATATGAAATTGAGGAAAAAATCAGTATTTTTATTTCCCAATTATGTGATTAGCTTTGGAAAAAAATCTAGCAGATTCTTCCGAAAATTTTAGACTTAATAGAAGAGATTAGCACTGTAGGTGAATAACCCAATAACTTTTTAAAATATTCTTATTAGGCAGTTAAAAATGGAAATAGGGAAGAAAACCACAATAACCGTTGACTGTCAACTGGCCAACGAGTCTGTTAAAATTATTTTCATCAAGTAAAGCGAAGTTAATTGTTTACTGCGTTAAGGGAGACCACAACCTCCATAGACTCTTAGTAGACTCATCATATAATAGTTTAGGATTGATGGAAAAAGCAAAATAACAGTTTTGAAGCAAATCATAAAGAGTAAAACTCAACTAAGTAAACTAATTTTTCTGAAAAGGAGGCTGTTTATTCTAATGAGACCAAGTTGCATAGAATTTAAACAAATGAAATTTCTGGAAATCTCTGAAACAAATAACATAATTATTCTCAATGTTATTATCTTGAGCAAAAATTTCCTGGAATAATAGTGTTCTGTTAGTGCAGATGATCAAATAGTAAAGTCACCTTGATAGACAGTCTTAGTTTTAATACTATTAATCTATGGCTGTTAGTAAGTGGTCCTGTATCTGATGCAGAATCTGTTGTTCTGTATCTCATGACCAAAATTATAAAATCCATAAGTGTAAATGTAAGAAGATAGATATAATACATATAAAAACTTGTAAAAATATAATATAAAACGGATTTGAATGGGAAACTTAGAATAACTGAAATATGTTCTTTTCTAACTATTACATCAATTTAATGCAATTTTCATCAAAATCCTTAAAGAAATTCCAGGGAAAAGAGTTTCAAAAACTGATTCTACATTTGTTATAAGCAAGTATATTTGAAAAATTGCTTTAAAGTTTTGAGAAAAATGAGGTATAATTAACTCTACAATATGGTAGTATGTATTATAACTCTTTATTCAAAACTATATGGAATTAATCCAAGAATAAATAGCTAAATTTGTGAACATACTAGAAATTCTAGAAACAGATTTTAGAGAAATAGACTTATCTGAAAAGTTAATATATTATATATTTGGCATTTTAATGAGTACTAAGAAGATCTTTAATTTGTTGTATAGTTTTATGTAATTGCCATCCACCCCAAAATAAAATATATGGGTCACTTCTTCACAATATAAACAAACATAAATTCTAAATGAAATAAAGTTCTAAATGATAAAAAAAAGTTAATTGTAAAATTTAAAAAAAAATATTAGGAAAATATTTGCTTAACATTAAGTTGAACATAAACTTTTTCTAGGCAGAAAAACAAAAACTGAAAGACATGAAAATTATAAATTTGATTGCTTTAAAAAATCAAGTAAAAAACACAAGTATCAAAGTCAAAGACAAGAAATAGACTAAAATAAAATTGTTTTAACAGTATGAAAATTAAAATATTAATATTCATGATAAGATGAGGACAAGACAAACCTGCAAAAGAAAAATAAGCACAGAATATAAGCAGGTCTTTTGAAAAACAGAAATGGCAAATAAACAATAAATGTAAAAGAATGCTTATCATAGCTAGTTGTCAAAGAAACGCAGTGACGTGCCATTTTGCACACATCAAATTTGCATAGGCAGAAAGAAAATGCCTAATAGGTTACATATGGAAATAAGTACTCACATTCTGTGGGTAAGATTATGTAGTCTTCTAAAATTAAAAAGACACACATTTTGAGCCAGCAAATCTTCTTTTGAGGATTCATCACACAGACATAAATGTACCAGTTTACAAGTAATTTGTAGCTGTATTTATAGTAATAATTAAGTATAGTATATTTATGTAAAATAAATTAGATATAACTTAATCATCTCTATTTACATCTTATTTTTATTTACTGTGATTTCCTTACCAGTTTAAAAAATAGGGACATAAACAGAACAGTCATCAAATGGTGAATAGCTATCGTGATTTTAACTCTTTCTATAATCATTTAAAGTTTATCATTTTTCAAGATAGAAATTTAAAAACAATTATACTAAGCTGAATTTAAAAACAATTATAAAACACTACTACTTCATGTTCAATTTATCCTAGAATTTATCTACAACTACTTTTCGCTTGTGAGGTATCATTCTTTCCTTAAATTGTGCAATTGCCAAATTATGTATTATAACACATTAGCAGACATTAGAAAAAACAGCATAAATATTCCCTTTTCAACCTAAAATTACATATATTCAAAGTGTAGCATTAATTTCTCACCAAATTTTCTCTTTTTCCAAATATTTCTGTGAATCTTCTTAACCAAACTTGGAAAAAAAAATTATCTTCAATTCCTCGCTCTACTTATATGCACTGTTTCTGGGCCCTACTACTTATCAGTTGAACAATGTTTTGTGTTTATCTCTTCCATTTCATTCTAATAGTCATTATTTTTGTCAAAATATTTATCATCTTACATCTAAATAAATGACATAATTTAAAACCAATCTCTTTATAGCTATTCTCTGTCTTGATGTCCCCTCTGCCCAAGTTCTTTTTAAAACTACTACTCTGCTCTCCTTACAAGTGCCTATCATCATTCTTAATATGACAAATACCAACAACTCATTTTGCCTGGCTTTTAAGTTCTATGTCATACATTCCTTCTCCCTTAATAGTCTTGGTCTTTACAATAGTGGCCTTCCACATTCATCCAGAATAGCATCAAGACCAAAGCATGGACAATGACAAACTGTGGTTGCCCCAATCATGCTAGAAATTTAATAACCTCATAAAATAGTAGATTGTGACTTTTATCCAGAGCAGAAACCAGGTGCACTTTAAGCGAAGGGTGGAAAAACACTCTTTTCTATTGTCCCAAGCAACTTAGCTCTGTTTCAAACTTACAATCCCCCTCCTACAAACAAGCCCTGACACCTACTAAATCTATCCTCTGAAGAACTAAGTTTAAGGATCATTCAGAGCAACTCTAGTTCTTATTAAAGTACTCTTCTAGGAACATAGAGTATTCGTTCTCTCCAAAGGAAAGTCTAGAAAAAACAGTTTTCTCCATCTTTTTGTATTTCAATGGTGTTTTTCCTCCTGAGTGTTGTTTCAGCTTCACTTAAGCAAAGGTCCCCAGGGTGACTGCCTGTTTGTCCTACTGCTTAAACTGTCCTTACAGTTCTTCACTACTACATACTTCTGCTCTCCCAAACATAGAAGGTTTCCCTCTTTCCTGTCTGCCTACAGAAATAAAATTTACTCAGAAGAATTGACTTGAATTTCACTCTGGCTTAAAGCTTTTTCTAACTAAATCAGAATATATATTTTCCCTTTGGTAAATTATTGTTCTGTTATTATCTTATCTATGCTAGTTTTGCCTTCTGCCGGGAATTTCAAGTTACCAGTGATTAGGCACCCTATGTTTTCTTTATTTCTTTTGTATCTCTCTAATCACATAGCACATACACAGTGACCAGTACATATATGTTTATCAGTTGAATACCGAAATCCCTAGCAATTGATTTAACAGATCAATGTAAAAACATACTTATAACCAAGAGTAAGTTGAATTGCTGATTATTTTTTTCTATTTTCAATCATCTCTTGCAATATCACAAAAAGTCCTCAACAAAGAGTGTATAAATCAAGAATAAACTGTTCACCATTTACCCAATATACTTGACAGTATCACAGGGTTTTGGAATTTTATTTGTTGGAATTTTCTGCCCCAACGATTGTACCTACAAACACCAAAAACCAATCACTGTGTTTCAATTACAATAAAATGATACACCATGGGGAAATGCAGGAGTCACAGAAATACTAAGACAGAAGAGAAACAAGAGAAAGTTTCTGTGGACCGAAATTAAGGCTGTTGAGGCAGAAAAAATTTGATAAAAGCTTAGCCAAATGTGAAGATCAAACCAGGAAGACACACCAACATAGTTAGGCGTATTCCGAAGTCTGTTACAAGTTGTTTTGTTTTTTATAAGAAAGTTTAGGAGGAAACTCACACCAAAGTTGTCCTTTTTTATTGGAAGGCACAATACAGAGGTGACAGTCATTGGCTACAGATGACAACATACAGGCTAAAATATTGCACGTGCAAGATAATCAGCAAAAGTTCATGACTCAGAAAAAAACAGTGTCTTATTCAGTGTCAATAGGTTATGTATTCGTCAGTATTATAACAGTTTGAGGGACTCACAATAAGATTTTTTACTCAGGAAAGGATGTCAGCTATTAATCACAAGACCATCCCCATGTGGTTAATTTGGAAACCTGCTAAATGTGATCTGTAGGTTATTATTTCTGTTAAGATGCTCTCTGACAAGTGTTTTCTATGTTTTCCAGTGTGAATCGTAATTACAAAAGACACAATCCTGAATGCCATAATCCCGAGTCTTGAAATTCTAAAAAATCAAAATCCCTAAAGTCTAAAATTTCTAAAGTCTAAAATCCTGAAAATCACAATCACATTATAGTGGCATCATATTAGGTGGAACTATTGCCTTGTTATAGTCTGTATTTGGAAGTTAAATGTGGTTTGAGGAGATGGATATGGGTGCTAAACTGAAAAGGGGTGGCTTTGTGGACTTAATTTTAGGTGTCAATTGGACTGGGTTAAAGGATTCCTCCAAATCTGATAAAGCATTATTTTGGGTGTGTCTGTGAGAGTGTTTCCAGAGATTAGTGTGTGAGTCTGAGTGGAATGTGTGAGGAAGATCTGTCCTCAGTGTCGGAGGGATGGTATCATTCAGTCAACTGGGTCCTGAAAAGAACAAACAGAGAAGATTAATTTGATCCTCTCTGAGAGCCAGGACAGACTTTTCTCCTGCTGACTTGGACATCAGAACTCCAAGTTCATGAAGCTTCAGATTCCAAAACAGCTACACCAGTAGCTGCCCAGATTCCAAGACTTTAGGCCTGAGCCGTGCTCCTGGCATCCCCAGAGTCTCCAGGTTGAAGGTGGCTTGTCATGGGCTTAATATATTGTCACTACCATAATTGTGTGAACCAATTCCCCTAATAAGTCTTATCCTATATATTTATGTGTATATGTCCTATTGGTTCTGTCTCTCTGGGGAACCCTATCTAATACAGATTTGGTACTGGGGAAGCTGAATATCACTCTTGATTGTATTTCTTACAACACAATGGAGAGATTTATGAAATTGTTCCCTTGCAAAAAGGCTATGATAAGTGTACAAGGCTATTTAACAGTGAAATACAAAAGTTTAAAAGATAATTATTATTGGTGCTAGGAAGGCAGAAAATTGCTTAATTGCAACAGCCAAGCAATAACCAGACTTCCGTAGGGTATACTAGTGTTCTCTAGAGGGACAAAACTCTATAGATAAAGGGGAGTTTATTAAATATTAACTTACACGATCACAAGGTGCCACAATAGGCTGTCCGCAGGCTGAGGAGCAAGGAGAGCCAGTCTGACTCCCAAAACTGAAGAACTTGGAGCCCAGTGTTTGAGGGCAGGAGGCATCCAGCACAGGAGAAAGATGTAGGCTGGGAGTCTAGGCCAGTCTCTCCTTTTCACGTTTCTCTACCTGCTTTATGTTCTCTGGCAGCTGATTAGATTGTGCCCACCAGATTGAGGGTGGATCTGCCTTCCCCAGCCCACTGACTCAAATATTAATCTCTTTTGGCAACGCCCTCACAGACACACCCAGGATCAGTACTTTGTATCCTTCAATCCAATCAAATTCATGAACTTGGAGTTCTGATGTCCAAGTCAGCAGGAGAAAAGTCTGTCCTGGCTCTCAGAGAGGATCAAATTAATCTTCTCTGTTTGTTCTTTTCAGGACCCAGTTGACTGAATGATACCATCCCTCCGACACTGAGGACAGATCTTCCTCACACATTCCACTCAGACTCACACACTAATCTCTGGAAACACTCTCACAGACACACCCAAAATAATGCTTTATCAGATTTGGAGGAATCCTTTAACCCAGTCCAAGTTGATCAAATTCAGTATTAACCATAACACAGAGACAGCATATACTTAAAAAATTGGTAAGCCAGAACCACCCTCCAAATACAAGTGCAGCTCATGTTTTGAAGATCACAGAAGTGAAAAGTCAGGAGAAATACACAAGAAATCTTCCCCTGACAAATTATTCAATCGTATTCAACTTCTGCCCCTTCACGCATAGTGTCATGCTTGCCCTCAAAAATGCCCTTCTTTGGAGAAGAAAAACAGTAGGACAAACTCAGTAATTTTCTGAACCAAAGACACTTGCTGATATTGAACTTTCTCCAGTGTTATAAAACACATTAAATAGTGAAGTATTCTTGATTGGAGATTTGACTGTTAAAGAAAATATACTTCTTATATTTACCACTAAGTCTAACATAGAAAAACTAGCAAATGTTTCACTTTGCTAATGGATGACACTTTCAAAATTGTCCCTACTGTTTTCACCAACCATACACAATTCATACCCCTGTTGGTTTCAAAAATTCTAGAACTTATCTCCTTTACGTATTAATGACTGAAAAAAGTGAAGCACTCTATAAACACTTATTTGAAGATTTGGTGGACTTTACAGAAGAAAATGGATTTCAACTGAATCCCCAAACCATAATGACAGATTTGGAATTAAGTGCAATCAAGGCTTTTAAAAACGAATTTCAAAGTATTACCAGTAAAGTTTGTTTGTTTTCCTCTCAACGCAATCCATTTGGTGAAAAATTTAGATGAGTAGATTGGCCATGTAATACAGCAACAATAAAAACTTTAGTTTTAAAATACATCATTTGCCTAAATTGGCATTCCTTCCAGTTGATGACGGATGACGTTCTGGTAGCTTTTTTTTTTTTTTTTTTTTTTTTTTTTTGTATTTTTAGTAGAGACGGGGTTTCACCGTGTTAGCCAGGATGGTCTCGATTTCCTGACCTCGTGATCTGCCTGCCTCAGCCTCCCAAAGTGCTGGGATTACAGGAGTGAGTCACTGCACCCGGCCGACATTCCGGTAGCTTTTAATGAATTAAAGCTTCATTTGCCTGAAGAAACCAGTGAAGTTACTGACTGGTTTGAAAATTATGTTCATGGTAGCATCAGAAGTCTCACAGCAGTGTTGCTGTTTGATCACTAGTATCGTTTCCACCTATTTTGTGGTCAGTATATTAATGTGTTTGGAATTGACTTCCATATACCTGAAACAGCATAGCACAGGCACAGGAGAAGGGAAAATTTAATAGAGAATGCTTATGTCAGTGCATATAGAATCATAGAAGAATTTCAAAAAGAACAGTGCCGCATAGAAAATGAATGTGGGCTGGGCACGGTGGCTCAGGCCTGTAATCCCAACACTTTGGGAGGCCGATGTGGGCGGATCACAAGGTAAAGAGACCGACACCATCCTGGCCAACATAGTGAAACCTTGTCTCTACTAAAAATACAAAAATTACCTGGGCGCAGTAGCACACACCTGTAGTCCCAGCTACTTGGGAGACTGAGGCAGGAAAATCTCATGAACCCTGGAGGTGGAGGTTACAGTGAGCCGAGATCGTGCCACTGTACTCCAGCCTTGCGACATAGCAAGACTTTGTCCAAAAAAAAAAAAAAAAAAAAGAATGTGAATGTATCCTCCAAGTAGAGTAGTGTCCTAAAAGAAAAAAAAAGCAGCTCTTCATTGTGATGCAAGAATTCAATATATAGTTCATGGCTGTAAAAGCAGCCAGCTCTTACGGACTACCTCTGTGCAATTGCCCATAATCTATCCCGGTAATTCACGTTTTCATAGGTAGAATTTTCTTTTTAGATTTTTGTTTATGTTTTGTTTTGTTTTTTAAGTTTTTTCCCGCTCTCTTAAATTGTCAGCATTATTTTTTTACAATTCACTATGCTATGAATTTTATATTTGAATCATTTTCAAAACTAGAGGTATAAATCGTACAGAAACTTTTAAAGAGTTCTGAGTTTATGCATCTTTTGCAAATCTGACTCCATAAAAATGCATTACTACAACATTGACTTTGTTTGTAATCATTGTGTATGTACATTAAAATGTCCTTAATCAATGAAGAATGTCCTTTTGTACATATGCATTTATGAAAGATAAACTATATCAAGATCAAGAGGCTCATTAGGTGACTCCATATGCAGTGCTGACTGATTGCCATTTCTAATCAATCTCAAAAGGCTTAGGTTGTTAGTTATGGTATTTCAGATGACCACAGTTTTAAGCTGGGTTGTGCACAATTATCAACCATAGTAATATGCATTTATACATTTCCCTTTTTGATCTATGTCTTTATGAATAAAGAGCTCATAACTGTTATACCCATGTGACTGCTGTTAGTATACCTGAGTGTCTATGCACAAAAGTACATATGTTATTATTGCCTATTTTGTTGTGTAAAGTGGCCTATGAAGTGTTCTGTCATTTTTTTATGTTTCTCTAATAAATCTCCTTGTAAAAACATAAATAAGTATTCTCTAAAAATTTTTTAACATTATTTTTTCCAAGAACAAACAGTCTTCTTGGGATTTTGATCTTTTGGAATTTCAGTATTCTGGATTATGGTGTTCGAGATGTGTCTTTCAAGATTATGATGGGCTTTATATTTTCAATACTGCTAGAGGTGCTAGAAGAGAGGAATTAGCTATCAGTGATGTTTTATGAACATCGTGGCTTAGGGAATTCATATCATAGCACATAGACGTGCATGTCGGGTAACAGTTCTAAAAAGTCTTCCAGATGTATTCATGTATTTGAGAGCACGTATTTCTTCTCCATGATTTCCTTTTCTTTTAGCCCTTAAAAGATGAGTTTGAAATTTAGGATCAACTTATAGATTGCCCGCAATGTTAACTCACTTTCTATCACAGTCTAGTTGAAGTAAAAATAATCTGTGTATTTTAGGATATTGGAAGACTTGTTTTTGGAATATAGAATTGGCGATTAGGCATGGTAAGGAAGATTGTTAAGTAATATGTTTGGAGACAATCTGTTGTGCTTTGAATGCTTAAAGGAAAAAGAGGAGAGTTAATTAATAAATATTATTTGTGAAAACAGTGTTAATCAAAAACTAATTCTACCTCTTATTCAAAAACTATTTTCGATCTTTTTCATCAATTTCCTAAACTTTTCTAATTTTACTATGCTTGAATTATTTTTATAATCATATCTCAGGAGTGTGACTTGAAACTTCAGGTTTAATGGTTCAATCGGTTTAAATGTAACATGAAATCATTTAGAAAAAAATAATGAAATCTAAATATTTTATAACAGACACTAAAAGTAATGCAAATGAAATTTTACCAAAGTGGAAAAAACTCCACAACAAATTACAAAACATAGTTAAGACAGGTCCATAATTTTACTCGCTCCAACATTTTGGGAGGCCAAGGCAGATGAATCACCTGAGGTCAGGAGTTCAAGACCGGCCTGGCCAACATGGTGAAACCTCGTCTCTACTTAAAAAAAAAAAAAAAAAAAAAAAAAAAAATTAGCTGGGCGTGGTGGCGGGAGCCTGTAATCCCAGCTACTTGGGAGACTGAGACAGGAGAATCACTTGAACCCAGGAAGTGGAGGTTGCAGTGAGCAGAGATTGTGCCATTGCACTCTAGCTTGGACAACAAGAGCAAAACTCCATCAAAAAAAAAAAAGAAAAAAGAAAGAAAAGGCCTTGCTAATGTAAAATGCAAGCAGCAAGATCTGTATTAAACATGTTTTGTTCCTTTTCCGCAATAGAACTCCCCTTCCCTTCCCCATTATCTGGTAGTGAAAACTTGTTTGAAACTTTCTGTAAGTCGTTTTTAGATGTAAATTTTAGAATTAAATATTTACCATATTTTCCTACCAAAATTGAAATCAGTTGTCTTATTTCTGATTTTGTATGAGACAAATACTTGATAAAGTCATCAACCAATTACTGAGGATACTTTTATGATTTTAGTTAACTTAATGAGCACTCCATCACATTTTAGGTAAGAATTGTTTGAAGTTGAAGCTGAAATAAGTAGAGTTTTATGTTGGTACTTATTAAATTGTAAGTATAAATATACTTATAAAATTATAAAGATTATTTAAAATTATATTTTAAATATATTTTAAAATGTAAATTTTTAATATATTTAAATTATTGAAAATTATATTTTAAATGTAAAATACTTTATAAAAATATTATTATTTTTCTTTAAGACCTCTATTCTACTTTTTGTTTCTAATGATATATATTTAATTTTGCAAAAGTATTTCCAAACGATGCCAGGGAGGTGGAAATTGATGCCAGTCCTAACTACCTTTTAGTAATTAGAATCCAGGAATTATTAAAACCTTTTTTTCTGAAATTAATCAGCAGCTCTACTATTGCCTGCTAGTTGATTATAATGTGAACAAGAGCAGAAGTAAAGATGAATTGCCATGCAGGAGTATTCATAACGTAAGGATTACTGCAATGAGGAACCTCTAAAAAACAGATCAGTCAGAGTTTATTCTCTTCTCTTTTCAATAACCAACCATGAAATTTTCCTTCCAAAAACCATACAACAATTGCTTCTAAAAGTGACTACAGTGAGATGAAGCATTGACTGCGTTTAATGCACATGCTTCACAGTCTAAAACTTGTTTCATTTGATTGCTGAATTCTGTGGTTCTATGGAAACTTTGGTTCTCTTTTCAATGGCATAATGAAACTCCTAACCAACCTTGGAGACATACTTAAGAGAAGGTATTTCTCGTATAATTTTTACAAACATTTTCTCATAAAAATTTTTCTCACCACATGCCAGATTGTGACTTCTGATAGCTATTCTCTCAATCAATGCCCAATAATTCACTCTAGTGAGCAATTGCACTGTTAAAAGGAACTTTACTAGGGGAACTATAGATGGTGGCACAGGAACTCTAGCAGTTCTTTATTACTTCAGAAAATGTCTTTACTGAAAGGAATTTGCTCTTATTAACTAAGGTTTAACTTTAGCGTTCTCCCCTTTACATATAGAGAAACACATAGAAAATTAAATATAATTATATTTGAGGAATGTAATTTAAGTAGAACCCCAATTTTTTAATGCTAAATATAAAATCTGAGAAAATATTATAATCAGAAATACAGAGAGAATAATCGTGGATCGAAATTATTTAGTGTTTTAATCAAATAGTTAATAAAAGATATGCTCATAGGTACATTTTTTAATTTGAAAGAGTAGCACTAACAAAAATGGAAAATTTAGGATTAAAAAAATTACAGAAATGATCCAGGCAAGCTAAATTTTCTGTAGAAATAAGCATATTTCTGTTGACCTATTATCTCTATTTTCTAAATTGTGGAACTATAAATATTTCCATATACTTCCAGACATGAAGAATATGTCACAGTTTGATCAATGAACTGGTTTGGATGATGGATTGACAATAAGAGTGGGAAAAGTTCTTGAGTTTAGCTAAGATCGAGGGATTGGACATATATATTGATATAGCTAGGCAAGAATTAGCCAAAATAAGGTAAAATCGTGATTCGATGTGTCCATGTTAAACTCATGGTAGACAGGATTCAGAGGTCAAAAAGACCAAAGAATAAAAACATGACCTTTAATTTTACTTTCTTCCTAGAGTGAACATCCCTGTGCCTGCAAGTACTCATCATGGCCCGAAATTTGTCAGAAATGTACAGTTCAACCCTGTCCCTCACTGAGGCAGGATAATGATACTTAGATTCATTGAACATTATATATTGAACACCATGTGCATGGCACTCTGTGAGATACTGTATATATAAGGAGGGCAAAACACACATAATTCCTTCCCTTATAAGCTTATAATCTACAGGCAAACACAATAATCAAAGACACAAATATACGTATAAAGGCCTGAATAGTATAATAAGGAAAAATGTAGAGTGCTGCCTTACTTTGAGGTCTCTAGAAACAGGCTGAAATCAGGATTCTTGTGTGAGTAAGTAATTGAGGAAGTGTTCTCAGGAAATCAGGATAAGCAATGAAGAAAGCTAAGCAAGAATGTGGTCTCAACTGGAAACTGACTTGAACTTGACCCCATGGGGAGCTCTGGAGAACATGAATTATATCACTGAATTATACCACATTGAGACCAGGACATGTCCTTTTTGTAATCCTGGTCATTTAGTCATTGGGTGAGGGCCACCAGATAGAGTGGGGGTGACAGGAGGAAGCAAGTTTTTTTTAATGCTATCCAAGTTAAAATCTGAAGGTTTTATAGCATTTACCTTGGAAAAGAAAAGGAACAAGGACATTCAAGGTAGCAAAGAGGTCTCTGGTCACCAAAGATCATGAGAAGATGATGCCAGTCCGTGCAGTACAGAGAGCCCGAGAAGTGGTAAATTGTGCAAAATCATAGAGGCCAGGTCAAAAATTTGGTTTCAATCCTAAGAGGATTGGGCAGCTTTCAAGGGTTAACAGTAGAGGAGGGACTTAAACATACATGAATTTTAAAAGAGTATTAGAGAAAAAGAATCAGAGTGGGTTAAGAGTAGATCTTGGAATATCATCTGCTGACAATTGTAGGAATAGAAAAAGAAATGGTAGTTTTAACTAGAATAGTGATTGCATGCATGAATATAAATGGATGCAAGAGATAATTACCATGTTAAACCGATGGAATATGGTAGTGGATGGACATCGTGGAAGGTATAAGGAGGTGTAACCATACCATATCAGTCTATTATCTTGCATTATTTTCTTTAGCTATGCTGTGCTACCCAGGAACTGGCACAGATAAAGAGGTCAGTTGATTATTTGCCTGAATATAATGAAAAGGCAAGAGAGTTTATGTCACTGGAGAAGAGTTACTCAAAGTGTGGACCATAAAATTCAAACTGGACCAAAAAGAAATGAAGAAAAGATGAGGTTCCTGGTAAGAAGAGATAGAGGCACCAACAGGCAGGCTGGAGCTACTGACTAAGGAGCACAGAGGTTTGCTCTGACTGCTCTGTAGAGCTAGTCCAATCATTACAACTGTGAAATTGTCCAAATTAAATTTTTCTGTAATAAGTTTGGGGAAGTATGCATAAAGGAATTACAGATGATTTTTACAAAGAATAAAAAATTCTGGCTATATACTACCAAATCTAGCATGATTCAACAATGATATGCAATTATACTCAAAGCAAATCCATCTCCAAGAAGATAGACTAGGAAGCAGTGTGTACTTGTCAGGTACCAGTTAGGCAAATACATGCATCGTGGTATTTACTAGGTCTTGGTGGTGAATTCTTCATCTCAACACTAAAACAGATGCAAAGAAATTTAAAAAACCGGTAGAGACCCACAAGAAGTCAAAAATCATCTTAGGATGTACTGAGGCATGAATCCTGAGGTCACAGTTATTTTGCTGTTTGACTTGCTTGAAAATTGCTTCAGTTCTTCATTTTTGAATCTTTATGCACAACATTTGTGAGTTTTGTGTACATTTTGGAGTCCTTGAATTCCACTAATGTCAAGCAAATGGAAACATGAGCGGAATCAGGAAGCAAAATCTGCAATGTGTTCTCCTGGAATGGGTTGGAAGTGCCTAACAAGCTGCTCCAATTGGCAATGTGGATCTTGGATCCATGAAAAACACAGCTGTGTAGACCAGGGAGTAGATCAAAGGTTGGAAAACCTATTTTTATTTTAATGTTGTGAAAAACCCTCTAGTCCAAGAACCGCATATATTTTTGACATAAAGACTGTATAGAGAGCAGTCAAAGGCCTTCAGTTCAGAAGTCCCTCGAAAGGACCACATATTAGTGCAAAGATGGAAATGAAAGTGCTTAGGTATTTTTTTAATCACACAAAATTTCGACATGAATTTTGGAAGTCTAAAAATACCTTCGACACAGGCAGAATGGATTTTAACATGCTCCACACTAAACTTTCAGTTCTGAAAATAAATAGCATGCTGTTTATAGCAACACTGAGTTGTTGTTCTGTAGTTCTTAAAGGTGATTATAAACGTGTCAAGATTACATTTGGGGTTCCAGAAGTAGAGCCGTTCCTGTTATCAGAAATGTTTTTGCTGAGTTTGGACTGCATCTGCATTAATTCTAGTTATGAACAGGCAAAGTAGAAAAATATGATAAGGCTATGATCAATCATACTAAAATAATTTTTTTTAAAGTGGCAGTGCTCCATTAACTCATTCCATCTCCTTTTTCCCTAACATGACATCACATTTTGTCTACCTCTCGCTGCCCCAAATAGTCCAATTTTTACCTCAAAATATCTCTTCTTGAAGCCAAGAAAATCTACAAAACCATCTCTGATGACTAGACACCTATTCATCTATGTCCTCAACAGTGCCTACCCTCTCATAATCTCCTGCAATTGAATAAACCACCATTGCTCGATACTCTTTCAAATACGAACTGAAATTGTTAAGTTTTGTCGTCAAGTATGATACCAGATGTGCCAGGGTCAATACTAAAAGGAGGCGCCTTCAGAAATTGAATAAAACAGAACTTTCCATTCCCTAGTGATTTTACAGACTTCGGAGGGGGCAGCCAGCAGTTTATAGAGTTAACCTAAGTAGCTTTCTGTGTCATTTATTTTTATAGGTTCCTCAGTTTTTTACAATTTCTTGGCAGTGTTTTAGATTCCTGTTGAATGCCAGTTCTTAAAAATAGCTGGTAAGAACTAAAGCAGTGCAGGATGATCAATGAATTATTTTAAACAGTTTCTAAAAGTATCCTATTTTTTTCTGTAATCAACATAATGTATTTAGGGAAGTCATTATGGTATACTGAGGACCGGTGTGACCCTAATGAGGTGGGCCTTTAATGCTTTAATTCATGACAGACATATGTTTTAATAATGTTAGTATGTACCATGCATTTAAACTGATGAGTGTATTATGAAAGTGATTTGCTTTTAATTTGAATAAAGTGCTACCAGGGCAATGTATAGTTAAAAGAGTTTTATCTATAGTTAATTATTTAGCTCGGGGTTTAAAGCTGTGTGGTAATGGGCTTCTCATGTTCTTAACAGAAGGTTAGTTCAACCTTCTAAATGCTATCACAGGTTGGCAGCCAGACGCTGGTTGGCCTTCATTCTTTCGATTTGCTATAGGCTACCTGCTATCAGCTTCAATACCTAGGTTTGCCAGCTGCTCTCGTGTATTCTGGGTAGCCTCATGCAATGCAGCTCTTATGTACAATTACGCAACCATTCCCAACCACTTAAAACTAACATCACCCCAGAACAACAAAGGCAAGTAGGTTCAAACCTGTCCTATCCTATGAGTGTACTAATGTGTAAAATAATTTTTATAAAGGTTTTATGTTAAATGTATTCAATGAGTGTGAGGAAAATAAACTTCTACCCTACCTGAAATCAGAATTGTCTGCCTCTCTCTTGCTATGTAAATATGAATATTCTGCTAAATCTGGGGTAGCTGTTGCTTTCTGTTGCTCTCTGTTACTCATGTTTTCCAGGCCTGGGAACAGATGGTGCACCACCTGACTCAGAAGAGTCTAATGTAAGATTCATTGTGCTTCACAGGAAATCAAAGATCAAGTAACAATACAGAAGGTGACGCAGCACCTTCTCAACCAGTAACACAGTATGATACAGTCAAGCAGCAAACGGAGAGAGAAGGGGAGACAGAAATTTTTTTAAAAAAAGAAAAAAGCAAAGAAAGAGCAAAATAAGTCCACCTGCTTGGAAAACAAAACTTTTAACCCTTAAGGTTATTTTTGAAAATACAATCAACTTCCATAGCAAACCTTTGTCTAAGACAGTAATAACTAACTTTCGCTCCAAAGGACTTTACTTGAATTTGTCAGCACTAAAAGATTTTTCTGATGTCCTTCAAGAAATGTTTTAAATTCAAATCGCTTGTAATACACACAAGTAGAGGTTGATAGTGATAAACGTATGGAATTTCTAACTTTAACAAAGATGTGGAGAAGGAGCCTAGGACAAAATAACTTAGATTATATGGGGTAAATTATCTTCACAGCTATTTTAAAAAGGTAGCAAGTGCATTGTGTAAGCATTTCAAACACCTTTCTTCACTTAACCTAGAACAAGAGTTGGCAAACTATGGCCTACCTATGGACCAAATGTGGCCAACAGCCTGTTTTTATAAATAAAGTTTTATTGAAACACAGTCATGTTCTTCAACTTGTGCATTGTATATGGCTGATTTCGCACTGCATTAGCAGAGATGAGTCATTATAAGAGATCATATGGCCAAGGACGTTGAAATGTTTACGATCTTGAACAGAAAAAGCATACTGAACCCTGGGCTAGAACATATCCCCTTCTTACAATTGACGTATGAACATGAACTTTCACTCAATCTGAGAAGTCAGTGAGAACTCCTATAATAACAGTATCTAACATACTTGACTCACATTTTTTACCCTTTTGGAAAGAAAACAGCTTCTGGTTTCCCCACCCAGCATCACCCAGCATCACCAAGTTCACAGCAGTGTTAGCAGAAAAGATATTAAAATGGTTTCTTAATGTTCAGATGCCAGCTTCTGACTTTCTTATTAAAAAAATAAAACCCTACATATATAACGACTGTGGGCAACTATATGCTAATTTGTAGCCCCCCTACGCTTCTGCTGCTAAATCTTTTCGAATCGTTTTTTTCCTGTCAGACTGTTACAACAAAAAAAGTCTCAGGCCCTAGACAAATACCACGTGAGGATATATTCCTAACCTTGTTATCTCTATAACTGGTTGTAACAGAGACTCACCCCCAGAGACAGAGTGGCATTAAAGTACAGTCAAGACATTTACAAATAAATTACTGCCTGAAAAAATCATAACAAGTGAAACAGCATTTCATCCACAAAGAGCACACTTGAAAATCCGTTATCAAAGTCAATTTGCTATTTCCACCCTACATTAGCCTAATATGATGCACACGAGGCACAGTCGGTGGTGTTCCAGCACAAACTCTCTACAAAATAAGGATTTAAGGATTTCAAACTATCTGAGAAACTGCATTACTGGTCAAGATAATGGCATTTTTATAACAAATGAAAAATAGCAGCTGAAATGCACAAGGGCATGAGATTGAGCATGAACAATCTGGTTTAAACAGAATCCCACCATCTGCCACTTCAGGCATCATTCTGAAGCAGGTCAGTGCTGCACCTATTTTAGGTTTTAAATCAGTAGCAGCTACAGTGACAGCCACGAGACACAGGGATAACTTTTCTAACTGTCCTTTTTCCATTATTGCATTGACAATAAAAACACCACCTGCCTTGCCAAAAACTAATTTTGCCCCAACCTAAAAGACACTTTACTCCCAAAAGAACACGATCACAGTAGACAAATGGATGACTTGTTGGAAACATTGAGGACACCTTCAGTCTACATTAAACCCTTTATACAGGTGTGGCTGGCAAGATGACTGAATAGAAAGAGCTCTGGTCTGCAGCTCCCAGAGAGATCAATGCAGAAGGCAGGTAATTTCTGCATTTCCAACTGAGGTACCTGTCTCATCTCATTGGGACTGGTTAGGCAGTGGAAGCAGTCCATGGAGGGTGAGCCAAAGCAGTGTGGGGCATTACCTCACCCAGGAAGCACAAGGGGCTGGGGAACTCCCTCCCCTGACCAAGGAAAGCCCTGAGGCACTGCGTCGTGAGGAATGGGGCATTGCAGGCCAGATACTACACTTTTCCCATAGTCTTTGCAACCCACAGACCGGAGATTCCCACAGGTGCCTATACCACCATGGCCCTGGGTTTCAAGAACAAAACTGGGCAGCTGTTTGGGTAGACACAGACACAGACCTAGCTGCAGGAGTTTTTTTTTTTTTCATACCCCAGTGGCACCTGGAATGCCAGCGAGACAGAACCATTCACTCCCCTGCAAAGGAGGCTGAGGCCAAGGAGCCAAGTGGTCTAGCTCCGTGAATCCCACCCCCACAGAGCCCAGCAAGCTAAGATCCTCTGGCTTGAAATTCTCATGCCAGCTCAGCAATCTGAAGTCAACCTAGGATGCTTGAGACTGGTGTGGGGAGGGGCATCTGCCATTACTGAGGCTGGAGTAGGCCGTTTTCTCCCCACAGTGTGAAAAAAAAAAGCCTCCAGAAAGCTCGAGCTGGGTGGAGCCTGCCACAACAACAACTATCAAGCAATATAACCAGCTAGCATCATAATGGCAGGATCAAATTCACACATAGAAATATTAACTTTAAATGTAAATGGGCTCAATGCCCCTGTTAAAAGACACAGACTGGCAAATTGCATAAAGAGTCAAGACCCATAGTTGTGCTGTATTAAGGAGACCCATTTCACATGCAAAGACACACATAGGCTCAAAATAAAGGGAAGAAGGAATATTTTCCAAGAAAATGGAAAGCAAAAAAAAAGCGGGGTTTGCAATCCTAGTCTCTGATAAACAGACTTTAAACCAACAAAGATCAAAAAGGACAAAAAAGGGCATTACATAATGGTAAAGGAATCAATGCAACAAGAAGAGCTAACTATCCTAAATATAGATGTACCCAATACAGGAGCGCCTAAATTCATAGAGCAAGTTCTCAGAGACCTATAAAGAGACTTAGACTCCCACACAATGATAGTGGGAGACTTTAACACCCCACTGACAATATTAGACAGATCAACGAGACAGAAAATTAACAAGGATATTCAGGACTTGACCTCAGCTCTGCACCAAGCAGACCTAATAGACATCTACAGAACTCTCCACCCCAAATCAGCAGAATATACATTCTTCTCACCACCACATCATACTTATTCTAAAATTGACTACATAATTGGAAGTAAAACACTCCTCAGCAAATGCAAAATAACAGAACTCATAACAAACAGTCTCTCAGGCCACAGTGCAATCAAATTAGAACTCAGGATTAAGAAACACACGAGTACATGGAAACTGAACAACCTGCTCCTGAATGACTACTAGGCAAATAACGGAATTAAGACAGAAATAAATAAGTTCTTTGAAACAAATGAGAACAAAGATACAACATACTAGAATCTCTGGGACACGGCTAAAGCAGTGGTTAGAGGGAAATTTATAGCACTAAATTCCCACAGGAGAAAGCAGGAAAGATCTAGAGAAGCAAGACCAAACAAATTCAAAAGCTAGATTCTTGAGGAATTGCCACACACGAGAAAGTGGGAAAGATCTAAAATCGAGGCCTTAACATCACAATTAAAAGAACCAGAGAGTTGGAGACTGGAGCTGTTCCTATGTTAGCAAAGTAGAGCACATTGACAAATGCAACCCCCTGCTTGAGGTTTGTAAATAAAGTTTTGTTGGAACCTACCCATGCCTCTGTTCATTTGCATATAATCTATGGCTGCTTTTGGACTACATTGGTAGAGCTCAGTGGTTATATATAGCCACAAAGACTAAAATATTAACTGTTAATTCATTTACACAGAAGTTTATAGACCCCTAAATGACTAATTGAGGGTAGGTATTGACCTAATTAAAGGATGTTCAAAAACTAAATACCTGCTGATGTTTAAATATCTATATGTTAACTGTTTTGAGCAATAAATAAGATGGCATATATATGCCAATACAAATTAGTCTATTAACAAATTATCAAAACCAATTTTTGATGTTAAAAAGATGATGAATTAAGTACTAAATGTACAGTGAAGTATTTCATATTAGTACTTTTTTCCATATTCATAAAGTTTTATTTTTGGGAAAACATTTCTCATGGGGATTATATCATATTGCATATTAAATATTTTTGTTATTTTGATTGCAGGAAACTTTAAACACATATTTAAAAATATAAAGAACAGTATAATAAATGCCCAAGTACACATTACCCACCTTCAATAATTATCACCAAATGGCTAATCTTATTCATTCCTCTGTCTATTCCCATTCAACAACTTAAAATATTTACCTCTAACATTGTATTATTTCATCTGTAAATATTTGAACATTCATTGCTAAAGATTGCAAATGAACAGAGGCATGGGTAGGTTCCAACAAAACTCTATTTACAAACCTCAAGCAGGGGGTTGCATTTGTCAATGTGCTCTACTTTGCTAACACTTGAAAATAATTAGTTTAAATTAGTCTTGTACTGACAGAATAATAGAAAACAGATTAAGAGAGAAAGCTCAGAAGTATATTTTGGTATATATAAAAGTAAAGTAAGTGACAAGGATCATATTTCAATTTAGTGAGAAAAGGATGATGAGTTTCATCATTTACTAATGCCAACATACCTAACAGCCATACAGACGAAATCTAATTTAAATCATTTCATCACATTATTTGTAAAAATATACAAAGATTGATTAAACATGCAAAATAAAGCAATATACAATCTTAGAAAAAAAAAAAAAAAAGAACCAGAGAAGCAGGAGCAAACATATTCAAAAGCTGGCAGAAAACAAGAAGTAACTAAGATGAGAGCAGAACTGAAGGAGATAGAGACATGAAAAACCCCTCAAAAAATCAATGAATCCAGGAGCTGGTTTTTGAAAAAATTAACAAAATAGATAAACCACTGGCCAGACAAATAAAGAAGAAAAGAAAGAAGAATCAAATACACAGAATAAGGAATGATAAAGGATATCACCACTGATCCCACAGAAATACAAATTGCCATCAAAGAATACTATAAACACCTCTACACAAGTAAACTAGAAAATCTAGAAGAAATGGATAAATTCCTGGACACATACACCCTCCCAAGATTAAACCAGGAAGAAATCAAATCCGTGAATAGATAAATAGCAAGTACTGAAATTGAGGCAGTGATTAATAACCTACCAAACAAAAAAGCTTAGGACCAGATGGATTCACAGCTGAATTCTACCAGACGTACAAAGACGAGCTGGTACCATTCTTTCTGAAACGATTCCAACAATAGAAAAAGAGGGAATCCCCCCTAACTCATTTTAGGAGGCCAACATCATCCTAATACCAAAACCTGGCAGAGACACAGCAAAAAAAAAGACAATTTCAGGCCAATATCCCTGAACATCGATGAAAAAATCTTCAATGTAATACTGGCAAACTGAATCTAGCAGCACATCAAAATGCTTATCCACTACAGTCAAGTCAGCTTCCTCCCTGGGATGCAAGGCTGGTTAAACATATGCAAATCAAAAAATGTAATCCGTCACATAAACAGAACCAATGACAAAAACCACATGATTATCTCAATAGATGCAGAAAAGGCCTTTAATAAAATTCAACACCCCTTCATGCTAAAAACTCTCAATAAAGTAGGTATTGATGGAACATACCTCAAAATAATAAGAGCTATTTATGACAAACCCACAGCCAATATCATACTGAATGGGCAAAAGTTGGAAACATTCCCTTTGAAAACCAGCATAGGACAAGGATGCCCTCTCTCACCACTCCTATTCAGCGTAGTATTGGAAGTTCTAGCCAGTGCAATCAGGCAAGAGAAAGAAATAAATCGTATTCAAATAGGAAGAAAGGAAGTCAAATTGTCTCTGTTTGCAGATGACATGATTGTATATTTAGAAAACCCTATTGTCTCAGCTCAAAATCTCCTTATTGAAAAGCCACTTTGGCAAAGTCTCAGAATACAAAATCAGTATGCAAAAATCATAACCATTTGCATACACCAATAATAGACAAACCATAAGTGAACTCCCATTCACAATTGCTACAAAGAGAATAAAATACCTAGAAATACAACTTACAAGGGATGTGAAGGACCTCTTCAAGGAGAACGACAGAAAACTTCAAGGAGCAAACCACTGCTCAAGGAAATAAGAGAAAACACAAACCAATGGAAAAACATTCCATGCTCATGGATAGGAATAATCAATATTGTAAAAATGATGATTCTGTCCAAAGTAATTTGTAGATTCAAGGCTATTGCCATCAAGCTACCATTGACTTTCTTTACAGAATTAGAAAAAAAACTACTTTAAATTTCATATGGAACCAAAAAAGAGCCCTATAGCCAAGACAATCCTAAGCCCAAAGAACAAAACTGGAGGCATCATGCTACCTGACTTTAAACTATCCTACAAGGCTACAGGTACCATGATACAGGTACCAAAACAGACATATAGACCAATGGAACAGAACAGAGGACTCAGAAATAACACCACACATCTACAACCATCTG
The DNA here is from genome assembly GCF_007565055.1 of Rhinopithecus roxellana. Lineage (NCBI taxonomy): Eukaryota > Metazoa > Chordata > Mammalia > Primates > Cercopithecidae > Rhinopithecus > Rhinopithecus roxellana. The sequence goes on from NC_044554.1 coordinate 139,640,657, forward strand.
ATCGTTGACAAACCTGACAAAAAGAAACAATGGGGAAAGGACTCCCTATTTAATAAACGGTGTTGGGAAAACTGGCTAGCCATATGCAGAAAACTGAAACTGGACCCCTTCCTTACACCTTATACAAAAATTAACAAAAGATGTATTAAAGACATAAATATAAAACCTAAAACCATAAAAACCCTAGAAGAAAACCTAGACAATACCATTCAGGACATAGTCATGGGCAAAGACTTCATGACTAACACCCCATAAGCAATGGCAACAAAAGCAAACATTGACAAATGGGATCTAACTAAACTAAATAACTCTGGCACAGCAAAAGAAACTATCAGCAGAGTGAACAGGCGACCTATAGAATGGGAGAACATTTTTGCAATCTATCCATCTGACAAAAGGATAATATCCAGAATCTACAGGGAACTTAAACAAAATTACATGAAAAAAAACAACCCCATCAGAAAGTGGCTGAAGGATATGAATAGACACTTCTCAAAAGAAGACATTTATGCGGCCAACAAACATATGAAGAAAAGCTCAAAACCACAATGAGATACCATCTCACGCCAGTTAGAATGGCAATCATTAAAAAGTCAGGAAACAACAGATGCTGGAGAGGATGTAGAGAAATAGGAACACTTTTACCCTGTTGGTGGGAGTGTAAATTAGTTCAACCATTGTGGAAGACAGTGTGGCAATTCCTCAAGGATCTAGAAATGGAAACATTATTTGACCCATCAATCCTATTACTGGGTATATACCCAAAGGATTATAAACCACTCTCCTGTAAATACACATGTACGTGTATGTTTATTGCAGCACTGTTCACAATAGCAAAGACTTGGAACCAACCAAAATGTGCATCAATGATAGACTGGATAAAGAAAATGTAGCACATAAACACCATGAAATAATATGCAGCCTTAAAAATGGATGAGTTCATGTCCTTTGCAGGGACATGGATGAAGCTGAAAACCATTCTCAGTAAACTAACACAGGAACAGAACACCAAACACTGCTTGTTCTCACTCATAATTAGGAGTTGAACAATGAGAACACATGGACACAGACAGGGGAACATCACACATCAGGGCCTGTCAGGGGATGGAGGGCAAAGGGACGGATGGCATTAGAAGAAATACCTATTGTAGGTGATGGGTTGATGGGTGCAGCAAACCACCATGACACTTAAAGTATAATAATTTTAAAAAACCTTTATTCAGCAGGACAAAGAAAAAGTAAGAAATTAATTAAATGATTTGCACACATATTTCTCTCTGCCAGTTTAGTGTTACTCATACTAGATAAAAAGAAGACAAATGTCAGTGAAAAAAATGTCTACTCTCTGACTTTCTCCCATTGAGACTCTTTTACAGTTTCAATGTTAATTGAAGTGGCTCACTGTACTGCTTCTGTGGAATTAGGATTGGTATTAAGAGGGTTTTCTTTTTTATGAACTTTTACTGTTATTTTGCCTTTATGTCCATATTTTTAGAGAGAGACATTGAGATTTTTTTTAAGGAACTGGGTCCCATGATTGTTGGGACTGCGGGTCTGAAATCTGTAGGACAGACCAGGAGGCTGAAATCTCAGGCTGGTGTTGATGCTGCAGTCTTGAGTCAGAATTTCTTCTCCTGGAAACTTCAGTTCTGCTCTTATGTCCTCCAACTAATTGGATGAGGCCTACCCACATCATCATGTGCAATCTTCTTAAAGTGGACTGATTATAGATGTTAATCACATCTATCAAATGCCTTAATGGCAACCCCTAAATAAGTGTTTGATTGGATAACCAGGTACCATAGCTTGGGCAACTTGATGCATAAAGCCAGCCATCGCAAGTACCCTGTGGGGATTTTTATGTTGTTGTTGTTATTTTGATTATTATTATTTTAATTTATTATTATTATTTTCAACTTTTATTTTAGATTCCAGGGGTAAATGTGCAGGTTTGCTACCGGGGTATATTGTTTATTGCTGAGGTTTGGGGTATGAATGATCCTGTCACCCAAGTTCTGAACATAGTACCCAAGAGCTAGTTTTTCAACCACTGCTCCTTTCTCTCCTTCCCCTGATAGTAGTCCCCAGTCTCTATGGTGGCCATCTGATATGGTTTGGCTGTGTCCCCACCCAAATCTCATCTTGAATTCCCAAATGTTGTGGAAGGGACCTGGTGGGAGGTAATTGAATCATGGGGGCAGGTCTTTCCCATACTGTTCTTGTGATAGTGAACAAGTCTCATGAGATCTAATGGCTTTATAAGGCAGAGTTTCCCTGCAGAAACTCTCTCTCTGTCTTTGCCTGCTGCCATCCATATAAGACATGACTTGCTCCTCCTTACCCCTGACAATGATTGTGATGCTTCCCCAGCCATGTGAAACTGTAAGTCCATTAAGCTTATTTCTTTTGTAAATTGCCCAGTCTTGGGTATGTCTTTATCAGCAGCATGAAAATGGACTAATACAGTAAACTGGTACCAGTAGAGTGGGGCGCTGCTGAACAGATACCCGAAAATGTGGAAGTGACTTTGAAACTGGGTAACAGGCAAGAGTTGGAACAGTTTGAAGGGCTTAGAAGAAGATAGGAAAACATGGGAAAGTTTGGAACTCCCTAGACTTGTTAAATGGCTTTGACCAAACTGCTGATAATGCTATGCACAATTAAATCCAGGCTGAGGTGGTCTCAGATGGAGATGAGAAACTTGTTAGGAACTGGAGCAAAGGTGACTGTTGTTATGTTTTAGCAGAAAGACTGGTGGCATTTTGTCCCTGCCCTAGAGATATGTGGAACTTTGAACTTGAGAGAGACGATTTAGGGTATCTGGTGGAAGAAATTTCTAAGCAGCAAAGCATTCAAGAGGTGACTTGGGTGATGTTAAAGGCATTCAGTTTTATAAGGAAAGCAGAACACAAAAGTTTGGAAAGCTTGCAGCCAGACAATGGGGTAAAAAAGAAAACTCATTTTCTGAGGAGAAATTCAAGCCAGCTGCAGAAATTTGCATAAGTAATGAGGAGCCCAATGCTAATCCCAAGAAAATGGGGAAAATGTCCCCAGGGCATGTCAGAGGTCTTCATGGCAGCCCCTCTTATCGCAGGCCCAGAGGCCTAGGAGGAAAAAGTGGTTTTGTCGGCTCGGCCCAGGGTCCCCATGCTGTATGCAGCCAAAGGACTTGGTGCCTTACATCCCAGCTGCTTCAGCTGTGGCTGAAAGAGGCCAACGTAGAGTCCTGGCCATGGCTTCAGAGGGTGCAAGTCACAAGCCTTGGCAGGTTCCACATGGTGTTGAGCCTGCCAGTGCACAGAAGTCAAGAATTGGGGTTTGGGAACCTCCACCTAGATTTCACAGGATGTGTGGAAATGCCTGGATTACCAGGCAGAAGTTTGCTGCAGGTGTGGGGCTTTCATGTAGAACCTCTGCTAGGGCAGTACAGAAGAGAAATGTGAGGTGAGAGCCCCCACACAGAGACCCTACTGGAGCACCACCTATTGGAACTGTGAGAAGAGGACCACCATCCTCCAGATTCCAGAATGGCAGTTTCACTGACAGCTTGCACTGTGCCCATGGAAAAGCCACAGACATGAAAGCAGACAATGCCAGCCCATGAAAGCAGCCAGGAGGGATGCTATACCCTGCAAAGCCACAGGGGCAGAGCTGCCCAAGGCCATGGGAACCCACCTCTTGCTTCAGTGTGACCTGGATGTGAGACATGAAGTCGAAGGAGATTATTTTGGAGCTTTAAGATTTGACTACCTTGTTGGTTTCAGACTTGCATGGAGCCTGTAGCCCCTTTGTTTCAGCTAATCTCTTCTATTTGGAATGGCTGTATTTACCCAATGCCTATACTCCCATTGTATCTAGGAGGTAACTAACTTGCTTTTGACTTTAAAGACTAAGACTTACCTTATCTCAGATGAGACTTTGGATTGTGGACTTTGAGTTAATGGTGAATGAGTTAAGTCTTTGTGGGACTGTTAGGAAGGCATGATTGGTTTTGAAATGTGAGGACATGAGATTTGGGTGGGACCAGAGGTGGAATTACATGTTTTGGCTGTGTCCCCACCCAAATTTCACTTTGAATTCCCACATGTTGTGGGAGGGACCTGGTGGGAGGTAATTGAATCATGGGGGCAGGTCTTTCCCATGCTGTTCTCGTGGTAGTGAATATGTCTCATGATATCTGATGGCTTTATAAGGCAGAGTTTTCCTGCACAAGCTGTCTCTTTGCCTGCTGCCATCCATGTAAGATGTGACTTGCTCCTCCTTGCCTTCTGCAGTGATTGTGAGGTTTCCCCAGCAATGTGGAACTGTAAGTCTATTAAAATTCCTTCTTTTGTAAATTGTCCAGTCTTAGGTATGTCTTCATCAGCAGCATGAAAACAGACTAATAGGCCATCTTTATGTTCATGAGTACCCAACATTTAGTTTCCATTAAGAGGATTTTCTTACCAATGAGAATCACTATGTCAGTGATCATCACTTTAGTAATATGCTCCATGACTTACATGTATATATTGCATGTATTCTTTTGTGTATCTAATATTCCATTCCATTAAAAATAGTGAAAAGACATAATTGTTTTTAAAAATCCTTTCAGAAGTGATGATTCTCAAATCATCACATGATGGGAAAGACCTGCCCCTGACTCTGTTAACTTATTGATCTAATTGAAATGGCAGGAAGAAACCTCAGGGAATTACTTCAGCATTGCTATCCTTGCTAAAGTGGCCATAGTCTTTGCTTTTGTACTTAGGAGAATCTCAATCTATGAACCTTTCAGGTAGGTCTTCTTAGATCTAAGAACTTCAATGATACAATCCAATAGGTAAACTAAATAGGGTTAATTATAATTCAAGTGTCCCACCGGTATTGTCTCCCATGGTAAGAAAATATACTGTTATCAATATAATTAGGAGTTAGTGGAAAGAGCTATTAGTATCTCTCTCACTACCTCCATGACATGTTAAAATTTCGTCTTAACACTGAGCCTGCTGGAAATGCTATTAATGTGCCTGTCAAAACTGAGGAATAAACATTTAGATTATTGCTTCTAGACAGAGTTGAATATTTGATTCCCCAATTCTAAACAAATACATATAATTTGTATATTTTATAGAAATTTTATACAAATATTTTCTGCTTATTCAAGTAATAGCACATGATGCCATAAAGAGAAACTATGATGTTATAAAGAGAAAATAATTATACAAAGGTTAAGAGAACAATTTTTCTGAAAGTAGAGAAGAGCTCAGTCGCACTTTCATAGTTCCACATGGAATAAGTCAATGTAGGGGATACACATTTTACATTGACCTGAAAATTAGTATTAGTAGTTCTAATATTGTGTTGATATGTTTTTAGATTTTTCACCACTTATATCAACAAGACAAAGTGGAGTAATTCCTTCAACAAATATTTACTGAATACTTGCTATACCCTGTGGAGAACAGAAGATGGTTTGCGATGAAAGGTGTCTCTGGAAAAAAGTGACACCTGAGTGAGTTCTTAAACGTTAGCTAGGTCAATGGGGGGAAAGGAAAGTCTTCCAAATAGCAGAAGCAAAGACACAGCGCAGAGGAGCTAATGGTGTCTGACAAAAATGCAAGCAGTTTGGCATTGCTGAGGCATAAAATGTAAGGGAGCAGCTAGCTGGAGGTGCCGCTGGAGATACAGGCAAGCATCAGAGAAGCGAGCTTTTGCTCTGAATTAAGCAGTTTGGGATATATCTCCTAAATTACAAGAAGACATTGAAAGACTTTAAGGACAGGGTTCCATGTGTTTAAATCTGTATTTCTGAAGAATCATTCCAGCAGCTGGGTTGAAGATGGATTTGACTGGGACAAGAAAGGGAAAATAAGACCGATTAATAAACTAAAGAAGCAGCAGCAGATGGATAAGGGATAATGAGAATGTGAACTAAGCTAATGACTTTAGGGATGGATTACAAAAGATGGATTAGGATTTTAAAATTGTCTGTATTCTGTGATTCATTATATATGGTTGGTATATACAAGGGAGGGGTAAATTTATTACAAATTTCTATCCACAGTTCCTGGCCATGATTCTATCAACTGAGATAGAAAATATAGGATGAAGAAAGAAATTTGGTAGGGAAAGATAATTTTGCTTTTCAACATATTGCTTGTAAATTTTCTATGGGACAATCATTTGTTGACGTCCAGTAGACTGTAGGATATATATCTGGGGAGGGGTTTGGACCATGCATTTAAGCTTAGAAGATGAAACTATGCGAGTAGATTAGATAACCCAGTGAGCATGAGAAACTGAGGTGGATGAAAAGAAGATAGAGACAAAGAAAAAACAGTAAGAAAGATGTAAGACCCAGGAGAATGCCGTATCACAAAAGCCAAGTGAAGGAGAAATAGATTAACCCACATGGCAAATACAGCAGAGAAGACAAGGAAAAAAAAAGACTAGGAAAGGCCTCAGTTAGCTATTAGAAACAATTAGAAGCCATATTATAGTAGAAAAATAAATAAATAAGAGGTGAATGTGTTCCTATGGTCAGGCAAAATAATGGGGCACGTTCTCAAATATCAATAATAAGAAAATAAAACCCAATACTAATTTTTGTTATTTCATCAGGGACCTAGTACTATATGACAATTTTTCTAAATCTCTGACTCTATACTTAATGTGCATTAGAGTATAATAGAACAATTTTTTTTTTTTTTTGAGACAGAGTCTCGCTCTGTTGCCCTGGTTGGAGTGCAGTGGTATGATCTCAGCTCACTGCAACCTCTGCCTCCTGGGTTTAAGCAATTCTCCTACCTCAGCCTCCAGAGTAGCTGGGATTATAGGCACATGTCACCATGCCCGTCTACTTTTTGTATTTTTAGTAGAAACGGGGTTTCACTAAGTTGGTCAGGGGGTTCTTGATCCCCTGACCTTGTGATCCACCCGCCTTGGCCTCCCAAAGTGCTGGGATTACAGGTGTGAGCCACTGCACTCAGCCAATGGAACAAATTTTAAAAGATGGAGTAATACCAACATTAAAAGGCAGACAATATTGCTGCATGATAGAAACAGTACCTAAGAATAATAGGAGTGGAAAGGAAAAATAAACAAGGTAGATTTGGGGTGTGAAAAGTAGTTAATGACACACTATAATTCTTAAGTCCTTTGAAAGCAATTCTCCATGAGGACATTCTCACAAAGGGCCAATTTCTGTCCATCCTCATGTTAGTAGAAAGTGCCTCATGTTTATATACTAGATGAAGGACAGCACATGGCTTGCTTTGGGGTCATGTAACATTATCAAGCCACATTATATGCTGAGCAAATGTATTCTCTAACACATGACCATAAATTGTGAGTCACCATATTTTCTACCTATTTCCGTTTTTTATTGAAGAGTAGTAGAAGACAATAGTAGCTTAAAATCAGATTCATAGGCAAAAATTGCTTCCCTAGAAAAGAACCAATTTCACAAAACCACTGATGAAGTTCAGAAGATTCAATCATCAACCTCAAATTTTAAGTGAGACTTATACTTTTCCCTCACTTTGACCAGAATATATTGCTGCTGCAAAGCAATTTGCACTTTAAAACTTTAAAGAGAGCAGAAAGGACTAGACTTGCCAGAAGGCACTTGGGCAATTGTCACAGGCAGATTGTTTATTCCACCCAGAGGTTTATTATTATTTTCATAGTATTCTGCAAAGATCAAGAGAAAGTGCTAACAGGCTATGGTTTTTATAAAGGTGGAGTTTAAAGTATTATAAAGAAGTAAACCATCAAATTGCTTGACAGTTTATACAGATAGGTTGTTCATATAACTATAAGAGCAAGGAATATACTTTATTTTTATTAGTTCCAGAACTGTGTGGCCCACAATCAGTTCAATCAGAACAGACTGAACAATCAGAAGAGATTTTCTTAATTTTTGTCTGATTTTTTACCAAAATTCTGCAAGTGATTCATTGTTTGACTGCAGTAAACCAGTAATGTTTGAAACAAGAATCAGTGTTGGCATCAGAAATCATAAGTCTGTCCTTTTTCAAGTTCAAATACAATTAATAAGAATTGCAAAAATTCACTAATGAAAGCAAAAATCTCAGGACTTATGAGGGAAGCAAGAAAAAAAAAGGATCTCCCTTTTTAATGACACGTAAAGGGAAGAAATCAAGGTTCTATTATGTTTCTCACTCTGAAATAAAATTGCCCAAGCTGGGAACCTGAAGATCATGTGTGTCATTTCCCTATGGGTGCCACAAAGTATCGCCAACTGGATTTTTTAAGCCACCCAGAAATTTGTCAAATGGTTCTAGATGTTAGAAGTTCACTATCGAAGTGTTGGTAGGGTTGGTTCCTGCTGAGAGCTGTGAAGTAGAATCTGTTCCATGTCTCTCCCCTGGCTTCTGGTGATTTACTGCCAATCTTTGGCATTCCTTGATTTGTGGACATGTCACCCCAATCTCTGTCTTCATATTCACATGGCATACTCCCTGCATGCATGTATCCAATTGTGATGGTTAATATTGCATGTCAACTTGACTAGATTGAAGGAAGCAAAGTATTGTTCTTGGGTGTCTCCGGGAAGGTGTTGCCAAAGGAGATTAACACTCGAGTAAGTGGACTGGGAGAAGCAGATCCACCCTCAATCCGGGTGGGCACCATCTAATCATCTGCCCGGGTAGGTAGGATAAAAGCAGGCAGAAGAACGTGGAAAGACTAGACTGGCTAAGTCTTTTGGCCTCCATCTTTCCCCTGTGCTGGATGCTTACTGCCCTCGAACTCCGAATTCTTCAGCTTTTGGACTCTTGGACCTATACCGGTGATGTGACAGAGGCTTGAAGGCTTTTGGCCACAGACTGAAGGTTGCACTATCGGCTTCGCTACTTTTGAAGTTTTAGGACTCGGGCTGGCTTCCTGGTTTCTCAGCTTACAGACGGCCTATTGTGGGACTTCACCTTGTGATTGTGTGAGTCATGTCTCCTAATAAACTCCCCTTTACATATAGATCTATCCTCTTAGTCCTGTCCCTCTGGAGAACACTGACTAATACATCAATTTTCTTTCTTTTTCTTTTTTCTTTTTTTAATAAGAACACCAGTCGTATCGGAATAGAGACCCACCCTACTCCAGTATGGCTTTATCTCAATTGCATCTACAACTACCCTTTTCCAAATAGAAACACATTCTGAAATAGTAGGAGTTAGGACTTCAATTTATTAATTTTTTTTATGGGGAACACAACTCAACCCATAAAACATCTTAGATGTATCCATCTTTCCATGTACTATTGTCTTAAAGTTCGGTTTCATCCACCTTCACACTTCTCTAATGTTCAACTCTTTCTCTCCAGCTCGACTGCAACTGCCTTTGCAGTATCTTATTTCATCACCGAACCGTGATTCCACAAGGGTAGGGCCTGTGACCATTTTTTTTCCTCTAGGTAAGCCCACTGACCGACCTCATACTGGCTGTCTTTATTATTATTATTATTATTATTATTATTATTATTATTATTATTATTTTGAGATCGAGTCTCTCTCTGTCACCTAGGCTGGAGTGCAGTGGCACGATCTCAGCTCACTGCAACCTTCACCTCCCAGGTTCAAGCAATTCTCTGCCTCAGCCTCCCAAGTAGCTCGGATTACAGACACGTGCCACCATGCCCAGCTAATTTTTGTGTTTTTAGCAGACACGGGGTTTCATCATCTTGGCTGAGCTGGTCTTGAACTCCTGATCTAGTGATCCACCCTCCTCGGCCTCCCAAAGTGCTGAGATTACAGGCGTGAGACACGGCACCTGGCCCTGGCTATCTCTTAATGTAATGTCTATTTAGTGAATTTTAAGTAAAAGACTCCTCATTGGTTAGTAAAATGTATTTCTAACTAGATTTCCAGGTTTTAAGCTTAATCTTCACGTCAGTCCATTTTCCCCCACTGTTAACAGGTAGATCTTTGAAATATTTTTACCATACTCAAAAATGTTCAATGGCTTTTCATGACTTACAAGACAAAAATTCAGACACCTTAGGCTGGCACACAAAGAACTTTGTCTCGGCCTCAGTTTACCCCTTTGGTCTCATCTCCATTACTTCCTCCCAACCCGATCCCATAAAAACAGTAATTTTAGCTCCTTGACAGCCTCATGCTCTCCTGTGCTTGCATGCCTTTGCAAATCTTCTCTTTGCCTAGAATATGTTTCTCACCCCATCAGCCCAAAGACAACCTTCTGTTTGAGTTCTTCATCAACCCTTTCATTGTGCATTTTATGTATACCTATAGCAGAATAGTCTGTATATTGTCTACTTAAATGAATGTTTTTGTGTCTTAGTTTCAGTGAGACTGAGCAACCTGTGCTTCTTGAGGACCAAACACAAGGGTTTTTTTCATCTTTGTAATCTCAGCGTATTATATAAGGCAAGGGCAGGCACCGAATAAACATTTGCAGAATAAACAAATGCGTGGAAGAAAAACTATGTGGCCCAATGCTCATTTACAGAGCTTACTTAGGACACATTTGTTGGAAATGTGATTTAAAGTGATTATAGCTCTTCCTCTAAATCCGTAGCCAGAGTCAACAGAACAGATACTTCAATAATGGCCTCAATGTCAGCCTTCTATATACCTGTCAAAGCCAGGCACACCAGTGAGGAAAGGGTACACCAAGGTATGCCTTCGAACCCCCCTTTGTTTCTAATGCTTTATAAATATTTTCTGAGACTGAGGGAGGGAGGAAAACTCAATATACTTTGGTTTATAATCTACTGATGCCTAGTAAAGGCCATGACTCCAACAAACATAAGGCAGGTGTGAGATAATATTTGTCCTTTGTTAAGCCACGTTAATTTAGCAGACAGTTAACTAACTCTTGGCTCGGATAATCAAATCAAATCAAATCTACTAAAATTAGCAATGACGAAGATGTTTTTATTTGTATGTGTGTATGTGAAGTAGCAGCCATCCTTTATAACGTGATCATGGCCCATATAGAGATTTTTTACCTTTAGGGTCAATGTTTGGGTGTTGAGGTTGAGTTTATTAAGGAATACAGTAGACTTCTTGATAGTGAGGGCAGTAGTGACATTAGCAAAAACGCTCCGAGGGGAAGCAGAATCGGAAGGTATGTAGCTATGAGGCATATGTGTTATTACTATGGACATCTACTCATCTATTTCTAGCTTTTGTCATTTGGGCATCATTTAATTATAGGAGTTGGTGGGCTAACGTTACACAGCTCTGTTCATACATGGTGCATGGTATATACAAGATGATTTCCCAGGCATTGAAAATGAAAGGGTGGCTTCTTTACTGAGGAAGATCAAAACGTATTGAGGAAGGTACATCTTCAAATGAGTAACGTATGTCACATGAAATGTGTGAAAATATTTTATGTAAAGTATGTTGTGATCGCAGAACAAGAAGGAGCTAACATTGTCTCCATAGTCCATTAATAAAATTAATAAATAAATCAGGGTGTTTCATGAACCTTCCTCATGTCTGCATTGTATCACAAGAATACTTCCCAATGCAGAAGAGGAGAAACAAGGAGAAGAAATCAATGGTGCTTCTGTTTGAGCATGGGTCAAGTTGGGCACTAGTGGGAAATTGGAGGGCAGAGGAAGATAGAAGCCAAAGTGTCTCTGTCCTTCTCTCATTTCCTTAGATAGCGTCTTCAGTAGTGGGTAAGTCTCCTCTTTAACTCTGGCACAGGCCAAGCCTCCTGGCAGGTTTCTAGATTCCACATCACCTCCATACCAGGAGATCCTCCATACTACACAATGGCAGCAGCTTCCTGCTGATACGAATCTCTGGGTTATCTAAACAACCTCTGTTTGGTTCCTTAGATCTTTCATCAAATGCACAACCCATTCTAGGCATTTAATTCCCTCTGTTTAAAATAATTTGTGATTTCTACTTTCCTATTTGACTTTGATACACTATTACGTATATCAGACAAATAAAATTAAGAATGGAAAATGTAAACCTTGTCTAAATCTGGGATCTTCTTTGTGCAAATAATTGAGTAGTTAGAAATTACTAATAATTATCTCATTTCTTCTTTCACATTTGTTTTATACTTTAAGATCAGCTTTTGAGTCCAAATTACTAATGTATTTTTTGAAAAATCAGTGTCAGAAATTCTGAGATTTTTTAAAAAATATAGGCTGTTACACAACAATCAAATAATTAGGATGTAAAGGCTATACACAACACCTAGCACAATACCAAAGAAGAAAATAAACACTATCAAATCTTTATAAACAGAAAATGCCAGTAATCCCACTTTGCTTGACCTTTGGAGATCTGTGATAACGGGATAATTATTCTAAGAAGAGAAACCAAATTTTATTTTTTATTCCAATGTAACAACAATAAAAGATACACTATGAAACAAAAATGTAATACCAAAATGAATAAAAATAAATGATTTTAAAACCATAAATACCAGTAATAACAACATCAAACAAATATTGATAAATTGCTATTCTGTGCTAAACATCACACTACCCCTAAACACTTAGTGAAGTCACCAACTCTCTGGGCCTCAATTTCCTTTTGGGAAAACTGAAGAGCTTAGATTACAATAGATTTTCCCAACCATTGATCCTCAGGTCTAGCAGTTTGTATAACTAAAGATAATATTAATTTACCTATTGCAACATCCATTACTTAAATTAAAAAGTGAATAATTATGTAGGAGATGTTTGCTTTAGAACAGACTAGTTTATGGTCCTCTGAGAAGTCAGATGAGCTGGCTCATGACTCAGTTACCGTTTCTGACTCAGTTGATAACTCCTAGCTAGTACATTAGTTTTAAACAGCACATTGCTTTTTTAAATTCTCGGTCAAATGTTGTTTAATTTATATCCATAATTGACCATTTGTTAAAGACAGGAAGCACAGGGAACACTGATGTTGAAATGCAATAAGGAAACTAGGGACATAATAATATAATTCTGCAAATTTTGTTCATTTTCTCTTCATCAGATCAAAATTCTTGTGTGTATTTAGTACTTCAAAAATCCATTTGAAAAGCATAAACTAATGTAATGATTGTTAAACACGGCTTTGAATAATGAGAAATAAAAAAGTTAACCAGCATACAATGTGTTATTTGCAGACATTTCAAATAACAATTTGAATCTCTTCTTATCTACGCAGTCAGAAACAAAACATGATAATCATGAAAGTAAAACAGTCCTTTTTTTTTTTTAAAGTATGGAGCAAGAATTCTACACATCTGGTCATAATTTAGCAGCTATTTTTCATATTATGACATGCATTTTTAAAATGTATATTTCAATTGCTATTTATTCACAAAACCAAATAAGCCACACTATTGTTTCTTTTTTCAACAGATTTTGCCCTTTAAAATAAAATAAAAATTTTTTTAGAAACAGATTTTTAATGGAAAAGGTGGAAATTTATATTTTTATGTATTATTTCTGTTCTTAAGGTTGCACTTAAATATTTTATGTTTTTAAATAATTCATTTACCCCAAACTGTATCTATATATTGACTTACTTAAAATATATTTATGACGTGTCATCCAAAAATTATTTTAAAAATTAAAATTCTACAGACTGTGTGGAGCTCTATATTGGACCAAAAAGTTTTTCAAGTCAAAGGTGTTTGGGGAATGCTTCTCTTAGCTAATCTCCAAAACTTCATGAGTCCAGTGGCTTTGATGATCCAAATTAGACTATTCCGAAGGGAATTCTAATGTCATTATTTGGATCCTTAAATGACTAACTCAAAGAGAAAACGGAAAAATAATTGTCTGCAAAAGAACCATCCATTAAAAATCTTATCCCTGTCTTCTACTTTCCCCTCCCTCTCTTCTCTCATCATGCCCTCTTTGTGGCTGTATGATGCAGTTTTGTACAGTCAGAAACAAAATCAGCCCTTATGAAAGCATTCATGCCATCTAAAAATGTTTTTACAGAAACTTATTTTTTTTTACATTGGGAGAAAAGAAGGGTTTCTGTTTGTGGCATTTGAAAGTCTGGGTTTTGGTATTTAGAATATCTATTTACTCTTTTCCCCCTTTATTTCTATTTATTTATTTATTTATTTATTTTTGAGATGAAGTTTCACTCTTGTTGCCCAGGCTGAAGTGCAATGGCACGATCTCTGCTCACTGCAACCTCCACCTCCCAGGTTCAAGCGATTCTTCTGCCTCAGCCTCCCGAGTAGCCGAGATTACAAGGCACACATCTCCACTCCCAGCTAATTTTTATATTTTTAGTAGAGACAAGGTTTCATCATGTTGGTCAGGTTGGTCTCAAGCTCCTGATCTCAGGTGATCCACCCGCCTCGGCCTCCCAAAGCGCTGGGATTACAAGCGTGAGCCACCGCACCCGGCCTTCCCTTTTATTTCTAACTTTACAAAACAAAAAGCCTGAGTCCTTAATCATAATGGGACCGAATTTTAGGATGGTCTATCTATAGATGCGAAAAGTTCTTGATCCGAATGTTTACATGGAATTCATAGGTTGCACAGGAAAAAAAAAAGACTCTCAAAAGCAGCATGTTCACTTTTCAGAGTCCAGTCATTGTGTGTAAATTACAGAAAGAAGAATTCTAGTGAATGTCTACTTAATGAATTTTCTAGTTTGCAATACCAATCACCAGTTCCTGAAATTTTTTTCAATGAAAATATCTAATTCTGTGTTTCTATCCTGAAAGTCCCGGTAGCTTGGGATCACAGTTTAAATTACTATTCTCAACGTAAAATTGTCACTCTTGGAGCTGAGTGGAGACTTACTCTGTCTCCTTCTTGGAGAATAATGAAGAAAGCAGCTTTATATCAGAAATGTTGCCCGGGTAGCTGAGACTGTAGCTTGAGTTTAACAGCAGGTGTCTTGGCGTTTGATAATTATTACCAGCACCTAATCTGCTACCTGTCTTTTTTAGTGACTGGAAATTAGGGCAGTGGTGTTTCAAGAGACTGCTGAGAATAAAGTTAAAGCTGCACAGAGATGAATTATTCTTCTAAAACGGGCCTCTGCACAGAGTATGTTAACACTTCTTAATGACTCTCACTGGTGAAATTTTGAAATGTATAAAAATACTAACACTATACAAGGGGATAGAGTGTTCTTGTTATACAATACCAGTTTTACAATGACATGTATTCTACTGATGGTGAAGTGATTTCAAAGCATCTGGATGGAATAAAACACACTCAACACTAAAGTTATGTTGAACAACTTTTATAACTTGCAAGCCCTAGAGTCATCATGATCATGTACAATGTATCTCTACTGATGTACAAAATTTATTGTATTTGTCATGCGTTTTATATGTCATGAAAAGAATATTTTTGTAGTAATTAGTTCAATATTGAGTCATTGATACATAGCCATAATTGAAAATAATAAAGCAGTGAATATTACAATATAGGCACTATTTTATAGAGATATAATCCATTGTATACTTCAAATCTCTACCTTCTTTCAATTTTTTTATATTATAGCTTTACCTAACATTTATGTTTACGTATTTTAAGCTAGACAAAGCCATGGATTGATGTTTACACAAACAGCATTTCATTTAATCTTCATAACAATCTTATAGAATAGAAATAATATTTTACGTGGATTATTACAAAGTCAAAAATCTTAACCTTTAGAATAAAAATGGAAAAGGCCACCAACAGTTCAAGCCTTACATTGTCCTTATTGGTGGCAATTTCATAGAAATGAGCATGTTTTTCCAAGAGTTCCCTCCAATTACCCAGAGATAACTGTAGTCACGCTCTTTAGGTGTTGACATCCATCCTTGAACCAAGTACTATGTCAGGAGGATGGCACACTTTCCCTGGCCAAGCCTAGGTCTTTTGCCCATGCTTGAAATTGGAGGATAGGGGGGTTTGTCACTCTATCAAAATCACATGCACTAAGAATAGGGAAGGGGTTTTCCCCACAGAGATTCTGGGCAGCAGCCCAGAATAAAAATATGTTTGTATTATGTTCTGCTCCTTGGTTGCTAACATCCACTCACACTAGTCTCCCGAAATAAACACGCAAAACCGCCTGGCCTTACATGATACAACAATCCCATATACAACCAAAAAAGTCTCCATCCCATCAAGAAATAATTCAAGATTTTGTTCAGTTGCTACATCCTAATATCCAATAAACCATGAAAAATAATGAAACTCCCTCAACACAATCAATATACCATGGTAGAGGGTAAACAGGATAACTTTGAAAACACCCATCTGAAAAAGGGGACAAAGGGCAACAATAATTATGAATCTGTCTTAGTCTGCTCGGGTGGCTATACTAAAATCTCCTGAGTGGGGTAGCTTATAAACAAAAGAAACTGAGAAAGTTATTTCTCACAGTCCTGAGTCGAAGATCATGGTGCCAGAAGATATGGTGTCTGGTGAGGGCCCATTTCCTGATAAATAGTATGTTTTTGTGGTGTTTTCACATGGTGGAAGGGCCGAGGGTCCTCTTTTGTAAGGACACTAATCCTATTTATGAGAGCTCTACCCTCATGACCTAATCACCTCTCAAAATTCCTGCCTTGCAATACCATCATATTGGCACAAACATTCAGACTATAGCAAGGCTCAAAGCACAGCAACATCCAGGGCTGAGAAAAGCATTGACTCTCTGCCCTGACAATGAGAAAGTTGCTCAGTCAATTAACTGAGTTTCTCAAAATTCTGTTATCTAGTTAATCTTCCTTGACTTTTATTCTTTTTGACCAAATATGAGTTGTGCATTGGAGAAAGATTTTCTTTCGATGGTTTGAGTCCTTCAGCAGACCAGATTCTGTTGGGATAAGTCATGAATTTTTGCTTCAAATGCAGAATAACAACATACTTTGATTGTCAGTCTTGGGATTTCGCTAGCAATATACAGTTGGCCCTGCCTTTCTGCAGGTTCTGCATCTTTGAATTCAATCAACCCTAGATCAAAAATGTTCAAAAAAAGTGAATGCTTCCATGTGTACTGAACATGTATACACTTTTCTTTGACGTTATTCTCTAAATAATATATTTAACAATTGTTTCCATAGTATTAGGTACTACAATTAATCGAGAAATGACTTAAATTATACAAGAAGATGTGCATAGGTTATATGTAAATATTATATTTTCTATAAAGGAATTAAGCATCCAAAGATTTTGGTATCTGCTGGAATGCCTGTAATCAACTGCCCACGGAGAGCGAGGGACAACTGTAATTCCTTTAACTTTTTAACTCTTTAACTGCTTGTTTCCAAATTCCTTATGTGTGTTACATATTTAAGCTTATCGATGACAGTTTTTCATTCGCTTATATTATTCTTTGCAACTAAGGGTAACAGGGATATAAAAATTATGGGTTAAAATCACCAAGTCTCAAATCCCAGCATGTAGAAAGTAATTACAGAATAAAGGTTGAAAGAGATAATATAATAAAAGTGCCTATGTGCTCTTGTTATTATTTATTTTAAGTCTTTAATTATTAAGTCACTTAAAGAAGCAAACAAACCCTATGTGGCAATTAGTTGTAGAGTTTTCAAACCCTACATGCATCAAGTTATGTTTCTCATCTATCAATAGGACATAAGAGACCTGTAGTGATAAGAATCGCAGAGAAAAATCAGGGATGGTGTAAATAGTCTTTGCTGAGTTACCTAACCTCTTTATCAGTAATCTGAGGATAATAAAGATTGTGGTGGATTGTGGTGATCGTTAGGACTTTTCCAAATACATTATCACTTTTTTTCCTCTTAACACACAGTAAGATTGTAATTCCCTGCCTCCTTTAAAGTTACGTGTGGCCATGTGGTTTGGCCAATGACATGTGTCAATACTGGATGGACAACTGAGGGGCAGTGGACAATTCTCTGTTCTCTGTCTCTGTTGTGGTTGTTGCAGCTCGTGTGAAGATGAGGACCTCCATCAGTCTAGGTCTCTGAATATGTGCAGAGTCTTCCCCACTACCCCATTTTGGGTATGTAATGCAAATAAGAAATATCTTCGATTGGATTAAGCCACTGGGTTTCAGAGGTTGTTTTTATAAGTATCAAATCAGATAACATAAAGGTGGCATAATTCATGACACATTAACAGAAGCACATAAATATGTCGACTTTATTCTAGACAGAACTATTTAGGCTTGTTCAAATAATTTTCCCATCAGTAATATTGAGATAATAATAACCATATAACCTAATTTAAAGGTGTACTGTGACATTCTATTAAATGTGTAAATAATATATTTATATGAATTATAAAATGAAAAACATTACTTTTTCTGAACCCCACTTTGTATTAGCAGTTGATTATTTCCATAAATTCAATTGTCTTAATTTCTATATTTTTTCTTCTCCAGTCTAGATCTTTCAAGGCCAGACAGTATCACTGATAAATTATTTTCTTCAGCATGTTTTAGAAACAAGAATATTTTCTTTCATCATGTCCTTTTCAGTTATTAGAAATTACTTATTACCTTTTTTTTTTTTTTTTTTTGAGATGAAGTCTCACTCTGTCTCCCAGGCTGGAGTACAGTGGTGCGATCTCGACTCACTGCGACCTCCGGCTCCTGGGTTCAAGCGATTCTCCTGCCTCAGCCTACAGACTAGCTGGCACTACAGGTGTGTGCCACCACACCCGGCTAAGTTTTTTTGTTTTGTATTTTTAGTAGAGATGGGGTTTCACCATGTTAGCCAGGATGGTCTCGATCTCCTGACCTTGTGATCTGCCCGTCTCGGCCTCCCAAAGTGCTGGGATTACAGGCGTGAGCCACCGCACCCGGCCAGAAATTACTTATTACTTTCAAAGAAATAAATCACTAAACTTAAACTGATATCTTCTCAGCAACTTCCAGGGACTTGGAGCTACCTTATGGTACCTTTCATTATTGAAATCAACTTTTTTTTTTTTTTTTTGGTCTTTTGAGACGGAGTCTCACACTGTCATCCAGGCTGGAGTACAGTGGCATGATCTCAGCTCACTGCAACCTCCGCCTTCCGGGTTTAAGCAATTCTCCTGCCTCAGCCTCCCAAGTAGCTGGGATTATAGGCACCTATCACCACACCTGGCAAATTTTTTGTATTTTCAGTACAGATGGGGTTTCACTATGTTGGCCAGGCTGATCTCAAACTCCTGACCTCATGATCCACCCTCCTCGGCCTCCCAGCCGGGATTACAGGCCTGAGCCACTGTGTCCAGCCTGAAATCAACATCTAAATACGAGCCTATTGAAAACAACAGAGAGAAAAGTACATGAAACCGCTAAGAACAAGAATTCATCCAGAGAGAGGAGATTAGTTAAAATGAGAATGAATGAACAGAAGTCAAAGTGTAATATGCAAATAAAATTGAATCCTTGGAAGGATAATTTACGCTTCTTTTCTGTTTAAAGATCGGCTATATTTGTGAATTGGTTAGCTTATAATTCTAAACCTTATAATTTCTTTCCCTGGCCTTTGTTTTTCCTCATTGTTTCAGTGTATATCCTGGACTTGTAAACATTCTACAATGAGCTGTTAAAACTCCATTTTTTGGCATGTAAATACAATGTGTGAAATATTTCAGAGTTTTCTTCTATACAGGAAACCGTTGCCTTGAGATAGTGGTGTGAAGGAGAAGGGAACATGGGAAAAAATAGAACAATCCCCCATAAGTTGGCCAGAGACTATGGTTCCCAAGGAGCCCTGCCTGACTGTATATAGTCAGATAAGAGACGCTACTAAAGTTTTCTCAACAGTAGAAGGTAATTTGTCAAATGTTCGCATGTTCTGTTCCTCTTATATAAGAATTTTCATACCTTAGTCAATGAAATGTCAGTTGTATGAACTGATTGCCTCTCTTAAGCTTTTATTTCACCTTAGTTGTTCTGGCTTTTCTCGCTGAAATTCCCTGTTTACAGGGACACAAAGAGCTGTTTTAAATCAGAAGCCAACATTTGGGTGCCAGACAGCATGCTGGTGCCACATAGCATTCATTCCATAGTGAAACTGCAAACCAATACCTTTCTGTGCTAAATGGCACCATATCTCCTATCCTACTTCATTAGAATAGATTTCCTTCATGATGCCAGCTGCTTTTCTGGCACCAGACATGAAGACTCAGACTAAATTATCCCCACTAAAACCATTGCTGGTGTCATAGTGCCAGACACACCACTCTGACCTCTCTTCCACCAGACTAAGTTAGAAGGCATATCCCCTCCAGGCCTGTTTTAGATTTTCTTGTTTTCCCTGCATTTTGTACTTTTGCATCATTCTTGTGGGCACTGTGTTAGATGAACGAGTTGATTGCTGTTACTCACGAATGGATTTCACAGTTCTTCATGCAGAGGCTTGCTGCCTTTTTTTTTTTTTTTCACGACATTTCCCATAATGAGAATGATATAGTTCAAAGAATCACAAAAAAATAGGAATTAATAGTTTATACTCAAGGTGAGACAAAAGTCGTTGTGTTGTAGGGAATCCACTTACAAATATCTGTCTCTATGAATGATTTTCAACCAGTCTTCAGTGTAAATTATTTGTATGCTGAAGTTACTTGTATTCTTTTGAACGTATTTTATAACCCTTTTATCACAAATGGAAGGATTTCATGATGTTTACTTTTTTAACTTTAAACACCTAATCACCTTCATTGTCTTATAACGTTAAGACAAAGACAGAGAGCAAGTATTACCATTCTTCACCAAAGTTAAACAACAGGAAAGGGCATTTGGGCACAGGTTCCATGTATGCAAAGCAGTCTACACTTATCCGAATATAAAATGGTAGAAAAAGACTACATTAATATCTGGAGCCTAGTTTATATTTTACCGTTTTTTTTTCTTTAAGAAACAGAGAATGAAAATCAAACTAACTTAAGCAAAAAGAGATGGGCTTATATATGTGGATGATGCAGAGGTAGATCGGGCCTTAGATATTGGGTTGACTCAACAGCTCAAGGGTGTCATTTAAGACACTTATTTTCCCCGTTAGTACATTGATTTGCATAGCATCACCTTCATTCTAAGACTGCCTAAATGACTCCACGGTTTCAAAATCCATACCCACATACCATCCCTTTCAGAAAGACAGAAATAGCTGGCTATAGTCAGCTGTCTTAGAGGAGTGGGGAACTCTCTCCATTCACTCAGCGACATCCAGCCAAGTTTCTTTGTCCAAGATTGCCAATTCCTAAGTCAATTCCATTGGTAGAAGAACATCCTGGGAAGCAAGGCTCAGAGGTAAACTCTGTGAAACAATCATTGCAGTAGGAAGAAGGAAATTATCCTGATGAAGTCACTCAGGCTACAATTGTAGGTGGCATGGGCTCAGGGTCTCCTCTTTCTTACCCCCACTTCATTCTTACTTTGCAAGGGGGATTGATGGGAAGGAAATGAGAGAAAAATCCCAGGATCTATACGCTCAACAACTACTAAAGCATATTTTACTTCTTAGAGGGTCTGTCCAAGGCTTGCCTTTGGTGAAGTTGCCTGGTTTTAAGATTATGCAAACCTCACCTTTATCAATGAGCTCTCTCAGAACTGAGGAACCGAAAAGCTTCTGTTCAGTGTTCAGAGAACACTTGAAATAGAATCACAAATTAACCTATAATATTTTATTACCTTCAAAGTACAAAATCTCCTGAAAAGTTTACAAGCTCAAAAATTCTCTGTTAAAGAAACTATCTTTAGGAACTGATTTGATAAAAATCCAGATATAAAATAAAAATTAGTATCATCTTTAGAATAAGAGAGTAAACTACATTCCTGTTTTTTAAAAAAAGTTGTTATCCAGGGAACATATAAATAGGAACACACACACACACACATATTCATATATATATATACACACACACACACTTTAATCATCACATAACTTTTTCTCCCTTTATACAGAAGCAGGAGGGAGATCCTAAAGTCTTCTTTAACTAATGTGATTCTCAATAAATTCTTGTTTCGGTTTAAAAGTATCCATCAGAGATTATACATTGAGTTTGGCCCACAGATATGTCCTGTTTGATGCCTATCTAGGCAGAGCTTCCTCTCTCCAGTTTGACCAAAAGCCACAAATCTCCTTTCCCATCCAAAATTTACTCTTAATCCAACCTTTAAAAATATTAGAGAACACTTATTAGAGATGCAATCTAGTCGTGGTCATAGCCTGTCTTAACCAGGATACAAAGGTAAGCAAAGAGTCAGGCAACTCCTTGGTAAGCAAGAAAAAATAAACATGATGGACTCTTCAGGCCAAAATGAGGACATTCAAAACTAGCCTTGCTTCACAACTGGAGATTTTTCTGTCACTCTTTGTTTTTCTAGGTTCTCTTGTAATAACATACTTTTTTTATAGAAAGGGTCAAACAAAATTGAGTATATGATAGCCTTAGCCATGCTATGGCAGCCACCCAACACCCTAGTCATGGAAATGTATTAGTAGATGTTTCTAAGCTCTTCAGCCATGAATTATTACTTTAGTTCAGTTATTTCTATAGATGGCTGATCTCAGTGGTTTCATGACAATTGTTCTAATTTCATTCTCAGAGGGAAACCTTAATTCCAAGAGCCAAGGATTCCTAGCTATTACCACCTAGGTACTACCTACAATTTTCACTGTGGGTGTTAAAGTCAAGATTTAAAAATATTGGTTCAGTATCACAACATGATATTAAATTGATATTGAGTTCCTCTCACTCTTTTAAACATTTCCCTACAGAGAGTCTGTAGGGTTATGTTTTTTTTCTTTACATAAGGTATGATAACACGTTTTTAAAGAATGGAATTTTCATACGTCATATTTTCTCTGGCAGTCTTGACATTAAAATAACCACTGTTGGTCACATGCAGTAATTGGGCATGGGAGGTCATGCCTCACTTGCTATGCTAAGTAAAGGGATTTGATACATTTCAAAACCTCATACCCCTTTGCAAGTTAAGTGGTAGTATGAAAGATTTTTAGACCAAAGGAGTTTGAGCTACATTTCTTCAGGACCTTTTCTTGTTCAGCATTTTTTTTTCTGAACCTAACACAATGCCTAACTCACATGGGAGGTTTGATAAATATTTTAAAATAAGTTAATTAATGATAAAAGTTGGAAAAAAGCTCAGAACAAACACATTCTCTTGCTAAGATACTTAAAATACAAGGAGATTTTTTCCCAGAGAGTCATATTCAAGATGAAAATATGGATACCAACAAAACAATGAAAAAACTGATTTCTTTATTCAAACAACCATACTTCCAAATTACTATTTAATAACCAACAACACTCTTCAAAATTGACAGGTAGAGCACTTGTTTTCTATGATTTCTCTGAAAACAATGTCACAAATGTTTGGTTAAAGAATCTAAAATATGACAAAAAAATTTGTGAACTTAACTAATGAGAAAATATATTCTCTTTTAGAGAAGAGGATTAGGGATAAAAATAAAACATATTTCCAAAAGTAGATATGGATACTCAAGTATCACAGGATTCTTTGTGCAGTAAAAGATTTTTAATTTATTTAATCATGGTATACATGCTAGGATAGTACATTTTATCTTACATATTACAAATATGTTTTTAATACACAAAGAAAATTAAGAATATTATTTTGGCTGTTACATATCAGATTCTTTAGGAGTCTGGACTACAGACATTTCAATTCAAAGTGTTTATTAAAGTGCAAGTGTAGTAAATCTTCTGGGGTGGAGAAACTTAGTTGAACACTTATTATACTATTTCAACATGGAAAACAGATGGCAGGCCATCACCAATACCACCTGTAACTTTCTTTTATTTAAGCAATTTAGAATGCAACTTTCTTTTACTTATAATTCAAGTTTGTATCAACGCATCTACTACCCCAAGCATCAATGCCCTTCAATATCTAATTTCACAGTTTTCTTAACACGTATCTCATGTTATTTATTATTGTCAGAGGCATCCCAACACCTTTGTCTATCTTTGCTACCTTTTAAATGGTTTATCTGGCAAACCATCAATCACAAATCATGAAACATATTTTAGCTCAAGTAAGATCAGTTAAGAAAGAAAACAAGGCTTGTGTGGCCTAATTGGAAACATTACTCACATCAATAAGTGATAAATGCTTGTTCTGGGAAAGAATATTTATCCCCCAGATCTGTCTGTAATGTATAACATGGACAAGATTAAAATCTCCAATCACCTTCTAACTTCAGGCCATAAAGATATTGATAAAAGCAACTGAAAGCTTTTGTGAAAATAAAAGTTGTCAAAAAAAACTCAATTTCAAGTTCAAACGATTGCTTGTATTACCAAAAACGTAAACATACGTATTCTATTTATAGTTTATTATCTGGTTAAAAATACAGCTTATGAACAACTTGAAATAAAATGCCCAATAAATTTCTGTAAATGTTTTAGTATGTTTCAAAAGTCTTAATGAATTAGCTTACTTGGCTTTATCCTGAATGACATGTGCTAGGAGTTTTCAATAATCTCTTATTTGATATTTATACTATTAAACAACTTTTATTAATTACATGATAACATTTCTAATTCAAAATTTATTGATAATACATATACTACTTCCTATGTCTTGGAGGAGACATTAAACATATCCAAGTAAATGTATTTCCAAAATAGAAAAAGACATAATGTTTCTTTTATAAAATTTTAATTTAAAGAACATAGATGCACTCGCTTACTCCAGGAGGTCAATTGTACTACCACAACCACATTAACCAAGTGATGTTCACTTACTTTACAGGTAATTTATTATAACTGCAGCACTGTCTCAGGAATGGTTCACACAAATAATTTAACTTAGGTAAACACCATTTTCCAGTAATGATAGGACAAAACAAACTTTAGGAGCATTTATGAACAGTAATGTCTCACTCTCAGTACACATTTGCCAGCCGATCTCTGTTGTTTGCAAATGAATTAACTATGGCTTGAAAAATCATTAGAGCCATCTGCTTTGATGGTAAGAAAGAACTGCTATGACCATTTTTTTATAAGAGCAGAGACTAGGGACTATTTTAACATGTTTTTAGCATCATTTACCCTAAATTTGACATGCTATCTAAAAAATTAACAGTATTGTTGATTCCTGTTGAGGCTCCCTGCAAATCTGTTTACGGAGAAACTGCTTTTCACACGTAGCCCTCTGTTCAGTTTTTTAGTGATGTTGAACATGGAAAGTGTCCCTTTTTCCTACATCCAAATTACTCATTAGTTACCAAAATACTTGATTTTCCAATATTTTAATCCTTTAAGAACTGATGAAAGAAATAAAAATTCAGTTAACAAATTTCATTGTTTTGAAAGAGTCAGTGGAGTGACAATGAACCTCTGTTTATTTCCTTATTCAAACGATTTAGATGTGTGTTATTTTCAGTGCTACCAACATCTGAATAGCACCCTTTTTCACTTGCCAGAAAAGTATCTATCTTTACTTTCTTATGAATATTTGATTCAGGAACATGTTTGCAATGTGATGATTAGTAACTCCTTGCATTTGGCAGGTCTCAAAAAAGCAAGTGTATACAAATACACACACACATACACACCCAGTGTAAACTCATTATTGCATGTCTATTTCTCAAGGATGCATACATTTTTCAAAAGAAAGGAAAGAGGAGAAAAGAAAGGAGGAAGGGACGAAGGAAGAAAATAGAGCTCACTGATGTTTATTTTCTATGGAAATTTGCCAATAACCACGGAGTTTAAATACTATTGAATTCATAATATTAAGATCTATTATTTACCCTTTGTTAAAAATCTATTTTTTCTTCCGTCTTTTGGATGGTGCTGTTAGAGAGATGACTGCAAAGGAGGACCTGTCCATTTACAAGTGCACTTGGGTTCAGTTGACATATAATAACTACATATATGTTGAGCAAATAGATGGATGGATGGATGGCTGGACAGAAGATACATTAAACTTTATTCTGTCTAAACTTTAATTACAAGGTACAGGAAAAATCTCGTTATGTGGTAAATAGCAGTCCTCTTCAAATCATAAGTATCTTCTTATCTGGCCGTGCAGAATAGAAGGAGACAAATACATAGTTATAATCCATCAGATTAGTTGACTCAAATCTCTGAATCGATGGGATGAAAAACATGCTAAGAATATCTTCACCATAACTGCATACAGAATTGTATGTATCAATAGTATCCAAAAAGAGATAAGCAGGTACATTTCATAAAATTTATCATAATCTTAAATGTAAATAGCAAAACAGCAAATATACTTCCTTAAGACAGTGCATATAAAAGAATTTGTTCTTAAAAACTTACATTTGTGTATTCAAAAAGAAATCTCACATATCTAATAACTGGGTTTCTTTCTTTCTTTCTTTCTTTCTTTCTTTCTTTCTTTCTTTCTTTCTTTCTTTCTTTCTTTCTTTTCTTTCTTTCTTTCTTTCTTTTTTTGTTTTTGCTTGTTTGTTTGTTTATTTTTTACATTATGGAGAAAAACAGCATTACATACGAGTAAAGGTTTAAGTCAGTGAGGCCAAGAGCTGGCCACAGCACAGGCTGGTAGTAAATGCCTGACATCTTCCTCTAGTTGGGCAAGCAATCTGAAAAACAGCAAGAGAGAGAGCCCAAGATGGAAATAACTGTCTTTTATAATCTAACCCTAGAAGTAGCACCCCAGCATGTCTGTGATGTTCCATAGAAAGAAGTCATTATGTTCTCTTCCCACACTCAAAGGAAGGGAACTAAACAAGGCAATAAGTATCATGAGATGAAGATCACTGGGGACCATCCTAAAGGCTGCTTACCCTAGCTTCTTAAACCATAGTCAAACCTTTCTCCATTGATTCATTCCAAGGCATCCCTCTTCTCTGAATTTTAACAATTTCTTTTCAGTTTAAACCTGAAATCAATTAACCTACCTGTAAATAATCCGTTCTTTCCTCTTTCCCATGAATCTTAGAGAAATGTCTCTTCTTCTCCCTACCATCTACCTTAAAGGGTTATTGAAATATTAACTGTGCAAGTGAGTATTTAACGTTTGCTAGAAAACCTGTAATGTGTTGTAGCCCTCACTGTACCAACATTGTCTGTTGTTCAGTGTTAATCACCACACCTGAACTCTGAAACCTGTTTCCACAAGTTCTCGCATCATTAAACACTTTCCTGTCTACTTCAACATCAGTTACAGATAATTTTAAGTCTCAACCATTTAATTTATCCATTTATTCACTTTGGTTTCAAATATTTCTTCTCATATTCTTCATCTTTTGCAACTATGGTCCTATATTAATAGATGAATTTCTTAAATAATAAACTTCCAGGTTCACTTTCTCACATCTCAATAACCTCCCTGAACTCTAGTTCCACAGCCCCAACTGTGCTTCTCTGTAAATATTGGCAGGGATCTTCTGACTAAACCAATGATTCTCCAAATGTGGTCCTTGCAGCATCAGAACCACCTGCGAATTTGTTAGAAATGCACATTCTGGGTCCCTATCATAAGCCTACTGAATATCTAGGACTGAGGCTCAATCATCTGTTTTAACTAGCCCTGTTAGCTCATTCTGATGCCGGCTAAAATTTGAGAACTATTGGTTTCGACTATCATAAAAGAACTACTGTCCTAAACTAATGAACCACCTCCGGTCTTTATTTAACTTTGTGCAGCGTTTAAAACTGATTCCTTGAAAATTTCCTCACATAGTCTCCCAAACATCCTCTTTTCTTTCCACCTCTCTGATAATTCATTCTTAGTATTCTTTTCAAACTTTTCTTGCCCTACCTGTTCTGAGAATGATAGACCCATTCTCCATTTTCTTCTTTTATCTATATATATATGTTTATCCTGGGAATTTTACCTGTTCCATTAATTTATATCTGAAGCTACTAATGCCCACCAAATTCATATCCCCTGCCCAGTCCACTTCTCTGGGTAGATAATCATATTTTCAACATCCAAATCAAGATCACTAAATGGGTATCTTCTGTAAGTACAAAATCAACATGTCCAAACCAGAAATCATACTCCCCACAACAGCGCCCAAATATATTCCTCCTATTTCTTACCATGATAAAATGGAAGGTCATTTTTAAAGCCATCACATTCAGAAAACTGCCATTCACATCACAGTCTACGCTCTTCCCATATCTTCATATAATCAATCAGAAATTGCTCTAGATTTTGTCTCCTACTTTATTGTTATTTCTGGAATGGTAGTTTTTCTCATTTTATCCTTAAAAGTAGTTATTAATCTTATGGTCATCTTGAGAGTAGGAAACTGAGACTAAATGGGGTTCACCAACTTCCCCAAAATATACACAGCAACTAAGCATCTCAGCAAAGCTCTAAATCTAACTAAATGGTTCTTTACTATATTGCTTTAGGACACTTTTATACTCTTAAAAGTTATTAAGGACCTATAAATGCTTTGGCTTATTTGGGTCATACTTGAGAATACCTGGAAATTCTAAAATTACATGTGTTGACTTAAATTTTATCATTAAACAAAACAGTAGCCCCATATTTTGCTAATAAGATTTTTTATGAAATATAACTAAATTTTCTAAAACAGAAATATTTAATGAGTACAGTGCTACTGTTTTAAATGTTTGTGAATCTCTTTAATGTCTGGCTTAATACAATCATATTCTCATATCTGCTTCTGCATTTAATCTGATATAATATGTTGTACTGGTTGAAATGAATAAAGAAAACCTAGCCTCATACTGTTATATAATTACAAATGGAAGAGTATCTTAATAACCTTTTCAGATAATTGTCAATATTCTTCTCTGATAGCACAGCAAAACTCAACATGCAGTAGCTTCTTAAAAATTTGTTACAATGTTGCATCTGAAATCATATCGAACTTTTGGGAATGTGTTACATTAACATTCATTTGTTTATCATGCTTTATAAATATATTTATTATCCACTCAAGCTTTTGTAACATCATTTATTGACCAGTTGGATCATACTAATTTGTTGAATTAAACAGATCTTTCAAATACTGACACAGTTCAGTATACATTTTAGAAATCACATTTACCAATATCACTTCCAATCTTATCAGAAAGGACTTTAAGTACCAAAAAGTGGTGGATACAAGTTTTACAAAATATTATTATCTCTTGAACATTTATATTTTATTATTGAAAACACATACCTGCTAATTATTTTCCCTGAAGTTACAAACTCACTTCCTCAATTTTCAAGAAAATCTGTCTACTACCCAAGTGTGAATAGTCATAATTTTTGTCTGCTAGCCATTCTTTCAAGTAAAACCAGTTTCCTATAATAATAATAACAATGTGCATAATAATGATGCAACTGAAACAATCGTACTAGTGCATTTCCTTGAAATAACTATCCTACCTTGATATTTAGTAGATGTTCTTTATGAGTACTTCTTGTTTCTTCACAAACACTATTAAATAGGCATGAACTCAAAGATTGAGATTTCATAAAAAATTTGTATGTCTTTTCCCACTCTCTGTGAATGAATGGTGGTAAAACACAATGGCTGCCAGTAAGTTTGGTGCCATTGCCGTTATTTGTGTTAAGGCACCAGGAATGTTATCCACTATTGCTTTTGCAACATGAATGCACATTTTAACACAGAGGAAATAAGCAGATACCTTTCTAGTACTAAAACAGATAACTTTCTGGTGGTATTAATCAAATATTTTCAACTTTGCAAACTTCCTAAAAGGATCGTCAGGACCACTTGGTCACCTTAAGGACTCCATTATCTCTCTCTCTCTCTCTTTTTTTTTTTTTTTGGTAGACGGAGTCTCTCTCTGTCACCCAGGCTGGAGTGCAGAGGCACGAACTTGGCTCACTGCAACCTCTGCCTCCCAGGTTGAAGCAATTCTCCTGCCTCAGCCTCCCAAGTGTCTGGGATTACAGGTGCACGCCACCATGCCCGGCTAATTTTTATATTTTGGTAGAGACGGGGTTTCACCATGTTGGCCAGGCTGGTCTCAAACTCCTGACCTCAGGTGATCCGCCTGCTTCAGCCTCCCAAAGCGCTAGGATTACAGGCATGAGGCACTGCACCAGGTCAGGACTCTATTTTTTTTTTTTTTTTTTTTGAGGCAGGAGTTTCTCTCTGTTGCCCAGGCTGGTGTGCAGTGGCGCGATCTCGGCTCACTGCAAGCTCCGCCTCCCGGGTTCACGCCATTCTCCTGCCTCAGCCTCCCCAGTAGCTGGGACTACAGGTGCCGCCACCACGCCCGGCTAATTTTTTGTATTTTTAGTAGAGACGGGGTTTCGCCGTGTCAGCCAGGGAGGTCTCCATCTCCTGACCTCGTGAGCCATCTGCCTCAGCCTCCCAAAGTGCTGGGATTACACGCGTGAGCCACCGCGCCAGGTCAGGACTCCATTCTTAAAGCTATTCCGTGCTTTTTAGATAGCACTTTCCCTCCAGAACTTATGCTCCTAACTTTATAATTTACACTCTATTATTCTACCACTATCTGGAAAGTTATTATCATGGTAACCCGATAATACAGTTATTATCAGGTTCATGGTCTCTGATGTTAAAATGCCGAGGTTTGAATATGACTGAGCTACCTGTTGGCTATGCAACTCTAGGCAATAAATCTTAACAGTATTTATTATTCCAGATAAAGAAACTACAAGTAAGTTTATTAATTTGAATTTAATCCAAGTTTGTCTGCTGATGCCTATATATAAAATCTTAAGTTCTTTATGTGACATTGAGAACATACACTTCCCCCACCCTAAGTTACTTGTCTCTACTTTTGCTCCCTGCCTTCCTCTGATCTAACTCTACTCCCACATGGCCACTCCCTAGAAGCACCAGTAGTATATTGCCTGTAGTGTTGACATTTACAAACTTACCAGACAATGCATTTTACATCTACTTGACCTGTGCATACCCTTTTGGTGGTCTCTCTGTCTCCGATACTAATCTCAGTACTAGAGCCCTTCTTATTTTTGTGAGAGCATTAGTGCATTTTATTCCACTTAAATGTCTATATGACTGGTTTCTCTTTCTCAGGCGCAGTCATGTTTTACAGTGGAATGAGTGAGATAATAATTATTTTTAAAACTTTCAAAGATTTCAACACACAATGTAGGTTTAATTTAAAAGATATTAAAGAAGGAGATTTATAGCAAAGTGCTTCCATAAATATGTTCGATTTCAAAGGAAATTATGAGAAATTTTCTTACAAAGGGCTGGAAATTTTCACTTATTTAGATATCAATAAGTAGTCTTAAGTGAAATCTGGCTACATTAATGTATTTAAAGCTGGCAAAGATTAAACTAAATTGCCACATGTAAAGAAAATGTGTGCAGCTATAGAAGGGATAAGGAGATAGAAGGAAGTCTTAATTGAACGACTAAACCTGTCTAGAAATGATAACAATATATGACTAATAACGGAAGTACATCATGTCAAAAATATTTTCTTTGGATGAGGGAATGTACAGTCATGATCTTTTCATCATGTTTTTCTTTTTCCTCGAATTTTCTACATTGAAAATGTCACAAATATTTGATTTGAAAGATAAGAAAAACAACCCAGTTGCCCAGTTAATTGCAACTTCAGAAGCTTTTTGAAGTCACTGGTTTTAAGAAATACCATATAAATTATCTTAAACACCAGAACAGAACATTGATTTTAGATAATGAGGAAACTATGTTATTATTGATGGGGTTCCAGAGACGATACCCCAAACATGATACCTCAGCATTTGAGAAAACAGCAGAAGCAGAAAGGCCACTCTCACCTTCTCCCACACTTGTCCTCTGACAAGTAATATCTTTATCTCTGGGGACACAGAGACATGAAGAAGAATCTGAAGCAAAAGATCTTGTGAAGTTCCCCTACTTTATTACCATTAGATCATACTTTGTTCATTTATACTTCTAAGCAACTATTCACGCTTCATCAAACGTCGCATAAAAATATACAGGTTTCCCTGTTTCCTTGGGTCTTCATTTACAAAGGCTCCCATGTCATGTAAAACTTACGTTAAATAAATTCACATGCTTTTTTCACATGAACCTAGCAATGGGTGAAAAAGAAATTACTTTTTTATCCCTTGCAGTTTCTGGCACCCAGTAAATCTCTTCTCCTTAATACCATCCTTATTCTGCAGTAGATAAAGTTGAAGGTTAGTAAAGAGATAACAGAGATCCAGAGAGGTTACCTGTTTAATTATAGGACTGAAAATAAAAACCATTTTATGAAAAACTGAAGGCAGGAAAGAATGTTCATTGACATTTAATATTGACTCTTGCCACGCTAAAATACACACTTATACACACACAAACACATGCACTTTCACGCATCTCTAATATTCATCAAGATACCCTGAGTGTCACTACCTTACCTTGTCTCTATAATAATTGCACCTGATCTCTATAACATCTACTGCAGAGAGTTCTTGTATACAAGATGATCTAT
Organism: Rhinopithecus roxellana; assembly: GCF_007565055.1. Lineage (NCBI taxonomy): Eukaryota > Metazoa > Chordata > Mammalia > Primates > Cercopithecidae > Rhinopithecus > Rhinopithecus roxellana. Next base: position 139,672,983 of record NC_044554.1, read on the forward strand.
GGAGTGTGGGTAGAAAAATTTAATGTGTATTTACACCTGTATTTTTCTCATTAATAAAAAAGGATTAATACTAGTATCTATTCCATATGGTTATTTCAAAGGGTATTTAAGTTAATTCACAAAAACATTTAAAATAGTTTGGAAGAAAGTTCCTTGATCAATAAATGGTAGCAATTATTGTTATTACTATTATTATTGCTGTTGTTCACTTTTTAATTAGACACAGGTTGAGTTTTGCCTGTATTTACAACTGTAGCAACAGTGATAACTACAGAAATACACATATCTTGGGTATGCATATTCAAAAATGTTTAGATGCATTTCATAATTGACATGCAGAAAAAAAAATGGCCAAATTAAATCTTACCTCAACCCACTGTGTGTGCTTAAATTTAGCCAAGGCGACATGCTCTTTCTATATCTTTGTGGAGTGCTTCCAGCCTGAATTCTCTTCTACCTTCTCTTTTCAGCGAGTACTTTCTTCAATCCTCAATATAATCATCTGTGGATTTCCCTGATCCGGCAATCTCCCTCTCTTCCATTTCTTCTCTGTTCTCACAGGAATGATAAATATTTGTTTTATAGTACTTTTCCCATTGTCTTTTAATTGATTATAAATTTGTTTACAGTATTTGATTATAAAATACCTGAGGATAGAAACTGTGTCTTAGTTAACTTCATTTCTCTGGTGACTAACACAAAGCTAACAATTGTTTACAGGAGAAATATTGAATGATCTCCCTTTCTATCTTGACATAGAAATTGATTAATTTCTTTCCCTGTAGGATGGTACAGGAAAAACAAAATTGTATGTATACAATTTATAAACATAGATTTCTTTTTCTTGAGTTATTAAAATCTGGCCAGAGATTGATTCCACAATGGCATCTCCATGGAGGCGACGACTTTAGTTTTCCTTCACTTCTACCTGACTTTGATGTTTGACCAAGATGTTCAAACTCTTAACCCAGAGAAGATACCTAAGGAAGCCACATGATGTAGGAAAAAGTGACATATTTTAGTTTCATATAAAACTCCACTTTTTATGTCAGCTGTGCACTTAGGAACAGAGATTTTGAGAAATATAAATAATTTTTTCTCTTCTTCTTTATCAGTAAACTTAAAACTATAAAGTTTAACTCACAGCTTGCTCTTTTATTTCTTTTGAGAACATAAAATCACAGACATCTTATTTGATTAATTTTCTTATACAGGGTAGATAGCACTACTGACAACCTCTATCAATCCCTCCTTCTAAAATGAGACTTGTGACTTGTGTTTTTAAATTTTTTTAACTGTTAGATAATTATATCATTTCTTTAAAATATAGTAAGCTCCTTGATGACAGACTCAATCTCTCCCTTTTCCCAGAGTGCTTAATCAATATTTGTTTCTTGAATTCAATAGAACTGAGTGATAAGATTTCCCTCCAATTTTGGTTATTTTCTAATGTGAGAGTCTGGATGATCTACTCCCTCATATACACAGTGCTTGTGCCCTGGCGTGACTCGGCAGGCTCTGATCATCAGCCAATTTTCAGCAGCAAACCCATATTTTTTTGTATTCTCAGAAATTATAAAAATAACAATCCTGCCATCACTTCATCAATTCATAAAGTGACTTTAGTCTCTTGCTTTCTAATTCCTTTCATTTCTCCTTTACAAGCCTGCCAATAGCCGGGGCCTTTGCTGGCCTTACATATTTAATCAGAGTAACCAATGCTGAGGATTTTTACAGGGAATTAAGTTTGATTTGTTTTGAAACATTTATTTATTCCATATGGCACTTAAGTGACTGAACTATTTTTGGTGTTGGAATGAGGCTGCATAAACTAGATTCAAATTTAAAACAGACACACACACACACGCACACAGCTAAAGCCCAGGAGTAGTTCTGTAGGAAACATCCACTGTAAAAGTAAAATGGATGTACAACTGAGGGATCGGATTAGGAGATTTGGCAAAATCACAAAGATAATTTTGCTAACACTGAGGTCAGCAACATAAAGTTCCACAACTTAGGCCAATACTGGGTTGCACACTATAGTGACATTGTGAATTTCCTCCCTGGAAGCACCATGTAACTGCCATGCTGTTTTGTCCTGGATTTAGCTGACTTTGGCAGGACACGCCCTCTCTTATCTCTGGGGGATGATGGGAGAGGGCTAAGTGGCCTCATCCAGTAAACTGCTTTTGCTTTCACAGGTTCAGGATGGTCAGGGATACAGGCCTAAGCCCTACATTGTCCACAGTGATTAGTAGTTGGTTCAGAGGCAGGGATATGAATGACCTAATTTTGTCTAATCAGTAAAGCCTAATACTTTTATTCAGTAGTTGAACAAAGATAAAAAGCTCTATTATTCCAGATCTTGTGGTTAGAGATAGGCACCCTGACACCACTGCAGCCATTTTCTTACTATGACAAAACAAGCAAACTACAACAGCAAAAGACAATAAAAGAAAAGAAAAGAGAGAGAGGGAAGGAAGGAAGGAAGGAAGGAAGGAAGGAAGGAAGGAAGGAAGGAAGGAAGGAAGGAAGGAAGGAAGGAAGGAAGGAAGGAAGGAAGGAAGGGAGGGAGAAATGCCTGAGAAAATTAGAGAATACAGAGCACAAGCCTGATCTTCAAATACTGCCTAAAGTCCACTAACCAAATATTAGCTTTATTGTTTAAGCCAATGAGAGGTATGTTTTTGTGGTGGTTGTGGTGGTGGTTTTTGTTTGGTTGTGGAGTTTTCTTGCATTTCGATTAGAAAAAAATCCTGATACATAGCAGGGATGCAGAAAAATAAATCTATAATTATAAAATCCTTATGGTGGGGTTCTTCTGCTGGGCCCATTAGAACACAGTATGTTATTTCACACACTCTCTTATTGAAGTAAAATTACCCTTCAGCCCCTAACCATGCTCAGCAGGAGAGACTGTGCTGGGAAGACCACCGTTTCTAATGTATGTTACAAAGTTGATGTTAACAAGCATTTTAAACAAGTTAAGTGCATCACTGCTGTTTCCCCTTCTCATGGTTGGAGGTGTGAGTCATGCTTCCTGTTAAGCCCAGAGACAGTGCCTCTGTTTGAGGTTTTATTATTTGGTAACAAAATGGAAAGCACACTGCTGCTGTGTCAGTGAGCTGGAAGCAATCAACATTTACTAGGCTTACACACATGAGAAATGCAAATAGGTTTCATTTGCTGGGATATGGGTTGGTGGCTTGACTCAAACATTTCATACCCCCAGGAAAAAGGAAGTTAAACCACAGGATTAATCCTTGACTAAATCTTGAGACATTTTGAACCACAAATTAGCAAATTAAAACCAAAATGTATTCTGCCATTCCAAAACCAAAGAGCTAAGCTCTTACTTCAGAGGCTGGCAAACTCCACCATGTTGGCGCATTTCACTTGACTCTTACTTACCTACTGGTTTACTTTTACTGGCTTACTGCCAGCCTCTCCAAGGCAGAACCACGAAACTATGTCTCTCAGCTGTGGAATCAGAGACTGGGTGTTAATTAGGCTTCAGAGGGCACCAGGAGCTTCCAGTGATACGTAATTGCTGAATTTCTGGGGATAATTACAGGTGGTCCTTGGGCTGTCTGGGGGAAAAAAATCAGTCTGAAAACTCACAACATACATGGTTACTGTAAGAATCATTACTTACGAAGTTAGAGATAGTTGTATTCCAACAGACATGATAATGCAGAAGTGGTAAAGAAGAGGTAGCATCTATGCCATTCAAGATATAAAGTTCTCAGCCAATAGCAGTTGACAGCAATGATGCTTTTACTTTAAGAACGCAAGAGAAATAACAGTTCCTTGAACTCATAAATGCCTGGTTTTATTCCACAGAGATTTTACCAGGACAGTCAGAATCTTTTAAGGAAACTGCAGTTATTTGTGAGCATTATTAAGTTGAAATTATTAACATGAGAAAAAATCCAGACAGCAGAGATTGCTTATAGTTTGTTTTTAAAAATGAATTATTTGGAAATAAGGGATGGAGAAGTACGTGATTAATATTGAGAACCTGTAACTTATAAGTTACTTCACAAAGTAACTATAATTCTCACATTTAAAAAAAATCAAAATTACTAAATCAGAATTTCAAAGATAAAGGGTGTTAATCTATATTTCCACAGAGATTTTGTGGTATTCTAATGAATGTTTTGAGGTGTTGAAAGCAAGATGTATTCATACCTTTCATTAACTTATTCAGTAAATAGTTAATGAGTGCTGATACAGTTGCAAAATATATAAAGCTATTGGGCTACAAAATTGAATAAAATAAAATCGAAGTTTCTGTCTTCGTGAAGCTCATCACCTAACAGAAAAAGAAAGCATGGAACTGGGAGCCCCTTTTTAGTATGTGAGATACAAATTGTGTGCCCCAGGTGTCAGGTCTGGAATTTGATTTTATCCTGCTTAAAACTAATAAGTTTGCCTGTTTCTGCTTCATAGATACTGGCAGGAGACAGGAGACTCCTGGTTTCGAGACAAAGAACTTCATTAATCATGCATGGCACAGCAAGCAGCATGAGCATCAACATGTTTGAGTCGATTTCTCTTGCTGCCCCCTCCCAAGCCCATGGGGGTGGTGCAGAATGCCCGGACAGATGCACAGTGGATTTTGTTACAGGGGAGGAATACCGCGCCTAGGAGATCTACAATTTTCATAGTAAGCAATAAGCAAGCCTGCTGCTTGTCATGAAGACATTACCTAATCCCCTGAGGATGCTGTCTGTAAATACAGCCTTGGGAAATAGTTCCCTTAAAGAGCAGTCAGTGCCTTGCATTCATGGCATACTGGCAAGACATGCAGGAGTCCAAGAGATCTATGAAGGACATTCTCACAACATCAGTCAGGATCCAGAGTGCGATGCTAGAAATATGTTTTGACTGAAGCAAGAAGTCCAGTATTTCTCCTTTCAATATTTTTTCCATCTGCTTTCAATCCATCCAGGTATCTTCAGATTCTTATATGGAGATTCCCTTCTCCGGCAAGGGAAAAATCCATTTTGCAATTGACATATTTCAGGGTGCTAGCTGTGAAATGGGGTGCTGATTGTTGAGTAGAAAATGTGGAAGACACAGTGTGAGAGGTGACAAAGTGCTAGCAGCTCTTGCTGTAGGTGCCTCCTCAGTCTTGGTGCCCACTCTGGCCATGCTTGTAGAGCCCTTCAGCCCACCACTGCACTGAGGGAGCCCCTCTCTGGGCTGGCCGAGGCCAGAACTGGCTGCCTCTGCTTGCGGGGAGGTGTGGAGGGAGAGGCACTGGGCGGGAACCAGGGCTGCGCAGGGTGCTCGTGGGCCAGCGCCAGTTCCCCGTGTGCGTGGGCTCAGCGGCCTGCACTCAGAGTGGACGCAAAGCACCACTGGCCCCGGGCAGTGAGGAGCTTAGCACTGGGGCCAGCAGCTTGGGAGGTTGCGCCCTGTCCCCCAGTAGTGAGGGCCCGCCGCCTGCAGTGCTAGAATTCTGGCTGGACCTCAGCTGCCTCACCACGGGCAGGGCTCCGGATCTGCACCCCGCCACGCCCAAGCCTCCCCTGTGCTGTGGGCTCCTGCGCAGCAGAGCCTCCCCAAGGAGCACCATCTCCTGCCCCACAGCACTTGGTCCCATCAACCGCCCAAGGGCTGAGGATTGCCGGCAAATGGCGCTGGACTGGTGGGCAACTCCGCCTGCTGCCAATGCAGGATCCAGCAGGTGAAGCCAGCTGGGCTCCTGAGTCTAGTGGGGACTTGAATCTTTAGGTCTAGCTAAGGGATTGTAAATATACCAATCAGCACTCTGTGTCTAGCTCAAGGTTTGTAAACACACCAATCAGCACCCTGTGTCTAGCTCAGGGTTTGTAAACACACCAATCAGTACTTTGTATCTAGCTAATTTAGTGGGGACTTGGAGAACTTTTCTGTGTAGCACTCTGTGTCTAGCTAAAGGATTGTAAACGCACCAATCAGTGCTCTTTGTCTAGCTCAGGGATTGTAAACACACCAATCAGCACCCTGTGAAAATGGAACAATCAGCTGTCTGTAAAATGGACCAATCCACTCTCTGCAAAATGGACCAATCAGCAGCATGTGGGTGGGGTCAGATAAGGGAATAGAAGCAGGCTGCCCAAGCTTCCAGCACACTATGGAAGCTTTGTTCTTTCTCTATGATAAATCTTGCTGCTGCTCACTCTTTGGGTACACACCTCCTTTACGAGCTGTAACACTCACTGTGAAGGTCTGCAGCTTCACTCCTGAAGCCAGTGAGACCATGAACCCACCAGAAAGAACTAACAACTCCAGACGTGCTGCCTTTAAGAGCTGAGAGCTGTAACACCCTGAAGGGCTACCGCTTCACTCCTGAATCTCAGTATGACTGAGTCTCAGTGAGACTACGAACTCACCAGAAGAAAGAAGCTGGACACATCTGAACATCTGAAGGAACGGACTCCGGACACACCATCTTTAAGAACTGTGACACTCACCGCGAGGGTCTGCAGTTTCATTCTTTAAGTCAGTGAGACCAAGAATCCACCAATTCCAGACACAAATGTATCTATAGTACAAATCACAGTAGTGGAGTCTCATTTCTGTACGTTGAAGGCCAACACATGTTAACCGCTGTTGAGAGATTCCAGCCAAAGTGTCAAATGTTCTCAAGGTTAAATTGACTTTGATTGCCTTACCCAGCAGCAAATGTGGTAACAATCTGCTTAGAGAGAGGAGGTACAGTAAGAAGTTGTGAGTTAGCTAGCAGCTGGAAAAGAACAAGCTGTAAATTCAACAGAACTAGTTACTTCAATAGGACTTCCTAGTTCTAAATTATGAAAGATTCATGTAGCCATCAGAGTTCAGTTAATAAAAACAAAAGTTGCCCCTTGCATTCTAAGTTTGAAGGATTTCAATACAGGAAACTAAAGATTTAAACAATCATTGGGAAGGGTGGGGAGCTAAGGTCAGGAAAATTGGCACATTCCATCTCAAACTAAAGCACCAAAGGTATGGTTCTCAAAAACTCTTCCAAAAGGTGATGTAATTCTCAAGACTTTCTGGAATGTTCTCACTCATTTCAGCTGCTATGGACTCGGTGTGTGCCCTCAAAATTCACATGTTGAAGCCTTAACCCTGCAATGTGATGGTTTTTAATGTGGGGCCTTTGGGAGATAACTAGGTTTAAATGAGATCATGAGAGTGTGGCCCACATGATGGGATTAGCATCCTTCTAAGACAACACAGCTTTCTGCCTCTCCTGCAAGTGAGGACACAGTAAGAAGACAGCCATCTGTAAGCCGGGAAGAGGGTCCTCTCCAGAGCTTGATCATGAAGGTAGCTTGATCTTGGTCATCCTAGCTTCCAGAACTATGTGAAATAAATGCCTGTTGTTTAAGCCACCCAGTCTATGACATTTTGTTCTGACAGTCAGAGCAAACTAAGACAATCATCCAAGCTGCAGGGCCAGTCACATCTGTCCATGTGTCTGGCTGCTTCTTCCTGAGAAGAAAAACAGCCACTGCTCTTCACATTCTAAATTTCAGTCAAGTGTTTCATGTTGATAAACTCTAACCTGATGCCTTACAGAAAAGGCAATTTTGAAAAATGTAGTTCCAACCTTCTTTCTGTGATAAAGAAAGCAATTGCGATGCTGTGCTAATAGCAGATAATCCAGCCAAGCCAGATGATTAAACTAGCAAACAGATAATAATAAGTGCCACACAAGAATTACAAACTAAGTGATATGAGATTGATAATGAGATAAATGTACTTCTGATTCGCCCAGGATTTGGGATAAGCTGTGACATCCTAGAGTAGAGAACATAGTTCAAACTGTGACTGATGCCACTCTCTAGGCCCTTTGCACAAGGAGGATGGCTCCTTTGACAAAGCTAAAGCCTTCAGTGGAACCACAAAGATGGGAGAATCTTCCAAGTCACTCTCAGAAATATCAAGGGGACAGAAGAGAAGGAAAGTTTGCAGGAAACTTGGGTTCTTCACCGGCAGGTAGTGGCAAGCACTGTCGAAACATTCATTCAAAAGTAAAATAATCCAGTTAGATTTAGTTATCCATTTAATGAATTACTCTACTAAAAAAAAAAAAAAAAAGAAAGAAATAAAATAACAACTTTATTGGAAATGATGGAAATTATGCTAGAAAGATGGTTTGTGAGATGAGTAAATTTGGAGGAGCAATGAAGGGCTAGGTTAAGGAAAATAATCTTTAATCTGTAGGAAAATGGGGAACAATTTAAGATTTCTGAACCAAGGAATGGCCCAAGCCAAGCAGTATGCAATGTGAACTGAGAAAAGAACAGATTTGAGGCAGAGAAATGAGATAACAATTTGGCTATTATTTTATGAAAGTGCATGATAATCAATGTTTGACTGCAATGATAACAAGAAAAGGGGTGAAGGGATTCTTGGTCAACATTGTGACGGAAGAATCAACATAACTTAGTGATTTGAAAAGTGACTTTTTCTGAACTTTAGAATGCCCATCTTCTAGTCTTAGAAACTTTTATTCATGGAAAGCAGTCACTCCTGATCTTAGATTTCAAATCTTCTTAACCATGATAGTGGCTTCATTTTTAACAGGATTCTCCTTCAAACACAAGATAGAAGCAGACTAGGCATTTAGCGTTTCCACACAGATGTTATCTCTGCTTGAGTAGGCTGAGCTTATCCTTGATCATCTCTAGAGCCGAATAAGGCTAATAAATTATTTTGCAATTTCCCTAATATTTTTCTCTAATTACATATGTTCATGCTTTTTTTTTTTTTTTTTTTTTTTTTTTTTTGAGATGGAATCTCCCTCCATCACCCAGGCTGGAGTGCAGTGGTGCCATCTCCGCTCACTGCAACCCCTGCCTCCCGGGTTCAATCAATTCTCCTGTCTTAGCCTCCGGAGTAGCTGGAACTGCAGGCACATGCCCCCACACCCGGCTAATTTTTGTATTTTTAGTAGAGACGGGGTTTCACTTTGTTGGTCAGCCTGCTATCTAACTCCTGACCACAGGCGATCCACTCGCCTCGGCCTCTCAAAGTGCCAGGATTATAGGCATGAGCCACTGTGCCCCACAAAGAAATTTTTTAAATTTCTTTTTTAAATGTATGGTGGTAAGAACACAGCATTAATTCTACTCTCTTAACAGATGTTTAAGTGTACAAAATAGTTTTGTTGCCTGTAGGAACAATATCGTACAGCAGATCTCTAGCACTTATTCATCTTGAATAACACAATTTTACACCTATGTATTAACAACTCCTCATTTTCTCTTTTACCCAGTCATTTGCAACCACTGTTCCACTCTTTGATTCTGTGAGTCTGACTATTTTATATAACTTAATACAAGCGGAATCATGCAGTTTTTGTCCTTTTGTGACTGACTTATTTCACTTAACACAGTGTTCTTAAGGTTCATTCATGTTGTTGCATATAGCAGATTTCCTTCTTTTTGAAGGAAAAGTTAATATTCTCTTGTTTGTATATAGCATCGTTTGTTTCTACTCATTCATCTGTCAGTTTACATTTTGGTTGTTTCCACATCTTGGCTATTGTGAGTAGTGCTGTAATGAACATGATAAGAGTGCTCATATCTCTTTGAGATCCTGATTTCATTTCTTTTGGATACATAGTTAGAAGTGAGATTGCTGAATCCTATGGTAGCTCAATTTTTAATTTTTTGAGGAACCTCCATGGTATTTTCCATAGCAGCTCCACCATTTTGCATTCCCATCAATAATGTCCAAGGGTACTAATTTCTTCACATCCTTGCCAACACTTGTTAACTTTTGACTTTGGGATAGTAGCCATACTAGCAGGTCTGAGGTGATATCATGTAGTTTTTATTTGCATTTCCTTAATTATTAATTGACATTGAGCATCTTTTCATGTACCTGTATGGTCAATTTTTATGTCATTTAAAAAAAAATGTCTATTCAAGTCTTTAGCCCATTTTTAAATCAGTTTACAGGTTTTTTTTTCTATGAAGTTGTAGAAGTTTCTTATGTATTTTAGAAATTAGTCTTTTATCAAATATGTAGTTTGCAAAAAAAATTGTCTCATTGTATAGGTTATGTTTTCACACTGTTAACTGTTCCCTTTGTTATGCAGAAGCCTTTTAGTTTCATGTAGTCCCACCCGTTTATTTTTGTTTTGGTTGTCTGGGCTGTAGGTGTCCATGGAACTCATTAATCAGTAAGTGGCTACTGTAGCCACTTAGCCAGACACTGTGCTAGGTGTTAGGTATGAAAACATGTAAGAGGCCTGGCCCTGGCTTTGAGGGGGCCCACATTCTACAGCCAAGCACAAAAATATATCATGTAATATTGTAAATAATATAAAAGAAGTGCACTTTTAGCACAAAGACAAAAATTATCAATGAGGGCTATGGGATAATAATTTGGGAAGGTTCGACAGAGGAAGTGATTCTTAAGCTGCAACTTAAAGGAAGAATAGGATTTGTCAAATAGATAAGGTCTGAGCAAAAGAAAGCCAAGCAGCCACAAAGGCAAGGAGAAATAAAAGAATATGGATTTAGATGCAGGGCATTTGCACACCTGATAATTCACACACTTCTTGCATACACAACTCCAGTTTCCACAGCTAGATAGTCCATTTTCAGATTAACTAGAGTCTAAAAAAGAAAAAACAGTTTTTTAAAATACATTAACATTTGTATGAATCTTTGAAAGCATCTGCATATTAGAAGTGTCTATTATTCAGAACCATATGAAAACCAATAGTAATTGGTTTGAGTCCACTGCAGAATTGGGACACCCTAATGCTCTATTCCAATATTTAGAAATAGGGAGACCAGCTGAGATGAGATAGGTAACAATCATAGACTATTTCAATAGAGAACAACAGTTTTAGCTATTTTTCCATCAGATAATTTATAGTTATAGATCTAAATTATTGCTGTAGTTTTATTTTTATTCTTTTGGGTGCCATTTCTATGATGTCACATGGGAATATTATTTTAAATTTGAGGTTTACATTAAATCTAATCTTTACTTATTTTGTTTTGGTCTTTAAGTTGTCTGTAATTCCTTCTCCCCAGTCACCACCACGAAACCCCTAAATATTAACCTTGTTCATAATGAGTTATAAGTATTTATTTACTTTGGTATTACATCCCTGCTTTCATTTTTTATGAATATCCCATTAAAATCAGATGTCACCAGAAAATTAGCGAACTCATTTTACAACCAGATTACTTTGTTTGTTTACTTTTTTCTTTCTTTTCTTTGTTTATGTGGTCCTCTTCCTCTTTTCCTTAGTGTATTAGGGTTCTCTAGAGAGACAGAACAAATGGAATATATATATATATATAAAGGAGAGTTTATTAAATATTAACTCACGTGATCACAAGCTCCCACAATAGGCCGTCTGCAGGCTGAGGAGCAAGGAGAGCTAGTCCGAGTTCCAAAACTGAAGAAATTGGAATCTGATGGTCGAGGGCAGGAAACATCCAGCACTGAAGAAAGATGTAGACTGGGAGGCTAGGCCAGTCTCTTTTCAGAATTTTCTGCCTGCTTATATTCTAGCCTTGCTGGCAGCTGATTAGATGGTGCCCAATCATATTAAGGGTGAGTCTGCCTTCCCCAGCCCACTGACTCAAATATTAATCTCCTTTGGCAACGCCCAGCCCATTGACTCAAATGTTAATCTGCTTTGGCAACACCCACACAGACACACCCAGGATCAATACTTTGTATCCTTCAATCCAATCAAATTGACACTCAGTATTAGCCATCACACTCAGAAAGTCGTTTTATGTTTAGAGTCTCTCATTCCTCTTAGGCTATGTACATTTTAGATTCTCCGTTTATAACATATCGTCTTTTTCCTTAGAGTTTCTCTATTTATATGGCTGTACTGTTTTTCTACAGCTGATGCAGAAAAATGCCAGAAACTAGGTGGATTAAAACAACAGCAATTTATTTTCGCACAATTCTGGAGACTAGAAGTCTAAAATCAAGGTGTTGGCAGGACCATGATCCTTCTGAAGGGAAGTCCTTCCTTGCCTCTTTTTACCTTCTGGTGGTTTGCTAGCAATCTTTGGTAACCCTTGACCTATAGCTATATAAATCCAATCTCTGCCTCGTTTGTCAAATGGCATTCTCTATTTGTGCCTCTCTGTCTTCACATGGCTGTCTTCTTATAAGGACACTAGTCAAATTGGATTAAAGATCTACCCTACTCCACTATTACCTCATCTTAACTAATTACATCTGCAAAGAACCTATTTCCAAATAAGGTCACATTCTGAAATGCTGGGGATTAGGACTTCAACATGTCATTTTTTGTGAGAAACAATTCAGTAATTACTGATATTGAGAAACAGTACAGGCTATGCTCAAAGGCAAGGGCTTTGGAATGAAAAAGCCCTGGTTCAAGGCTTTGTTCCATCACGAACTGTGACCTCAGGCCATTTCTGTAAATTTCCTATTATAAAGAAATAATGACAATACCTCAGAATTTTTAGAGAATTAAATAAGATAATACATCAGTGTGATTATCACAGTACCTGGCATATAGCAAATGTCCAGTGAATATTAGCAATTGACATTATCTTAAGGACATAGGGGACTATTTCTAAATATATTCAGGAATCCCTATTTTGAATAGTGTAAGATCAGAAACAGTAGGAAGTGGCAAAAGTGTCACCATCTTTAGCCTATGCTGTGTCATCTTTTGAAATTCTGGTATTTTTGGTACTGTCTACCAAAACGATAAAGAGCAACTAGGAACACTCTGCATGGAGAACTGAGAATGTGCCACATGAAAACTCATTCCGAGAGAAAAGGGAGCTATCAATGACCAGCTTGATTCCATACTACATTTTATTTTCAGAAGAAAAGAGTGATTCTTAGGCTAGCCTCCTGTCAGACTGTCCCTGGCCCCACACTATGAATTTCTACCTAGGTCTTAATGGCTATATATGACCCTGAGTTAATACCCACAGAGCAATGTCACTGGAAAGGGGTACAATATACATTCTTTGTGTGATGAGTACCATAAAAGCCCTGATTGCACCACTATGCAACTTATACACGTAACAAAATTACACTTGTGTCCTCTAAATTTATACAAATCAAAAATAAATAAATAGAAATAAAAATTTGAAGCACAACTTGTAGTGTTTTGGTACGCATCTAACAAATTCTAAAACAAGATGATGGTGTGAGGCATTCTATCCTAAACTAGTACAAATGTCTGGGGAATTTTGGAACTTTGAGAATCCTTGTAATGCCTGGTGGTCACAAAAGTATCTCTGAAGTGTCAACTTGGTTGATGGAAACTGCAGTAGTCCCTGGGAGAAAAAAACATGGAAAGAAATCAGTAGCCTAGATAGATGTGGACGTGAGCACAGTGGTGCTTAGAGTGCTTAGACTCTTTAATTGGTCCTAGCAAGAATTCTATTCATGAAAAACTTTTATTGTATCTGTTTTATACATGAGGAAAACTAAAAGTTGAAGAGTGGTAAATGTCAAGTCCAAGACCACAGAGTGAGTAGGCAGAAGAAAAAAGTATTTTAACCCAAGCAGTTAAATTCTAGGAGCTGAGAATTTTCTAAAAGGTATGTTAGAAGCCCTCTAGAGCAGTGGTCAGAAGTCTTTCCTGTAAAAGGCCAAATAGTAAATATTTTCAGCTTTTGGAGCTGTATGCCTTCTTTTGCAACTACTTAAACCATTTTTTGCCATAGTAACACAAAAACAGCTATAGACATATGTACACAAATGGGCATGGCTGTGTTCCAATGAAAGTTTATTTCCAAAAACAGAAGTCAGTCAGATTTGGCCCACAGGCCCTAGTTTGTAATCCTTGACTCCTTGTAACTGCTATGGCAAATGATTTGTTCAGTCTTATTAAAGCATCACTTATGAAAATAGCATTTAAGGCTGCATCACCATTTTCTCTTCCATTGCTGTTAACCTCTCTTAAATTGGTAAAGTGTTAGTAATCTGCACTGATATATTTCACTTAGTGCATCTAGTCTCCTAGGGTAACAGAGACAAAAACAGACCCTTGATGTGACTTTTCCATAATAGATCATTCATTTTTGCACCTCTTGCTGCACCTGTTCATCGCCTGCATGCCACTTGCTTACACTGACCTTCATCGTTTCCTACACCTGTACCTTTTTCTTCTTAGTTATCCTCTATCTATTTTTTTCTGAAAGGTTACTTGGTTTCTGAACTTTTTACTTTAAAAAAAAAATTCTGTGACACGTACTTCATTTGTTGTCTTTCCCTTCTTCTGCTCTAATTTTTAACACATTTATGTATGCTTATAGCATCTGTGACTATGGCCACACATAAATTCTATGAGCACTTCAAATGGTTAGGAAATTCAGATTTAGTGAGAAAATTATGAGTTCAATTTTATTCAAAAGTTTGGTTGCACTAATACAGAATAGAAACACTGAGAAAGAGGAACAAGATGAAACAGCACACATCTAAAGTGGAAGTAAGCTTACCACATTCCCTAAGACTGTTTATTAGAACTGGAAGGAATGTAACTACCAATATATCCACCATTTTCTTTTATTTTTTTAAAAAAAGAACACACACTGGGGTCTACTGGAAGGCGAAGAGTGGGAGGAGGGAGAGGATCAGGAAAAATAACTAATGGGTAGAAGGCTTAATAATACCCGGGTGATGAAATAATCTGTACAACAAATCCCCATGACACAAGTTTACCTATGCAACAACCTGCACATGTATTCCTGAACTTAAAAGTCTAAAAAGAAAAAGGAAAACTGAAATCAGGAAATTCAGAGTCATTTATTTAACTGGTTATAGAGTTCTTTGACGAGCTGATTCTAAAATCCGGATCTGCTGATTCACCATCTAAAGGATCTTTCTAACTTCATGAGACCTGAACATGTGGAACAAGACAGGAGCATTTTCAAAGCATTTCTTCTTCTGTTGATCTAACATATTGCATCATTAGTCTTGGTTCTGATCCCTCAGGTAAAATGACTGGAACCTGTTTTCTCATCTATTTTCCTGCCCCCCTCCAGTGGTTTACAAACATAAAGGTCAGAGTTGATTAGTTCTTTAAAGAAAGTTCAGTTTTAAAAATAATTTCCTCACATCAAGCATCCTTCCCTTCGTTTTCACCAACTTGCAGCTACAAAACAGTCTCAAGGTGAGCTAAGTCTACCTTTGCTGGTCTTCCTACTTGTGATGTGAGAGTAACTTCACTAAAACACAGTTCTGAAAATGCCACTCTGCTGCTTACTCATAAACATTCAGAGGCTCCTTACTGGCTCCTCAGACTACAAACATTTCCTTGTCTTCAAGTTTTCCTTGTTCTTTCTTTCACATAAAAGCAAACCAAAACAAAGCTCTGTATCTCTCTCTCTCTCTACCATTATTCTTATCAAAACCCTTTCTTTGGTTTGCTAGAGCTGCGGTAAGAGAGGACCCACAAACTAGGTGGCTTCAAAACCAGAAATTTATTGCTTCACAGTTCTAGACATCAGAAGTCTGAAACCAAGGTTAGCAAATGTCCAGAAGTCTATTTGAAAGAGTTGGTTCCTTCTGAGGCTTGTGAAGGAGAATGTGTTCATACCTTTGCCTCAGTTCCTGGTGATTTGCTGGTGATGTTTGGCATTCACTGACTTATGGCAACATATATCCAAGCTTCACATGGTCTTCTCTCTGTGTCTCTCTGTCCAAATTTTCCCTTCTTATGAGGACACTAGTCAGATTAGGTTAGAGCCCACCTTAACGACTTCATCTTAATTTGACTACATCTGCAAAGGCCTTTTCTCCCAGTACAATCACTTTCTGAGGCAAGAGGAGTTATCCTTTCAACATATGACACACATGTGACTTCGCCATGAATTTGTAGACAGACACAATTCAGCCCATAACAGCCTTCTTTGTATTTCTAGGCTTTATACAGAAGCAATATCTTCTACGAAACATTTCCTACCTCTAGGCTGAGATGTTTTCCCCTGCTGAGCCTCTTAGTAACCATTCCTTCTTTCCATTTCCTGACTAGTTTCTTGAAATCAGGGATTGTATATTTCTCAATTTGTTACTTTACCCCAAAGTCTATCAAGTTGCTTGGTATTCAACAGACATCAAAAAATGTTTGCTGTAAGATGGGCACGGTGGCTCATGCCTCTTGTAATCCCAGCCTTTTGGGAAGCCAAGAAGGGTGGATCACTGGGCTCAGGAGTTTGAAACCAGCCTGGCCAACATGGCAAAACCCTGTCTCTACAATTAAAAAAAAAAAAAAAACAAAAAAAAACAAAAAAAAAACTTATCCGGGCTTAGCAGCACAAGCCTGTAGTCTCAGCTACTTGGAAGGCTGAGGTGACAGGATGATCTGAGCCTGGGAGGCCGAGGCTGCAACGAGCTGAGATAGCACTACTGCACTCCAGCCTGGGCAACAGAGTGAGACCCTGTCTCACCAAAAAAAAAAAAAAAAAAAAAAAAAAAAAAAAAAAAAAATGGTCTACTGGGTTGAAGAGAAGGTTTTGTCTTCTATACTTTAGTTCTGTATTCTAGAGGTGACAGGGATTTTAATGCAGGTTAAGATCCAAGTGGCTGGGCACGGTGGCTCAAGCCCGTAATCCCAGCACTTTGGGAGGCCGAGACGCGCGGATCACGAGGTCATGAGATCGAGACCATCCTGGCTAACATGGTGAAACCCCGTCTCTACTAAAAATACAAAAAACTAGCCGGGCGAGGTGGCGGGCGCCTGTAGTCCCAGCTACTCGGGAGGCTGAGGCAGGAGAATGGCGTGAACCCGGGAGGCGGAGCTTGCAGTGAGCCGAGATTGCGCCACTGCACTCCAGTCTGGGAGACAGAGCAAGACTCTGCCTCAAAAAAAAAAAAAAAAAAAAAAAAAAAAAAAAAAAAAAAAAAGATCCAAGCAAGGCGTCTACACTTCTAGGTCCTATTTTCACCATAGTGATGAGAAATAGTACAGTATTGATTAAGAGAATGGACTTGACCAAATTCTGATTTTGTCACATACGTCCATATTTATATAACCTGATAATATTAGCCTTTCACAAATTTCTCTCAATTTTCTCATTTATAAAGCATGACATGTAATCCCTACCCTAAAGTATTTGACTGAAAGTTGATTAAGATAATATATGCAATGTCCTAACCAGTGATAGCTAATAATATTGTTGTCTAGGACACCTAGATAACCTATTGTTATGTATAGTGCTGATAAGCTTTTTAAAGGCTTTCAAGAAGTTTTTAAAGACTTTCATATGCTTATAGATCACAGAGAAGCCTCCCTACACACAGAGAAACTATTTGAGCTTGATTCATGAAGAGGGAAAAAAAAAAATAAGAGACACTTTATATAACCTTAAGGAAACAGTGGTCACTACTGGTCAAGGAGAACAGATAGCAATTGTGCAGAATTAAACTACAGATCCTATCTTTGACTATTTAGTCACACCTCACAATTAGCCAGAAGAGCCATTTTCAAATATCAAGGGCAATACAAATAGAGTTATTATCATCATTCATTCTTCAAAGCAATGACCTTTACTTTGGGCTAGTTTCTTTGGCAAGGAAGTTTGGCATGAAGCTGCTAAAGTAACATTAAATGGCAAAACTCTGTTCTTGTGACTATGCTATCTTAATGGCATTTTAACAAAACACCTAATTTCAGGCTCAGAGGTAAAAATGCTTAAGCAACCCACCTGAGACTCCCAAGCGGCATATTTATCAAAACAAGTTAAAGTCACCTTCTGAATAATTGTTGTGGAGGGGTTTTCACACAGCAGAGAGGCACATTTTCTGTGGATTGAACGATTGATCACTAAGTTCTAGTAACAGGTGCAT
The DNA here is from genome assembly GCF_007565055.1 of Rhinopithecus roxellana. NCBI lineage: Eukaryota > Metazoa > Chordata > Mammalia > Primates > Cercopithecidae > Rhinopithecus > Rhinopithecus roxellana. Next base: position 139,690,794 of record NC_044554.1, read on the forward strand.
CTTGCTTCTGGGGCCTTGAAACATGACAGGCTGTAGAAAGACTATTAAAATCGCTTGCTAACAAAGAAAAATCAATTGTTCTCCACAAGGAGGTGCCCTCTGGCGCAATCAATATACAATGGTACAATGCTGGGCTGTAAAGCCTGTGAACAGATTTAAGCTTTTGATTAGGTAAAAGGTGGAGAGGGGAGCTGTTTTTCATCTCTGATGGACTCAGAAAGATAAAGACATATTTTGCTATAAGTTGCATTTGGTTTTTCTTCAGTAGATCAACTTGTTAAAAGCACAGCTGGGTTTTCTTTTAGTATAATGCTTTGTAAAGTATCATCTTACCTGTTTTCAGGTCAAGGTATGTGGTAGAGAGCTGGAATTGGAAAGGGGCATACTTATGAGACTAGTCCAAGAATCAAAATGGAAGGACAGATGGGAACAAGAACGCTATCAGTTCCATTGTTACAAGTTGAAAAGTATATAATGTCTGTTATTTTTCTGCTACATATAAGAAATATATGAGTTTATGTGGCAGTCAGGTCTTGGAACTTTTTGTGCATTTTTCTACCAACAAATCAATAATCATCTGTCATTTATAGACATGTTTCAAGAATAGAAAAATGGCATTTACAACCTCTGTATTTTCATAAAGCTTTGCCTGTGTGCCAACAATATTTGAAGCAGATACAAAACTCAAAATAAAACTCAATTCAGGCTATTCAGACAGGGGAAAAGCACACTCTCAGTAATAAAGAACTTTATGCTGAGAACATGAAGTGCTTTTTCACTCAAAGGAATGTTATAACTGAATAGTGTAGACAAAACCCATTGAACAATTGTCAGTAACTTTTTGTACTTAGAATGTGTATACATTGAACATATTTCAAATTCAATCTTTAAAAATGTTAAATGATCCAGATTTTATAAAATCAGTAACATAATTCAGTATTTTCACAGAAAATTAATTATATGTACTAATGGATAATTTGCATGGTGTTGGAGAATTCGTATTATTTAGAAGGTAATTTTTGTTCAATATAAATCATCTCGTAAGTATCATTCACTAAAACTTCCAATCTTTTGAGTTTAACCAGATTAATCTTGTCCCTGTGCATTTGTTTCAGCCATAGAGAAGTCAAGTAAATTGCCAGACATAAAGCCATGTAATTTTCAATCCAGGTATCTAAAATAAAGATCTGGGAGTCTGACAGGGAGTATTAGGGACTGAGGCCAATATTTAAAGATAGCAGTGTAGTAGAAAGTCAAGAGGCAGAAGAGATTCAAAAGAGGGTTTGGCTGTGTGCTGTTGCCCACTCTTCAACTGGAACAGCTTAGACATAGCTATCAATGATCCCTCATCTGCATCTCCAGAAGAGGCCTGTATTCACTTCTGACCCGACACTCTCAGAGTCCATACATTTTCCTAGTGAAATACTAAAGAAAGTTCTTATGCAGATGAAACTGATGAAAGAGGGAAGCATAGAAATGAGGAAAGAATATGTAGAAGAGCAGCAGTAAGGATAAAGCTGTAGGGAAACCTAAATGAAAGAAATCCAATGTTTAGGTTTGTGTGTGTGTGTGTGTGTGTGTGTGTGTGTGTGTCTTTGTGTGCACACACGCACATGCATGTGTGCAGTTTGGAAGTCATTGCTTTGTCTGAAAATAGTAAAAGTCTTAATTTACATTAGGCTTTCATTACAGAGTATCATAATCTCTAGATGGATATTAATTTGTTAAGGAATGTTATAATAGTAAAAATAATAAAAGAATGTGTCACTAATAAGCAAATGGGTATAGAATTTAATAATTAATTTAAAAATGCATAGAACAGATGACAGAAATAGAAAACAAATTGGAAGATGCTAGATTTAAGCACAGACCATATAAACACTTTCAATATAAATGAACTAAAATTACAATTTAAAAATGAAGATTATTTTAATCTTTTTTATGCTTTTTCAATGCTACTTTTAAGAAATGTTTTCAATTTTAATATTCAAAAACATTTTTAAAAAGATGACAAAAATTACTGAGCAACACCAAAAGAAGCTTGAAGCTACACTAATATCAGACACTGTAGACTCAAAGCCAAGGCACATTATTAAAGATCGAAGAGATACTTCAAGGCACTAGGAAAATATGATTCTAAATGTGTATACACCTAGTAACAGAGCCTCAAAAGATGTAATGCAGAATTTTACAGACCTTCAAGAAGACAGTCAGTTTCACAAATACGTTGAGAGATTTTAAGACACCCCTCTTAGCAACTGATAGGACAAGCAGATACATCAGTAAGGTTATAAAAGAGTTGAACAATATGATTAACTAACTTGACATAATTGACAAATATAGTGCACCCAACCCAACAATTGCAGAACGCAGGCTCAAAGTGAGGGGAGTTGATTTGGCTTTGTATAACAAGGAAGTCTGGACTTACATCTTCAGGTTTCAGATATCCTTGGACCCAGGGGTTTAAAAATATAATATGAAATTTAAAAATTTTTTTCTGTCTCATTTATCCTTAATTTGGATATTGAATCTCATTATCTCCTATACAAACAAGTTGTCTTTTTAAGACCTGAGAGTATGGTGTCAAGTAAAGTTGCTCCTCATTTTTGTATGTTGATTCTGGAACCTGCAGCTTTACTGAATTTGTATTAGTTCTAACAGTTTAACAATGCTGGACATTTTGGTCACTCTTTTCTTTTTATATTCATTTTGATCCTATACCTTCTGTGTCTCTCTGTATACCTTACTAGACTATTGCTCTTGTTGCCTTCTGCTATTTCCTTCTCTCATTCTTTCTCTGTGTTGCTGCCATCAAATCTAAACATGTAACTGCTGTTTCCACTTTCTCCTGCTATAGCTACACCACTATGTTTATCCCCTTCTCATACCCATAGTTATGCCTAGGTCTGCATGTACATAGGGATGCTATGACTGTCTGGATATGAGATATTATATTCACTCTAAGAAAAATTATGTTTCCTCCAGGAGTAGAAAGAAGACAATGTTCCCAGGCCTTTTCCAGTGTTTCCCCTAAGCCCAGAGTATATTTACATCTCCCTGTAGCTAGAAATAAGTCAATGACTCTAATATTCAATAAACCACCCTGAACCTCCATAGTCACTTACTTTAACTAAAAAGATTTCATTGATTTGTTTTTGCATGGTTACCTTTTATTCAGATATACGACTTTGTTATTTTTCTCTAAAATGACTTTGACATGATTTGCCTCCTGGTAGATTGAACTTCAGCAAAAGTTAAATAATGGTACAGCAGCTTATTCTGTGACCCAGAATATTCTCTCCTAAAATTTTAACCGAAAAACTGTAAGATAAAAATACAAACAAATATATATTTTATAATGGTGCAAAATAAATAAAAACAACCCAGAAAAAACTAAATACCAAACATTAGAAAACTGGTTAAATAAATTGCAGGACATCAGTTGGGTGCGGTGTCTCACGCCTGTAATCCCAGCACTTTGGGAGGCCGAGGTGGATCGATCATGAGTTCAGGAGATTGAGATCATCTTAGCCAATGTGGTGAATCCCCATCTCTACTAAAAAAAAAAAAAAAAAAAAATAGATATATATATATAAAAAAAACCCGGGCATGGTGGGGCGCACCTGTAGTCCCAGATACTCGGGAGGCTGAGGCAGGGGAATTGCTTGAACCCAGGAGATGGAGGTTGCAATGAGCCAAGATTGTACCACTGTACTCCAGTCTGGCAACAGAGTGAGACTCCATCTCAAAAAAAAAAATATTGTAGGATATCTATGCAATTAACTTTTATATAACCTTTAAAAATTATACCAGCCAGGCATAGTGGCTCATGTCTGTAATCTCAATACTTTGGGAGGTCAAGGCAGGATGATTGCTCTGCCCCAGGTGTTCAATACCAGCCTAGGCAACATAGCCAGACCCCATCTCTACAGAAAAATAGCTAGCTGGGCATGGTGATGCAAACCTGTAGTCCCAGCTACTTGGGAGGCTGAGGTGGGAGTATCACTTGAGCCTGAAGGTGAGACTGCAGTGAGCCATGATTGTGCTACTTCATGCCAGCCTGAGTGACAGAGTGAGACCTTTGTCTAAAAAATAAATAAGTAAATAAATAAATAAAATTTACACTGTACAACATTTAAGAACATAGAAAATTGTTCAGGTCAATAAATCAGGTTGTCAGTTGGTTATTCCAGAATTACTCCTAGGTTAGATAGCAAAAGTTGGGACTAGATAGAATTTCTTCCTCCAAAGGCAAAATGAAAGCAGAGACAAAAGCAAAAACTAGAAATATTCTTGAGGAAAACTGCAGACAACGTACATGGATTTGAAAATACTTTTCTGTTTTTTACCTTTTCAGGGCCAAAACCAATTTGACACAGTGCCTTGCGTATTAATAACTTTACATAACATACCTTTATAAGAAGAGCCTCCCCACGACCACTTCCCAGGTTCAGAGCTTCACCATATTCAGCCTCCCTGCTTGTCACACAAAGGATTCAAGCCAGGACCTTACCAAGCTCAGGGAGGAGCATCAGACTCTTTCAGCAGTGTATACAGTTTATATTCCTATTCTGTAAGCTATCACTGTGGGCCAACTTTCTTAAGTCATCTAGCTGTCCATTCCAAGCAAAGTGATGAACCTCACACAATCCTCCTTTTACTTCCTCCAGCCCATGGACAAAGTTGGGATATATCTTATGCCAGAGGCAAAATGATTGAATTCTCCTGAAGCTGCATGAAGAGGCTATATTACAGCCTATGCATAAGAGCCTTAATATACCTGTGAAAGGTAAAGAAATGCAAGTCAGATCTGAAACACCCAGTCAACACAGCCCAGGATAATTTTGCAATTGGTTTTCATGGCTTTTATCTTCTGCATCCAGATGACAAAGATAGGTGACAGTAACAGATCCTGTATTAGTCAGTGTTCTCTAAAGGGACAGAACTAGTAGATTAGATGTATACAAGGGGAGTTCACTAAGGAGTATTGACTCACACAATCACAAGGTGAAATCCTGCAATAGACATAGTCCGCAAGCTGAGGAGCAGGGAAGTCAGTCCAAGTCCCAAAACCTCAAAAGTAAGGCAGCCCTCAGTCTGTGGCAGAAGGCCAGAGACCCCCTGGAAAACCACTGGTGTAAGTCCAAAGTCTAAAAGCTAAAGAACTTGGAGTCCGGTGTTCGAGGGCAGGAAGCATCCAGCATGGGAGAAAGGTGAAAGCCAGAAGACTCAGCAAGTCAAGTCCTTCCATGTTCTTCTGCCTGCTTTTATCCTAGCTGCACTGGCAGTGGATTAGGTGGTGCCCACTCAGATTGAGAGTGGGTCTGCCTCTTCTCGTCCACTGACTCAAATGTTAATCTCCTTTGGCAACACCCTCCCAGACACACCCAGGTAGAATATTTTGCATCCTTCGATCCAATCAAGTTGACACTCATTTTTTTTTTTTTGAAACGGAGTCTCGCTCTGTCGTCCAGGCTGGAGTGCAGTGGTGCGATCTCAGCTCACTGCAAACTCCACCTCCCGAGTTCAAGTGATTCTCCTGCCTCAGCCTCCTAAGTAGCTGAGATTACAGGCGCATGCCACCGTGGCCAGCTAATTTTTGTATTTTTAATAGAGATGGGTTTTTACCATGTTAGGCAGACTGGTCTTGAACTCCTGACATCGTGATCTGCCTGCCTCGGCGTCCCAAGGTGCTGGGATTACAGGTGGGAGCCACCACTCCCAGCCAACACTCATTATTAGCCATCACAGACCCGTAGTACCTTTCCTGGGCCATATGCAAACAAAAAGATTTACTCTAAACTGCCAATTGATTTATACCTTCTCCTCTTTACATGTATACACACAGGAAATTTAGAATTCCATTGTTCCACTGTCCTCTTGTGTGTTTATCAAACTCTTACTGGAACACAGTTCTTCAATTTACTTGATATTTATTTAGTTATTTTTATTTTATTTTATTATTATTTTTATTTATTTTTGAAATGGACTCTCGCTCTGTCGCCCAGGCTGGAGTGCAGTGGTGTGATCTCAGCTCACTGCACGCTCCGCCTCCCGGGTTCACACCATTCTCCTGCCTCAGCCTCCCGAGTAGCTGGTACCACAGGCATCTGCCACCACGCCCGGCTAGTTTTTTTGTATTTTTAATAGATATGGGGTTTCACCGTGTTAGCCAGGATGGTCTCAATCTCCTGACCTCGTGATTCGCCCGTCTCTGCCTCCCAAAGTGCTGGGATTTCAGAAATGATATATTTATTTTATTAAAGTATATCTTGTAACTGGTCAAATTTAAACAACTTATTATTTCAATCAGTTATAAGACACCAATGCAGAATATAGATAAAAGAGGGAGATACAGTTGAGCATGAATTTTAGAAGACTTTCCAGAACTGTGTTACATGTTCATTTCTGCCACTGGAGATACCTCTGGATATTTGAAGGATCCCTATCATAAGACACTGGGTACTCATGCTGACCTGCTCAAGGTGAAGGTCACAAGCAAGTTCAAGAAAAAGTTACTGTACACTTACCTGTATTAACTCTTATGTTCATTCTACTCATATTCTTTAGTTGTGTTTTCAAAGGAGCTAACTAATTTCTGTAAGTCTCTTTACTTTCATTCTCAATTCAAATTCCTGGTTGAAAAACACTCCTGGAGCACATGTTTTATATAATTCTGTGCAATTAAAATTTTAATTTATTCTCTAGCAAGAGGTTTGTAGTGGCTGAACACAAAATGGTAACTGACAAACTACAATCAACAAATTCACCTTTTATCTCCACTTCTTTGCATCTGGTCATTATAAAGATTATTAAGAAATTCAACTTATATTGTCCATCTTTTCATATCCTACGATTGGGACTCCCATGAAGCTTTATACAACTAACTAACACAGGCATCTATGATTTTCTTCATCTGGACAGATCAGTTTTAAGATCTATGGGCTTGAGGGTAAAGTAGGTTTGCTGCTCTCTGGTTACCAGCTTCTCTGAGTCCAGTGAATACCCCCCCAACACACACAACAAATTATATGAAGAGAGTTTCTTACCAATAGGCAACAAAAAACAACAGAAACCTAGAATTCCTCATATTTCAGTCCCTCAATGCTCAGAAAAGCTGTCCAAAATGGATGGAGTGTCATCTGCCCATACCCTACCTGAACTGCAGCTGAGGAACCCCAGAAAGCAGCCCACCTTGGGTTTTATACCTCAGGATGACGGGATGTGCTGGGCTGAAGTGTTGAAGACATCCTGTTCTCCTAGGGGACTGAAACAGAGCCAAGGCTGTTCCAGCCAGTCCCTTGCTACCTCAAGATGTTGCATTCCCAGCACATACTATGACCAATTTTGAGAACCATAAGCAAGAAAGTGGGGAGAGCTGGATCAGTCCAAGATCACTTAGAAAACTATCTTGCAATCACCACTTACAACTGAAGTTGATTTAATTTACTTCTTTGTAAAAGTAGATCCACTTTTTTCCTGATGGTATTTGTAAATCTTATTACAGACTCCCATGATTTTGAATAACATTAATATTAGTAGCCCATTTGGCAAATTCTATTAGTCATTAAAATTGTGGACTTTCCTGACACTATTCCTATAGACACCACCAATACCTGAATTTTCATTATATTCCTTAGAATGTATTGGTCATATTTTCCTCCTTTTAATATTTTACATCTAAGTGAACCAACTTTGCCTAGCCAACCTCATTTACTTTCCCGAATTCTAGAACTTAGCAAATGAGTTCATTTTCATTTGCTTCACATGTCCATGTTATTGATCATGCTCTGTTTAACTACTAGTGAGTTTCTATTCATAACTCAGTGATTAGCTCATGTATTATCTTCCTCACTAACTGTCAAAGAAGAATTATTCACTCCATTTATAGTCTTGTACAGTTTTTTTATATGGTAAGTTGGATGCAGTGCTTCCCCTGTTGCATTATAAACTCTGAGAGCAAGGACCTCATCTTATTCAGCTCTGTATTTTGAGCATCTATTACACTGGAGGTGAAGATACACAAGTGTTTGTTAGAAATGAATAGATGCACCTTTTGCGGCCATCACTAAAGCAAGAGCAGCCAAAATGAAGTTCAATCCCTTTGTGACTTCCGACCGAAGCAAGAACCGCAAAAGTCATTTCAAAGCACCTTCCTACATTCGCAAGAAGATTATGTCTTCCACACTTTCCAAAGAGCTGAGACAAAGGTATAATGTGCGATCCATGCCATCCGAAAGAATGATGAAGTTCAGGTTGTATGAGGACACTATAAAGGTCAGAAAATTGGCAAAGCAGTCCAGGTTTACAGGAAGAAATATGTCACCTACATTGAATGGGTGCAGCGGGAAAAGGCTAATGGCTTAGCTGTCCATGTAGGCATTCACCCCAGCAAGGTGGTTATCACTAGGCTAAAACTGGACAAAGACTGCAAAAAGATTCTTTTTTTAAAAAAATTATTATACTTTAACTTCTGGGATACATGTGTAGAATGTGCAGGTTTGTTACATAGGTATACATGTGCTATGGTGGTTTGCTGCACCCATCAACCCATCATCTACATTAGGTATTTCTCCTAATGCTATCCCTCCCCTAACCCCCAACCCCCTGACAGACCCCAGTGTGTGATGTTCCCCTCCCTGTGTCCCACAAAAAGATTCTTGAGCAGAAAGCCAAATCTCGCCAAGTAGGAAAGGAGAAGGGCAAATACAAGTCAGAAACAATTAAAAAGATGCAGGAACAAAGTAATCTTATATACAAGCTTTGATTAAAACTTGAAATAAAATAAAGAAAGAAATGAATAGATGCTCTACCCTGAAGCCAGTTAAGAACCAGGTAATTACTGATATGGAAGAACACATGGTTTGGAGACTTCTTAATGTTACCACCTTATTGAGAGGTAGTGTGAAGGATCAGGACTGTTTCCCAGGATTTATTCTGAACTTGATGCATATGCATTTCAGCTTATGCTGATCTACTCTGTTAGACTCCTGTCCTAGTCCAACATTGCAGTGTTTCCTTTTCCCCATGGGAATCAAGGATATAGAGTTGTGGAAGAGAATGTACCAATCAAATACAAAGGCTCTAAATTCTGGCCAGGATCTGACACAGAGTGTATTATGAATAAATATTTGACAGTTTAATTATATTCCCATAGGGTTGTCAAGCTGTCTAATAGTCCTTGATATATGACAAGCAGAAGAGCAAAATAACACAGAGAGACATTTGAATGCTATCTGAGTCATACTTTCTTCCAAACTGCTACTAAATAATCAATTTTTAAAATACTAGTTTTATAAAAGAAGAACAAGAAAATACCTTTCTCCTGTGAATCAATAATATAAATAGCATTTGTGATTTTTCATTTCTAAACTGAGCTCAGATTCTATTGACCACTAGTAAAACACTCCTTGTAGGTAATAAACTCATTGGCTAAACTTGTAAACCAAGTTAAAGCTAAACAATTAGTTGATTACCTTCTACTCGTGTTTTACTAGTGGCCAATAGAGTCTGAATTCCATTTGGAATTTAAAAATCACATCCATTTATCCTAAAATTGTTGCAGTTCAAAACCAATACATGTGTCCAATGCACCAGTCACCTGACACAGAAGACATTTTGAAGCACATTTATGGAAAAACAAAGAATGAGGAGAAGAAGAGAGACATTGTGAAGAACAAAACTGTTCCATTGTCATTTTGTTTTCTTTTGAAATGTTGCTTTCTTTTAAATATTATTTTAAGTTCCAGGACATATGTTCAGGACATTCAGGTTTGTTACATAGGTAAACATGTGCCATGGTGGTTTGTTGCATCTAACAACCCATCACCTAGGTATTAAGTCCTGCATACATTAGCTATTTATCCTGATGCTCTCTCTGCCCCCACCCCCGACCCACAGCATGCCCAAGTTTGTGTTGTTCACCTTTCTGTGTCAATGTGTTCTCATTGTTCAGCTCCCACTTATAAGTGAGAGCATGCAGTATTTGGTTTTCTGTTCCTGCATTAGTTTATTGAGTATAATGGCTTCTAGCTCCATCCATGTCCTTGCACAGGACATGATCTCATTCTTTTTCATGACTGTACAGTATTCCATGACTTACATGTACTACATTTTCTTTGTCCAGTCTATCATTGATGGGCATTTGGGTTGATTCCATGGCTTTGCTATTGTGAATAGTGCCACAATGAACATACGTGCATGTGTCTTTATAGTAGAATGATTTATATTCCTTTGGGTATATACCCAGTAATGGGATTGCTGGGTCAAATGGTAATTTTGGTTCTAGGTGCAAAGAACAAAACTTTTAATGGGAGAAAAGATAGAAACATGAGATTGGTATCTGGAGTTGATCTATTATTGTATCAATCTACTAATGAATGAGCTTGTTTTTAGTAAACTTATTATATGTGACTTTTACTAATCCTTCCCCTGAAGCAACGAAACATCTTGCTTTACTAGGTCCAATAAGCAGCTCTCTGAGTTCAGCAGTTGACCTCATTTTAGCATTCACTTAAAATTTGTATTCTTCTTTATTTTGTTCTCTTTAAATTTTATAGACTTCACTGACATGAGCCAGCAGAGATTTCATTCACAGATTTCTTTGTGTGTCCTCAGTGCAGAACGTGGAAGGAACTTGACAAGCTAACCAGGAGGTGTGTAGTCACCCTAGACTGAGTAAAGAAGACATGACACGAACTCAGCAAGCCAATGATGGTGAGACACTTCTACTGCTTCAGGAGGGAGCTCAGAATTCAATTAGAGATGCCAGAAATAGCTTTCTACTACAACTAAAGTACTGAGTGGGAAACTACTTGTCTCGACACACGAGTGAAGGTCTTGCTATTCCTTTGTGTCATGGATAGAACAGAAAAAAAGAGAATATGGAGCAATGAAAAGGTAAATGTGCAAAAATTTCCTCAAGGAACAATATTTAGTTTTCTACACTTGATAATGAGTGTCAAGATATATAGAAAGCAAAATTAAAAAGAAATATAAGGAATTTTCTTAAGAACAGTTAAGAAGAAAGAGGTTAACTAAACCAAGCAAAGCATTGAGTGAGGACAAAAAGTGAAACAGATTTGCTGCTGTCACTGCTACCATATACCACAGACTCTCCAAAAAGAAAAAAAAAATGATATGGTTCAGTCTTTCATAATGCAAACCACAGTCCTGGCAAAGGAGCAAGATATAGCAGTGCTGGGAAAACTTCAGTAATTTGCACAACTAAATCAACAGCTATGAACACATCTGCTAAACTCACAGTACATAAAACTGTCTTTTTTTTTTTTTTTTATTCTGAGAAAAGCATGTCTCCAGTAGATAGAGAGAGCAACAAAATAACAACTCATTAAATTTGATTAAAACAGTAGTAATAACATCAGCAGCTATCATGTGTTCACTTCTTTCTACCTGGAAGGTGCTATGCCAATCCCTTTATGTATATTTTCTTATTAATCCTCAAATTCCTCTACACATCAGGCACTGTTAAATGTATTTTACAGATGGAGAAATCAAGCCTCAAAAAATTTGAGCAATTTAGGTAAATTTACACAGAGTGTTAGAACCAGGCTATGATCCCAGGTCTGCCTGATTTCAAGTTTGTGATCTTTACCATTAGGCTGTATTGCACAAGGAGACAAAGTGCTTAATGATGTAAAATCAGAAGAAACATTTGAAAGAAAGTGGCAAAACTATTCTAGAATTTCTTCTGGCCAAGGAACACAATTATGAGTATGCCCTACTGTATTAGTCTGTTTTGACATTGCCGAGTGAAGACATACCTGAGACTGGGCAATTTACAAAAGAGAGAGAGGTTTAATTGACTTACAGTTCAATGTGGCTGGAGAGGCCTCACAATCACGGCAGAAGGCAAGGAGGATCAAGTCACGTCTTACATGGTTGACAGCAGGCAAAGAGAGAGAGCTTGTGCAGGGAAACTCTCCCTTAAAAAACCATCAGATCTCATGAGACTTATTCACTATCATGAGAACAGCAGAGGAAAAGCCTACTCCAATGATTTAATTACCTCCTACCAGGTCCCATCCACAACATGTGGGAGTTCAAGATAAGATTTGGGTGTGTACACAGCCAAACTATATCATTGATAACACAGAAGGGCAAATTTGCTGGATGAAGCTGGATGAAGACAGGCAAAACCATCCAATAATCACGGTTTTAACTTAAAACTGATATTATCCTATATCCTAACTTAAAGGTATAATGCACTGTCAACAGTAGAAATAAACATAGGTTCTAACAGCACAGGCCCATGTCAAGTAAACAGTTATGTATCCACAATTTCAAATTTCATATAACATAGTAGATATATATTATGGGTACCTACACAGCATGCATCTTACCCCCCTTTTTTCCCAAGGCTTTATTGACAATCAGTTTGGTTAGAATTAACCATCCCCAGTTCCAAAAATTGCCTGTAACTGGAATAAATTAATCAGATAAATTCCATTATCATTGCCTCAGTGATTCACCTATGGCAGAGCATGTGACCCAAGTTAGTCCAATCAAGGTGTACTAGTCTGTTCTCATGCTACTATAAAGAAATTCCTGAGATGGGGTAAATTTTAAAGAAAGGAGGTTTAACTGGCTCACAGTTTTGCAGGCTGTACAGGTAGCATGTCTGTGGGGGCCTCAGGAAACTTCCAATCATAGTGGAAGGTGATTGGAAGCAGGGGAAGCAGGCATGTCTTATGTTTCAGGAGCAGAAGGAAGAGAGAGAAGAGGGAGGTGCTACACATTTTTAAACAACCAGATCTAGTGAGAATTCACTCACGGTCATGAGAATAGCAAAGGGGAAATCTGCCCTCATGACCCAGTCATCTCTCACCAGGACCCTTCTCCAACATTGAGGATTACAATTCCACATGAGGTTTGGGTGGGGAGACAAATTCAAATTATATCACAAGGTAAAGCCAAGGATTTGTGTTTGGAGATTTGAAGGGAGAGAAGAGTTCTTTCATTGGACAGTCCAGTGAAGGACAATGAAATCTTGAGCACTAACAGACATTTTGCTACCATAAGGGATGCCAACCTGTGATGGTTAATATTGAGTGTCAACTTGATTGGATTGAAGGATGCAAAGTATTGTCCCTGGGTGTGTCTGTGAGGGTGTTGCCAAAGGAGACCAACATTTGAGTCAGTGGACTCTGAAACACAGAGCCACCCTCAATTTGGGTGGGCACCATCTTATAAGCTGCCAACATGGCTAGAATAAAACAGGCAGGAGAAGTTAGAAGACGCAGACTTGCTGAGTCTTCTGGCCTTCCTCTATTTCCTATGCTGGATGCTTCCTGCCCTCAAACATAGGATTCCAAGTTGCTCTGCTTTTGGACTCTTGGACTTACACCAGTGGTTTGCAAGGGGATGTGGGACCTTCAGCCACAGACTGAAGGTTGCACTGTTGACTTTACTACTTTTGAGGTTTTTGGGACTCGGACTGGCTTCCTTGCTCCTTAGCTTGCAGACGGCCTATTGTGGGACTTCACCTTGTAATCGTGGGATTCAATACTCCTTAATAAACTCCCTTTCATATAACATCTTTCCTGTTAGTCCTGTCCCTCTAGAGAACCCTGACTAATACACAACCCAAGGATGAAGCTGACACAAAAAGTAGGATAGGACTGGAAGAACTGCAGAACTAGTCATCTTGATCAAATCATGCCAGAATCACGCATTTCCTATTAACTCTTCTAATTCTCTATACCAACAAACTGCCTTTGTTTAAACTAGTTAAAATCTTGTATTGTTTTAGTTAATCCAGTCCAATGTAACAATATAAAGTGTTAAGAAATCAAGCTTATTACCATTCTACATGTTAAGAACTCAAGTTCATATTCCATGATACTAACTCCTCTTCCTTAGTGTTGATATTCCCACTTTAACTGTTTCATAGGAAATAATAATCAAACACTTCCCACCACACAAAATGGTGGTTGTATCTACCTATAAATATCGAATATTCTAGCCAAGAATGAATTTTACCTCCAGTGGATGTCTGGTAGATATCTCAAACTTTACATGTCTGAAACTGAGTGCCTTATCCCTACTCAACATTTCAGTTGTTGGCAATTACATCTTTCCAGTTGCTCACCTTCTGCTACTTTCCCCAACCCTCATTCTACTTCAGGCCTACGGGCCTCCTTGTTCTTGTTATAGGGCAGATATTCACCGTCTTAGCCTCTTTCAACTGGTTGCTTTTTTTTCCTGACATTTACCTGATTAAGTCATTTTCTTGCTTCAAATATTTTCTGAGATGCCACCTTCTCCATGAGACTTACTCTGTCCATGCTAATTAAAATTGTATCTGCCTCTCACACACACACCCTTCTCTGTTCTGTCTTTTCTCATATGACCCAACACTTTCTAATATGCTGTTTAATTAATCTATTCATTTCATTGCATATTTTCCATGTCTTACCATTAGAATGTAAGACTCATGAGCATGCATTTTTGTCTCTTGTCTTAACTGATGTATCCCAAATACTAGAATACACCTGACATGTGAATAAATCTTTGTTGTCTGAATGAGTGAATCACTCTGCCCTCAGCAACCTGGCATTTATCCTGTCCTAAGGAGTATAGGGCACACTAAACTATGAATTAAAAATCTTTCCACAAAAATTGATTTGTGATGATTTCCTTTGGAAATTGGGCCAAATATATGAAGAATTGAACTTAGAGATTCCAAAATCCCATAAGCAGATACGATGAGATTCAGATGACTGAGTAACCCTCATAGGTTAGTCCCTGATGGCATATTTACTCTTAAGCCATCTTCCCTGAATCTAGTGTGCTCTCTCCCTTCAATTTGGGTTTGCTATAGCAAATAATTTAGAGTTTACAACATGGGTCTCATATATTATGCTAGTCCAACATATAAGTATGCATGGGATCATCTTGGATGTCATTTGTCAGACTGATATGGTTTGGCTCTGTGTCCCCACCCAAATCTCATCTAACGGTTCCCATAATTCTCAAGGGTTGTGGGATGGGCCCAGTGAGGATGACTGAACTATGGGGACAGGTCTTTCCCGTGCTGTTCCTGTGATAATGAATGACTCTCATGAGATCTGATGGTTTTAAAAATGGGAGCTGCCCTGCACAAGCTCTCTCTTTGCCTGCTGCCATCCACGTAAGAGGTGACTTGCTCCTTCTTACCTTCTGCCATGATTGTGAGGCCTCCCTAGCCATGTGGAAGTGTAAGTCCATTAAACCTCTTTTGCTTCCCGGGTATGTCTTTAGCAACAGTGTGAAAACAGACTGATGCACAGACTACAAAGTGTTTCCAAGCCAAGTCCATTGGCTGTGATATTCCATCAATAATCTATTCCTTAGTTCACTCAATCTTTCATTTGTTAATTCAAGAATATTTTTTCTGTGCATTGAGAGTGCTAGATTATATGATTGATACAATACTTAGCTTCATTTATTATAATAATGTGTTTAGACTTTGATAAAACTAGCTAATGCATAGTTTCTAAAGATTAGTTGATCCATCCTGGAGATAAGGTCTGAGAGGAAATCTAAGATGTAGTGAAAATGTCTTAAAAGATGAGTAGGATTTAGAGGATAAAGTATGAAGAATTGCAGACAGAAGGAAGAGCATGAATGAAAGCATGAAACAGGGGAACTAGGATGTATTCAGGAAGCCACGAGTTGTTCTGTAAGACTGCAATGAAGGAGAGTGTGTGTGAGTGTGTGTGTGTGTGTGTAAAATAAAGTGGATGCCTCTAGAAAGATAGTATAGGTCTGATAATGAAGACCTTTAAATAATATCCTAAGGAATTTGATTTAGCTTTTGAGAATTATAGCCATTGAAAGGTTAAAACAGTGGAGCTACAGGATTATATGCTGATTTTAGAAAAAGTTTCTGAATACATTTCTGAAGAACAGATGAGAGAAGAACAAAACTTCAGGCAAGGGGAATAGTTGGGAAGATATCAGAGAAACCAACAAGATAATATGACAAGGGATGCTCTAAAATGCTCCCCAGATTTCTGTATCTGAGAAGGGCAGGTTGCCTATGGGAAGAGGAGTAAACATAGGGTGAGATAAGGGACCAACACAGTAGAACGAAGAGTGTGTTCAAAGATGATTGTTGAATTCTGTTTTGGATACACTAAATATGAGAGACTTGTGGGTATTGTGGAATATCTAGTTTGAGATTTCAAACTTACTAGAAGTTTGAATTAGAATTTGGAGGTAGAGGGTAGGATTTAGGTTTTTACAACATGTCAGAATAAGTGGTGGAATGCATGAAGTGAAACTAGGAGAAAACCAAGGATGGGCACCAGAGAAAAAATGACTCACACAGGGACCTGAAGGCAGTGACTCAAAAGGCAGGACAAAGCAAAACCTGGATGCCTCCTAAAGGTGGAGAAAGGAGCCAAGTGTTACAAAAAGGCTTTGTCCCTAGATCCCAAACAAGTCATCCTAGAATTGAAATTTCTGTTAAGTGCTAGATGCATTTTTGTCATAGCATGCCTTATCCATGCAGAGGAGAAACTGCCTTTTAGGTTCTGAAGTATCTGGTACATGGCAAGAAGGTTTCTTCCATTTTGCCTTGGTGTAACCTGCCTGCCTGTGTTGACACTGGCAATAGTCAGTCTTTAGGCCCTGTTGTGAACCTTCCTGTTCCACTGGTTTCTATTCACCCACTGATGAACCTTGGCCAGCTACACTTTTGCTTTGACTGTTCCACACTTTGTCCAGCCCCTATTCACTCCTGTTTATTCTGGAATGCCAAGAGACGTGAGTCTATCACTTACATGTTTCTATTGAATTGCTTCTGTGGTTCACTTTTTAGGTGCCAGATTACTTATTCTTCCCTGGATTTCAGTTTTCACAGTTGCCACAAGTGATTTTTTGATCAAGCAGTTTTGGGAAATATTGGCCCAAATAAGTGATTCTTAAACTATGCTGTTCTTAAAAACTATCTGAGGGCTATTACTAATGTATCCCAACTCAAAAGAGTCTAATTAAGCACATAGTCCTTGAGAAATAGACTGTAATCCCTGCTCTTTACCTTGCCATTAAAAGACTTTTAAACTTTAATCTCAGCTTTCACTAGTCTCCTCCATGACACATTTCCCTTAATGACCCACTCACAATCAGTGAGGTCAATGAATCACCTATAGTAGAATTATGTGAGATAGTTTCCTGAACTTCAACCTAGGGCTAAATCTGAAACTCAAGAACTTCTATTTTAAAATAAAACCCCAAGTAATTTGAATGTTAAAGAGCCCAGCCGGCCAGGCGCGGTGGCTCAAGCCTGTAATCCCAGCACTTTGGGAGGCCGAGGTGGGCGGATCATGAGGTCAGGAGATCGAGACCATCCTGGCTAACATGGTGAAACCCCGTCTCTACTAAAAATGCAAAAAGAAATTAGCTGGGCGTGGTGGCGGGCAGCCTGTAGTCCCAGCTACTTGGGAGGCTGAAGCAGGAGAATGGTGTGAACCCGGGAGGCGGAGCTTGTAGTGAGCCGAGATTGCCTCACTGCATTCCAGCCTGGGGGACAAAGCAAGATTTTGTCTCAAAAGAAAAAAAAAAAGATCCCAGCCCAGAACTCCAGTTCAAAACCTGGAGTGGTGGTGGCATTCATACAGGTTAAAGATGAATTAGAATCATCTTGTAAGTTTGATCAGCACGAGTGTACCTCCAGATTTCTGTTGTCTTTGCAGTTGGGGATTGGGATACATAGTTTAAGAAAGTTTTCCAGAAGAATCTGAAAATCCCAGATTTTCTCCCTTTCTCTCTCTTTCTTCTTTCTGCCTTCCCAGCCCCATTATCCACCTGAAATTGTCCATCAAATTTATATCTTCAGGTCATATATCAACTCATCTATAAAGATGTCTACATATTCACATTCGAGCAAGATTAACTGCTCTCATAACTGTACTCAAATACTTATTAGATATTTATAATACAAAGTTTCCCACATTGAATTATAGTTGATGGCCTCTGTGTCTTTCTTGTCTACTTAACCGTGAATTCTTCAAGAGAAGGTGCTGTCTTCTTTACCTTTGTTATGTCCAGAGCATGCTCAATAAATTATATTAAAGTAATTAAGAATTGTATGTTTTATCAACACAATAAAACAATTCTCTCAGTAAAAGTAATAGACAAGTAAGACAAGTTTCAGTTTTGCAATGTTGACACCCTTGCCTTCACCAAACTCTGTGTGGCTAGATGCAAAGCAGTTCTATCCATGTGTTCCTAAATTTCTAACTATGAATATTGGTGTAGTCATCATCATCTCCTTTAAAGGTGTCATCTCCACTATGGGAAACTTTATGATGAATTCCAGTATTATTTTCTTTTAAACTCAAAGAGAGTTATTAAAGGCTAATGTCAGATTTTTTTCACATATTAATGCCCATTCCTGGAAAAAGATTGCATATCCCCACTCACTTCAACTCAAACATACTCATGTGACATTCTATGACCAATCACTATGAATGAAAGTGCTGAGCATTAATTTCAGAGCAGAAGCTCTAACAGCCAGCAGATGATTACCAAGTTGCTTATTTTTTCCCCCATTCAGTAAATATCATCAGTGTTCTGGGTTGATACTGTACCATCAAAAGGAAAACCAAAACAGGACTGTAGTTGAGTCATGTGGATATGTAAAGAAAAAACAAAATACACTATGCTTTTGCAAACCACTTAGCACAGTTTGTTATATCCTGCCTGAGGAAATGCTCTTGTGACATTGAACTCTTGACTAATCATAAGCATCTTAGAGTTTCCCAAGCAGATATGACAATTAACCTGAACATGGAAACCTCAGCTACTGGGTTTGCTATGGTGTATTCAACAGTGTTTTCAGCTTTTTTGTGGGGAGGGAGTGAACACGAGGACATTTAGAATTCTGTGTGTGTGTGTGTGTGTGTGTGTGTGTGTGTGTATGTGTGTAGGGGCTTGGCTGTTATAGTTATGGGGGACGTACTGTCATGTGGTACCTAGGGGCTACAGATGCTATACATCCTGCAATCCAAGAGAGAGCCCTGCTTAAGAATTGTCAAGCCCAAATACCCATTGCTTTGGCTGAGAGACACTGGACCACGCAAACCAGTGACAAATGTGCAGATTCATTAGTTACTTTCATAGTGGGTTTATCAAAAGTGTGCACTAGAATTTAACCTTCATTGAAGCAGATTATTGAATCTACTAGTTTGTCAAGAATATTCTCATGTATTTTTCCAAACCGTTATTCAGAAAGTCATTGCATTTCTAATTTTATGGTAAATTCTTGAGGCAATTCGTTAATCAAAGGGTCATGTATGAAGACTTTTTTCCTGACATACACTGTTTTCCCTCCCACCAAGATTTTTAATTGTTACTAATATAGGTATAAATTTATTTATTCCCATTTTTACTAGTTTTATGTTTTCCTGCCCTTTAGAAAATATTATCTTTTGCTGCTATCCTTAACAGATGTGATATATCTGCAGACTGACGTTATAGCTCCTTTCCCCTTTGTTTAACAATACCATACATATTTTGATTTTTCATCATAAGCTGATCCTGCTCCTTCATCATCATTCCTGTTGCTATGCTCTGATTTTCCTCTGTACCTTTTTTTTATTCTAGGAAGAAATGATTCTAAAGAGAATAAATTCTGCCTTCCAGAAGAAAATTTAATATTATACTCAGAAACTGATGAATCTTTTTCATCTTCTTCTAATAGATCAAACATTATGTTATATCTCTTGGGTGATACCTGACACTGTAAACTTATATGCAAGTTGCTGTTTCCTGTCAGCTCATTGCATCCTTAGCATTGCTACTGCGTGTTTCTCTCCCTTCCAAGTTACTCTTGTGCATTGCATTTAATATATGTATTTCTTACTTGTGCTGGGACATTGGTGTAATTTTACTGGCCTCACTGCTTCTAGCAGCACCTTGTATCAACTGTGAATTTGGTTGGAATACTTCTACTCCCTTCTCTTTATTTAAGTACCATATTTAACTTTCACCTTGAGGGCAGTATCTAACATAAAGTATCCACAGATTCTGGTGGAATCCAAGTATACTGATCACTAAGAAGTCAAGAAACCAAGAGTGCCTGTCATCTTTTCCATGGATCCTTAGTATTAGACCAGGAAGATTGGATGACTGAAAACATTGGCTTGTCCTAAGACACAAGAAAAGACGAATAAAGGTATCCATGACCAAATTTTAGAGCATGAAGCGAATAAATAAGTTAGTAATATAAGTAACTTTCAAAAACAGCAAAAGTCTTTGAGGCAAAATCTATTTTCTTCTCTCTCTAAATCTGGATTGATTGTGTATATTGTCTGTAGTCATGGGGTGCATTCTAAGTCCTTTATTCCATTTCTTTTCATCAAGCCCAAGAAAGCAGTGTGAAGGTTAATAGGTACTGAATAAACCCTGTGATCACTGTAGTACCTTATAATGATGTGTTCCCAAGTTGCCATATCATGGTTCTTTTTCTTTGCAATCCTTCATTTAATTTCCATTCCTCACCTTGCTGTTAATATTCCTGACTATTTGAATTCATTTTAGAGTGCATGAGATGCTGTATCAAATGTTTTTGCTGAAATCCAAATGTATTACATCTCCCACATTGCATTCATCCACTAATCTTGTAATTCAATAAAAAAAAAAAAAGCAATCAGATGTGTTTGGCATGATTTGTTCTGTGTAAACCCATGCTGTTTATTGCTCAATGGTGCTTAAATGATAAGTAGTGCTCAACGCAAATTTCCTCATCTAACTTCTCATTTTAGCTCAGAAAAGTCTATAATGTTTTTGTTCATAGATTTCTTTCTGGCATATAGCTAGTTTCTAGGTCCTAAAAACCAGAGAACAGAAAGACTACACTAGCTTTATTAGAGAATTTTTTTTTTGCTTTTATATTATTCCTTTCCCAATTATTATTCCTACATTTTCTTATTAGATTTTCATTAAATTTACTATGTGAGTGATTTCTTTATTATTATTTTCATACAACATCTATTTAAGAAAAGTGTTAGTGAAGGTACAAGAAGACTATGAGAATGCAATTTATTTCAAGCATCTCCATTGAGAATAACGGATGATGCCTTGGTTATATTTATACAGTTTCTTTCTCTATATTAGTCATGTAATATAAGAAAGATAGATTTGCAGTTCATCTCTTAATCTCAAATATACTGGTGGTAGTCATTTGATTTTTATGGATCACTTTCATTTGGCCATAATTTAAGAACTTACCACTGCTTGTATTGTGTCTCTCAAAGAAGACATGTTGGAGTCCTAACCCCAGTACCTCAGAATGTGACCTTATTTAGAGATAGGGTCTTTATAGGGGTAAGTTGAAATGAGATCATTTGGGTACGACGGAATTGCAGTATGATTGGTGTCCTTCAAAAAGAGGGAAATTCAGTCAGAAACAGAAATGCGTACAGGGAAGATGAGAGAGACAGAGAGAGGATGTCATCCACAAGTCAAGTAAAGAGGCTTGAAACAGATCCGGCCCTCAGAAGGTACCGTCCCTGCTCACACCTTGATTTTGGAATTCTAGCATCTAGAATTACAAGGTAATAATTATCTGTTGTTTAAACCACCATCTATGCTACTTTGCTACAGCAGCTCTGGCCATCCAGTGTAGTACCTATCTCTTTTGTTGTTGTTGTTGTTGTTGTTGTTGAGACGAAGTCTCGCTCTGTCCCCCAGGCCTGGAGTGCAGTGGCCGGATCTCAGCTCACTGCAAACTCCGCCTCCCGGGTTCCCGCCGTTCTCCTGCCTCAGCCTCGCGAGTAGCTGGGACTACAGGCGCCCGCCACCTCGCCCGGCTAGTTTTTTTTGTATTTTTTTAGTAGAGACGGGGTTTCACCGTGTTAGCCAGGATAGTCTCGATCTCCTGACCTCGTGATCCGCCCGTCTCAGCCTCCCAAAGTGCTGGGATTACAGGCTTGAGCCACCGCGCCCGGCCTGCAGTACCTATCTTACATGTACATTATTTTGTTATCATCATTATTCTGCTTAGATTACACTCTTCTACAATGTGATAAATATTTCTGGTTCTTACTAATCACTGCTTTTATGCACATGTACCACAGCAAGCTTTAAGATACTTTAGGAATCAAAATATTCTTGAAAAAAAAATGGAAGAAAAAAGGGTATTATATATTCAACAGTTTTCCACTTCTAAATTTGGATGATATTATTTTTAGTGACTTTGAGAAAGACTTGACACCCAGGAGTTAATTCTACTTCTTTTTAAGTTGTCAATTACTTGGGGGAAATACCTGTCATCCGTTGGTCAAGGGCTTAATGAAACGGTAAGATAAGATTCCACATCTTTTTATAGGCACGGGGTGGGGACACAAATCAAGAGAAAATTTTTGGTTTCTCTCTTTTGGGTTCTGAATCTTGTGAGAAGTAATGCAAGAATGGAAAGATAGTTGGTGATCACTGATTTCAGCAACGGTAACTTAAATAGACCTATGATTTTTCTCCTGCTGGAAGAATCAATAGGAATAATCAATAAAAAAGAGTTTTTAAAGCAAAATTCTCTATTATTCCATCAGTTTTGCCATCTATTCGCATCCTTCTGCTATGCTCCTTTTCTACTTAAACAGGCATGGCCACGCTACATTCATTTTCATGAAGATATATCTAAAAGTTATAAACCTTAAAATCTACCCAGTTCAGCCTCATGCAAACTCAGATGCACATGTCCTTAATTCCTATAAATTTCCACAATTGGTTGACTGATAAAATAGAAGATGAAAGCTATTATGGGTCACCATAGATATATAAGGGGAAAAAAGGTTAATTTTACCAGATATAGAAAAGTATTCCTGTTTGGGATATTTGTTCTGGAAGGATATTGTGATAATTTAATCATAAAATTTCTCCTGCAAGGCAACTCATGAAGAGCATTTCAACCAGGTTATCCGATCTAGGGTGCAGTTAAAGAGTCCATTTATTTTCTAAACTTTAAGAGTAAGAGTGGGCATTGTTAGCAATATGCTGAGAAAATAGATGTAAACTCCTGAGATAAACTGTTGTACATAGGCAGTACCAAGTTAGGAGCTTCCTTTTACAAAATAGTCACTGCAGTGGACAGGTAGATCAAGGATTGGAATCCCTCAGTGTCGGAAAGATCCTGTGACTCACTTCTGGTGCCCTTCCTGAGCATCGATGGTGGTGGGGTTGGGGCAGGGGGCCAGTTGTTAGGTGTGCTCCACAGCATCCACCAAATAGGGGCCTCTTGGCTTTGAAAACCTGCTAACCAGTTACTAATTGTTGCTTGGAACCAGCAAACACTCACTAATACAATGACCCTTTTAGAAAACAGTGAGGACTCCTAGTATGTACGTGTGCACAACAAGTGGGCAGTTGATAAATGCTTTTAATCAAGGCGCTCATGATCAAGGCAGTCCACAAGTTAATGAGTCAGTGATCTGCCCTGCCTTGATTTTAACTTAAGTTTTCAATATCCTACTGCGTTTTATGCCATATAGACCTACCTTAGTGATTAATTATTTTATTTGATAGCAACTGGTATGATTGAACTTAAACTCTCATAAATTTGAGTAAAAGTATCCAGGCTTTTCACTGCCATCAGCAATCTTAAAGCTAGTTATTTACTGTACTCCTTTTACATAGGGTTTAAACCACATTGTTGAGCACTAAATGAGATATGACATCATATATCATCGAAGTGTGTGTTAGATCTACGTGGGTTAGTCTCAGTTTGAGGACAGGGATCACTTTTTTATAACTCTATTATATCTTCCATGGAATCCACCTATGAATTGGGATCCAGAAAATACACAGTCCACTGATGCTATAGTGGTGTTTAAAACTGATTAGGAAGATATTCCTATTTGGGGATTCTGAAGGATTGAGTAAACGGATTTCCCAACATAGAACAAAGTGAAATGAATAATCCAGAGTATGTTCTAATACAAGTGAATTAATACCCATTCAATGAATGAATCAGTGTACAGCTTTTCTCCTTTAGGACCTAAATTATCCAAATATTTATTTTCATATTTCTCCTTGTTTTGGTTTTAGAAATACTGCCTCGGTCTTTCTACAGACTCACAAATTCTTGTGAAAATAAGTGAACAGTAAATGCAGGGGAAGAAGTCTTTTTTCACTTGATTCTGTTTCATAATTTTCCTGATACTGCATTTCAGAGGTGAACATGTGAAATAATTTGAATGGCAATTTTATGAGTTACATTTGTAATATTTACTATTTATACCTGAAAAACAAGCTCTTCATAATGCCAACAAGTCAGAAACAATGAACACACTTGGAATGCATCTCATTAGGGGTTGGTATCACAGGTGTCCCTTGGTATATGCTAGAGATTGGTTCCAGGACCTCCACATGTACTCAGATCTGGGCATTCAAGTCTGAAAAGTTACAGAAAAATATTCAGTTTCTGTTTTAATTTAGCAGAATTATCTCATTAGCCTATTTTTATCTCATTAGCCTAATTTTACTTTAGTTAAATACTGTTGTTAGATCTAGCATGTTTCGGTTTTGGAATTTTTTTTCCTAAACAAAGTTATCTGAAATTATTATAGTCCTAAAGAGTTTAATAATAATCTATAGTTGCAATACGTTTGTGTCTTTATGATACAGTAATCAAATATATTAATTCAAACCAAAGAAACATGAATTCAAAATATCAGTTTGTTGTTTGATGTGATTTGTTTTAAGGGGCTGCTTGTAAATATAAATATAAAATACTGAATGATTTCAAAATATTTAACATGCTACTTAAACTTTTTTTCTTGCAATGGCTATTGGAACTATGTAAAATAGTGTTTTACACAACACTATTTATATACAATGTTCATTTTTTTTCCTTAATAAAGCTATTAGACCAGGCACAGTGGCTGACACCTGTAATCCCAGCACTTTGGGAGGCCAAGGTGGGTGGATCACGAGGTCAGGAGTTCAAGAGCAGCCTGGCCAAGATAGTGAAACCGTCTCTTCTAAAAAATTAGCCGGGCATGGTGGGGGGCGCCTGTAATCCCAGCTACTTGGGAGGCTGAGGCAGAGAATTGCTTGAGTCCAGGAGGTGGAGGCTGCACTGAGCCGAGATCTCGCTACTGCACTCCAGCCTGGATGACACAGCAAGACTCTGTCTCAAAAATAAATAAATAAATAAATAAATAAATAAATAAATAAATAAACAAAGCTATTAAACTACAGTATAAAATCAAGGTCAACCTATTAGTAAATAAATTACAATTAATTAAAATTATTAGAAAGCATAAATTTGCGTATTTAAATTACTAATTGTAATATACAAAAAAGTAGTTCTTTGACCATTTTTATTTTTATTTATTTTTAGTTAATTTTTTTTTCTTTTTTTTTGAGATAGAGTTTCACTCTTGTTGCTCAGGCTGGTGCAATCTTGGCTCTCAGCTGATCGCAGTGGTGTGATCTTGGCTCTCAGCAACTTCCATCTCTCAGGTTCAAGTGGTACTCCTGCCTCAGCCTCCCGAGTAGCTGAGATTACAGGTGCCTGCCACCATGCCCAGCTGATTTTTTGTATTTTTAGTAGAGATGGGGTTTCACCATGTTGGCCAGGCTGGTCTCGAACTCATGACCTCAGGCAATCCACCTGCCCCAGCCGCCCAAAGTGCTGGGATTACAGGCATGAGCCACTGTGATTGGCCCTAAAAAAAATTTTTTTTAAGATGGAGTCTTGCTGTCACCTAGGCTGGAGTACAGTGGTGCAATCTCAGCTCACTGCAACTCTGCCTCCCAGGTTCATGCAATTCTCCTACCTCAGCCTCCTGAGTAGCTGAGAGTACAAGCGCTTACCACCACACCAGGCTAATTTTTGTATTTTTAGTAGAGACAGGGTTTTGCCATTTTGGGCAACGTGGTCTCTAATTCCTGACATCAGGTGATTCATCTGCCTCGGCCTCCCAAATTGCTGGGATTACAAGCGTGAGCCACTGTACCTGGTCTCCTCGACTATTTTTAATAATACTTTATGAATAAAAAGTCTAAACACTTTAGAAATAGATAAAGGTGATGATTACACAACGGTGTGAATGTAATTAATGCCACTGAACTGTATACTAAAAAACAGTTAAAATGATTAGTATTTCATATACATTTTACCACATTTTTTTTAAAGTATAAAAATATTTGTTTAAAGAATGTAATGTTTGCAAATAATTTTAAGAATAAAGAAAAATATTTCTGTGGTCATTGAAAGTAGAATAGTATTTTGCAGTTTAAAAAGTAATGGCCAGGCATGGTGGCTCACACCTGTAATCTCAACACTTTGGGAGGTCAAGTCAGGAGGATTACTTGAGTCCAGGAGTTCAAGACCAGCCTGGGCAACATAAGAACATGGGGAGACCCCATCTTTATAAAAAAACAAAAACTAAAACAAAAAATGACCCCAAAAAATTGTGAGACCTCACCTCTGTAACAAATACAGACATTAGCTGGGAATAGCGGTGCACACCTATGGTCCCAGCTACATGGGAGGCTGAGGTGGGAGGATCACTTGAGCCTGGGAGGAGGTCAAGGCTGCAGTGAGCCGTGTTCGCATGAAACTCTAGCCTGGGTGGTGGAGCGAGATCCTGTCTCACAGAAAAATAAAAATAAAAAAAGTAATGTCACATGTGTAATCTTAATTTTTTTCTTCCACCAACCTTGCCAATTAAATTCCCACATTAAAGTTTCTATAAGACAAATAGTTTTAATGTTACCTAAATGTGTACAAGAATGCCATAGTCCCCTTTGCAGAAATATATCATTTAAAACAATTAATATTCTTTCATACATTAATTTATGTTTCTAGTCTTTCTTTCTTTTCTTTTCTTTTTTTTTTTTTGAGACAGAGTCTCACCCTGTCACCCAGGCTGGAGTGCAGTGGCACCATCTCAGCTCACTGAAAGCTCTGCCTCCCAGGTTCACGCCATTCTCCTGCCTCAGCCTCCTGAGTAGCTGGGACTACAGGTGCCCGCCACTATGTCCAGCTAATTTTTTGTATTTTTAGTAGAGATGGGATCTCACCGTGTTAGCCAAGAAGGTCTTGATCTCCTGACCTCGTGATCTGCCTGCCTCGGCCTCCCAAAGTGCTGGGATTACAGGGGTGAGCCACAGTGCCCCGCCTCTAGTCTTACTTTCTATTTTAAAAACCATTTTTTGGCTTTTTCTGAATCATTTGATTTGAATCTTCCATGCTTTAAAAGTTTTCTGAAAATTCTATTACTTTCAGAAGTCCTGTCTAATTATGTAAATTATGGGGATAGTGTATATAACTTTCTGAAGAGTTTGATTAGTATTTCTGTTTCTTCATTAAGCTGTACCAATCTCCAATAGAAAGAAATAAAGAGGTACTTCAATCAGTTTGGTTTCTAAATGCTTAAAGACACTTAAAACAAACTCAGTTTATTGTTGTTGTTGTTTACATAGTGCTTGATTTCTTTTTAGATTTTTCTACAAGGACTATTCAAAAATGATAAAAAAAAATTAACACCATGTTTCAGCAGAATGTGTTATTATTATAGATATTTTTGTCATTAGAAATTAAATCAGAAAAGTAGCTAGGTCCAAGTTCCACAAAAAAGATAGAGTTCATGATTTGCCTGTGACTACGACATCTTGACACAAAGACATTCTGGTTTTGCCATTGACTTCAGTTTCTCATCAGACAAAACCAAGCAATTTGGAGGCAGTAACATAAGTCACATATCTATGCTGCCTGGCACGTGGGAGTCACTGAAATAATTTAGTTAGTTCCCTTCCCCAAATTTCTCCATGATATATTTATGAATGATTTATGTGAAACAAGGTATTTAAAGATATTAGAACATAGAACTGAAAAAGGATTTATCAGGTGTCCTGGTATCTAAATTATCTAAAAAGAGAATAATATATGGAAAAGTAGTGCAAAGACATTACTTGAGTGCCATAGTCATAAACTATTAAAAACGACAAGATGATTAGAAGGCAGTCAAAAATTTAGATGACATTTATCAGTTTTAGATGTGCTACCTTTCAGAGTGATCACGACAGTCCAATATTTTCAGTTTCTGGGCTTTTATTTTAGATTTAAATTTTGAGCATATTTAATTTGCTATAATCACGATTTTCATAGCATGTTTTCTCAAACCATAAGTATAATTTTAATACAACCAAATGAATTAAAAATGTTCATCCCCATAGAAGCATAAATATAATTTTAGAATGAAAGTAAATAAGACTATTGGAGTCTATATGCAAAAAAGGCCCTACCTTACATATGAATCCATAAATAATAGCTACAGTATATACACTTTTAATTGAAAAGTCTAAAATCATTAATATTTCTGTAAAGATATCCACTAGTCTAATCAAATTCTCCTCTTAAACTATTCTTTCCACAAACTGTTTTTTTTTTTTAAGTATGTCCAAGTGAGTCTCATGTATTAAAAAAGAAGTCCTAAAAGTACTAGTTGAGCTCTGAATAAACTGGGTGAAATTTTCTACTATCATGTCCAACTATTACCATCTTTTTGAAAGTTGGTTTTTGCAATTCTTAGTAGAATTGCTTAATACATACATTTGCCTTCTTTATATTTTTTCCACCATCACTTTTACCCAATTTGTATTTTTTTTGTAACTCTATTTCCTCTCTTCTCCATACCAAAAAGCAACTGGAAAACAGCTTACTCACTTCTTATTTTTAAATTTTAGCTTTTGTTTTCTAAGATTCCAAGTAATAAACATCCAAATGACCTTCTCCTCTGTAATGTTTTCTCATTATAAGCTCTGAAAAGGTTGCATGATAGACAAAGTGGCTCATTTTAGAAATCCCTATGATCTGGCAAAATTCTGTAACTTCTGGCAATATATTTCTTTCCTGGTTATGTAAAGACAAGTTGACTCATTTTTACAATTGTTCTTTTGAATAATGGACATATTTTACACATTGCTCTTACCTAATAAGTAATAATCAACTAGCAAATGATAAGATCACATAGTAACTCATATTACTATTAGTAACTCACCAAAAGAAATGTATTAAAAAATAAAATCTGGATTAGACCACTGATTTCACTCTTGTTACTGTTATTATCATACCTTCTGTTTTTCTCTCTCATGACAGTATTTTCCTGGAGGCTGGGGAAGGATTTGAATAATCTGAAAGCTTGATGTGATTACCAGACATTTTAGTGGAATAGATGAACTTTAATATAGCAAACTTTCCAAATTATTTATGCAAAATAAGGAGAAAATATCTCAGTGGTAAATAAAAACGAACTCTGGTACTTTCAAATCCTAGCTCCCTCAGCAGAACTCTATTGTTCCTGAGTAAATGAATTAGAATTTTTGCTACACAGTCTTCCTCCATGTGGTGTTCTGAATAACAGCCCTGCCCTCACCCCTTATATCCATGTCCTAATCCCTGGGACCTGTGAATAATTATCTAGCCAAAGGGACTTGGCACACATGATTAAGTTAAGGATTTTGAGATGGGGAGATTGTCCTGGGTTATCTGAGCATCCCCTAAATGCAATCACAAGTGTCCTTATAAGAGGCAGGAAGGAAATTTGAGTATAGCAGAAGAGTATGTGACCATGGAAGCAGAGATTGAAGTGATGTAGCCAGGAGCCAAGGAATGCCAGCAGACTTTAGAAGTGAAAGCTGGAAGAATCTCCCTTGGAGCCTCCGGAAGGA